>NW_020664419.1:5484348-5506127 GCF_002925995.2 Terrapene triunguis
GATTTCAGCTCATAGTATAGTAGGGGAGCCCCAGTGCTGGTGCACCATTGGCCCAAAGTGAATTCAGCTCAGCAGCCTGTAACTAGACTCCTAAGGGAATCAAAGTTAGCTCTGACATTCAACAGTGGAGAGAGGAGGTGGTGCAATTGGTGTTTCAGACCCTCAGAGGGGGCCCATACCATCAGGTACAAATACCTGTCCCCATCCTCTCTCAATTCACTGGGTTTTGTAACCCATGCCCCTTGTCAAGCAAGTGCTATTTAGGTAATGGTGAAGGACTCACTCAGTCCTTCTGTCATACAACAGTTCCACTGGCCTTGATTCACAGAATCAGGGTAACAAAACTTTATTCTTCCTGCCCCAATAATAGAGAAACTGGGGGTCCCACACCAGCCAAAGTAACCACTTTCAGTTGCTGTGTTTCCTGCCAGGCGAGTGGGTGTGCCTATGCAAACAAGATCAGCCCCTGGAGTTCTTTTCCACACTCGCCATAATTCACCACCAGATGTCAGGGTAGAGCTCATCCTGACTCTGCTTACATAAGCATCATCCATGGGTGGTTTCACTGGCCACCCCAATTATACAACCATGCCACCGACCTCAAACAACATAGTACATCTGCTCCCACACTGGCATACTTTGCCTTATGCCTTATGAGACCCTACTTTTGTCACGTGTGATGCCTCACCTGTGGCTCCTGGTGCTGTGCTCTCCCAGATCCACCAGGGGGTGAAACACCCAGTGGCATTCACCTCCCAAGTGCTCTTCTCAGCTGAGCAGAAATAGTCAGCCGGGGAGCAGGAGGCCCTAGCATGCCTATGGACCTATGAAAGGTGGCATCATTATTTGTATGGCTTCACTTTCACTTTACACAGCGAAAAACTGGGTGTTAACTACACTGTTAATGCCATCCAGGTAGACTTGCAGAATACAGAAAAAAATGGGCTGATGGCCTACATTAGTACAATTTCTCAGAACAATACTATCTGGGTAAACTCAATCAGGTGGTTGGTCACTTGTCCTGGGCTTTACCTGACAAACCCACAGAACGAGGGGTTATGAGCCAGGAAAAGACTAATAATGCCTTGACTGGTCTCTCTCTCTCTCTTGTCACTCCCAAATCATGGTTAGAGGCACTGCCCAAGGATGTGGTGTTACAAGAAGTTCTCAAATATGTTCGTCAGGGTTGGCCAAACACTGTTCCAGATTATTTTGGGGCTTATTTTCATGTGAGACAAGAATTGTCACCATGGGCTGATCATGGTCTCCTTTGGGGCTCCCAGGTGATAGTACCAAAGGCCATGTGGGGAGAAGTGCTGGCGCACTGTCCACAAAGGGCCCCGTGGGGTGGTATATATGAAGCAGAGGTGTCACACAGTGGTATGGTGGCCAGGAATTGATAGTCACATTGAAGAGTTCGTCAGAAATTGTGAACCATGGTCACTTAGTGGTAAATTTTATAAGCCAACCAGTGTCCCCATGATTCCTACGCTGCCACCCCCTGGGCAGTGGCACTCAATCAGTCCTCGTCCTCACAGGAAACCTGCACAACACCTTCAAAAGTCAAACCTGGGAGCTTACCTGGGAACCCCCTCTTCTAGCCTTCACACTCAGGCTCTGTCTATACTACACAGCTTTTAGCGACATGGCTGTGTTGCTACAGCTGTGCCGCTCAAAGTCGCGCGGTGTAGCTGCAGTTTGTCGGCTCTCCTACTGACAAAAAAATGTCACCCCCCAATGAGCGGCTTGTGTGTTGTTGGCAGGAGAGCGCTCCTGCCAAGACAGTGCTGT
This sequence comes from Terrapene triunguis, assembly GCF_002925995.2. NCBI lineage: Eukaryota > Metazoa > Chordata > Testudines > Emydidae > Terrapene > Terrapene triunguis. Next base: position 5,486,140 of record NW_020664419.1, read on the forward strand.
TCACACTGGTGCTTGTCACCAGCAAAACTTTTGTCTTTCAATTGCCAGTGTAAACATAGCCTCAGCTAGACACCAAAAATCATGAACTCTGGTTTTAGGTCTCATTACAACAATCTGTAACCTACTAACCCTCTTTTGTCCTATGACTTCAGAGGTGTTAACTTCCAACTTCATTTTGAATGGTCTCTTGCAACATGTGTTAACTCCTTATGCTTAACAGTCTGTTGCACATTGTATTTAGCTGTGACACTGATGACCTTTCCCAGACCTGAGGCAGAACTCACTGCGTAGCTCGAAAGCTCGTCTCTTTCAACTTTGAGAAGTACACTTTCAAGAAACAAAGAAATAACAGGACATGAGAGGGAACTCATGAGCCAGCCAGACAGCAGGGGAGTGGACAAGCTTCAAGGCAGTTGGGACATATAACAGTGCAGTTATTTCTTGGAGAAATTATGGAGAACTCTCCATAATAATGTGCACCTTAGGACAGATGAAGGATTGTTTTCTCCAGTGAGCTTTTCAGAGCAGGAGAGCCCACTGAACCAGCTATGCAGAGCAGGACCAACTGCCAGCCAGCATATATATGCCAGAAACATCTGCAATGTATAATGTAAATATTAGGGAGTTGCAAGCAATAAGTAGCAAGAGGGTCAGATAATTTAGGAACAAGGCAGTGTATTGTATCCCAATCTGCCAGGACTCGGAGCCCTTGCAGCAGCTGAAGGGTGTGAACAATCCACCCTATTACATAAATATAGAACTTCTCCTTTTCCCACCCACAATAATAGCATCTAAAGGTAACATGTTGTACAAGCATTCTATAATGCACTGAGATTAGATAATCCGCTGTCCACTTTAACAAAGCTATTCATATAATGAGCGAAGTCTATCCCAATAGGATTCAGTGTCAACCATGTAAAGTGTAACTATCAAGAATACTGAGCAAGAAAAAAAATGAAAAGAATTAACAAGCCAGTGGTGCAGAATATAAGGCTGAGCCAGGATGCTGTAGTTCCCATTCTTGGAGTCACCCCAAGATGCTAGTAGTCTACAGTAGTATAAAATGAGCAGTTACGGGAAGGTAGATAAATATTCAAATGCACTTGCAGTTCATACAATCCCAGAAATAAATGTATATGTCAAATATCAGTTTGTGTATTCCAAAGTCATACTTAATTCTGCCCCTGTATACCAGGGCCCCAAGTACTTTGGCAGAATGAGCTGTCAAGTACTTCTTGATACACTGTACAGCAGTGGTGCCCAAACTTTTCCTGTTGCATCCCCCTTACCAGTAATGGAATCTGTTCGCTTCCCCCATTCATTACTGCACAGTTGGCTCAGCAGAGCTGCTTGGTCTGAAGGCGGAGCTGGGGGCTAAACGGGGAATGGGGGAGCAGCTGGGACTGGAAGCAGAGCTGGCCTGGGGGCAGAGAGGGAATGAGGGCAGAGTTGGGCTGGGGGTGGAGTGGAGCTGGGGCTGGAGCTGGGGGTGGAGCAGGAGGCAGAGTGGGGCTGGAGCTGGGTTGGGGGCAGAGCAGGGGGTGGAGTAGCGCTGGGGCCGGAGCTGGAACTGGGCTTAGGTCAGAGTGGGGTTGGGTGGCACAGGATACCCTGTGGGGGCTGGCCTGGGACTTGCAACATGCCCCTCCCGCAATGTTCCTCTGCGCCCACGTAGGGCGGTGAGCCCCACAGTTTGGGGAGCACTGCTCTAAGACAAGGCCAACACCTTTCTTTCCTTTATGCTAAACAATGTACTAGCCTGCTCTGATCAATGGGATAGTCTGAATATAAGGGTCGAGGGGATGGATGAAGATGGATGTGTGATCTGTATGTGCAAAGTGAAGCCTCTGGTTCACAGTGAGAGGAGGAAGAGGGTATGATGAGCTATTCAGCTCACATGAAAAGAGTGATTGGGGTGTACTGGGTTTTCCTCCCACGAAGTAGAATAGGGAGTGTGTGAGAAAGGTGTCATTTCTGGGCAATGTGTGGCAAATAAGATAAGCTGTATTCTCTTGAGTGTAGCAGTCAGAGATGGGATAGGGAGAGTCAGATATGTGGCTTGTACAGGAGGAGTAAGCGTCATGATATTGGTGTCTCTGCCTAATAATGGCCACCTAGTCTGGTTAGGCCTGTGGACCACATGTGCTGGCTGGTAGTTTGTGAGAGTTTATAGCCCATATTGGAAATACATATGATATAAGAGAGGAGGGTGAAGAGCATTTCTGGTAAACACTTTCAGGTTGGGCAGGTATAGAGGGGCAGATTGAAGGCTATTTCTGGAATATCCAATGTGATATTTTACACATGTTCCTTTTAAAAAAGAGATTATATAAACTATGAATATATTTGAATATGTATTTACTTGCTCTTAACTGGTGATTTCCATACTTTTAATTGTTTAGGTTTTTAACTCTAATGTTCTTCAAGATACATACATAGTAGCAACTTGAAATGAACGCGAAAGAAGTTCTTTGTTAATAACAATACAGCCCATATTCCATGTGCTATATGTCTTTTCCTAGCACTGAGAGCTCAGATAGCTTGGCTCTAGGCAGGAACCAGTCTGTCCCACTGCAATCCAACTCGAGCATTAAAGTGAAACATCTGCTACTTCCTTCACATGTTGGATTTTAGTCTGTGAGCTTCCTCCTCATTCTCCATTTCCACTCTTGCTGCTGTTATTAGAATGGACTTTGTCTTTTCAATCTTTACGTCTTCTGTCAAACTCCTCCGTCTCCTGTAGCAAGACAGTAAAATCTAGGGTGACCAGATGTCCCGATTTTATAGGACAGTCCTGATATTTGGGGTTTTTTCCTATATAGGCTCCTATTACCTCCCACCCCCTGTCCCAATTTTTCACACTTGCTATCTGGTCACCCTAGTAAAATCACAGCCTTTGGTTAGAATGCAGCATGTCCCTGAAAGTTCTTTGGTAGAGGATAGAAGGGAGTGGGTATTGCAGTCATCTTTAGCCAATAAAACCTTGGAGCTCAGGTGCACCATTCATTTCAAATAAGCAATTACGGTTTTAAAAATGGGAACAAATATTTTAAGTTTAAACTAGAAATTGATCAGAAATGGCGACAAAGCCCTGGAGCAAAGTGCCTTCCGTGTAAGAGCCGGCTTAGTAAACAGGCCCGGCTGCTGTTTCTGACTGGTTTGATGGGGCCAGCCCTATGTTAGGCACAAGGCAATAATGATGAAAAAGGCACCGAGAACTGCTGAGCTCCTCTCTCGGAAAGGAAAGGGCACAGCCTGCTTGCCAAATACAGATGATAAGAAACACGACTGACAATAACTGATTCCATCATCTTATAAGCATCATCTCCGTCTTATCGGGACTGAGCCTTTTTAGCTAACTTTCATCCAGGCCTCGAAATGGGTCATCTTGATTATCACTACAAAAGATTTTTTTTCTCCTGCTGATAATTGCTCATCTTAATTAATTAGCCTCTTAGAGTTGGTAGGGCAACTCCCAGTTTTTCATGTTCTCTATATACATCCTGATTTGGTGGTCTGTGGTAGACCCCTACCATGATATTGCCCCTATTTTTTGCCCTTGTATCTTCACCCTGAGACTTTCAACTGGTCTTTGAACTGGGGCACCTGGCATTGGCCAATGTCAGAAGACAGGACACTGGGCTAGATGGATCTTTCGCCTGACCCAGTATGACCATTCTTATGTTCCTATTGCCTCTCATCTCCTTCTGGACCTCAGAACAAGTGTATACAATACATTCTTGATGTACAATGCAGCGCCTCCTCACATTTTTCTCTGCACCTTGATTCACATTTTTTAGGTTTTCTTTGCAACCCCCATCCCGTGCCTGAACCCCCTTTTCCCTCCCCCCCCAGATAGTTGAAATCCTCCAGTATTATTGAGTTTATATTTTTATAGTTTCTCTAATCTCCCTGGACATTTCACAGTCACCATCACCATCCTGGTCAGCAAGTCGGTAATATACTCCTATTGCTATATTCTTATTATTCAAGCATGGAATTTCTATCCATAGAGATTCTATGGTACAGTTTGATTCATTTAAGATTTTTACTATATTTGACTCTATACTTTCTTTCACATATAGTGCCCAGGAATGCTGGAACAATGTGTATAGTGCGGGTGCTGAGAGCCATTGAACCAAACTGTAAACCCTGTATATGATGGAAACCACTTCAAGCCAGGGGGTGCTCCCGCACCCCCAGCACCCGTAGTTCCTATGATAGTACCTCTCCCACACCAGCATGACCTATTCTGTCACTCCTATATATTTTGTACCCTGGTATTATAGTGTCCTATTGATTGTCATCATTCCACAAGTTTCTGTGATGCCTGTTATATCAATGTTGTGAAATCCACTTTAAATCCAGTGTATGTGCACCAATCAAACCTCATTTACCTCTTAGCAATGTTGTCCACTCATTATTAGACAACTTATTCCCTTATTAACACCTCTGTCTCACAAACTCATTGCCAAGCTTCACAGAGTAAGCAGATTTGTGCCCATTTCAAGCTTAAAAACGTTAATCCTGATTTTTTCATTGTGCCTTTATTTAATATAGTTAATCATTTATATCATAAAAAGAATACATCAATGAATCCTGCCTATGCTGTGTATGGAGTGATGTGGCTAATAACTCCATGTATGCTATGGATTGTTTAGATTCAATTAACTCATTCCTGCCATGCCATGCTACTTACCATAGTTTCGGTACGATGATCCACCCCAAAATGATGAAAATGATTGGGAAGACAGCAGAGACAGCAACTTTTGAGAAGACACAAAAAATCAAATCTATTAGCTGATGATATTGTCTGAAACACGACAGGGTGATTAGCATGGTTCTAAAGAAAACAGCAGTTTCCCCAAAGTTAATTTAGAGAAATAGGTGTCAGGAAAGGGATAGTATCAGGAGTTAGCTGTGTTAGTCTGTATCCACAAAAACAATGAGGAGTCTGGTGGCACCTTAAAGACTAACAGATTTGTTTGGGCATAAGCTTTTGTGGGTAAAAACCCACCTCTTCAGATGCAAAGGAAAGGGATCGGAACTCGCCTCCCTGCACTATAGAGAAAGAGATAGCTAGCTGTATCTCAGCACCACGGCAGTGCTGTTTACTCAGCCCTCCTGCAGAACTCCTACAGAAAGGCCAGAGAGATCCATATTAAGAGCATTCACCACTGCAGTTATGGTGAGGCCATTGCAAAATAGCCTTGGGATACAAATGCCTCTATCATGGGAAATATTTGTGATGCTATTTATTCTGTTCATTTAATTTCATTCCATCACTCCCGCTTATTATTATTTATTATGGGTATTATAGTAGCACCTAGAGGCCCCAACCGAGACCAGAACCCATTGTGTTAGTTCTTATACATACACAGAGTAAGAGTTAGTCCCTGTCCCAAACAGCTTACAATCTAGTTGCTCGGCTGGTGCCGCTTTGGTTTGATTTGTATAGTTTTAGGGGTACTGGCTTTGTGGATTGGAGCTGCACCTTTCTCTAAAACAACGAGGAGTCTGGTGGCACCTTAAAGACTAACAGATTTATTTGGGCATAAGCTTTCATGGGTAAAAAAACCTCGCTTCACTTCACTTCACTTCACTTTTTTACCCACGAAAGCTTATGCCCAAATAAATCTATTAGTCTTTAAGGTGCTACCGGACTCCTGGTTGTTTTTGTGGATACAGACTAATGCGGCTACCCCCCGATACTTGGCACCTTTCTCTGTGATCCTTACAGGGCCAAGTTCACTGTCAGTTCTCAGCAAATTGATTTTCAATGGGACTCGGGCGCCAAACTCCCTTAGGTGCTGAAGTTTCCACCCTAAGTGGCTTAAATGCTTATACTCCCATTTACCACCCTGAACAATGTATGTCCTTCTTTGGGGTTTACATCCGTCACAGAGTAGTAGGTGATTATTGTGTGGTGCAAAATATTCCTTAGTTCTGATTGTGCCGGGTCTCTTAAGGGGAGTCACAAATTTAAAGGGGGAAAGTGACTGTCCTAAAGGAGGGAGAAATACCACCCATGAATGAGCTGAGCCTGGTGTACCTGTGACAGGAAACATCACTGATGGGACATGGAACAGCTCTGATGTATCTAAAAAGAGAGAAATTCCTGTTGTTAATTATTGATGTATTGCTTCCAATGAGGAGGGATGGTCATTCATGGAATCAGAGCCATACTGAGGTGGGCACTTGCATCTGAGAGCTCACTTTCATCACACAGAGATGTTATAATTGCCATGTTTGCTCTTTAAACAACCAATCAACACTTCCAGCCTGCGCGTGTGCCCAGTCTACTGCCTGTTATATATGAATGTGATGTAAACTGCAGCATCCAGTGAACTGGGATCGAGCTCACCAAGAGGCACAGTATTATTCCATGTCAGCTTGGAGAGGAAGGATGGTCCAGACATTAGGCCTCTGGCTTAGACATTAGGAAACCAAGATTCAATTCCCTGTTCTGCTACAAGCTTCTTGTGTGACTTTAGGCAAATGACTTAGGTCTAGTCATAACAATACTTAGGTTCCTAACTTCCACAGAAACCAATTATCAATTGGGGAAGGGATAGCTCAGTGGTTTGAGCATTGGCCTGCTAAACCTAGGGTTGTGAGTTCAATCCTTGAGGGGGCCACTTAGGGATCTGGGGCAAAATCAGTACTTCGTCCTGCTAGTGAAGGCAGGGGGCTAGACTCGATGACCTTGCAAGGTCCCTTCCGGCTCTAGGAGATAGGATATCTCCATTAATTTCTAGATCTGGGTCTTAACCTCTGTGTGCCTCAGTTCCCCATTTGTAAAATAGGGGTCATAGTACTGCCCTGCCTCACAAGGTGTTGTGGGGATAAATACATGACAGATTGTGAGGTGCTCGGATACTGTGGCAAGGGGGACTGTATAAAGACCGTATATAGATCTGCCTACAGCCCAATGAAGTCCCTAAACCCCAGTGCTACAAGAGGGGCTCTGATGAGACATCATTTTCTGAAGCTTTCATGTGTGTGACCTAGTGCCAGTGTGTTGTGGGGATGGTGGATATGCTCTGAGAAGTAGCAATTAATGCTGCTGGATTGGGGGGCTTTGGAGACCTCATCTATGATATGGAGACTTTTTTCCTTGTCTGGCAGTAGCGTGTCTGGAGAAACTGGGTCTGCACAAGGGTCAGGCACAATCTAGTCCCAAACTGATCTTTTCTTTTGCTGGTAGCCACGTGCCTAGTGATGTGACTGTAGGGGGAAAGAAACCCAGCACTATACTGCAGCATGGCATTTCCTCTTCCCTTCCCCAGGGGTGGTTTCCACATCCCGTTCAGAAGCTCTGAAGATTCCACATTGTTCCCTACACCTGAGGCACTGAGTCACAGCCAGCTGGAGATGGCTGGTACCTGCACAAAGGGAAATGAATCGGAGCTGGAGCGAACACCTCATTCATCAGGGACTAGTCAATGCCAGAGCACCCCGTCGAACCTGTTATTGGAATCGGTTGTGTCATCTCTTCTTCACTCTTGCTGTCATTAGTGCACAGCAGACTTAGCCTTGTCCAGAAGGTTTTCCCACGCTCTTCCTTACATGTGCTGATATCAGAGGTTGGGGGTCGAGCATTATAACCGCTCAGACACTTGTAATGCAGTTCCTGACCCACGGCATAATGTGTCACCCTAGGTGTGGCATGTTCCACAGGGCTGGGTATCCCACAATAACCTATGAAATCCAAAGGAGGCAGACAGTTAGCTAGGTGCCATTTTTATCCCACTGTGGCTATTATCGCATCAGTGAGATTTGCAATGGCACAAAATGGGCCTGTGTGGAGAAAACAAGTCTCTCCCAATTCTTTGGGGCCATATGAAACATTTGATCACACAGTAACAACTGCTCCTAGCAAGTGGGTTTTGTAACCGCTGTGTCTGAATCAAAGATGACAAAATCTAATACCAAACATTAACGGGTGGGATTTTGAAAATTCTCAACATTGGACTTTTTCTGCTTCTATGGAAGTCAATAGGCGAAATATGTTACAGTCATTAATGAGTGGTACCTGCTGTGTCAGATGGCACTATGGTGGCTGGATTCTCAGGTTTTCTTTCTGACTGTTGTGAAGTAGCCCCGGAGTCCCCTATGGAGAAGATTACGCTTAGTGTCTTTTTCTGTAAGAGAAGCTGATATCCTATAGACTCATAACTGGAAAAGCCCCATTTGATTGCCTAGGCCCACCCCTGCCAGTACAAAGTTGTTCCTTACAGCACATAATCTGCCTCCACATAATTCAGAGTATTCCATATTTGCCTTCTTAGACCTTCCCCTGAAGCATCTGGGTCTGGCCCCTCTCAGACGGTTTACTGGACTAGACAGACCATTGGTCTGATCCAATCTGTGGAACAGTCTCCATAGGGAGACTGTTCCACAGCCCAGTAGACCATATTTCAATGCCAGGAAACTTTCCTTATATTTAACCTAAATATTCCCCATTCTTAGTTTGAAGGTAAAGATAATTGTTTCCTTACTTGGTGTGTTCCTGTATTGGTTAATGGGGCATAACAGGATTAGCTATAAAGAAACAGTATGTGGCATCCAGGTGGCTTTGCTATACAAGCCTGTGATTTACCTTACCAGAGATGACATCCCTAAATCCATTTCCCATCTAAAGTACAACAAAACAGGACATATTCAGCCCTGGTGCATCTCAGTTTAAGTCAATGGAGGTGCCCCCATACTCACAGTAGAACAGCATGTGTTAAGGCTGTATCCCCACTTTGAACTTTAGGGTTCAAATGTAGGGGCCTGCATGAAAACTTTTAAGCTTATCTACCAGCTTAGCTTTGGTCCGCTGCCACCATCACAAGAATTCCCTTCCTGGGAAGCCTTGAGAAACCTTTCACCAATTCCCTGGTGAACACAGACCCAAACCCCCTTGGATCTTAAAACAAGGAGAAATTAACCATCCCCCCTCCTTCCTCCCACCCTCCTTTCACCAACTCCTGGTGAATACAGATCCAAACCCCCTTGGATCTTAAAACAAGGAGAAATCAATCTGGTTCTAAAAAAAGAAGGCTTTTAATTAAAGAAAAAGGTAAAAATCATCTCTGTAAAATCAGTATGGAAAATAGCTTACAGGGTAATCAAACTTAAAGAGCTCAGAGGACCCCCCTCTGTCTTAGGTTCAAAGTACAGCAAACAAAGATACACACTCTGGTAAAAAGGTACATTTACAAGTTGAGCAAACAAAGTAAATCTAAGACGCCTTGCCTGTATTTTACTTACTAGTTTGAAATAGGAGAGACTTGTTTAGAAAGATGGGGAGAACCTGGATTGATGTCTGGTCCCTCTCAGTCCCAAGAGCGAACCCCCCTTAAAACAAAGAGCACACACAAAAGCCTTTCCCCCCCCAAGATTTGAAAGTATCTTGCCCCCTTATTGGTCCTTCGGGTCAGGTGTCAGCCAGGTTACCCGAGCTTCTTAACCCTTTACAGGTAAAAGGATTTGGAGTCTCTGTACACAGAGAGCTGTTACCCTTCCCTTTATAGTTATGACAGCATGTGGCTTAGTTCTACTGTGATTGGCTCCACTGTCCATTCTTACTGATGTCTATGAGTGTACATAACAACAACCACAGACCATAACTGAGCATCAAACAGGTTTCTGAAGTGTAGGGCTCCTAGCAAAGAAGACTGGAACCATGGGTGTGCCCCAGGGGACACAGAGACAGATACATGTCCACCAGATCAGATTGAAATAGTTCAAAAAAGGTTTAATCACTGCATCAGGTAAGAGGGAGTTTGCTCTTTGTTGAAGAAGAATGAGTCGGTGATGGGGGCAGGGTGTTGGAGCGAGACATGACAAGGAAACCCCCTTGTTGCCTCACTGACAGGGGTCCCATGGAAACAGCAAAATGAATGTCCAAACCGCTGCTAAGTAGGTCAGGAGGCATGAAGGCTCTACTGTGGTCAGAAGAGACTAAGCCAGAGCGGCAGCAGTGTGAGAAGGGTGTAAGGAAACAGCAAATCCTCCTCCCACTGGTCAAACTGTGTTGGGCGGCCAGTGAGGTTTGCGTTTGATTTGTATGGTTTTAGGTGTACTAGCTTCTTGGGGCAGGAACCACATCTTTCTCTGTGATCCTTACAGGACTGAGTTTGCTGTCAGCCATCAGCAAATAATAAATGAATAGATATCCACCATTAGGAAATTTTCCCTGATATGCTGCATGTTGATTCTAGAACTGGGCCTGAGCCACAGAGCCGCTCTGAAATTAGGATGGTTAACATCGTATAAACACCCAGATAAATAAAGAGCAGTTTGGATTCATATTCAGATCCAATTTTTTCCAAAGTTCAGAGCTACGATTTTGGTTTAGGCCCATCTCTGTTTTGTTCCTGACAGAAGCTTTGTCCTCTGACGGGTACCATATGTCTTTCACTTTGTAAATTGTGTGTTTCCACTCTTTCTATTCACTCAACTTGCAGTGTGACTCTAAATTGGTCAAAAACAATGAGGAGTCCGGTAGCACCTTAAAGAATAACAGATTTATTTGGGCATAAACTTTCATGGTTAAAAAACCACTTCTTCAGATACATGGAGTGAAAATTACAGACACAGGCATAAATATACTGGCACATGAAGGAAGTTACCTTACAAGTGCAGAACCAGTGTTGACAAGGCCAATTCAGTCAGGGTGGATGTGGTCCACTCCCAATAATTGATGAGGAGGTGTCAGTACCAAGAGAGGGAAAATTGCTTTTGTAGTGAGCCAGCCACTCCCAGTCCCTATTCAAGCCCAAATTAATGGTGTTAAGTTTGCAAATGAATTGTAGCTCTACAGTTTCTCTTTGAAGTCTGTTTTTGAGGTTTTTTTCTTGAATGATGGCTACTTTTAAATCTGTTATTGAATGTCCAGGGAGACTGAAGTGTTCTCCTAATGGCTTTTGTATGTTACCATTCCTGATGTCTGATTTGTGTCCATTTATTCTTTTACATAGAGACTATCCAGTTTGCCCAATGTACATGGCAGAGAGGCATTGCTGGCACATGATGGCATATATCACATTAGTAGATGTTCAGATGAATGAGCCCCTGATGGTGTGGCTGGTGTGGTTGGGTCCTATGATGGTGTCACTAGAGTAGATATGGGGACAGAGAAGGCAACAGGGTTTGTTACAGGGATTGGTTCCTGGGTTAGTGTTTCTGTGGTGTGGTGTGTAGTTGCCGGTGAGTATTTTCTTCAGGTTGGGGGGCTGTCTGTAAGTGAGGACTGGCCTGCCTCCCAAGGTCTGTGACAATGTGGGATCGTTTTCCAGGATAGGTTGTAGATTGTTGATGCGCTGGAGAGGTTTTAGCTGGGGGCTATATGTGATGGCCAGTGGTGTTCTGTTATTTTCCTTGTTGGGCCTATCCTGTAGTAGGTGACTTCTGGGTACCCATCTCACTTTGTAAATCTGTTTCCTCACTTCCCCAGGTGGGTATTGTAGTTTTAAGAATGCTTGATAAAGCTCTGGTAGGTGTTTGTCACTGTCTGAGGGACTGGGAGTGGCTGGCTCACTACAAAAGCAGTTTTCCCTCTCTTGGTATTGACACCTCCTCATCAATTATTGGGAGTGGACCACATCCACCCTGACTGAATTGGCCTTGTCAACACTGGTTCTCCACTTGTAAGGTAACTCCCTTCTCTTCATGTGCCAGTATATTTATGCCTGTATCTGTAATTTTCACTCCATGCATCCGAAGAAGTGATTTTTTACCCATGAAAGCTTATGCCCAAATAAAACTGTTAGTCTTTAAGGTGCCACCAGACTCCTCGTTGTTTTTGTGGATACAGACTAACACGGCTACCCCCTGATTCTAAATTGGTCAGTTTCACTTTCTGGTTAGAGTCTGTTTTACTTTCCTTTTCTTATGCACTAGTTCAACACTGTGGTGTTTCCAGCTCTGCAGGAAATGTTTATTAAATAGTAATAATACACTGAACCCTTTGTTTTAATTTCATTGTACACACTTCTATGTATATTAGGTTTTGTATTGTCAGTGGATGTCAATATCTGGGTGGCGGGTTTGCCAGGGAGAAGTAAGAATACAACACACAATTCATTACCACAGTATTGTGTTGCCACTATAATAGCTAAATCAATTGAAAATTGCCTGTGCATATAGAAGATGTGCTTAGACCTAGCAGGATTTAGTTGGGGATTGGTCCTGCTTTGAGCAGGGGGTTGGACTAGATGACCTCCTGAGGTCCCTTCCAACCCTGATATTCTATGATTCTATGAAGGATGGTAATCACTTACGTTCACATACAGAAGCTTTTGTGGTCCAGTGAATAAGCCCAGTATCATTAGTACAGACAATAAAGTTACTCTCCCCAGGTATCCTTCGATAGCCAGCTTCACACTTGTATCGCACCTTGCTGCCCACCATGATCCTGTCAATGGTAATCTCAGCAAACTCAATGTAGTGTGGGGCGGAGCACTTCCCTGCAAAGAGAAAGAAGGTCCATTAGGGTAACAGTACATGGCTGGAGGGCTTTGAATAACTTTGATCTTAGACAACCAGGGAGGAATGATGGCCATAGGGTTAGGGCACTCGATTAGTTCCATTACTGCAAATGGGGGATTGCATGTTTGAATACCCCCCCCCTTCCCATGCATTGTTCCTAGGTTCTGCCATCTCATAGTTGGTTTGGAAGCTGAAAGAATCACTGCAAAAGTAAAGTAATGACGTGGGGCCTGATCCTGTTCTCAGTCACCCTGATGTAAATCACGAGCTCCATATAAGGTAATGGAATTAAAAAAAAAGAAGGAAAATGATTAAAAATGAGGGTGGGGGAGGAGCTTTAAAGGGCTTCCCCCCTGTGACTAAGGGAGATGAAACCCCAGTCCAGATAGAAAGTGGCCCTGGGAAAATCCAGTCCAAGGTGCCAGTAACACGGGGTTCTCCTTTAGAGAACTACATCTTCAGGGAACAGGAAATGATAAAACCCAGGCAGGATGGAAAATGACACCCGGAATATCTGTTCCAGATCAGCGGGGGCTCCCTTTAATGGTCTCTCCACTTTCCACTGAGTGACTGGTGCAGCTGCCTCTCGGGATGGGGCCCTAACCCACTAGATAGCTTCACTCGATCAGGTTCTACCAACTGTGGGTCGCAACCCAAAACTGTCAAATGTGCCAAAGGATTGCAGGGCTCTCTGGCCTCAGCTCCCCGCTCAGGGCATTGGGACCCGGGGTATGGGGTTGCACCGCTGCTCCAGTTTGGCTCAGTCCCCCACCCATCATGATGCCAAACTGAGTAAATTACATTGTGATCCCATGTACCAGGTTGCAATGCCACTCACACAAATTTGGCTCAGCTAACTCCCCGTTAGGGGGCTGGGGCAAACCTGAGCGGTGCAACCCCAGAGCAGAGAGCCAAGTCCAGCCAACCACGGGGGGACAGGAGCAGTTGGTGTCATGTTCTCCAGTACGTACCAGACTGTACCTTCTGCCCTACAACCAGGCAAATACCCCTTTGTCATACTAGCTATCCTGGCCCCCAGATAATCCCCTTGCATGCTCAGCCCCCTACTCCTTCCTCCAGACCCCCCACTTTGCCACAGGACCCCAAAACTTCCCCGCTCCTTTACTCTCTGCCCCACATTGGCCATGCATGGGAGTTATGTGTTTTGGGGGGAGCTATTGGTTCACCAGTCCTCCCTCTAACCCCACATCATCCCCACAATGCACCCCACAACCCTCTGCCCTCCCAATTCCTTCCCCAGCCCTCCAGAATCCCCAACTGCTTCCTCACTATGTCCCCCAGGCTCCCCACTATGCCCACTTCACCTCCAGGCCCACAAATCCCCACCCGCCCCTTACCCTCTGCTCCCCATCAACCGTGGGAGGAACTGTGTGTTTTGGAGGCATCTCTCAGCTCACTGCCCCTCTCCCCAGTTGCTGGTGGGGGTACCCCAGATATCTCCCTGATGAACCCCTGCCGGGGGGGCACATCAGGTCTGAGGGGTATTTTGGGCATGATCTGGGTCACGACAGGCCATCAAGGTTTACAAATGGGCCCTGAGCCCCCAAAAGTTGAGAACCACTTGTCTTATCTATCTTAGTGTAGTACCGAAGTTCCAAAAGAGCCACTAAAATTGTCCACGGATACCTGCTAATAGCTGATAATGAAGCTCTGGGGTGTTTTTGCCGAGTGTTATAAGAAAGACATATTGAAAACTCTGCTTTTGAGAAGACTTCTCAAGTACCTGAGTGGGTCTTTGCTTACTGGGCTCTGAGAAGCCAACCGTGCCCCCTCTTCCATAAATGCAGAGGGGCCCGTGGCAGTGGAATCGGGACTGTTTGGCTGGGTAGAGGGTGCAAGAGAATTTGGGCTGCCCTGGAGGGAGTATGGACCTCTTGTGTGCTGCAGAGTTCTGCTCCTTGGGGGCTAATGACCATCACTGTTAAAAACTGGGGGCTTATTTCTCATTTGAATTGGTCTGGCTTTACCTTCCAGCCATTGTCTTTTCCTAGGGCCGGCTCTACCATTTTTGCTGCCCCAAGCAAAAAGAGAAAAAACCGCTCGGACTGCCGCCCGAACTGCCGAAGCGCAAAAAAAACCAACAAAGAACTGCCTGGACTCTGCTGCCCCAAGAATGGACGGAATGCTGCCCCTTAGCATGTGCCGCCCCAGGCACGTGCTTCCTCCACTGGTGCCTGGAGCCGGCCTTGTCTTTTCGTGTCCCTTTCTCCACTCGATTCAACAGCCCTTTCGTACCCAGTATGTTCTCCCTGTGAAGGTACTTATACACCATAAAGTCACCAATCGTCTCTGACAGATTGTTTACCAAGATCCAGACAGGGTAAGGTCTACGAGAGGCAGGAAAATCATCCTAATTTTCCCTTCGATTCAGGGGCAGAATTCTAAGAAGGGGCTCCCGGGGCAGAGGGGTAATCCCTTCCAACACACCCTTGAGTCAGTGTGGGATGATTTGCTTCCTGATTTTTTTTTCCTTCAGAGTCTGTGGCTGTCAAACCAGCACTAAATTAATGCAAAACATCTTTAAACTATATAACGTCCAAACCCCAAACCCCAATATTAACCAAAAGCCTTTGTGACTGAAAAGACAGAACTTTCTCTAGTCTGGATTTTTAATTTCTTCTTCAAGGGTGCTCTAGTGTTTGGGGGGATGAAACAATAGTTCCTTGTGACGGCATAGATTGGAATCCACGATGCACAGCGAGAAGAGTTGACTATTCAAATAGCATTTCAACGGTAAGTGGAGCAGGAGGGAGGCGTGGGGTAGGTGTGGAGAACTGTCATATCACTCAAATCACACCTGTGCCCCCAAATAGGTACATAAATGGCTCTTTCTGCCTAGCCAAGCTTTTGAACATTTTGGCCTTATATTATGTTTACTTTTAAAAAGATCTCCATACAACGTTTTACCTCCCACGCTCCGAGGGCTGCTGCCATTCACTTCATCAGTAGGATTATTAGCAGCACAGGTTCCTACAAGAGGAGGAAAGGATATTGGGAGAATCCTGATCCTGGGAGTTTTGTCATTGACTTCAGTGGAGTCAGGATTTCACCCCTCATCTTTAATCCATCAGAGAAGGAATCTGCCTTGCAATCACTGAGTCTCAGCACCATTTACTCCCACTCCCCAGCAGGGCCAGTGCAAGGATGTTTTTCGCCCTAGGCGAAACTTCCACGTTGCGCCCTCCCCCCCCCCCGAGCCCCGCGGCAGCTCCCCCCCCCCCCCCCAGCCCTGAGGCGCCCCCCTTTCGGCAGCTCCCCTCCCCTCCGCCCTGAGGCACCCCCCCGCGGCAGCTCCCACCCACCCCCAGCCCGGGGAGCCGTGCGGCAGCTCCCCACCCCAGCTCACCTCTGCTCCGCCCCCTCCCCGAGCACGCCATCACTGCTCCACTTCTCCCGCCTCCCAGGCTTGCGGCGCCAATCAGCTGTTTGGCACTGCAAACCTGGGAGGGAGAGAAGCAGAGCGGGGCAGCGTGCTCAGGGGAGGAGGTGGAGCAGAGGTGAGCTGGGGCGGGGAGTTCCCCTGCGTGCCGCCCCCCCCACCCTTACATGCTGCAGGTGGCCCTCCCCGCGCCCCCCTGCCCCAACTCCCTCCACTTAAATGCCGACGACGACCGGGGCGGCCGAAGATCCGGCCGCTGCGGTCGCCACCGAAGAAAATGCCGCCCCCCAAATGCTAGCGCCCTAGGCGACCACCTATGTCGTCTAATAGGTTGCACCAGCCCTGGTCCGCAGTAGTAAGGGTGATGCTGCTGAATGAATTTCAGAGCCCAGTTAGGTGGGGTGGGTTCGACTCTCCTTCCTTTACTCTGAGATAGAAGCAATGCAGGAGACATGGTGGCTGGGAATGGCTATCAGGAACAATAGCTGTGTGAGCTCATGCCTGCCCCCTGCTGGCTGGGCTCAGATCACACCTCCTAATCCTGCCTAGCCGCGGTACAATGCCAATAACATTACCTCAATATAGAGGAATATTCATGACCAGTTTCTTTTGTGGTGGCTCCCAAATATGAGGGTCAAAAACACTATAAAAATTAATTAGAAATATTCTGGCCCATTTTTCCATTTCCTTAGATTCAGACATTATTTTTCAAAGTTCATATTTTGACACCTGTAAATACAGGTAGTTAAAAGGCAATTATTTATCAGGAACAATTTCTAATATTCTGGTTAAGTATTTTATTTTCTTAATGAAATTAAAAATATATATATATTACAATTAAACTTGATATCTGCCTCAGCACTTGCATCCCTAATTGTATGGTGTAATGTTGAAAAAACAAAGATAATCCAGCACAAAGTCATTGAACCGAGTAATAGTTACAACAGCCACTAAGCAAAACAATAAAAAACTAGGAGATTCACAGTTATGTCCCCACACACTAAACAGCAACCAACCAACAACAGCTTATGGTGAGAAAGTGGAGGTTGCAAACCTAAAAATAATTCATTCAGAAAACAAGGACTGTTATGACAGCAGCAAATGACATCCAAATATAATTCTCAGTCACCTAGGATTAATTAAGAGTGGGTCATATTAATGCTGGTTGGGAGACACGATCAGGCTTTGCTGTAGACCCAGTGTTGGATGAATGCATTCCCAAATGAGGTTCTGGAATCATTTGCTCCGGGTCCCTGAATCTTGAGAAACTCAAAGATGGGATTCTGGACCTGGAGGGCTATCTTAGGGTATGTCTTCACTACCCGCCGATCCGGCGGGTAGCAATCGGTCTATCGGGGATCGACTTACCGCGTCTCGTGAGGACGCGGTAAAATCGATCCCTGATCGCTCTGCCGTCGACTCCGGAAATCCACCTCGGCAAGAGGCGGCAGCGGAGTCGGCGGCAGCGTGGCAGCGGTCGACTTTCCCCCGTCCTCACCGCCAGGTAAGCCAACCTAAAATACGCAACTTCTGCTACGGTATTCACGTAGCTGAAGTTGCGTATCTTAGGTCGGAACCCCGCTGTAGTGTAGACCTAGCCTTAGTATGGGGTGCTGTGTTAGGAAGGGCAACTGATTAATGGATGAATCCATTAGAGACAGAACCTGCCAAGAAGAGGGGGTGATCTGTAGACCAAGGGCCTTCAGTCAATGTAGGAAGCGAAAGATAAGACAAATGTGGTCAGTGGCTATTTATCTGTAATACACATCACAAATTGCTATGATGAGACTTCCCTGCTCATCACCTCCTCCCATTTCCTGTGACAAGAAACAATAATGCAACCCCCTCAGAGGACAAGGGCTAGGATCTCAAACTCCAGACCGTCCTCTGTCTTTAATTCTTCTTGCCTTCTACCCCTGACTCCTAAGATGTCCTCTCTGTGTAGATAATCATGGCCTTGCTGACATTACTTCCAGCCATGGAAATCAGTGATTTCTAAACCCAGTGCTATGATGTCATTCTCCAGGTTCCTCTTCTTTACTTTCACTGTCACCTACTGTCTCGCTTTGTACTTCCCCTCCCCCCCCCCCCTGCTTTAGTGAAAGCTGAGGGCAAGTGAGCACACAGGAGGAATGGCAGGAAGAAGGCAAAGAGATCCATTGTGCACAAATGATCTGAACTGTTTTAACGTCTTCAATCCACCTACATCTCTTCATTGTTAAAGGATTTGCCTTGTTTAAACTAGCAGCAGACTGTGGCTTCTAGAGGAGCTGCTGTACCCGAAATAGTTAACCACATGCTTTACCACAGACTGTCAGGGTGATTAAAATTAAAGAGTTATCAGATGAGAGACATTTCGTGAACACTTACTCTCACTTTCCCTTAAAGCTAAAAGCACGGTTCCCTCGAGACTTCAAACGCCTCTTTGAAGCAGCTGGTAGATCTGAATCTCACCAAACAGCATTCCAACCTACATCTCTTTAAATTCTTAATAAAAAACCCACAACATTTCATCTATTCATTGTAAAGGGCAACTGCTCGCTTATCTGGCAAGCAGGTGAGATGCTTGGGGTTCTGCTGAGCTGCTGTGCACACTACTGCACAAAAAATGACACTTGTAAGTGATTGTGGACAACACCTCCACCCACTCTGCCGCTCAGACCCATAGTGTGGGTGTCATCTTCACATTGGTCCTCTCTCTGGATCCTCACAGCCGGGCTGTGTCCAGATCTTTCCAAGTCTTCCTGTACAACATCTCTAAGATCCAACCTTTCTTCTCCATCCACACAACTAAAACTCATCCAGACTCTTAGCATCTCACAGCATCCTTTTCTGTGGCCTTGACATGCAATCTTGCCCCACTCATATCCATTCAGAACGCTGCTGCATGGATCATTTTCCTACTTCATCCCTTTGACCATGTCACCCCTTTCTTTGCTTCTGTCTACCATGTCGCCCTTCTCCACTGCATCAGACATAAATTACTTGTCTTCACTTTCATGGCCATGGGTGGCGGGTATCATAGGCTGGGGGAGGCTGAGTCTCCTCAAACAGCCAGGTGTGGCCCCACCCACACTCCATCCCCAATCCCCCTCTTGCTTCCTGCTCTGCGGGCGGCTCTTCCCCTGTGCCATGGCCCCAGCTGGCGCTGGCGCTGTGTTGCCTGCCCTCCCGGCGCTCCAGGGCTGGAGAGGCTAGGGCCATGCTGCCCAATCTCCTGGTGCTGAGGCTGCACTGCCTGGCCACCCAGCGCTGGGGCTGCGCTGCCTGGCCACCCAGTACTCCAGGGTTGGAGAGGCTGGGGCCATGCTGCCGAGGCTCCTGGCACTCGGGAGCTGGGGGGGACTGGGACCACACTTCCCGCCCTCCCAGCGCTCCGGAGCTGAGGGGGTTGGGGCAGCGCTGCCCGGCATCCCGGCCCTCCAGGGTTGGGGCCACGCTGCTCACCCTCCTGGTGCACTCTGGGGCTGGGGGCGCTAGCCTGGGGCGGGGGCCAGATGTCACAGTGGGGGGGCTCTGGGCTCTGGCGGGTGGGTGGAAGGGATGGGGCTGGGGGGCTAGCCTCCCTGAGCCAGCGGTTCACCCGCCGCCCATGTTCATGGCAGTAGTATACAGCATAACAACTCATGGCCTTTCATGATTTATCCCCATGCTACCTATCATCTCTATAAGAACATAAGACAAGCCATACTAGGTCAGACCAATGGTCCATCTAGCCCAGTGTCTTGTCTTCTGACAGTGGCCGGTGCCACATGCTTCAGAGAGAATAAACAGAACAGAGCAGTTTTGAGTGATCCATCCCCTGTTGTCCACTGATCGACCTAGCCTCCATGAATTTATCTAATTCTTTAAAAAAACCAATTATACCTTTGGCCTTCCCAACATCCGATGGCAAAGAGTTCCACAGGCTGATTGTGCGTTGTGTGAAGAAGTACTTCCTTTGGTTTGTTTTACACCTACTGCTTATTAATTTCATCAGGTGACCCCTAGTTCTTGTGTTATTAGGTTTTGATCACTTTTGTAGTGGTAATGAGGGTGGCCCATTTCAAACAGTTGACAAGAAGGTGTGAGTAACAGTAGGGGGAAATTAGTATGGTAAAATTAGGTT
>NW_020664419.1:5506527-5578450 GCF_002925995.2 Terrapene triunguis
TGGATGGGTCATTACAAAACCTAATTTTACCATACTAATTTCCCCCTACTGTTACTCACACCTTCTTGTCAACTGTTTGAAATGGGCCACCCTCATTACTACTACAAAAGTGATTTTTCTTCCCTTGCTATTCTACAGTTAATTGAATTGTCTCATTAGCACTGACCCCCCACCTGGTAAGGCAACTCCCATCATTTCATGTCCTATGTCTATATATACCTGCTCCTGTATTTTCCACTCCATGCATCTGATGAAGTGGGTTTTAGCCCACGAAAGCTTATGCCCAAATAAATTTGTTAGTCTCTAACGTGCCACAAGGACTCCTCGTTGTTTTTGCTGATACAGACTAACACGGCTGCTACTCTGAAACCCATCTGGTCCCTGTAATTTATTACATTTTAATTTATCAATTTGTTCCAAAAATCTCCTTTATTGACACCTTAGTCTGGGACAGTTCCTCAAATTTGTGACCTAAAAAGAATGGCTCAGGTGTGGGGAACTCCCTTACATCCTCAGCTGTGAAGACCTATGCAAAGAATTCATTAGGTTCTTCGCAATGTCCTGGTCTTCCTAGAGTGCTCCTTTAACATCTTGATCATCCAGTGGCTCCACTGACGGTTTGACAGGTTTTCTGCTTCTGATGTACTTAAAAATATTCTAGCTGTTAGTTTTTGTGTCTGTAGCTAGTTGCTCTTCAGACTTCTTCTTGGCCTGCCTTAGTATACTTTCATCCTTGACTTGCCAGAATTTATGCTTCTTCTTAGTTTCCTCACTAGAATTTGACTTCCAATTTTCACAGGATGCCTTTTTGCCTCTAACCACCTCTTTAACTTTTCTGCTTAGCCAGATTGGCATTTATTTTTGGTCCTCATTTTTTTTTATTTGGGATATACATTTAGTTTGAGCCTCTGTTAAGGTGTTTTTAAATAGTCTCCATGCAGTCTGCCCGCATTTCCCCCTTGTGACTATTCTTTTTAATTTCCATTTAACTAGCTTCCTTAGTTTTGTGTAGTTCCCCTTTTTTAAGTTAAATGCTACCAATATGTGGTGTTGACTCCTGCTTCTGCTCTACCAATGATGCTAGGCTTTGTCACCCACTTGTTACATTTTAAACAAGCACCTTTATGCTTTTTCCCATTTTGTCCATCACATTTGGGAGCAGCTCTCCATAAACATCTGCAAAGCCACCTCATTGTCTTCTTTCAAATCCCTCCTTTGAAACTCTCCTTTGTAGCCATCTATCTGTCTGTCTATATCCACCTGTTGTCTTGTTTTCTTATACTTAGATTATACACTCTTGGGGCAAGGACTGTCTTTTTTGTTCTGTGTTTGCACAGCCTCTAGCACAATGCGGTCCATAACCGGGGCTCCTAGGTGCTAGGGTAGTACAAATAAATAATAATAATAATGACTGTACTCTCAATATTGCTCATCTGCAAATGGAACTCACACCTTCTTGTCAACTTTCTGTAATGGGCCACTCTCTTTCCACTTCAAAAGTTATTTCTCCTCCCTTGGAATCCTGCTGTTAATTGATTTATCTCGTTAGACTGACCTAACACTTGGTAAAGCAACCCACATCCTTTCATGTATTTATACCTGCTCCTGTATTTTTTACTTCATACATCTGATGAAGTGGGTTCTAGCCCACGAAAGCTTATGCCCAAATAAATTTGTTAGTGTCTAAGGTGCCACAAGAACTCCTCGTTTTTTATTATTTTAATATTGGGCCTACAGGGCGCCCATTGTTTTGGCATGTGGGTGCATTACAGATTAAAACTAACTGCAATTTATAATTCTAATCAGACAAGTGAGGATAAGAATTCCATTGTGTGTCCCCCTTGGTAATCCTCCAAAGCCTATTTTGAGTAAAGGAAGTAAAATTCTCAGGGTTTCTATGTTTTCTCTTTTATTCCTATGCCATGTATGCTACATATGCCTTAGTTTTTAATGTTGACATTTCTCAGCTGGTTGGGACTTAATGTGAATAGTTCTGATTTGGTATGTTGTGAAAATATACATATTTAACAACATGACAACATTTCCTAAACATAGTAAATACAATATGGTTATTAATGCATTTTTCTTTGTTCTTCTACAGTCTTTCTAACCTGATATTCAAGGCGCAAGAGGGGTGAGGTAATATCTTTTATTGAACCAACTTCTGTTGGTGACAGAGAGAAGCTTTTCAGCCATACAGAGATCTTTTTAGCTCTATGTGGCTTGAAAGTGTGTTTTTCTTACCAACGGAAGTTGGCCAATAAAAAATATTACCTCACCTACCTTGTCTCTCTAATATCCAACACGTGTAGCCGACACGACTACAGCTACACTGCATATAACATTCTGTTCAGTCCATCAGCAGTTCTATTAGGATAGCATTTAGAATGGTTGGAATTTTTCTTGAGAAGAAATGCCTCAGGAAAGGTTTTTACTCTTTGGTCAGAACTAGGGGAATGGAACGATACCCAAAATGTTAAAAGAAGAAAAGTTATCTGTACTTTGTCAAACCTCAAGTATTTTAATTCTAGGTTTGTGAGACAGCTCAGGTCATTTCTGGTTCACAAATTTTAAGGGCAGAAAGAACCATTAGATCATCGAATCTGACTTTCTGTATACCACAGGCCATAGAATTTAATCTCATTACTCCTGTATTGAGCCCATTGACTTGTATTTGACTAAAGCTTATCTAGTTAATAATTAATCGACTCACTGATAATGCTCAGGCATCAAGTCTAAGGCATCACATGGAGTCACATAGCATGTTGCTTGGAAGATTATCAAGCGTCTATGTACATTTGGGTGCATTTATACTGGAAATTATGATTTCACAATATACAAAAGTTATGTTACAGCCCTTTGAAAAAAGGCACTGTTTCCCGGCATACCATTACTGCCCTGTAAAGCTGTTATGTTATGTCTGGGGTTTCTTTGTTTGCTTTTGACTGCATTGTTCATATGTTTCAGAACATACCAATACACAATGAATGCTGGAGGAAGGACTTTTGCTTTAGGACTTTAGAAGGATCTTTCAACTTTTTGGATTGAACAAGTTGGTCCACTGGATGTATTTAGCTATATTCAAATTTGGTTAGGACATTGAAGCTAACTCCTCTGCTCTTGCATAAGTGCCATGGGACTTTTAATGGTCATAACCACCATTTTATAGCTTATTCAAGAGATGTTAACGCCAGGAGCTCATTGTCTGCTAACACCATGACGCTGTCTAAGAGGAAAGAGTGACATCTCAGTACCAACATCACTTCCTTTAGCACTTGGTTCTTTCCCAGAAGTTTCCCATCCAGGTATACTGTTGAGTTATCCCAAAACTTATTAGTTGTTGAAATCTGGTAAGACCATGGCGTTAGAGTGTTTGCCAATTGCATGGCTATTTCATACTAATATTCGAGTTAGAGGACTGGTTTGATACAGGAATCCAGACAGAAAGTCAACTATTTTTTACCAAAATAGGTGAGAGGGGAAATTTGACATGGGTATTTATAGTACTAGGTAGACACAACATAGTGAGTCAGATGCCATGATAATCTGAACTAAGAATTTGCTTTTTTTTTTTCTTCCATGGGTTTGTGACACTAGCTTTGACATGGTTTGATGCGGAATATAAACCTGTAACATACAGAATAGGACATTTTTTCCCTGAGTACATGGGTGACATGGAAGGGAACAGTAGTAGGCTGGCAGCTCTGAAGATTTACGCAGAAATTGTTGGAGAAAGCAACACAGCAGACAGAAACAGTCAGATAGTTCAGAAGTGAAGAAAACCTTTCCCAAGAGATAGCAAAAACGCAACCCTGTATCAAAATCCAGAGATTCCCACAAAAGGCTACTTCATGAGCTCATTTCACCAAGGGGTTTGATGCTGTTTCTGAAACTATATAATCTCTAGATGGTATCCGACAATTGAAACTGACCTGTGAAGAGGAGAACTGATACCCATCTGCTGGACTGAAATGGTAACTATTGTGCTCCAGCTTTGAAAACTTTTCCCAACTATTTTTGATCTAAAAGTAAAAAAATGGGTGTCGGTTCTGTCTTTGTAACTTTCCCCCCCCGGAAGTTGTTTTGTTTTATTATCATTTGTTATGTATACAGGTAAGTTAGAAATGGATCTGAGTTGTGACGTTTGGGTCCAGTTCAAAAGTTCCCTGAAGTTTGGGAGTATTTGTATCTGGGGTTTTGGACCATGTGTGTTGTAAACATATGTAGTACTTAACAAAATCTCATAAGAAGACAAGATCCTTTCCTCGAGGAGTTTACAATCTAACTAATACAAATAAAATACAAATGAGAAAATCAGGCATAGGCATGGTGAACAGCACCAGAAAGGAGATCAGATTGAAAGGCCAAGAGAAACCTACAGTTCCTTGCCGTATAGAAGAGACAGGTCTCAACTGTAATGACTATATAGGTGCTTCTTTATTCAGTTTTCTGGCCCTCGATAGGCCCTGTAGTTCAGGCTCTCTAGCTCATGGACTAACTAAACATGACAGGCCTGATTCACCATTGCCTGATACCTTGGGTCATCATTTAAACTGTACAAAGTGAGTGCCCTTTGGGCGTGAAATGCCACCGCCAGCATACATGAGTGAAGGCATGTGACTTGGTAGTATTTTACATGCACTTTACAGAGCTATACGTGATTCCAGAAAATCCGGCTCAGTTTGTGCTGCTGAGTATCACTACATACAGTGTCCTTAACTCCTGTCCTGTGCTAAGCAGCCATGCCAGCGACCGCTGACCACAGGGCAGATTTTTTAAAAGGGATGCTAAGGAAGAGAGGGAGAGTACTCAATACGCAGTCAAGAGGGAAATTGTTCCAAGCACAGAGAGCTGTGTGGAAAAGGCACATAGCAAAAGATGGGAGAATTTATTTTCTATTCTGTCCTTTTTTGTTTCTTATACCCCTCTGTTCATTGTGGTAAAACCGAAGAGCTTGTCTTTCTCCGGGGCAACTGCTGAGTACATTGCAGTAGCAGCATACTCATTTGGTATTGAATAGATCGTGTGAGCAGCACATTATTGTGGTGCATGGGCATTTTCAGTTTTGAATAGTCTTGACCACATTTTGACTCAGATGTGGCCTTTGTAACATTGGCCTCATCTGTGTTCATGCCCACAGGTAAAGGTCACTCTGCTAAGAAGGAGATTTGGCTATTAAAAGCATTTGTGTGCATATCGATTCAAACCCTATTCTTTGGCACTAACCTCCCCAATTTGGGGTTTTGGTTGGGTTTTTTTAGGGGGAGAGAATGGGGATGTAATAGAACATCACCTGTGAGAGGAATTGCTCTGGGTGACAAACATACGGCCAGAATATATGGGTGGTTGGGGAATATATGATCCAACCTTGGATAATACTGAAAAAACTGATGAATCACACTAGTTTGGTTTGAAATGGTAGGGAAAGAAGTCTAAGAACAGTGCCCAACTGAGTGATGTCCACCTCACAACAATAATCAGAGCCATTTGGTTTTTCACTGGCAGTCTCAGCAGGGAGAGCAAGGACTGAATAGGCATTATTCATTAGTATGTATTTATACCTTGTAACGACCCTACCATTTTACAAAATTGAGAGTAAAGCATCTTCCCTGACCTAGAGGGCTGAAGCTTTAAAAATGAGAAGATAAAGAAAAGCCAGCAGTGAAGGCGGTGCAGAGATGAGGAGATCATTGGTGAAGAGAACAAGGTGGGTTGTAAGGAAGGATTTGAACCAGGTGAGAGGAAATCTGGCAAACAAGAATGGGAAATTGTTCTAAAGTTCACAGCCAGGCCTGGAAGATGGAGGCAAAGGGCAGCAAGAGACAGAAAGCCAGTGAAGGAATTCGAGGGGTGGAGGGGGCTGCCAGTGCAGTGGAACAGGTTTTAGCAGCAGAGTTTTGGACTGACTGGAGGGGAGAAACAAGGGGGCTAGAGAGGAGGTTACAGTTATCAAGGCGAGTGTGACCAAAGTCATGGGCATGTGTTTTTAACAATGGAACTTTAGTGAGAGACTGGATATGGGGTTAGAAGGAAAGAGATGAGTCAGAGACGATACCATGACCATGAGCTTGGGAGATGGCAAGCTGATGGAGTTACCGGTGGTGACATGATAAGGGAAGTGGAAGAAGAGGATTACACTGGATAATAAGAAACTGGAGTACACTCAGGCCCTAATGGGGAAAGAGGAAATTTCTTCATCTCAAAGTGGAGATACTGTAGAGAGTCCCTGTTTGTAGCAACTTCTACCTTTCCTAGACCATCAGATCATGGGGTTGGCAGTCTTTTAGTACAGAGCAAGGGGTATTTTTATATTGGGCATTTACTTGATAAGGGCTGCTGCAACTGGGATTCCAAGGGGTTGCTATAAAGTAGCTTGCTCTCTGGTCAGCCTAGTGAGGACTTTGTGCGTGTGCTTGATGATTTAACATTGTATGTAACATCCAGATACCATGGTGATGGGCATTGTATACAGATACATACGTTGTGTATACATTTCTGAGCACTGGTACTCTACATTTTAAATTAAATTCTCAATTTTTTATTTTAGTCCTTTCTGGGTATGAGCCACACTTCAATACAGTATATTAAAATTCAAAGGGATCTTGACAAATTGGAGCACTGGGCTATAGACAACAAAATGAAATTCAACAAAGACAAATATAAGGTGCTACATTTAGGGAAGAGAAACCAAATATACAAATATAGAATGGGGGATAAAAGACTTGGCAGCAGCACTGCTGGGAAGGATCTGGGAGTTGTGGTGGATCACAAGCTCAACATGAGTCAGCAATGTGATGCTGTGGCAAAAAAAAGGAAACGCAATTTTGGATTCCATTAACAGAGGCATAGCATGCAAGTCACAGGAGGTGATAGTACCGCTTTACTCAGCGCTGGCGAGGCGTCAGCGCTGGACTCAGTACTGTGTCCAATTTTGGTCAGCGCTGTATAGAAAGGATGTAGAGAAACTGGAAAGGGTCCAGAGGCGAGTGACAAAGATGATCAAAGGGATGGAATGCAAGTCATATGAGCAAAGGCTGGAGGACCTGGGTATGTTTAGTTTGCGAAAGGGGAGATTAAGGAGGGACATGATCGCAGTCTTCAAATACACCTCTACCCCAATATAACGCTGTCCTTGGGAGCCAAAAAATCGTACCGCGTTATAGGTGAAACCGCGTTATATCGAACTTGCTTTGATCCGCCGGAGCGTGCAGCCCCGACTCCCCAGAGCGCTGTTTTACCGCGTTATATCCGAATTCGTGTTATATTGGGTCGCGTTATATCGGGGTAGAGGTGTACTTGAAAGGCTGCCATAAAAAAGATGGAGAAAAATTGTTCTCTCTTGCCACAGAGGGCGGGACAAGAGGCAACAGGTTCAAACTCCAGCAGAGCAGATTTAGATTAAATCTCAGGAGAAATTTCCTAATGGCAAGAACAGTAGGACAATGGAACAAACTGCCTAGGGAAGTCGTGGAATCTCCTTCACTGAAGGTTTTCAAAAAGAGGCTGGATATCCATCTGTCTTGGATGGCTTAGACATAACAAATCCTGCATTTGGCAGGGGGTCAAACTAGATGACCCTTGTGGTCCCTTCTAACCCTATGGTTGTATGATTCTATGATTTTCTGTTAATCTAGGATCATTAGTTGGATTGCAAGCTCTTTGGGGCAGGAACTATCTTTTTTGTCCTGTGTTTGTACAGCACCTAGCACAATGGGGTCCTGGTGCGTGTCTGGGGCATCTAAGTGCTATCACAACACAAACAATAAATAAGAAGAAGGTAAGAGACAGTATGTCCAATGAACCAGAAGACAGGAGACATGAGTTCTCTCTACCCCTGCTGTACTGTGCAACTTAAATAAGTGAATGATCTCTCTCTGCCTCAGACTCTTCATCTATAAAATGAGGGAAATGATGTTTGCCCACATTTTGGAAAGCTCTTCGAGAGCCACAGATGAAAAGTGCTATATGAGAACTAAGTATTTTTATTTTCATTCTCCATCCAGAAATGTTCATTATTGACAGTGTATTTGCCCAGAAACCCTGTGCTATATGCACTGTGCAACAGAATTTATTTTATTACATTGATCTGCAATACTGGGAGAGCTGGAAAATCAAGGGATAAATGCGGTGCCACAGGCACTGTAGGTGCAGTGATTACAAAGAGACATTGTCAAGTTTGGCCCATAATTTGGCCTATCCTCTTTTAGTTCTATGCGTTTGCAAGACTCCCTACTGTCCTTTACATGTTCCCCATAAGAAAGAAAACAACACACTAACACCCGCAGTACTCAGAGACAACCCTACAATAACTAAACTGGAGGGGAAAAGATTTTGGTAAAGAGTTAGTTCAGTTTCAAAGGGCATTATTATAAAGAGAATAACAAAATGAAGTTAAAAATCATGAAAGTATCGGGACAGGCATTCATAGTAAGTACAGGAAGCGAAGGAAAGAGGGGGTGTAACGCAGGAGAGATAACTATATGGAAATATCTTAAGTTAGTCTTCTATATTTATAAATTCATCACAGAATTCAATTACAGAATTCAGTATGAAATGCAAGTGTTACACACCCCTCAGTTTTTCCATGATTCTAAGAAAGGCTTCTGATAAATGCAGATCTCAGTGCGTGCTCTCGTTGTGTGTACTCTCCCAGGGCACAGTAATACAGAGAACATGATACACAGGACTTGACTCATCCCAGAACTGATTCCATTTACATATCTCCTGCTGAACATTTCACAGTGAGACTGCCACATGCATCATTTAAAATCATGCAGGGGACGCTGGCATTTCATTTTGCCATTACAATGTCTCCATTTAATAAAAAGATGCAGATGTATCAATGCATTATTCTCTGAAGATAAAATTGCCTGGAGATTAAACGTTTTGTTTATGAGTAGATTGGGGCAACAGCCAGGTCAAGTTATTCCATTATATACAATACAATCTCCTCTCAAAATTACAATGGCTCTGGTACAATTTCAGTACCCAGTGCTGGATGTGAGCAATTAGCAATGAAGTCTTCAGTTTGTCTGAGTTTCTTTCCCATGAAAGAATTTATTTCTGAATTTCTTACCCGGCTCTTACCTCTGAAGTTGGAAATACTTGTGATGTTTAGAACAGAAATATCATAGGTACTGACATTACAATTTATAGACATCTTTGCATTCAAACATACTAATTCAGACTCAAACACAGATACCAATTACTTATATATTACCAATCTGTTCCTCAAATTCAGCCAATTTCTTAGGGTGAATACCCCAACAGGTAATACTAATATAAACCAGTAGTGTGTGGTAAATGGTTAATCTAATTTCTTCTAGAATGAATAGGTAGCATTTATTAAAGGGGTGAAAAAGCATAATTGGTATTAATCACATCTGTAGCAAACCTCGATTATATATCCGCTACTAGCAAGTACACCAAAGTCACTTGCAAGTTATCTGAAGAGGTTATTGACATTTCAATTTCTATTTTTATATTTCCTAAAGTTTCATGCAAAATGGAAAAAAAAATCAAAGATCTATTTGTGCTAGAAGAGTGCGTAGTATTCCTTTGATCTGCCCACTGTTCCAGTGATGGGTTAGAAGAGTCATATGTTACTCAGACAAAACAGGTAATGGTCCCACTCCAGATTGTCTCCAGTTGATGGTTTGTGGGCACATTTCTCTTGCTTCCTTAGAATACAAAGTTCCTTTAATCTACTAACCTCTTGCCTTACCTTAAAGCAGTCAGCGTGTCAGTAACCTACGCCAGAGCAACCAAGCAATAGTAAACCTGGTTTTACTTTCCAGAAAGCAGTGATGATCTCTTACCATTTCCATGTCCAGTTGCCTCTCCGGTTCTGAGCAAGCCCCACAAGAAAAGAAAAACGAGCTCCATGTAACCTGTTCACGTATTTTCGACACAACGCTGATGAGGAGGAGGTTTTTAAAAGGTTAAGGGGCTTTCACTCGGTGAATCAATGATCTGTCGATTACACTACGACAGAAAAAGGGATAGCCATTTGGAGGGCACAGCTAGGACATTTCTCTCTGGTCAGCATATCATCCTTTTGCTGTCTAGATCTGTGCGAGAGAATGAAACTAATGATGTGTGATACAGTTTAGCTGTGGTGTGTAGGAAGTGGTTGATAGGTAGGTGGCTCTTATTTGCACCCTCAGCTTCATTTCAATTGTCGGTCAGAAAGGGTGGGGAAAAGCTTTAGCTGTCAGGTTTGGACACTTACCTACCAAATGGAAAAATTTTGTCCCTTTTAGGGTGACCAGACAGCAAATGTGAAAAATCGGGACGGGGTGGGGGGTAATAGGAGCCTATATAAGAAAAAGACTCAAAAATTGGGACTGTCCCTATAAAATCGGGACATCTGGTCACCCTAGTCCCTTTGGATTTAACTACGGAGAGGAAAAGCAAACTCTGTTCACTAGGACAGGAGCTGGATGGTACCTGGTTTTCTGGTGTGTGATAACTGAATTCATATACCATACTGTCAGTTACAAGTATAAGGAGGAAAAGCACCCCCAGGACATGTCAGGTTGGCTTTGCAGTGGTGTTTTTCTGCTAGCAAGAAGAACACTTGGAAAACTGCAGTGCCAGTTTTTATGGCTCTTTTTAAATGTAATTTCTACATGTGATGGGTGAACTTCCAAAGTACTGGAAGGTCCATTTGAATAAACATC
Organism: Terrapene triunguis; assembly: GCF_002925995.2. Taxonomy (NCBI): domain Eukaryota; kingdom Metazoa; phylum Chordata; order Testudines; family Emydidae; genus Terrapene; species Terrapene triunguis. The sequence continues at coordinate 5,517,210 of NW_020664419.1, forward strand.
CGTTGATAGGGCTGGCAGGTTGGGAATGAAGATGTCCTGTTCCCATTCTTAGAATGCCTTGTGTTCTCATGGAAAACCATAGATGGAATATAACTCCTTCCAAATCAAGGTGCCATGTGGGAATCATTCTCTGACATACTCCCCTGAGAGAAGTTGGAGTTAATAAATAGGACACACTTTATATTAAAGTTCCACTTCTGTGCGGTTTCTAAAGGATTAATGTATCTTTTAATAACTGATTAATTGATTGTTATAGAGTCCAACAGGACTCTAGATTGCTTAGAAACATGTATAACACCTTCTACTGATGTGCTTATAACCACATATTACTGATGTCTGTAACATCTATTAATCATTAGCCCTTTATAAGCCATTTACAAATGGAATCTTACTCTAAAGGATGACCAAGAAATGTGTGTGATGTTTTTTTAAAATTTTATTCTAGTAGTCAGTTGTGGTGGCTGTTGAAATAAAAGATTCCACATTAATATCTTCTGCTATGAAACCTAATTGCCAGAGACCTCCCATATCCATTCCAAAGTATAGTGCTTTTGCAGTGACTGCTGCTTCTGGTGAACTGCAGCTGAGGATAACTCAGAGCTCCCTCATGTGGTAGGTGATGCCCCTTTTCATACCAGCTCCTCCTTCTCTAATGCACAGTGCAAATCCTCATGGTGTTGTTGGCCGCCGTGGGGCTCGAGGGGACAACAATGGTCCGTGGCCCGGTGTGCTTAGCACCAATGAAGACACCGAGGGGAGAAAGCAAGCCAAGTTTATTTCAGAGCTCTGAAATGGCACTAGGAGACCAGCATGTCTCAAATCCAGTGCAACAAATACAAACAAATTTTACCTTTTATACTCCAAACTGGTTGCATACATCTCTTTGTCTGGCTGTTCCCCCTCACCCCTCCCTTCCAGACAACTGTTACAATAAGCTCTACATACGCTTGTGAGAAAACTTTCCCAGTCTCTGCGACCTTGGGTTAGACATCTGCAAACTAACTACCCCTCTTTTCCCTCGCTCCTTATCTCGATTATTTCTGCGAGTGTGAGTGAAACTGCAGCCATCTGCTAGAAACGCTGACCAATACATTTCTGCTTCAGCCTGCTTCAGAGCATGTAAGCAGTGAGCACAGAAGTAGGTGAGAGTTCACAAGATGGGGTTTGGGGGTTCAGATAGGCCCAGAGCAAAAGAGCTTCATCGACACTTTGGCCTTCCACTCTCCCGAGTTACCTGGTAGCTATGCCTAGTGGACCCCAACAGTGTGTCTTGCTGTAATGGAGTATGGGAATGTGCTTACACTTGGCCAGGAAGTTACAGTCCAAGGTCAATTGCCTGTCATAGATAAAACTGTATATGACGTGACAAAGAGAACAATGAGTATCTTTAAAGTGCTGCTGGTAAAAAGGGATTATTCAGGGACCGCATCATGCTCCATATTCATCTTCTGAGACTGAACTAGCATTGTGGGGACTTCCACCAACCATCTACCATTGATGCAATCCTTGATGAATAAGTGCAAGCCAGAGCACTTTGGAAATTCCCTACGTAGTGGTGCCAGGCATGCTTCTTTTTGGCAGGATCATGGAATAATAGTTCCAGCTCCTTGCACAATCACCAGAGGGACTATGCTTCTGTGATTTCATGCACTTTATAACTTTCCTAGATAGTTTTTTTATCCTCAGAGCTGACCCCATGTGTTGCTTGTGGAGCCATAAGAATCCCTCATTTTTTGCTTGCTTTAAATCTTCCTTCAGGGCCCCTTTTTCCAGATGAAGTCTGTTTGGGTCTCTCTTCAACACTCCTCCATAGGGAGAGAGAGATGATTTTTTATCTTAAAACAAAACAAAACCCTAAAATCCTACCAAAACAAGAGACATCACTGCACATGCTTCTCGCCTGGGGGAGAGGATGAGAGAACAATCACCATGTGACAGATGTTAGTCACACTGCTTAATGCACTACTGCAAGGTGATCACGCAGTACGAACATATGTCTTCCTATGAAAATATTTTCTGTGAGTTTGAAAGTTTACCCCAGTGCCAAAGTGTGTGAAATCTGAGCGAAGGCATCCATAGCGTATGGTGTTGGTGGACAGATTTATTTTACTTCATTGTACAGAGGAAAATCAGAGCTTTGCCTCTCATAGAGATTGTTTCCTCAATTAGTTAAGTAGTTTTGAACCTCAAAACTTTTACTCTCATTTCTTTTCTGACCAAACTCTTTAATTACATTAACTGAGTCATTTACCTCGCCAAGGAGGGAGATGAGTCTTTTCTGAAGTCCTTCAGTTCATTCTGCATTCCCTGGTTAATAGCAGCACTGGAAATTCTTCTCTTTACCCATCAGCTCTCGCAGGGAGCTCTGGACAGGGGCCATCTGTTTTTTCCAGATTTTAGCTGTATTTCTTCTTTTATTTTGTACAAATCCTTTACTTATCCGGCCATGCCAATAGGGGCAGCCCCTTGTGCAGCTTTCTCGTTATTTTTGAAAATCTCTCTTTACCTTTAAACATGGATGGAGGTGGATTCTGGCAGGTGGGTAGGGAGCTCCCCCTTTCAGGCAGCCATCTGCTTTTAAGCCCTTCCCTTGCAGGCTCATGAGAGTTCCCACATTCTACAAGTGTGGGGATTTTACAACTATATGAAAATATACAACCCTACCTCACTAACCCTGATACTGGAAGTAACAGAGACCTTAGGTGGCTGAGAATTTCATGTGCAGTTTGTGTTAGTTAGCCTTGTAACTCTTAGCTGGCAGTAGATATATTGCTGTTACAATGATCAATGAGGAAGTAACCACCCTTCCAATATAGCCTTTTTGCTGCTTACAAAGGACATTAGGTAAAGGATTTGGATAAAATGTTGAGATTGAGGAAGATTGTGGCACTGCAAAGCAGGGGTCTGGATGTCCCTGCCCACCACAGAAATGATGAGATAAAGGCTCTGTAACATGGCAATCTGCCCCTTTAATAGCCTGCAGGGGGAGGGGGACAGGGAGCAGCCAACTCTGCCCCAGAGAGAAGTCCAGCAGGCAAGAATCGGCTGACACATCTGATCAGCATCACATGATTGACCCATATTCTCAGCTAGACAATATAAAGGGGGAAAACAGGAGAAAGGGGCTGCTAATCAGAGCAGGAGGTAGCCTGTCCACCTGCCCTGAGGAGCCTCCTTGTGGAGTCAGAGTGGGCCTTATCTGGTAGCTAGCAGAGACCAGAGGACCCCATTCTGATCCCCTAACCAGACTGTTGCTTGTGTTACTTTTTGCACACTTTTCCTTCTTGTTTGTGAAGGCAATAAACAGAGCCATGAAGCAAGGGAGAAAAACTTAACCTACCCTAGATCTAGCTGATTGTCTGTTCTCAGCTGGGGACTAGGCCACAGATGTACGGGCTAGCCAAGATTTGGGAGATTTTTTGTTTAAACCAAGATATTTATTACAATACCCCAAGAAAACACAACAAGAACAATGTATTAGGAGCCCACAAAAGTGAAGTGTCCCAACTCAAAATACAGAAATGGTTTTCTTCCCTCCCCCAGCTACTATATGTAAGCAGCAGAATGGTCCCGCTATTGTGGGGAACTTTCCTGGTTTATGCACTACCCCGTGGAATCAGTAGTGAAAGGATCTGAGTCCTTGCTCCAACTCCCTTTACCCAGAGGCTTGCCTGACCTTGAGGATCCCCTTTCACTGTCCCGTACACCAAAGTCCTTGTAACCCTGGCAAGGCTGGGCCCAGGATTCCTGGGAGGCTTAACCCCCAGTCTCGTCATGGTCATTTAGAACAGGAGTTAGGATGTCCCCACTCTGGGGTGCTCTCTCTGCACTGGACGCTTCCCTGACCCACTGATCATTACTTTAAGTTCAAACCAAATACAATTTATTAAACAACAGGTTGTGACGTTATTGATATAATCTGGGACCATATAGATCAATGTTGCAACCAAGGTCCTGTAGTGGCACCCAAATCTTGTATAAAGGGGGTCAAATGGGGTGTCTTAGACAAGGTTATGGTTTACTGGTTCTGATTATGCTGTCTATATGTGTGTATCTATTTTGTAGTTGAAGTTATGAATATTGGCTCTATACTGTCTGTATTTCAAACTTATGCTATGCTTCTGGGTGACATCCCAGACAAGCTGGTGTTAGCTCTGCCTAGCCTGCTTGATGGCCCATTAAGGACCATCAGCTATACAATGGACCCATTGAGAGAAGGCAAATATGCCTTGAGACTCAGCAAAGTATGCAGGGACTGGCCCATGTGACTCCAGACTCCATTTTGCTGTAATTTTCCACAGTAAGGACAAAGAGGTGTTCTTACACCTGGAAAAGACTATATAAGGCTGATGCCTCATCTCCATCTTGTCTTCAGTCCTGCTTCTTACCTCTGGAGGGACTTTGCTACAAACTGAAGCTCTGAACAAAGGACTGATGACCCATCCCAGCTGGGGATGTATTCCAGAGACTTGATTTGAACCTGCAGTTTATTCTATCGCTGCTGCAAGCCTGAACCAAGAACTTTGCCATTACTGTATGTAATTGATTCCATTTAACCAATTCTAACTCTCATCTGTCTTTTTCCTTTTATGAATAAACCTTTAGATTTTAGATTCTAAAGGATTGGCAACAGCGTGATTTGTGGGAAAGATCTGAGTTGTATATTGACCTGGGTCTGGGGCTTGGCCCTTTGGGATCGAGAGAACCTTTTTTGTGTATATTGGGATATTGGTTTTCATAACCATTTGTCCCCATAACGAGTGGCACTGGTGGTGATACTGGGAAACTGGAGTGTCTAAGGGAATTTTTTGTATGACTTGTGGTCAGCCAGTGGGGTGAAACCAAAGTCCTCTTTGGCTGGCTGGTTTGGTTTGCCTTAGAGGTGGAGAAACCCCAGCCTTGGGCTGTAACTGCCCTGTTTTAGCAATTTGTCCTTAATTGGCACTCTCAGTTGGGTCTCGCGAGAACCGCATCGTCACACAGGTATAAGGAAAAAATGGGAAAGATTCAAGGAAGCAAGGAACCCCGCCCTGTGGGCACGGGGAAACCACACACAGCCGTCTCTAGGATGCAAGGAAAGTTCAGTCTGTTCCTCACATGTCCCAGGCCTCCTTCTCATGCCCTGGCAGCGCTGCGGTGACACGATGGGTCAGGCGCCTGCTCTGGCGGTGGCCACACGCCCTCAGGCTCTCTAGGTGCAGAGCCTTTCTTCCCAGCGTCGCCCCCACCCTCCACCCCATCGGGGTCACGTCCCCACCACCAAGTCCGGCCTGCCAGACCTCTTGTCTGATGCCAGCTCCCCACACTGGGCCCTCGCTGCCCAGGGTCCCCCCCTTGCTCTCCCCAGCTGCTCACTGCACTCGTCTCTGGTGTTACTTGTGGCACAGCAGGCGTCCATTCCCCAGCCCTGGGCCTGCAGCTTCCCGCGGTGGCCCAGCCCTGGGTCCCCCTCGGCGCGGCTGGTCTGCACTGCTCCAGCTCCCCAGCGTTGCCTCTTCTGGCTCCTTGCTGCTGCTCTGCCTCCAGCCCATCTCAGGGCATGGCTACACTTGCAGATGTAGAGCGCTCTGAGTTCAACCCACCTTCGGAGAGCGCAGTAGGGAAGGCGCTGCAGTCTGTCCACACTGACAGCTGCTTGTGCACTGGAGTGGCCACATTTGTGGCACTTGCAGCAGCATTGGGAGCGGTGCATTATGGGCAGCTATCCCAGCATGCAAGTGACTGGGGGGGAGGGATAGCTCAGTGGTTTGAGCATTGGCACCCTAAACCTAGGGTTGTGAGTTCAATCCTTGAGGGGGCCATCTGGGGCAAAAATCAGTACTTGGTCCTGCTAGTAAAGGCAGGGGGCTGGACTCAATGACCTTTTGAGGTCCCTTCCAGTTCTATGAGATAGGTATATCTCCATATGTTATTAAAACATGCTTTTTCAAATGGGGTGGGGGGGAGTGTGTTGTGTGTATGTGGGGGGAGACAGAGTGGGTTTTGGGGGGGCTGAGAGCATGTCAGCATGCTGTCTTGTAAGTTCAGACAGCAGCAGACCTTCCCCTCTCCCCGCCTCTCTCTCACACAGCATTCCACACTTATCTGTCTCGGAGCAGATAAACAGCTTTCAAACGGAGCTTTCAAACAGCATAGCCGCATTCCTACAGCGAGTTCAAAACAATGAGAAGAGTGGCCACTTGACTTAAGGGGATTATGGGACGTTTCCAGAGGCTGATCACAGCGCAGTAATGCAACACCTTGTCCACACTGGTGCTGCAGCGCTCCAGCGGGGGCGCAGCAAACGTTATTCCACTCGCCGAGGTGGAGTACCAGCAGCGCTGTAGCCACGGAGTCAGAGTGCTGTACGTGCCTTGCCAGTGTGGACGGGGAGTGAGCTAGTGCTCCCGGGGCTCCTTTATTGCGCTGTAACTCACAAGTGTAGCCAAGCCCACAGGCTGCTTCTCTCCCCTACGCTGGCTCAGGCAGCTCCAGCTCATGCAGAGGAAAGGACCTCAGGCTCCTGACTCCCTTATTGACCTGTCAATCCGGCTGACTGGGATCGTTGGCCCTGGGGACTGTCAGTCTCAGGATCTTAATTTCTCATCAGCCCTTCCCTTTTCTTTTGGTACTGGGAGAGAGCCAGCCAAAAACCCCACTAAGTTTCAATAAGGGACTAACAGTCCCCTTCCAGGTACAGCAGCTTGTGGGAATGTCAAGCTGCTGTCAGAAGGATGAACTCTTCAGGGCCTCTCCCTCTGATACTCTGAGCCAAGGTGGCTGCCAGCCAGCTCTCTTCCTCTTAGGGTTGCCAACATTGTATTTCAAAAATAAGGGACTGTTTTCTTAGTGTCCCTGCCCCACCCCTCCTCCTATTGATTATTATTAATAAGGAGTGTCATTTAGGGACATCTCGGGGACTCCTGCCCCCTCTCCAAGTTTCATACCCCAGCGGAGTGCAAACAGGAAACTCTCACCCGAGGAACCCGAAGCCCTTAGGTGTGGTCTGAGTAAAAAGTTGCTGTTGGCTGACAGGGCTGTCCCTGAGGAACTGGATCATTAGCTACTTTCTCCCCCTTTGGCTCCCCCCTTGTGGGAAATGTAAATTCCCCGGCTATGTCTGCCCCCCGCACCTCCCCTTTTGTAGCCTGACCCAAAGTTGGGTGTATATATAATTGTAACTTGAGGATTAACAGGTTTTTGTTTCCAGATTAGGCCCAGTAAGATTATTGTAAAATTATTATATAATTTGGGAACCCCGATGTGCACAGGTGCAACCCTTACACCATAGGAACTTTTTATATCTATTTACAAATATATAATTTATTAATAATTTAGCAAAGTTATACATACACTTTAACTTAACAAGGCAGATAGAGATAATACAGAAAGTACATTTGGACATTTATACTTACACCCTTATTTTTTTTAATCTACTTAACCATTATTTTACATACTTAACCATTATTTTTTTTATTACCGTTATCGTTTTTATTTTTTCGGCGGCCATTATTTTGGCCTCTCCCAAGGTTTACATTTTTTCAGCCCTTTTGCTGCCCCTGGGATGTTACTTTTATAGTAGGTTACGCTGATGCTGCCATGTTTAATGCATATTTAATAGAGGGTTTTATTTGTATTTTCTTCCCTTAAGGTGTTTGTTTTTTATAGGTTAGTATATGTATGATGTTACCCTATTAGCATACACGTTAATTTGCTGTCATGGCACCTTTGCAGTTGGACGTTCTGTCTGGAACCTTCCGGATGCTGGTATCAGATATGTTCTTTGCTAGTGTCAGCTATGTTCTGTGGGTGGCTGATGTCAGTATTTTGGACAAAATTCCCCCTCTTGCGTGCTACTTTTAGTTCCCTATAACTTATGAGTTACTTAAGTTGATCTATGCCAAAGGTAATAGGCCTCAAGCCTCACACTATCTACTAAAGCCAAATCTTACAGGATAAAAGCCTGTAGGTTTCTTGCATTACTACTAAATATCATAAAGCAATGAATTAATACAGGTAAGCTGGCCCACTGGGCTACACTTTGCAGATCGAGTCTAACGAGGTTCCCAAATGCTGCCTCTGGCTGGGCCACTGAGAACCAGCCTGTGTGCCCATTAGAAACCCTCCTGCCACCCCCGCAGGTAGCAGCTGCGCTAGCAGCCCCAGCACCAGAGGGGCACTCAAAGCACTTCCTTGTCACACAGCTGATAGGATGAGAGAGCAGTTTCTGGCTAGCCTTGGTGGAGAGCTGAGACCTGATGAGTGCTGATCTCCTTAAGTCTCTGCCACAAAGCTCCTCAGTTTTATTTTCAGTGTAACCGTCAGTGCTTCTGTTATACATCTCAGTTGCTCCTGATGGAAATCAGAGGAAGTTATTGTACATACCTCTTCTCAATCAGAAAATAAAACATGTTTTCTTTCTTGAATTAGTCTATGGACCCCTGGGACTTTTTTTCTTTCAAAAAACAGGGCTGCCCAGAGGATTCAGGGGGCCTGGGGCAAAGCAATTTTGGGGGGCCCTTCCATAAAAAAAAGTTGCAATACTATAGAATACTATATTCTCGTGGGGGCCCCTGCGGGGCCTGGGGCAAATTGCCCCACTTGTCCCCCCCCCTGGGCGGCCCTGTTTTTAAATACAATTCCTGGAGTACTCTTAATCCTACCAGGTTGTTACAGCCTTAGAACAGGTCTCTTTACTAACTTCCTTAATATTTGATTATGTGTAACCTTTGGGTGGGCTAGAGTTCACTTTATTGCCCTTCTCCAGTGCAACTCCCATACTTCCATAGAAAAAGTAGCTGGAGACCCAGAGTTCAGTCTCTAAGGATTTTCAGCAAGGATTGCACAGGGTCAACTCCCCACATTCAAGATCCAAAAGGAAGTAAAGAAATGAATTTAATTAAATAACTTTATAAAATCTAATTTTTTTACAGCATAACATGGCCATTTTATAATCCACACACATTATCTTCACAGTTATACATAAACATAAATAAAGAAAACAAATTAAAATCTGAACAGTTCACGGCAACACAGTGAGAAGAAACTGAGAGTTCCCAAAAGCTTAGGTTTAATTCATCTAAGTCTCAGAGTCTTAGGGTATGTCTACACTACGAAATTGGGTCGAAATTAGGTCGAATTTAGAAATCGTTTTTATACAGTCGATTGTGTGTCCCCACACAAAATGCTCTAAGTGTGTTAACTCAGTGGACTGCGTCCACAGTACCGAGGCTAGCGTCGACTTCCGGAGCGTTGCACTGTGGGTAGCTGTGGGTAGCTATCCCACAGTTCCCGCAGTCTCTGCCGCCCATTGGAATTCTGGGTTGAGATCCCAATGCCTGATGGGGCAAAAACAGTGTCGCGGGTGGTTCTGGGTACATGTCGTCAGGCCCACCCTCCCTCCCTCCGTGAAAGCAATGGCAGACAATCGTTTCATGCCTTTTTTCCTGGGTTACCTGAGCAGACGCCATACCACGGCAAGCATGGAGCCCGCTCAGCTCACCGTCGCCGTACGTCTCCTGGGTGCTGGTAGATGTGGGACTGCATTTCTACACAGCAGCAGCTCATTGCCTTTTGGCAGCAGACGGTGCATTACGACTGTTAGCCATCGTCGTCATACTCCTGGGTGCTCTGTTAGCCGACCTAGGTGAGGTCGATGAGGGGCGCCTGGGCAGACATGGGAGTGACTCAGCCAGGTCATTCCCATCTTCTGCCAAGCACCCAGCAGACGGTTAGCAGTATCGCCAAGCTCAAGAGATCAAAAATAATGAGTTGGACCCCCTCAAGAGATCAAAAATCATAAGTTTGACTACCAAAAATCATGAGATTGGCCCCCCCAAATCATGAGAGATAAGAAACCATCAATTCATGTTTTTTAGTCTTTCTGACATTTTAATTCTGCCCTACACCTCTCCTAATGTGTGTGTGTGTGATAATTTCAGGTTAAAAAGTTAACCTTCAATGCACACAAAAATTCATGCCTCTCCCTGACTGCTGAAATGGAGACTCCATACCTTCTCCTCACTAAGATAGGGGAACTGCCATCCATTTCAATTACTGTCTTAAGTCTCTCCCCTCCTAGTTTATTTCATTTGATAAAAGAAGGGCTGAACGATAAATAGTTTGAAAACCATTGACTTGATTAATGCATCATGATTCTCAATTGCACATAGAACTTATATTACTTTTTCGAACTGATGAATTACAGATATGCATCTTAAGGAACTTTACATTAACTCCTACTTTCTGAATTAGCTGAACAGGGTGCAGAGGAATGTGTCAGGAGAGGGGATCTTAATAAATATTGTAAATTGTGTGAAACAGCAGAAGAGAAACATGCTCTGTCACTACATATGAGTAAATCCATATGGTTGTGTAGTACTGCAATAAAAGAACAGATGACAAGTAGCTATGAGATAGCTAATCAGTATTAGCTAATGGACAGCTAACCGGTAGCCAGCATCCTTAGGGAGCACAGTGTTACGAAATTTCCTTCCATTAAGTATTTGTAATATTCCAGAAATGACCCAATAATGACAGTTTCTATGTAAGAGCTTATATCAATCGCTCATATACGTGATAATGTCACAGTAAAGCCAATATGCACAATGGGTAATAGAGTGCAGAGTATTCTTATAAAATTTGCAGAGGGGAAGGGTAGAAAGCACTTTTGAGGATGGGATTAGAATTCAAAATGACCTTAAGCAATCCGAGAATTGGTCTGAAATCAACAAGATGAAATTCAATAAAGATAAGTGCAAAGTATTGCACTTTGGAAGGAAAGGTCAAATGCACAACTACAAAATGAGAAATAAATGGCGAGGCACTAGAACTGCTGAAAAGGATCTGAAATTATAATGGATCACAGATTGAATATGAGTGAACAATGTGATGTTGTAGCCATGTCAGTCCTGAAGAAGAGCTCTTGTAAACTCGAAATCTTGTCTCTCTCACCAACGGAAGTTGGTCCAATAAAAGATATTACCTCACCCATCTTACCTCTCAACAGTGTGATGCATTTGCAAAAGAAGCTAATATAATTCTGAAGTGTATAATCAGGAGTGTTGTGTGTGAGACACGGGAAGTAATTGTCCTGCTCTACTCATCACTGGTGAGGCCTCAGCAGGAATATTGTGTCATATTCTGGGTGCCACATGTCAGTAAAGATGTGAACAAATTGAAGAGAGTCCAGAGGAGAGCAACAGAAATGATAGGAGGTTTAGAAAACCTGATCTATGAGGAAAAGTTAAAAAAAACTGGGCATGTTTAGTCTTGAGAAAGACTGGAGGGAGGCTGATCAGAGTCTTCAGATATGTTAAGGGCTGTTATAAAGATGACTGTTTAATTGTTCTCCATGTCCACTGAAGGCAGGACAAGAAGTAATGGGCTTAATTTGCAGCAAGGGAGATTTAGGTTAGATATTAGGAACAACTTTCTAATTTCCACCATTGGAGCTTTTTAAGGACAGATTGGGCAAACACCTGTCAGAGATGGTCTAGGTTTACTTGGTCCTGGTTCAGTGCAGGGGGCTGGGTTAGATGATCTCTCAAAGTCCCTTCCAGTCCTGCATTTCTATGATTCTATGAATATGGGATTAGTTCAGAATTTTACGAGAAGCAATACTTTCCTGACACCGTCAGCCCTAGACTGGGCAGCATCCCCCTGTGATGCGGTTCCCGGGGTGCAACCTGGACTGTGGAACTGCTGAGCCTTCTGTCCCACTAACCTGGGGTATCCCTCTCACATTGTGATGCTGTTGCTAAGCCACAAACCTCTGGCAGGTACTACACTTTTACACAGACATCCACAGACAGGGACACGCCCAACTGAGTTATATGAATGCTTTGCCAGCCACTCATGAACTAACAATAGAGAGTCTCTAGCCAATTCCCCCAAGCTCCCAAGCCTGCACCCCAGAACTGTACTGTCTTGCGCTGGTCAGAAGCTGACCAATGTAAGTTCATTACCCAGTCCACCCCTTCCTCGATATGGAGAGGACACACACTAGCCTTTGTAAACTGAGCTGAGATTTCCCAAGCACTTCAACCAAAACCCACTGTTTTAGGTAAGATATAAAACAGATTTATCAACTACAGAAAGATAGATTTTAAGTGATTATAAGTAGTAAGGGTAGAGATCAAAGTTCGTTAACTAAGAAATAAAAGTAAATTCTCAGTCTCAGTTCTATAAACTAAACAGGATTTGAATAAAGCAGTGTCTGACCCTGATAGATGATACAAACGGGTCACAGATCTTCAATATACAGGCTGCAACTGCCTTCCAGCCTGGGACCACCCTCCCCAGTTCAAAGACTTTGTCCTCCAGACGTGTTTTCAGGTTTTGAGCTGTGGGGGGAGTGATGCCAAGTGATGATGTCACTTCCCCTTCTATTATAATTTCTTCCAGCTTGCTGGAAAGATCTTTTGCTGTATTGTGGGTCAAGCAGTCTCCATTGTATACGTGCTGTCTCTGACGTGGTCGCTGGGAGAGTGGATTCCCTTCAATGGGTCATCAGGGCATCTGGCTACTCCATTGTTATACCTGAAAGGCTGGTTGTGGGTGTTCCCAACCTCACAACATATTTCAGTAACACACAAATAGCAAAATGTCATAACCTCACATATAATGGTAGCACATACAATCCAACAGGATATTAATGTGCAACAGATCAAGGCTTTTAAAATGATACCTCACAAGGCATACTTTGTACGAAACATACCATAATTATATGACTGTGGTGAATAGCGTGTTGCTTTGAGGTACATAGTGCCACACCCTCCTACACAGAAATCCCTTGCCTCCCACTGCTCCTTATCCCCTTACCCCTTCGTCCTTCTCCCCATCTCCATGCAACCCCTAAATCTGCCTCCTGATCCCCGTCACTCTCCTCATTCACTTTCCACAGTGTCTCAGCTGCTCTTTCACAGTGCAAATTAAACACCAATTGAGTGACTTTAATGAGGCTGTGTCTTGTGAGCAGAGCTGTAAAAGGCCTGATTTTCAACCTATTCTCCTCAGACTTATCTGCTGAGCCAGGGGTCCACCTTAAAAACTCTTTTTATATGTTTAAGTTTCATATACTGAGCAGGCTGTGGGATGTGTTATTATTACAGGTAGAGCTGGGTAGTGAGCCCTATATTTTGATTGCCTAACACTCTTCATAAAAGATTCTTGCAACCTATTTTTGGAGATACAGAGGAAAGTGTAAATGTGGCAGTTCCTAACCTTGAGGGGTTGGATTTGGAATCTGGAAATCTTTCTTGTGAAATAGTTTTATTTTTGTAATTGTTGTCCCTTTAGCCTGAACAGCCAGCAACTTCATGGCCTTGCAGGATTGTTTCTGTTATCAATAAACAACCCCCCCAAAACAAAACAATACACCTCTCCCCCCCTTCCGCTCCCCCCCCTCCCCCAATAATCAACAGCAACAAAACACCCAACCAGAGTAAAGCACTCCACTGCACACACTTCTCCCCCTGGGGAGAAAATGAGAAAACCAACAACATGTGACAGATGTTAGTCACATTGCTGGAAGAGGACTAGATACTACTGTAGTGATAAGAGCCTACAGACAATAGAATAGGAAGAGAAACTGATGATATAAACCTGGTATATTCTTGGTGTAATCTTTTTTTTTTTTTATGAAAAATCTACCAAGTCCTGTTCTCTGAACACAGTAGAAATAAACAACACCAGTCAGTTTCCATACTCAGAAATCCCCAAGTCTGCTCAAGAAGCCCTGCCTCTTTGCTTGTACTCAAGGTCACACTCCTAGTCTAGGATTTCTGCCTCCAACACACACAGGCTGCAATCAAGCCTCTCCATCTACACAGCTTCGCTCCGATGTGCCATGTGGCCTAAGTTCCCTGTAAGCTGTGCGGCCACGCAGCAGCCTATTTAGCACCGCGCAAGCGCTCGGGGAATCCACCCAGCTGACCTGCCGCGGCCAGGGGAGGGGCACACCTCCCCTAGCCCCAACCTAGCCCCCAACCTGCCGCGGCCGGGGGAAGGCACGCCACAGGCGCCGACTTCCCCTCTAGCCGGGGGGGTGGGGGTGCTCGACCCACCCCTCTGCCCCAGGCCCTCACTCCACCCCTTCCCCCAAGTCCCCACCCTGCCTCTTCACGCCCCCATTCTGCCCCCATCCCACCTCTTCCCCGCCTCCTCCCTCTCCCTCCCAGCGTTTCCTACATGCCGCATAACAGCTGTTCGCGGCGGGCAGGAGGCGCTGGGAGGGAGGAGGAGGAGTTGGTCAGCGGGGCTGCCGGCAGGTGTGAGACGCTGGGAGGGGAGCTTGGCTGCCGGTGGGTGATGCTGAGGAGCACCCGTTAATTTTTCTCTGTGGGTGATCCAGCCCTGGATTACCCATGGAGTCGGTGCCTCTGGGGGAGCCCCTTCCCTGGCCCCAACTCAGCCCCGGACCTCCCGTGGCCGGGGGAGGGGCGGCCCGAGCCCAGCCCCGGCCCGGACCTGTCGCGGACAGGGCGCCCCTCCCCTCCCCCCCCCTCCCCTCCCCTTCCCCCGGCCCCAACTCAGCCTTGGCTTGGACCTGCCACTGCCAGGGGCGGGACACCTATCCCGCAGCCCCAGCCCTGGAGCTGCCACGGTGGGGAGTGGCACCTCTCCCCCGCAGCTCAGATGCTGCTGCGGGGAGAGAGAGCTGGGGGGAGTCCTCTCACCCCGCCGTAGCCCTGGAGCACCCTCCTGCACCCCAAACCCCTCATCCCCGGCCCCACCCGAGAGCCTGCACCCCCAGCTGGAGCCCTCCCCCTATGCACCCCAACCCTTTCCCCCATCCCTGAGCTTCTCATCCCTGGTCCCACCCCAGAGCCCGCACCCCCCAGCCAGAGCCCTCACACCCCTGCCCTCCAACCCTCTGCCCCAGCCCTGAGCCCCATCCCGCACTCCGAACCCCTCGGCCCCACCCTCACCACATGAATTTCGTTATGTGCACCAACATGAAGGTGATGTAAAAGCAGCAAAGAGTCCCGTGGCACCTTATAGACTAGCAGACGTATTGGAGCATGAGCTTTCGTGGGTGAATACCCACTTCATCGGATGCGTCTATAAGGTGCCACGGGACTCTTTGCTGCTTTTACAGATCCAGAGTAATATGGCTACCCCTCTGATACATGAAGGTGATGTGTCACACATGGCCTGTGATCATTGGTTTCCCACATTATCTGCTGTCTCTTTATACTAGGCAAAGGGGCTTGACTGCTTCTGATGTTGAGTCTGAAAGAGGATTCTTGGCACATCCATTGGCTTTAGCAAGGTCGGGGACTGACTTTGCATCCAAGACTTTGCTGATGGCACCATTCAATATAACATAATATCATATACTGTATATTGCTACAGAAATGAGCCAGTCAGAGAGTACACTCTGTCCGGGATATAACATCCTTTTTTAACCAGTGACAAGATACTGAGAGAGTATGGAAAATTTTAAGAGAGGAATAATTCATTTGGTCACATGTACCACATGTAAAGTACAGTATATTATATTCTACTATTCTATGTCACTTCTGGCTATGAGCACATCATGAGGGAGGGATAGCTCAGTGGTTTGAACATTGGCCTGCTAAACCCAGGGTTGTGAGCTCAATCCTTGAGGGGGCTATTTAGGGATTTGGGGCAAAATCAGTACTTGGTCCTGCTAATGAAGGCAGGGGGCTGGACTTGCTGACCTTTCAAGGTCCCCTCCAGTTCTAGGAGATGAGATATCTTTATTTAATTTATGACATACAAGTATTGGTGAGTCTCCTGGTTGACAATGCTGGATTAAATCTTTCTACCACTTGCAACCCAGGACCTGGGACAGTTTACTGAGCTGTCTATCATTCCTAGAGGCTGTTATATATTTCTGGGTAGAGATCGGTTGAATGAGGACATGATTAGTTTCAGCTGTACAAATTTATGTTGTTATTAACTTGTTGGTTGACTTAGCTGCGCTTACTCAGCTCTGAATTTACCGCTTCATAAAACTGTTACAAAGGGTTCCAAGAATTAAGCTTAGTCAGTGAGCCCGTTTACCAAACTATAGCATTCGATACATTTTAGTTCTCAGGATGCCCTTGCTTTACTGCTTTTGCTCTTTAGGAGAAAAGCTTTTGGAGTATACACACTTTGAGGATTTTTTATGTTAAAACATAAGAAGAATTTCCAAAAGCAGCTGTCTGCCATTCGTGGGAAATATTTAGAAAGTTCATTGCCCCACTATTTCAGCTAGACTGAGTTGTATGGTTTCTTGCTTATGGTTACACTTACTCCCTAGGTCTGTGTGAGAAAACTGCCGAGGTCCCCAGGAAGGAAGCTGTTATGGTGAGAAAATTAAAGCAGAAGGTATAAAGGTCACATCTCATCAATCAGGTTAAAAAACCAGAAGAGTCTTTCCTTTGTGCAGACAAATATATATTTAAAATGGATTGTTTTATCCATTATAGATTCATAGATTCCAAGGCCAGAACGGAGCATTGTGATCATCTATTCCAGTGGTTCTCAACCTTTTTGGGCTCAGGACCCATTTGTAAATGTTTATGTCCTGTTGCGACCCAGTAAATAGTCTGGGTGTGGTTGCGACCCAGTAAATAGTCTGGAGGCCCTGGGGTGTTTTTGCTCAGGTCCTGCCCCTTGGGGAGTGTTGGGTCCTGCCCGGCACTCATCCCACAGTGGCAGCTCCTGCAGCTCCTCTGCTTTGGGGCTGGCTGGGCTTGGCTCTCTGCTTTGGGCGTTGTAACTTCCAGGGTTGCAGTGCCGCTCAGGTTTGGGCGCGTCCCCCCTGACTGGACAAAATTTGTGTGAGTGGAGCTGTGACCTGGCTCGTGGGGTGGCAGTGCCACTCACTCAAATTTGGTCTACCCGGACTCCTGTCGTCATGGCGGCTGGGCCAACCCTGAGCGGCGCTGGGACCCCAGAGGTTGCAGTGCCTGGAGCAGGGAGGTGAGCTCAGGCAGACCCATGGGACAGGAGCTGGCACGCAACCCTTTGAAACATTCTGGCAACCCAATTTTGGGTCCCAACCCCTGGGTTGAGAAACCCTGATCTAGTCTGACCTCCTATATAACACAGGCCATAGAAGTTCCCTAAAAGTAATTCTTAGAGCATATGTTTTATAAAAACATCCAATCTTGATATACAAATTGTCAGTGATGGAGAGTCCACTGTGACTTGGTAAATTGTTCCAGTGATTACTTACTCTCACAACTGAACCTGTATGCCTTATTTCCAATCTGAAATGATAGGTCAGGGAAGTCCAATAGCTGGTTAATTACCTCCAGTAAGGTGTTTTGAAGTATAGCAATGGGCTCAAGACTACAAATGATTCACTGAGCTGCTTCTCACACTGTGGCGAAGCATCTGTCAGGCTTCAAGCAGTGACACTTCCTGCTAGGCGTAGCCAGCCCAGGACTGTTTTAGGGGTACCAGACTCATTTTTGACATCTTCACTGTAAAAACCCAACCGCCTCTCTTCACCTTTTGTTGCTGCTTCAGGGCTTTCTCTTTCCAGTGTTTCTTTAGTGCAAATTCAGCCATGATCGAATGTGGCAATGACACTACAACTCAGGGTGTAGCAAACACATAGGAAAGCAGAACTAAACTAGGGACAATAAAGCAGTCAGGTCTGTGGGCAGTTGGTGCTACTAAATGGAATTGTAGATCCAGAGAGAGGAAATTACAGGACAGACACAAAATGGGTGATGTAACTGGTTGGCAGCACCCTTTGCATTCAAATGAGTTTTCATTACCTTGTCTCCTTTCCTTAATGCTGTCCTAATGTTACTCTTTTGTGTAACCAAGCAGCATAGTTGCCTCAAGGAAGGACTGGGATCAGGATTGTGAGTGGAAGGGGAGGCAGTCACGAGAGGACCTCTTTAGAAAGGTTCACTCTGTGAAAATATTTGAGGTGCAATGATTTACAGTGACTTGAACAGCCTGTTCTGGGACTTCAGAGCACTTCAATTCCATGTCCACACCCGAGCAGAAATACTCCTGGTCTGCTCTGCTGTGCCTGGCAGAGATCACTTTGGGATTGAAAGTCTCCAGTCAGCTTTCGCTTGCCACAAGCAAACCCCATCTTCTGTAATTGTGCACTGGCTGAGGGCCTGTGATCACATCTCCCGATAGTTGCTGGGCTCAGCAGGAATAACACCTACTACTGACAGTGGATTGGTTGGCTCCGTTAGCTCAAAGTAGGAGGGGCTTTTGCCAAAGGTCCTGGCTGAGGTCAGTCCATAATGACAACCATGATATCTGTGGGGGGCCATCTCTGTCCCTTAGGAAGCCTCACATTACAGCCAGACCCTGTTTCATCACCACTGTCCTCCCAGACAAAGTGAACTGTCTGGGGGTACTTTTGGAGGCTGCGAATGCAGCGCTTTAAATGAAGCCCTCACTCTTGAGTGGCACAGGGCTTCCTACTTGTTCCCTGTTCCTGGACTAAGCACATTGCCTCTGCAGCCCACTCAGCCGTGAAAATGAGAGATCAGGACTGAGAATTACTCCGGACTCTGACACAACAGTGCAGCTGGCTTCTAAACATGTTAGCAGTGCGAATCCCTGTTTCCTTGCCATGGCCCACCTGATGGTAAGTTTGCATGCTTCATTTTGGAACCAGCTCCCCAAGGCAGAGCCATACTACACACATGTGGATAATTAAAGCCGATGCAAGTAAAGGAAAGGGGCTGTATAGAAAAAATAGTATGAGATCATAGCATTAAAGACTGTATCTTAATGCACACACACAAAAGGGCCAAATTAAGGTTATCTGGCATTTCCTAACTTCTGAGTGTCTGACTTTAATGTTCTTTTAACATAGTTTTTTAAAATGTAATTTACTGGTAAGGACAGAACAGCTGAACGCCTGAAAACAAGGACATTCTGTTACCCTTCCAATGTCTACAGCAGTGCAAAATGGTGTTAAAAAAACCCTGATCAGCTGTTATCATGGTGCGCAAGAGTGGAAAACCCAAAATGTTTGTTGTGACTAATAAACTCCACAGGCAATGAACATCCTCGTTTATTAATGTTTTGTCAGCTCTTTTAAGGTTTCCGAGGGAAAATACTCCAGATGTGATGTGTAGATATGTTCATGTGTTACACAGGAAGAAGTGTTATAATGCAATATGGAAACATGAAGAAGGATAATCGGACAATCTCTGCCCTACTTGGCTGTCTATCTATACTATTTATAAAGAGCCCACCAAGATAACACAGGATGTAGCCACCTGACATGATATTAAGTTTTGCTTCAAATGAGCTTGGCTTTTCCCAGTCTTTGATTCAGCTGCTAATATCTAGAGTGTGATTGGAAAAAATGGATTTTGCATTGTGTTTTGAAACGGGTCAAGCTAGATTTCATTCTGATCTCTGATGGGAGTCCCACAGTCTCTTGATAATCTGCTCTGGTGAAAAGAACAGGGTGTGGCAGTCTTGGGATGAAAGTAAGAAAGTAAAGAAGATATGGATTAGTGCAGTGGTTCTCAAACTTTTGTACTGGTGACCCCTTTCACATACCAAGCCTCTGAGTGCGACCCCCCTTAAAAATTAAAAACACTTTTTTTTATATATTTAACACCGTTATAAATGCTGTATGCAAAGCAGGGTTTGGGGTGGAGGCTGACAGCTCGCGACCCACCATGTAACAACCTCGTGAGCCCCTGAGGGGTCCCGACCCCCAGTTTGAGAACCCCTGTATTAGTAGAATACTATTTATCTAGAGCATTTAGTCCAGAAGGATCCCAGAGCACTATCTGTAAAGATCATTCACCCATCACTGGTGTGGAATGTGTCAGCCAGTGTGAACCAGCCTCACTATAAAATAGTTTTTAGCAGGGGGAATTAAGAAAAAGTTCTTCTTTTCAATTCAGAAGGTGATTTTTTTTGACAAGTAGTATATAATCACCCCAACTGAAATTTGGCCAGGTCATACCCACTCTCTGTGAAAAGAATCATGGCAAAAATAATGAGCACATATAGTCAAGCCTTCATTTTTTTTATCATCTCTGAGACACGGCATTTTCAGTAGCACAGCATCACCTAGCAACAGTACTGATTAACAGGGGACAATGCCTCAATATGACTCCCAGCAGCACCCTGAATTTTCCTTTGAGGTGCCCCATCCAAGCACTGACCAGTCCCAAACTCATTCTTGAAAGATTAAAAATAAACACTGGAATGCAATAAGGGAACAGAAGGAGCTAGAAAGTGGAACCACCTGAGAATAAGGAGCAGCTTCTGCCACCAAGAGGCAACAAGATGTAAAAGAATAAGCCCAGAGAAGAGAGTTAAAACTCCTGAATTCTAATATTGGCTCTTCCACTGACTTACTATGTGACCTTGACCAAGTCACTTCTCTGCCTCATTTTCCCCCATCTGTAAAATGATGCTAATAATTCTTATCTTCTTCAATGGGGTGTTTGAACATTGTCTTTATTAATGATGCTGCAGCCTTTGAACATGCACAATGCTAAAAGGTTTAAGTAGTAGTACTGTTTGTTAATTCTCATTAATTGAAAAACTGAATAGAAATGATAGAAACTTTGCTAAATAGTTCTTTAACTAATATATAAAGACAGCAGCTTCATTTGTTTTTGCTCCAGGAAGCTCTCTGTTCTAACGGAGAAAAAAAAAGTCCCTTTCTAAAATAACAAGAAAACCATTAGCATTTCTTGTTCGCTTTTTTTAAGGTCACCATTATAGATATTTTGATAACACATCCTTTTACGTGCATGTGGTCTGGTCTGATGATGTGGTAGATGGAGATAATACTGTTTACACGGTTGTCACCTGTAGAAGGGGTAATTTTTTGTCTGAGTTCTTCCGTGTTTTTCAGGAACAAAAGGATGGATGCTGCTCATTCTTGGCAGATATGGACTTGTGTTCATCATCTTCCTTCTATAAAAAGTACAAAGGGTGTGAGGGGAAAGGAATAGGGTGGAATGAACATCATCATGTTAAAAACAAATGAAAGCACTTACCTGTCATCTTGTTCTAGCTCATTCATTTGCCTTGCTTTTATACTTTTCAACAAGAAGGACCAGATTACAAGATGCTTTACAGACTCTCTCTCTCTCTCTGTCTATATTGTATTTCTTTAAGGATTATTTAAGAATTGACACACTAGATCAGAAAGATTCATGGTCAATTTCATTACGTATCCTGCTCCCGACAGTGGTCAGCACTAGATGCTTCAGAAGAAGATGTGAGAAACCCTGCGGTAGGTATATGTGGGATAATCTGCCCCTCTTAAAGATCTTATCCTAGATCTGAATGGAGATTGGCTAAATCCTGAAGCATAAGGTTTTATAACCCTTCCTATTTTTTCTTAGCATTAGTAATTATAACGCTGGGTATTCTTGTTATCCATAGAAATTTCCAATCCCTCTTTGAATCTTGCTAAATCTTGGCCTCAGTGATATTATGTGGCCATGAGTTCCTCAGTCTAATTATGCATTGTGTGAAAAAGTACTTCCTTTTAGCTGTTTTGGACTTGCCACTTTTCAATTTCATGCATGAACTGTCCCTTTGTTCTTGTGTTATGCGACTGGGAGAACAGACGCTCTCCTTCACCAACCAGTATAATGCAGATAATTCTTGGGTGACTTGCAATGGTCATTTGCCAGGGGCCTATTTAAGAGATTATCATGAGGAATAAATTAGCTAATTAAAACTACTGGGGGAAATGTAACAAGGCAGAATATAATGACCTGAGTGGAAAGGTCTGCCAGAATGACATAACTAATATGATACATAAGAAAAGCTATGGGGAACTGGGTGTGAGAATGCATGAGTCCTACATCTGAATTGAGGGAGACAGCAACAGCATAGCAAAAATTTGGGATGATGGGAAATGTCTCCCACACCTCCATCTCTCTGTGGTTGCTTTTATGGCTAACACCCCTACCCTGGGAGGAGTGCTAAGGAGAGGGATGGGGTTGTTGAGGAATGCTGCTCTTTGTCATCCATTCCTATGGGAAATTGAATTACTATTTAATTTAATCCCTGGAGCTGAATGTTTATTTTAAGGGCTAAATTTGTTGCATTCAGAGGATGGAAATCTCTGTCCTTCCTGCTGATACAAGGGGAAAAATGTAAACAGGGTCAGAATTATGAAGGACTTTGAAGGAGCAGAGCCGTGATCTTACTACAGAAGAAGGGAAGTCTGTGTAGAGATTCAAGTGGCAGGGAGACATTGTCTGAGAGATGGGGAAGGGAGATAATCTGAACAGCTGCATTTTGGATGGAGAAGAGGGATACCATTGGAAGAAGGAAACACCAGCAAAGAAGAGAATGCAATAATGAAGGCAGGAAACCACCAGAGCCTGGATTTGACATCTTGGAAGTTGTGTAAAAGGAAAGAGGTGAGTTCTGCTAAAGCTGGATAAACACATCACAGCATGTGAGAAAGACGTGTAGTGATCTGCATCAGTCCTCATATATGACATGGAGAACTCTCGGATCCAGGGTTTCTCTACTGTACATCCAATGCTGCTATATTCCGAAAAAAGAACGTAGAACATGTTCTGAACCTAACAACTGCCACTGCCCACCGTGACTCCTGCAGAGGGGAGGTGGCAATGAAGGGGTTGAGATGTTGGTACAGGCGCACCATTCTCCATCGTTAGAGGCTGGAATTAAGCCATGTCTAGAAGATAATGAACATTAACATGACAAAGAATGCAACTATGGTATTGCTTTGCTGCATACCTTTCCCCTGGCCCAACAACAACTGTTTTCAGATAATCTGAGGTCTTCAGAATCTAGGGCTGCTGGAAATGAATGAAGATTCAGGGAAATAAAATATGAACAGCCTAATTTTCAGGAAGAAATCAAGGTCTACTTCACAACAAATACTGGGGAGCAGAGAGAAGCTACCTTGCCCATCCTCCATGCCTCTCACAGGCCCAGCTCTTTAGCACTAGAATATTCCATTTCATGTGGGTATTTATTGTGTAATGTAATATATATTTGTACAGTACCTTTGACATAAAAGTACTATCGATGTTTCACAGCTGATTATAATATATATGGGCAAATTACAGTACGTTACACAGTATAAGACACACAGTAAATAGAATGGCCAAATTTGTCAGAGTGATTGAATACAGAGAAACTGAAAAGTCTTTGCCGCCCCTGTTTTTAAAGAATGATGCTTCCCTAACTGATAGCAAAACTTTACCTCTGAGCAGGGCCGGCGCTTCCATTTAGGCGACCGCTAGGGCACCAGGATTTGGGGGGGCGGCAATTCGGCGGCGGGGGGTCCTTCCGTGCTCTGGGTCTTCGGCAGCAATTCTGCGGCGGGTCCTTCACTCGCTCCGGGACCCACCGCCGAAGTGCCCCGAAGACTGGGAGCGCGGAAGGACCCCCCCGCACTGCAGAATTGCCGACGACGACCAGGAGCGCGGAAGGACCCCCGCCTAGGGCGCCAAAAACCCTGGCGCCGCTCCTGCCTCTGAGACGCAAAGAGATAAATGGGATCGTGTAGGCGGGGCCTTGTTAATAGGTCTGGTCATTGTTTGGATTTTGTTCCTACTGGGAAATGCAGATTGAATTTGCAACCTGGATCAGGTTGTGAAGTTGTTCATATAAACTGCAGTTTTTATGGAAATAACTGATGACCTCTCCTTTACCTTCCCCGCTCAAGCTCACTCTGCAGAACACAGTACCTAACCCAACAGGGTCCTGTCCATAGAGCTCCTAGGCACTACAAATAATAAATAATAATAGTTAACATCCACAGGAAATTCACTTCAATGCAAGTTGTGGGTGCTCTGAAAATCAGGCCATGACTGTATTGCCATGAATCTGAACACTTGGACGGAGTCGCTTTTCACTGCCCTCTCCTACTCATGGGCTTTCTCTGTTCCTGGCTGGGAAGGTCTCTGTGCTGTGGATAAAGCAAGGGAAGCCAGTGTTATTGACTGCCAATAAAGGATGCACGTGTGATAATGTTAAAGCTGCTCTTGAAGGTCCACCGAATCCCACTGTGAAATTGCAGCATGTTTGATCTCATTGCTTAGCTACGGGGACCACCTTTTCAAAATAAAAAACCAGGATGCCTTTGTGGCAACATTTTGTAGGCTTGCAACGTAGTGATAGAGAAGTATGTTTTTTAAAAACATGTGCCGGTGTATCTGCTGCCAGCTTCTGACACAACAGCCACACATGTATATTTCTCAGAGAAGAGGATATTTTCCAGCTGTAAGCAGGGTCTAAATGAACTCACCCCTGACGTCTAGTGATGAGCTGGGGGGGAAAGACTTGAGGACAAGACCACATAGGCACTGACTCCAGGGCTGGAGCACCCACAGGGAAAAAATGGTGGGTGCTGAGCACGCAGCAGCAGCCCCCCTATCAGCTCCCCCCCAGTCCCCTAGTCCCTCCCGCCCACCAGCAGGCCCTGCAGATCAGTGTGTCCCCCTCTCTCCCCACACCTCCTGCCTGCCTCAATCAGCTGTTTCACAGTGTTCAGGAGGCTGGGAGGGAGCGGGGAGGAGCGAGGACATGGTGCACTCGGGAGTAGGTGGAACTGGTCGGGAAGAAGCAGTGTGGGGGTGGAGCGGGGGTGGGAAGAGGCGGGGTGTGGGTGTGGCCTTGGGGGAAAGGGTGGAGTGGGAGCAGGGCCTGAGGCAGAGATAGGGGTCAAGCACCCCGCTGCACTTTGGAAAGTCGGCGCCTGTGCCGGACCATATTTGCATTAACACGCCTATTCTGCTTAGGTATCCAGCAGACAGAACTGCGTTGCCAAAGTGATCAGTTTTGACTGGTGCTGAGTTACAAATCACTTTAGTATTGAATGCAGGGGTAATGAAATGTTGTTAGCCTTATCGTGTGAGTAACGGGGAACAGCAGAACTGTGCTTAGCATACCCTGATTGAGGGGGTCACCCTCACCTGAACTGCACTCACTAAGCAGGGGGTAGTGATGCCAAATCCCAGTAGAAAGAGAGAGGATGGAGACAGGTGTTCTTAAGGGGGGAGGGGCTTTTAGCTAAGAGTCCTAAACCCCACTTGGCCTCTCCACTGTTTAAAGACAGAGCTGATTAGACTCAGCAGACAATCTTTATTTTGTTAAGTGATTGCCAGCGCTGAAATTATTGATAACCAAGTCTAGCTGCTGAGTCTTAGACCTGGAGCGGGACAGTCTTGCCGTGAAAGAGACTGCCTAGCCTGCACTACTCCTGAGGTTCCCTACGACCCACCATAATCACCGAGAGCCGGCTCAAAGTGTGGCATTGCACAGGGTGGCAGCGGAGAAGCAGGTCAGAGTGAATGACAGCATCAGAGTGAACCGTGGCAGCAACGACAGAGTGAGGGATGGCAACTGTGAGTCACTTGTGGCGGTGTCAGCCGCAGCTGAAGCATTGCTCAATGCTTTCTCCCCACACATGAACACACCCTCTGGGTCTTTGCTGACCAAGAATAGCCAACTGTGGGGGGGAGGGGGCAGTAGAGGGAGAGGCGAGCGATGTGCTCACGGGACATTTGTTTGTCAGACTTTTCCACTGCAAGGTGAGAAAATGAGGCAAAGGACAATGCCCAATGCACTGTGGGGTCAGGCTGGCTTATGATCGCATGTTTTTGAATGTGGTTGTGGCGTCTTCCCAAACAAATGCTGGGTTCTCTTTCCCTTTTAAAAAAAGTTCTCTCTTGTTGTACACAGACTTAGTGCTTGTGCATGGGGAAGTATTGCCTCTTACCAGCACCCGGGGGTGGTGTTAAGTTTTCCCAGATTAGTGGGTGGGAGCTCGAGCTGGTTCTGTTTTGAAGAGTTAAGAGGAGCCCCTAGATATTGAACCCAGTCCTTCTTGCTGCCAACTTCTCTCCGCTCCAAACTGTTCATCACACTGAACTCTTGTTCCACCAGACTGTTTGCTCCCACTAAACACAGAGCAAATGCTGCTCAGTACAGCAATATGTCTTCAACACATATCACATGTGATAAAAACCCCAAACATTTTGACTGATGAAATGAAAAACTGAACACATTTAATGTGTCCTGAAAGCAGTTCCTGGCGCACTGGGATATCATATGAAAAATCAAGACTGTCTCAGTAAAAGCAGGACATAGGGTTACTTTATATTTACGTTTCATTGTAACAAACCAGGAAAGGAAGGGATTAATGAGTTCTCTAGCCCCGATGAGAACTTTGGTAAACACTGTATAATGTTGGAGAAACTTTCCTCTGCATGAGTCTTCTGCAATCCTGTAGTCACAGGAGCTGGATCGTTCCAAGCATGGTTGGAATGGGGGTTGGGAGGCTAATTTATCTTCCAAATACGTAGAACCAAACCCACCAATGTTTGCTACATGTGTGAAATGCTTTGTGTGCAGCTCCCTCTGGGTGTGATAGAGGCTGCAGAAATTAAATTTCTCAGAAGACCAGGTTTCTAAGAGTTAGTCCCATTTCCTACACCAGCAGAATTCGATCAATATATGCATATTCCGAACCAGCTGTTACAAACATGTAGACTCATGTTTTTTTGATAATTTACTCCTTATTGATTTTCTATTTTAAAAGTGCGATGAAAGTGGAATGACAGTGCAAGACAAATATAACAAGACATTTCAACACTTTTATTAAGAGGTGTGAGATCTTCAGAGTACAGCGGTGACACCTTGTGAGAATAAATGTGAAAGCCATTTAAATTGTTGCTTTATGTAAGTCTTTCCTGGGACTCCAAATATTGCTGTGTATATTCCACTCTAAATAATTTCTCTTTTACATTAGCTGGCTTGCTATTTATATGGCTTTCATCACTGTAGAAGTGAGGCACCTCACCTCACAAACACTAATGTATTTATCCTCACAACAGCCTTCTGAGGTGAGGAATTACAATTATCCCCATTTTACAGATGGGCAGAGAGAATATGTAACTTGCTGAAGATCACACAGGATGAACTCTGATGTCCTGAGTCCTAGAACACACTCTGTCTGACAAGACCACCTTTCCTCTATTCCCAGTGCTGAGGATGAGAGAGTTCTAGTAAACCCAGCCAGCAGTATCATTCAGGCCTCCTCCATGGCAGAGGTGAAGTTGTCAGAGTTTAGGGGCAGGGATTGTACAGTGATGTGTCAGCCTTCTGATGATTCTCTAACCCTCCCTCTCCAGGATGCTTTCTAGAGACACTGAGCCATTTGGGATGTAGGATCCATCCTTGAGGAACTCCTTGGTGGTGACACACAATTGTCCATCACAACCAGTTGGACTCTGCCTCATAGATATGTCAGGAATCACTAGAGGGAAATCCCAGATCCAGCAGCATTCCCTGCTCCAAAGCCACAATCCATGGTCACTCATTCAACATGATCAAAATGTAGCTTGTAAATTCATCACTCTGCTTAGCATGGTCTCAACTCTAAAAAAAAGGGCAGAAACCTATCCAGGATGTTGCTGGTACCCAGCTGGGCACATCTAAGAGCCTGCAGCTTTTCCATACAGGGAAGCATAAAGACTAGGTGGCAAGGGAAAGCTGTGCCAGCATGAAGAGACTGTTTAATTGAGGAATCCAACCTCTGTCTGTTTATGGGTTGTCAGTCCCTTCTGCTTGCTGGGGGAGATGCTTGTAATGCTGCAGGCCAACCCATGCATTCAAACAACCAGGAAGGAAAATTCCCATTTCTTCTAGAACATCACACTCTGGGAAAAACAGCCCATGGAGGAGCCTGGATTTTCACAGGATTAGCATGTAGCTGGTCTGAATCATAAGGAAGCATTGTGCCCCAAAGGGCTGGATCATGTAGGATCAGTCTCCTTATATGGGAGGTCTGAATCGCAAGGCATCAATGTACAGTGAGGGGCTGTGCCATGTGGGACCAACATTGTCCTATGGGGTGTAGGATGAGGGTCATGAGTGAAATGACTTGATGACAGATTATATAGGATACAATATACATTAAGATACCCCAAGATGCTCTTCATAGAATCATAGAATATCAGGCTTGGAAGGGACCTCAGGAGGTCATCTAGTCCAACCCCCTGCTCAAAGCAGGACCAATTCCCAACTAAATCATCCCAGCCAGGGCTTTGTCAAGCCGGGCCTTAAAAACCTCCAAGAAAGGAGATTCCACCACCTCCCTAGGTAATGCATTCCAGTGCTTCACCACCCTCCTAGTGAAATAGTGTTTCCTAATATCCAACCTAAACCTCCCCCACTGCAACTTGAGACCATTGCTCCTTGTTCTGTCATCTGCCACCACTGAGAACAGCCAAGCTCCATCCTCTTTGGAACCCCCCTTCAGGTAGTTGAAAGCAGCTATCAAATCCCCCCTCATTCTTCTCTTCTGGAAACTAAACAATCCCAGTTCCCTCAGCCTCTCCTCATAAGTCAAGTGCTCCAGACCCCTAATCATTTTTGTTGCCCTCCGCTGGACTCTTTCCAATATTTCCACATCCTTCTTGTAGTGTGGGGCCCAAAACTGGACACAGTACTCCAGATGAGGCCTCACCAATGTCGAATAAAGGGGAACGATCACGTTCCTCGATCTGCTGGCAATGCCCCTACTTATACAGCCCAAAATGCCGTTAGCCTTCTTGGCAACAAGAGCACACTGTTGACTCATATCCAGCTTCTCGTCCACTGTAACCCCTAGGTCCTTTTCTGCAGAACTGCTACCTAGCCATTCGGTCCCTAGTCTGTAGCAGTGCATAGGATTCTTCCGTCCTAAGTGCAGGACTCTGCACTTGTCCTTGTTGAACCTCATCAGGTTTTTTTTGGCCCAATCCTCTAATTTGTCTAGGTCCCTCTGTATCTGATCCCTACCCTCCAGCGTATCTACCACGCCTCCCAGGTTAGTGTCATCTGCAAACTTGCTGAGAGTGCAGTCCACACCATCCTCCAGATCATTAATAAAGATATTAAACAAAACTGGCCCCAGGACCGACCCTTGGGGCACTCCGCTTGAAACTGGCTGCCAACTAGACATGGAGCCATTGATCACTACCCGTTGAGCCTGACGATCTAGCCAGCTTTCTATCCACCTTACAGTCCATTCATCCAGCCCATACTTCTTTAACTTGGCGGCAAGAATACTGTGGGAGACCGTATCAAAAGCTTTGCTAAAGTCAAGGAATAACACATCCACTGCTTTCCCCTCATCCACAGAGCCAGTTATCTCATCATAGAAGGCAATTAGGTTAGTCAGGCATGACTTCCCCTTGGTGAATCCATGCTGACTGTTCCTGATCACTTTCCTCTCCTCTAAGTGTTTCATAATTGATTCCTTGAGGACCTGCTCCATGATTTTTCCAGGGACTGAGGTGAGGCTGACTGGCCTGTAGTTCCCCGGATCCTCCTTCTTCCCTTTCTTAAAGATGGGCACTACATTAGCCTTTTTCCAGTCATCCGGGACCTCCCCCGATCGCCATGAGTTTTCAAAGATGATGGCCAATGGCTCCGCAATCACATCCGCCAACTCCTTTAGCACCCTCGGATGCAGCGCATCCGGCCACATGGATTTGTGCTCATCCAGTTTTTCTAAATAGTCCCGAACCACTTCTTTCTCCACGGAGTGGCAAGTACTACCTCTGGAGCAAGGGTCAGAGGCTCATCTGCAAGAGATGTGTGATCTGTCTGGATTTGTCCTGTTGGGAAGCTGATTCTCTGCTCCTGGAGCAATGGCCTGAACTGAACCCAGTGGACCAGGGAGCACCAGTCTGAGGAGGCTGTGAGAATGATTTCCACTCCTCAAACCAAGAGCAGCCTGTTCCTTTAGTGACAGTGAGGAAGTATTGGGTGTTCAGTGTCTCTGTCAAAGATGTACCAGACTCACTTAGTCCTGGTCTCCCCCTGCTGTGTTGGGCCCTGTGAGTCCTTCCTGCTCCCTCTGGACACTTAGCTGGGGGGAGGGATAGCTCAGTGGTTTGAGCATTGGTCTGCTAAACCCAGCATTGTGAGTTCAATCCTTGAGGGGGCCACTTAGGGATCTAGGGCAAAATCAGTACTTGGTCCTGCTAGTGAAGGCAGGGGGGCTGTACTCAAGTCCCTTCCACTTCTAGGAGATAGGATATCTCCATTTTAAAAAAAAAAAAAAAAAAGCTCTCACCCCTTGGGTGTAGGGTGGCTCTTTCCCTTTCTAGATTGTCTATCTTCATCAGAAAAGGAGATGCTTATCTGCCTGGTGGCCTAGGCTTCAGGCTGCCTCCCCCTAAGCAGGAAAAGATGTGTTGATCTTATGATTCTGAAACCATAGGCAGCGGCCGGAGAAGTCTCAGCCTCCCCCCAACAGCCTGGCTTGGCCCCACCCATGCTCTGCCCTCAGGTCCTCTCCTGCCTGATTCCAGTTCTCTTCCCGCTTTTCTGTGGTGGAGAGGCTTGGGCAGGCAGGCTGGGGTCGGTGCTCACAAGGCTGGGGGCGGGCGGGCACTAGGGCTGGGGCCATGCTGCGCCGTCCACCTGGCACTGGGGTTGGGGGTGCTGGGACTGCGCTGCGCAACCAGCACTCCAGGGCTGGCAGCCATGGGGGAGGGGATGTGCTCTGGACTCTGGTGGGGGAGGGGGGATGGAAGGGGAGGGGTGAGGCCTTGGGCAGAGGTGGAGGGTCTGGGCCCCCCCACCCCCATGTCTGGGACCTGCTGGCTGACTCAGCGAATTCACATTGAGCCAGCTGCCTTCTTCCCCCTGAAGGAAATTCAATTCAGTGCTTCAGGTTCCACTACATGAAAGTCTTTGAAAGTCTTTGCATCAGTGAGAGAAGTAAGAATATGAAATGACCTTCCACACCTATGCTGGAACCAAGAGAACATCAGCTCAGTCCCAGTAGCGAATTAGCGCACGGGCCGTGGCCAATTTGGGGGTCCCTGCAGAAGTGTTGGAACCTGGGGAAAAGTCGGGGGGGGCACCGCTGCCAGACCTGTGGCCCTGCCCCTTGCTCTTCCTCTTCCCCCCCGAGTCTCTGCCCCCTGTAGGGTTGCCAACTTTCTACTCGCACAAAACCGAACACCCTCCCCGCCCCGCACCCCTCCTCTGATGCCCGGCCCCTTCTCCGAGGCCCCACCCCCCGCTCACTCCATCCCCCCTCCCTCTGTCGCGCGCTCTCCCCACCCTCACTCACTTGCTCATTTTCACCGGGCTGGCTCAGGGGGCTGGGGTGTGGGAGGGGGTGAGGGCTCTGCCTGGGGGTGTGGGCTCCGGGGCGGGGCCAAAAATGAGGAGTTCAGAGTGCGGGACAGAGCTCCAGGCTGAGGCAGTGGGTTGGGATGTGAGAGGGGGTGAGGGCTCCAGCTGGGGGTGTGTGGGCTCTGGAGTGAGGCTGGGGATGAGGGGTTTGGGGTGCAGGAGGGTGCTCTGGACTGGGATTGAGGGGTTCAGAGGATGGGAGGGGGATCAGGGCTCGGACAGGGGGTTGGGGCCCAGGAGGGGGTCAGGGTGCAGGCTCTGGGCGGCGCTTACCTCAAGCAGCTCCCAGAAGCAGTGGCATGTCCCCCCTCCGGCTCCTATGCGGAGGCATGGCCAGGCAGTTCTGCGGGCTGCTCCGTCCACAGGTGCTGCCCCCGCAGCTCCCATTGGCTGCGGTTCTCGGACAATGGGAGCTGCGGGGGCGGTGCTTGGGGCAGGGGCAGTGTGCGGAGCCTCCTGGCTGCCCCTACACGTAGGAGCTGCAGGGGAGCCATGCCAGCTGCTTCCCAGAAGCCACACAGCACGGAGGCTAGCAGGGAGCCTGCGAGCCCTGCTGTGCAGCACCACCAACCGGACAGTCAACAGCCCAGTCAGCGATGCTGACAGGAGCCGCCAGGATCCCTTTTCGACTGGGTGTTCTGGTCAAAAACCGGACACCTGGTCACCCTACCCCCCTGGCCAGGCCGGAAGCCAGAGTTGGGCAGTGGTAAGAGCTGCCCAGGGAGCCTGGGCCGCTCTGGTGAGTCGTGGACCCTCCACCTGCCCTGGGCGGGGGCTGGAGTGCCCAAGAGTAGCTCCCTGCCCTTATCTCCACCCCCCGTGCCACGCCACTGCCGGTGAGATCCAGGGGCAGGGGCTCCGGTCCAACCTCCTGCCCCTTCCCTGGGATGTGCAGACACGCTCTGCGGGGAGAGGAGGCCCTGTCCCAGCTGGGAGGTGGCGGGAGCCAGCAAAGAGCCGGGCAGAGAGCGCTTCTCCGGCGGAGCTCCCGCTGCTACTGGCCTGGAATCGGTGGCTGCCACTCTCTGCCCAGGATTGCTCAGTGCCTGCGCCCAGCTCCCCCGCCAGGCTGCACCTGCCAGGTCCCTCCTGCTCCTGCTGGGTCCCCACTGCTGCCTGGACTTTGTGCCCAAGGCAGCAACCACATACGGCACCGCTCCTCCTGTCGCCTCTGGCCCAAAGCTTGCAGTTTGTGTGTGGGGGGGGCAATGCCCCTCCTGCACCTCCAAACTATGCCCATGCTGCCACCACTCCACACCTGCCCCAGGCTACTAAGGTCATGTTAAAAAGTGAGCAGGCCTGGCCCGCTTGCCCCCCGCCCAGTTGTGGCGCCCCTGGGTGTGGGGGGCCCAAATGTTCTTTGTGCCCAGGGCCCCAGTAAATCTTAATCTGCCTCTGCTCAGCCCTAAATTTGAGTCTAGGCTGGCTCCAGAGCATGAGGGGCTTTCCCATTTCTGCTGACCAATCAGTAGAATCGTTTCCCCACTCCCAGCAGGGAGTGACCAGAGACCCCCACTCCTCTCACTGTTATCACAGCAAAGCCCATGCCACCTACAGCCAGCATAGAGCTTTCACTTCCCAACCCCGGTAGGGATTTTCTTTATTTTATCATTTCTCCTTCAGATAAACAGTGCAATCGTTATTGCTGATTTCTCAATTCTTCCTCCTTTCTCTCTCTGCTATAAGATCTGATTTGGTCCCTGCATTGTGCAACATAAGGAGGGTTTTGTATTTCTCCATTACATAAAATGAAATGAGGAGAGGAAAAAGTAAACTCTTTGTAGCACAATCCTACTAGGCTGTCTTTCTCATTGCTAGAGGGTGACTAGCCCCTCTAAGGGAAATGAGTCCAGCGCCTTTGTGGAAAGGCAGGTGTTTCCTAGTTAGACTTGAATAAAGGGGTGGGGTGGCACCTGGTGCTAATAAAAGGGAGAACAGGCAATCTTTTTAGTGAAGGGGAGAAGGTTTTTTGGGAGCATGGTGTAGAGCTGGCTCAGAGTAGAGAGGGTTGGGCAGGAACTCAGGAGAGGTTTGGGAAAGAGAACTGCAAGAAGCTTTTAGTTCTGGGTTGTGGATAAAATGTCAAGGCAGGTGACTGGATACAGTTGAGAGATGTAGGAGTGAGAAGACCGTGTATTCTCTCCTATAGAGCAAGCAGATGCAGAACAGACTATGAAAATAAGTTGCTCGAGCCAGGAATAGCTTTAGCAGTAGGCCCATAGGGATGGGGATGTAGCCAAGATTTTAGTGTATTATCCATTTATTGTGTGATATGATTAAGAAAACTGTCATGCTATATATATATATATTCATTGTATGTTAAATAGAATTAAGTTGTAAGATTATAGAAGTATAAGATTGATTGGTATTTAGAGGGAATCATGTACTGGATATAAGTAAGAGGTTGAAACCTCTTAGACCTGTAGGCTAAGGCCTGCAAGATTTTAGCGTCGCTATTTTAGGCTTTGGAGATAAGGAAATGCTGACAGAAGTAAATGACTGAAGAATAACCCCGATGCCCTAGGATTATGGGAAAAGAGTTACCAAGCAGTAATATTACAAAAAAAAATGGCCAGAAGATTAATTTTAAATCATAAAAAAGCTGTAAAGGCACATCTGTTTCCAACATGTGCTTTAACCACAGGATACAGGTGGTGTGTCAGTGCTAATAAGAATAAAAAGAACCTGCACAGCCTATAGAATTGGGGCTCCCTTATGTTTCTAGGTAATACAGACCAATAAGGAAAAGGGGGTTGACACTTTCATGTACATGTGCAGAATGTAGATATAGACAGAATCACATTATAAAGAAGGGGCTGCTCAGAATGGGAAAATTGAGATTCCTATGGGATAACTCCAGTAGGAACCATCCCTGTATTAATGATCAATCCATGAGAGAGCCATCAGACTCTAAGACTATCTAGGAGGATGCGAGTATGTCTGTAGTTATAACTGGTGCATAAATATATTTAGGAGTATATGCTGTGACATTCATAACTTTGTTGGCAACTTTAATAAAAGAGGGTGAACCTTGTTCTTGTAATTGTATGTGTTACTTGTCTATGGTTTCATGTGTTCCTATGAGCTCCCAATCTAAACCAAGCAGAGATAACTCTGTTAAACTTCAGACAGTAGCCATCAGAGCTGACCCCTCAGTCATGTAATATAACTAATAAAATTAACTTAAAATAAAATAAAAGGCTACAGGGGCAAGGACCTGAGGGCAAATGGACTGTTCAGGCCATTGACCTGGTGGGCGAATGGAGGAAGAGTGAGGTCTCAAACTTGAGGGAGCAGTGGTAGTGCTTGTTTGGTACCCCTCTGGGGAGAGACTAAGAAGAAGTAAGACTTTGCTATCTGGGGGTTGGTATTGGTGAAGGACTGTAATGATCCAGAAGGGTAGTCTGCAGAGGGACTTAGCGGGAGGGCCAGGTACCCTTATGCCTAGAGATGGATGACCATGCTGCAAGGGGAGTGGGGGCTCCTAGCCAGGGATGGCAGTGCCATGAGAGAGTATGTGAGAAGGTGAGGGATCATTGCATGCACCTTTATAAAAGCAGCAACAAATATTGCACCCAGCAACTATTGGTTATGCAAGTGCAAGGTGTTCTTTAGGGGGAGCTAGTTTCCTTTTGGAGACACTGACCAGAACAGTGTCCCTTCATTACCACCTCTGGCTGGTCTCCATGATCCATGTCATTGGAGAACACCCTGCCAACTAGCCAAGCACTGCACAGCAGCATTATGATAAAGTGCAGAACAGTGGACCATAGCTTCTGCAGGCTACTCTTGAGAAAATCCAGTGACAAATACCAGTGAGTTATGTCCGCAAACAAGGTGTGGGGGTAGGATCAAAGGACCAGGGTTATAACCTGCTTGATCCAGCCCCACTCCTTAATATCGCCCTTTAACCACCACGTTTTGAGAGCTGTGGGAGCTGCTGCTCACTTTGCTGTGTCACCTCTTGTGCTGCGGGGGCGCACACACGCCGCAGCAGGGACTTGCTCAGATTGTCACAACACTCAACAGGCAGCAGCACTGAGGAGAGTTTTGGGTTCATTTTATTGCTGCAACTCCTGTCCAAAAAGTCAGGGGGAGCTAGACTCGGATTCAGAAAGACCATCATCTAATGGCTAGACTAATTGCTGTACTAATATAGGCTCTGTTTCTTATTGAAAGTCTATCACCCATTTTACAAACACTAGCAACCCATATACCTCGATTTTCCATGTCTCCTCTTTCTATGGGAATTTCTGCCAATGTCTCCCTTGGAGGGCAAGAAACAAAGAAGCATTGTTGATAGAGGAAGGTTCACAAGTCTCCTTGCAAACAGCACAAAAGAGCAAAGTGTGTATTATGTTGAACCAGCTGTCATTACTATTGTTACAGTAGAGACACCTGGTCATATGCCTTTAAGGAATTCCTCAGAAACACAATAAAGTGATGGGAAGACTGCAGTGCTTATATTCATATCTGCTTTTATATCACAGCCCTAATGGTTGGGACCAGCTTTCCTTCGGGAGTGGGGAGACGTTTTGCAAAACTAGTGTTTAAGGTGGAGGAAGGAAATCATGTGACTAGCAGGAGGTAACGGTTCACGTTGAGACCAAGGCGAAAGTGCCATCTACTGAGGGAGGAGAGCTTGCTTTGCTGGCAGCCAACTCACCCCAGGTGCTTTCTTCCATTAGTCACTTGTCAAGCACTAAGGAAAAAGGAATATGTTGAAACAATTTCAGGTCAGACAGGCAGACAGTCAGCCTCTTTCCTTCTCCCCTCCACCCCTTTGGGTACTAGCTGGACCAGCCTCGATTTTCACAGTTTCACTACCCTTATGTTCCTCTGTAATAGACAACTAGGTACTTGACTGCTTTAAGTGTTCAAACAGGTACTGGTTTGTGCTTTGGATATTTCTCTCTGCAATAGCAATAGAGAATTCCCTTTGCCTCTCAGCAAAAAAGTGGGGCTTACACGTGTGCTGCGAGCCACAGCAACATGGCATCTGAGAATAGGGGTGAGAGGGACATGGGAGGATCAGAGAGAGGAGGCAGAGAGAAAGAATCCTGCTAGCAGATGCCCAGTTTTTCATAGACGGCAGCTAAAAATCACACAAGAATTACTGTGGGGTTTCTGCAGCCTTCTGGAACTTAGCAGCAGGCCAGGAGATGTGTAAAATGTCTGAATGAAGCAAAATCCTCATAAGCCTATGATAGTCGATGATACTTCGAGAATTTTGACCAAAAATTGCAGACTGTGCAAAATTGGGTATAGCGGGTATCCCCAGAAGCTGTGACATGATATATTCTTCTTTATTTGAATTGTGGTAGCAAGTAGGAGCCACAGTCTTGGACCAGGACTTTGTACTAGATGTTGTACTAACACATTAACAAAAAGATGGTATGTTCCTCAAAGAGCTCACAGTCTAAGTCTGTGGTTCTCAAACTTTTGTACTGGTGACCCCTTTCACAGACCAAGCTTCTGAGTGCGACCCCCCTTATAAATTAAAACCACTTTTTTATATATTTAACACCATTATAAATGCTGGATGCAAAGCGGGGTTTGGGGGGGAGGCTGACAGCTCGCGACCCCCATGTAATAACTTTGCGACCCCCTGAGGGGTCCCGACCCCCAGTTTGAGAACCCCTGCTCTAAGTAAATATATAACTAGGGACAGCATAGCTTGCGGGGCTGTTTAACTGCAGTGTAGACCTCTGGGCTTGAGCTGGAGCCCAGGCTCTAGGACCCTGTAAGATAGGAGGGTCCCAGTGCTCGGGCTACAGCCCCTGGAACTTCCACCTCGCAACTAAACAGCCCTGCAGCCTGACCCCGTGAGCCCGAGTCAGCTGGCCTGAGCCAGCTGCGAGTGTCTAATTGCAGTGTAGACCTACCCATAGGCTTCAGAGGCTTTGATTAAGCTGAACAGGAAACGCAGGTTAACGCGGGTATGAATTAGGTGGAAGGCTCTGTAGTAACAGTCTTGAGGACTACCCGGGGAGCGTTTGCTGGAGGGGTGATGCTGCATCAACTCAGGAAGAAAATAATAAAAACACTAGTGTGTTAATTTCAAAGCTTAACACACTGTTTTTTCACTGCGAGTGGCCTGAATTCTGAGAAAGCTCAGCTCATTTGCCTATATGTCTAGAAGTGCAGGACATACCTGGATATTGTAAACAAAAAGGTGATCAAT
Source organism: Terrapene triunguis (assembly GCF_002925995.2). Taxonomy (NCBI): domain Eukaryota; kingdom Metazoa; phylum Chordata; order Testudines; family Emydidae; genus Terrapene; species Terrapene triunguis. Next base: position 5,554,489 of record NW_020664419.1, read on the forward strand.
TCTTCCCATAAGTAAGATGCTCTAATGGACTTGAGCTGCAAGAGAGAGGTTACTCTGGGCAAGCTGGAACAAGCTATGGAAGCTGTGAAATTGCGATTACTGATTAAATTCCTGGCTGGACTGGATACCATCTCTTAGGCCTGGTCTACACTAGGCGTTTATGTCGAATTTAGCGCCGTTACATCGAATTAACCCTGCACCCGTCCACACCACGAAGCTATTTAGTTCGACATAGAGCTCTCTTTAAATTGATTTCTGTAATCCTCCCCAACGAGAGGAGTAGCGCTAAATTCGACATGGCCATGTCGAATTAGGCTAGGTGTGGATGGAATTCGACGCTAATAGCTCCGGGAGCTATCCCACAGTGCACCACTCTGTTGACGCTCTGGACAGCAGTCCGAGCTCGGATGCTCTGACCAGCCACACCCCGGGAAAATTTGAATTCCTTTTCCTGTCTGGGCAGTTTGAATCGCAGTTTCTGTTTTGACACCGTGGCGAGCTCAGCAGCAGTGGCAACGATGCAGAGCTCTCCAGCAGAGATGGCCGTGCAATCTAATAGAAAGAGGGCCCCAGCATGGACGGATCGGGAAGTCTTGGATCTCATCGCTGTGTGGGGAGATGAGTCCGTGCTTTCCGAGCTGCGCTCCAAAAGACGGAATGCAAAGACCTATGAGAAGATCTCTAAAGCCATGGCAGAGAGAGGATACAGCCGGGATGCAACGCAGTGCCGCGTGAAAATCAAGGAGCTGAGACAAGGCTACCAGAAGACCAAAGAGGCAAACGGACGCTCCAGATCCCAGCCCCACACATCCCGTTTCTACGAGGCACTGCATTCCATCCTAGGTGCGGCCGCCACCACTACCCCATCCCTGACCGTGGACTCTGAGGATGGGATATAGTCCGCGGCCGGTTCCTCAGCGGACGGGGAAGAGGAGGAAGGAGATGAGGAGGACGAGGCAGTAGACAGCGCTTACAACGCTGATTTGCCCGACAGCCAGGAGCTCTTCATCACCATCACAGAGATCCCCTACCAACCCTCCCCAGCCGTTATCCCAGACACAGATTCAGGGGAAGGATCAAGCAGTAAGTGTTTTAAATATCTAAACATTTATTTATAACATAACTGGCATATTTAAAATATTAACAATAGCTAAAGTGCTTTAAATCATGTAAACATTTATTTACAACAAAACAGGAAGATTTAAAATATTAACAGTGGGTAAAGTGCTTCAAAACATGTAAACAGGAAAGTCCAACAAAACGGGAATCTGTGCAAAGTGTATCATGATTAGTCTGTCTTTGGGCGCTTCAATATATAGTCTATTTTCAAAAAATTTCACAATGTCCGCTTCATGATTATACTGCCCAAAACGCTGCACTCTTTTGTCCCTCCAAGGGCACCTAACCCAAAAACTGGTCAATGTATCCGGGGATAGAGGCGACATCCTCCGGGGAGAACTCCTCATAGGCCTCCTGCAGGTGTTTTTCAAGCCTCATGAGCAGGTTCCTGGGCAGGGAGAGCTTATTAGGCCCCCCGTGGTATGAGACGTTTCCCTGCCACAACGCCAGCAGGTACTCGGGGATCATAGCCTTGCAGAGCATTGCAGCAAATGGCCCCGGTTTCTGCAGGCTGTCACGAAGCATCCGCTCCTTCTGGCTCTCCGAGACCTTCAGGAGGGTGATGTCTGGCATGACTCCCTGCTGTGAATTAGGTAGGGGAAAGTTAGTATTGGGACTGCTTGCCCGTCCCTTTACAGAACTGCAACCGCCGGTTTACAGCCACGCGGTTTACAGCCGCGAGGGGGTGGGACAGGGCCAGAGTTCATGCTTGCAGGATTGCTGCCAGCAGAGACTCACATTGCTTTCTATGTGAAAGGAGGCCAGTGCCACTCTTAAAGTTTTAAGCAGCCACAAGTCTACGGCTTACCATGTTTGCCATCTAGACAAAGTCCGGTGTCCTGCCCTGCTCCTCAGCTCGCCACAGCAAGACCGCAGGCACTGTAGGCGAGGGCCGAAAATTCGACCTTGTCCTCAGTGCGCGTGTGATAGGTGCTCTGCATGGTCTTGTTGAAAGACTATGTTCTCTGTTCACAGATACATTGATCTGTCTCAGGAATTCACTCCCTTTTTCCAATTCCCACAGCCACATCTGCCCAGAGGCTAGCGCACATTAGGAGGAGGAAGAAGAGGACACGGGATGACATGTTTGCTGAACTAATGGGATGCTCCCGAGCACAGGCAGCCCAGCAGACACAGTGGAGGGAGAACTTGTCCCAAATGCACCGGGCAAACATTGAACGGGAGGAGAGGTGGCGACAGGAGGACTGGCAGGCCACTCAAACGCTGCTTGGACTAATGAGGGAGCAAACGGACACGCTCCGCCGCCTTGTGGATGTTCTGCAGGACCGGAGGCAGGAGGAGAGAGCCCCGCTGCAGTCTCTCTCTAACTGCCCTGCCCCGCCACCAAGTCCCATACCCCCCTCACCCAAAGTCCAAACACGGAGGGGCGGAAGGGGCCGTGAAAAATTTCACTCCACCCCTGCGGACTGCTCTACCACTAGAAGGCTCTCATTCCCCAAAATTTGAAAAGTCCTTTCCTACCCGCCTCACACAAGACCCCGTCCAAGTTTCACCCCCCCATTCCATGTGCGGTTGTTAATAAAGAATACGTTTCTGTTCATTACTGTTTCCATCCTCTTCTTTTGGAGGAGAGTCTGTCTGAAGGGGGGGGAAGGGGCTTGGTCATTGGACAGGACAGTCACCTTTAGCAGGGGGCAGGTGCAGAAGCAGGGCACATATACAGTGCAGTGACTAGTTAACCTGGTCAGTCTGGGAGGTGGTTTTCATGTTCTGTGTGGTGGGGGGGGGGTGTTGCTCTGTGACTTGGTGGCGGGGGAGTGCAGTTACAGATCTTATGCAGCGGTCCTTACCCTGGATCACAGAGCCGCGCAGCAGGGGATCTGTAACCCTCCTCCCCCTGCAAGACAGTCACATAGCCGACACATACACGCAGTCCCGGCCAGGAGGGCTGGCAGGCTCCGTTGAAACAACCAGTCCACCACCGCGGAGCCTGTCATTCCTGGAGTTTAGAAGCATCATTTGCATCACAACCCTAAACCCGCCCCCCGCCACAGTCTGCGTCCCAGGTTTAAAACATTCCCGCGAAAACAGTAATAAAGACAACGGTGTCCATTAACAAAACAGAACAGATTTTATTTTTGGGAAGGGGGTGAAGGGGGTATGTAATTGGAGAGGATAGTCGACGGCAACTGGGTAAAGAAATGGGGGCAAGTTCAGCTTCTGTGTCCACAAACTTAAAAGTCACTGGGTACCCTGCTCAGTCTTGAAACTGGCTTTCAAAGCCTCCCGGATGCACAGCGCGTCCCGCTGGGCTCTTCTAATCGCCCGGCTGTCTGGCTGGGCGTAATCAGCAGCCAGGCTATTTGCCTCAACCTCCCACCCCGCCATAAAGGTCTCCCCCTTGCTCTCACAGAGATTGTGGAGCACACAGCAAGCTGCAATAACGATGGGGATATTGGTTTCGCTGAGATCACAGCGAGTCAGTAAGCTTCTCCATCTCCCCTTGAGACGGCCAAAAGCACACTCCACCACCATTCTGCACTTGCTCAGCCGGTAGTTGAAGAGTTCTTGTGCAGTGTCCAGGGCCCCAGTATAGGGCTTCATGAGCCAGGGCATTAGCGGGTAGGCTGGGTCCCCGAGGATCACTATAGGCATCTCCACATCCCCAACAGTTATCTTGTGGTCCGGGAAGTAAATACCTTCCTGCAGCCGTCTAAACAGACCAGAGTTCCTGAACACGCGAGCGTCATGAACCTTGCCCGGCCATCCGACGTAGATGTTTGTAAACCGTCCCCGATGGTCCACCAGTGCTTGCAGCACCATTGAAAAGTAGCCCTTTCTATTGATGTACTGGCTGGCCTGGTGGCCCGGTCCCAGGATAGGGATGTGAGTCCCATCTATAGCCCCACCGCAGTTTGGGAATCCCATCGCAGCGAAGCCATCTATGATGGCCTGCGCGTTTCCCAGGGTCACTACCTTTGACAGCAGTACCTTGACGATTGCCTTGGCTACTTGCAGGACAACAACCCCCACGGTAGATTTGCCCACGCCAAAGTGGTTCGCGACTGACCGGTAGCTGTCCGGCGTTGCAAGCTTCCAGAGGGCTATGGCCACTCGCTTCTGGACAGTCAGGGCTGCTCGCATGCGGGTGTCCTTGCGCTTCAGGGCAGGGGACAGCAACTCACAAAGTTCGAGGAAAGTCCCCTTCCGCATGCGAAAGTTTCGCAGCCACTGGGATTCATCCCAGACCTGAAGCACTATGCGGTCCCACCAGTCCGTGCTTGTTTCCCGGGCCCAGAATCACCGTTCAACAAAATCCACATGCCCCATTGCCACCGTGATGTCCTGGGCACTGGGGCTCATGGTTTCTGACAGCTCTGTGCTACTCTCCGACTTCAGGCCCTCACGGCGGTGCCGTAGCCTCCTCGCCTGATTTCTCTGCATCTGCCTCTGGGAAAGGTGTATGATAAGGTGCGAGGCGTTGAGAACGGCCACAACTGCAGCGATGGTCGCAGCGGGATCCATGATCGCAGTGCTGTGGCGTCCGCGCTGTCACTGATCAAAAAGTGCGCGAACTGATTTCCCGCCGGCGCTTTCAGGGAGGGAGGGAGGGCGGTAGTGACTGACGGATGACGACAGTTACCCAAAAGCACCCTCGCCACATTTTTTTACCCAGAAGGCATTGGCGGATCGACCCAGAATTCCAATGGGCAGCGGGGACTGCGGGAACTGTGGGATAGCTGCCCACAGTGCACTGCTTCCAATGTCGACGCTTTCCCTGGTAGTGTGGACTGACAAAGTCGAATTACTGTCCTTAGTGTAGACACATACGTTCGACTTTCTAATATCGATTGCACATATTCGATTTAACTAAAATCGAACTACTCTCGTAGTGTAGACATACCCTTAAATTCGACTTCTGTACTCCTCCCCAACGAGAGGAGTAGCGCTAAATTCGAAATGGCCATATCGAATTAGGCTACGTGTGGATGGAAATCGACGCTAATAGCTCCGGGAGCTATCCCACAGTGCACCACTCTGTTGACGCTCTGGACAGCAGTCCGAGCTCGGATGCTCTGACCAGCCACACAGGAAAAGCCCCAGGAAAATTTGAATTCCCTTTCCTGTCTGGGCAGTTTGAATCTCATTTCCTGTTTGGACATCGTGGCGAGCTCAGCAGCACTGGCAACGATGCAGAGCTCTCCAGCAGAGATGGCCGTGCAATCGCAGACTAGAAAGAGGGCCCCAGCATGGACTGATCGGGAAGTCTTGGATCTCATCGCTGTGTGGGGCGATGAGTCCGTGCTTTCCGAGCTGCGCTCCAAAAGACGGAATGCAAAGATATATGAGAAGATCTCTAAAGCCATGGCAGAGAGAGGCTACAGCCGGGATGCAACGCAGTGCCGTGTGAAAATCAAGGAGCTGAGACAAGGCTACCAAAAAACCAAAGAGGCAAACGGACGCTCCGGATCCCAGCCCCACACATCCCGTTTCTACGGGGCACTGCATTCCATCCTGGGTGCGGCCGCCACCAGTACCCCACCCGTGACCGTGGAGTCTGAGGATGAGATATTGTCCGCGGCCGGTTCCTCGGACATGGTAGCGGACGGGGAAGATGAGGAAGGAGATGAGGAGGACAAGGCAGTCGACAGCGCTTGCACCGCTGATTTCCCCGACAGCCAGGAGCTCTTCATCACCCTTACCGAGATCCCCTACCAACCGTCCCCAGCCGTTACCCCGGACACAGAATCAGGGGAAGGATCAAGCAGTAAGTGCTTTAAACATCTAAACATTTATTTTTAACAGAACTGGAATATTTATAATATTAACAATGGGTTTTTCATGAAGTGATTTAAACATCTAAACATTTATTTGTAACAGAACTGGAATATTTATAATATTAACAATGGGTTTCTCATGATTTCTTTGCCTTAGGCGCTTAACTATTTAGTCCCAACTATTTTAAAAAAATCTAACAATGTCCATTTTTTCATGATTCTGCTGCCCAAGACGCTCCACTCTTTAGTCCCTGCCAGTGCAGCTACACCAAAATCCGGTCTATATGTCCGGGGATAGAGATGAAATCCTCATGGGAGATCTCAACGTAGCTCTCCTGGAGGTAATGTTCAAGCCTGTTCATCAGGTTCCTGGGGAGAGCGATCTTATTGGGTCCTCTGTGGTACGAAACGTTTCCGCGCCAGGAGACAATCAAGTACTCAGGGATCATTGCCCTGCAGAGCATGGCAGCATACGGCCCTGGTTTTTGCAGGCTTTCCCTAAGCATCCGTTCCTTCTCGCTGTCCGAGATCCTCATCAGGGTGATGTCGCTCATGATGCCCTGCTTTGAATTAGGTAGGGGAATGTTAGTATTGGGACTGCTTTACAGCCACGCGGTGGAGGCGGGAGAGGGGCAGCATACAGGGATCTTTCCCTGGGACAGCCGCGAGGGGGTGGGACAGGGGCAGAGTTCATGCTTGCCTGATTGCTGGCAGCAGAGACTGGCATTGCTTTCAATGTGAAAGGAGGCCAGTGCTACTATTAAAGTTTTAAGCAGCCACAAGTCTACGGCTTACCATGTTTGCCCGCTACACAAATTCCGGTGTCCTGCCCCGCTTCTCAGATCGCCACTGCAAGACCACAGGCACTGAAGGCGAGGGCCGAAAATTCGACCTTGTCCTGAGTGCGCATGTGATAGGTGCAGTGCATGGTCTTGTTCACAGAGAAAGACTATGTTCTTTGTTCACAACTACATTTATCTTTCTGAGGAATTTACTCCCTTTTTCCCATTCCCACAGCCACATCTGCGACTGTCTCCCAACCCAGCCTGGCATCACAGTCCCAGAGGCTAGCGCAGATTAGGCAGAGGAAGAAGAAGACGCGGGAGGACATGTTCTCAGAACTAATGTGCTGCTCCCGAGCCCAGGCAGCCCAGCAGACACAGTGGAGGGAGAACTTGTCCCAAATGCACAGAGCAAACATGGAACGGGAGGAGAGGTGGCATCAGGAAGACCAGCAGGCGACTCAAACGCTGCTTGGACTGATGAGGGAGCAAACGGTCACGCTCCGGCGCCTTGTGGATGTTCTGCAGGACCGGAGGCAGGAGGAGAGAGCCCCGCTGCAGTGCATCTGTAACCACCCTCCCCTGCCACCAAGTCCCATACCCCCCTCACCCAAAGTCCAAAGAAGGAGGGGCGGCAGGGGCTGTGAAAAGTTTCACTCCACCCCTGCAGAGTGCTGTAGCACTAGAAGGCTCTCATTCCCCAAACTTTGAAAAGTCCTTTCCTACCCACCTCACACAAGCCCCCGTCCAAGTTCCAACCCCCCTGTTTCATGTGTTGTTACTAATAAAATATACGTTTCTGTTAATTACTGTTTCCATCATTTTCTTTTGGAGGAGAGTCTGTGTGAAGGGGGGGAAGGTGGTTGGTAATTGGACAGTATAGTCACCTTTAGCAGGGTACAGAGGCGGGGGCAGGTCCAGCAGCAGGGCACATACACAGTGCAGTTACTAGTTACCCTGGTCAGTCTGGGAGGTGGTTTTCATGTTCTGTGGGGGGGGGGGGTTTGCTCTGTGACTTTGGGGCGGGGGAGGGCAGTTACAGATCTTATGCAGCGGTCCTTATCCTGGATCACAGAGCCACACAGCAGGGGATCTGTAACCCTCCTCCCCCTGCCAGAAAGTCACATAGCCGACACATACACGCAGTCCCGCCCAGGACGGCTGGCAGGCTCCGTTGAAACAACCAGTCCACCACTGCGGAGCCTGTCATTCCAGGAGTTTAGAGGCATCATTTGCATCACTACACTACACCCGCCCCCCACGACAGTCTGCGTCCCAGGTTTAAAACATTCCCGCGAAAACAGTAATAAAGACAACGGTGTTCATTAAGAAAATAGAACTGATTTTATTTTTTGGGAAGGGGGTGAAGGGGGTATGTAGCTGGAGAGGATAGTCAACATAAACTGGGTAAAGAAACGGGGGCAGGTTCAGCTTCTGTGTCCACAAACTTAACAGTCACTGGTTACCCTGCTCACTCAGGAACCTAGCTTTCAAAGCCTCCTGGATGCACAGCGCGTCCCGCTGGGCTCTTCTAATTGCCCGGCTGTCTGGCTGGGCGTAATCTGAAGCCAGGGTATTTGCCTCAACCTCCCACCCCGCCATAAAGGTCTCCCCCTTGCTCTCACAGAGATTGTGGAGCACACAGCAAGCTGCTACAACAATGGGGATATTGGTTTCACTGAGATCACAGCGAGTCAGTAAGCTTCTCCATCTCCCTTTGAGACGGCCAAAAGCACACTCCACCACCATTCTGCACTTGCTCAGCCGGTAGTTGAACAGTTCTTTTTCTGTGTCCAGGGTGCCAGTATAGGGCTTCATGAGCCAGGGCATTAGCGGGTAGGCTGGGTCCCCGAGGATCACTGTAGGCATCTCCACATCCCCAAGACTTATTTTGTGGTCCGGGAAGTAAATACCTTCCTGCAGCCGTCTAAAGAGACCAGAGTTCCTGAACACGCGAGCGTCATGAACCTTGCCCGGCCATCCGACGTTGATGTTGGTAAAATGTCCCCTATGGTCCACCAGTGCTTGCAGCACCATTGAAAAGTAGCCCTTTCTGTTAATGTACTGGCTGGCCTGGTGGTCCGGTCCCAGGATAGGGATGTGAGTTCCATCTATAGCCCCACCGCAGTTTGGGAATCCCATCGCGGTGAAGCCATCTATGATGGCCTGCGCGTTTCCCAGGGTCACTACCTTTGAGAGCAGTACCTCAACGATTGCGTTGGCTACTTGCATCACAACAACCCCCACGGTAGATTTGCCCACACCAAAGTGGTTCGCGACTGACCGGTAGCTGTCCGGCGTTGCAAGCTTCCAGAGGGCTATGGCCACTCACTTCTGGACAGTCAGGGCTGCTCGCATCCGGGTGTCATTGCGCTTCAGGGCAGGGGACAGCAACTCACAAAGTTCGAGGAAAGTCCCCTTCCGCATGCGAAAGTTTCACAGCCACTGGGATTCATCCCAGACCTGCAGCACTATGCGGTCCCACCAGTCCGTGCTTGTTTCCCGGGCCCAGAATCGCCGTTCCACAATATCCACATGACCCATTGCCACCGTGATGTCCTCGGCGCTGGGTCTCGTGGTTTCTGACAGCTCTGTGCTACTCTCATACTTCAGGCCCTCACCGCGGTGCCGTAGCCTCCTCGCCTGATTTCTCTGTATCTGCCTCTGGGAAAGGTGGATGAGAAGCTGCGAGGCGTTGACAACGGCCACAACTGCAGCGATGGTCGCAGCGGGCTCCATGATCGCAGTGCTGTGGCGTCCGCGCTGTCACTGAACAGAAAAGTGCGCGAACTGATTTCCCGCCGGCGCTTTCAGGGAGGGAGGGAGGGCGGTAGTGACGGACGGATGACGACAGTTACCCAAAAGCACCCTCCACACATTTTTTTACCCAGAAGGCATTGGCGGCTCGACCCAGAATTCCAATGGGCAGCGAGGACTGCGGGAACTGTGGGATAGCTGCCCACAGTGCACCGCTTCCAATGTCGACGCTTGCCCCGTTAGTGTGGACTCACAAAGTCGAATTACTGTCCTTAGTGTGGACACACACATTCGACTTTGCAATATCGATTCCACATATTCGATTTAAGTGAAATCGAACTACCCTCGTAGTGTAGACATACCCTTAGGGATACTTTAGGTATAATGAAATGAATCCAGCCACTATAGAGGGAGATAGACTACATGACCCACTTCAGGCCCATATGATGCAGTGATCTTCGATACAATTCCAATAGCCTTTAATTTATTTTAATAATACGGTTGTCCATAAGCAAAAATTAATTCTGGTGGGAATCAAAGTAATAGGGAGCTGGTGTTAAGCTTGTCTGATTGACTAGCTGGGAAACCTCAAATGCCTGTTTACGTGGGATGAGTAGCACTCCCCTTTCTTTCCTCCAAGTGAGTAGCTACTTCTAGAATGTTATTTAGTTCTTCTTTCACCGTGACTGTATTGTCAGATTCTTGGGGGAAAGTCCCACCTTTTTAGGTAAACTGCATTAATTAAGAGGACTATAAATTAGCTAATTCAATCATTTCATTCATGATCAGTAGTGCAGTAAGACAAATAGTTGCTTAGGTGGATGCCCAGGATTTTTACAGTTGGCCCGCCTGTCAATTGATAATCTATCATAGACTTCAAAGGGAAATACTAATGTGCATTGTAATTCTGCTTGGAAGGATTCGATTTTTATTGGCAAATGTTCACTTTCACTTTACACACACAAATAGATAATAATCAATATTTAGAGACAGACAAAGTAAGAAAAATGCTATTTGAGAACTTAGAGTTTGATCTAAGGATATTTACTTTGTATATTTTGACATGTGACATTGACAATTTGTATTTTAACAGTTATAAAGCTTTAATATTTTGAATCTCAAATCTGTCATTAAATAATTGTCTGTCCCCATAGTTTCCTGTAACTGAAAATTTGAATGGATAAAAATAGGGGAAAAAATGCCTCAATTGATAATATTTATCCAAATTATTTAAAATAAAAAAAATTGAATTGTGCCAAGCTTAATTGCAATGCCATAGAACTTAATGGCTAGTGTGCATGTATTTTCTTGCCCTCTGCTGGTTGAAATGTTTTCGCTGTAAGCCCTAATACTTATGCCCTAATGCAGTGAAAGGACACCCTCAGCCTGGGTTGGGCTGTCTGCAAAGGCTTTGCGAGCCAGTCCTGTCCTGTGCCCAGTCTATCTTAAAGTATTCACTTTAGTCTCACAGCACGCCACAAGAATGTGGATGGTGTTGGCCACATACCCAGCAGGATGCCTATGTAGACGTTGTCAACGAGCCTTCAGATATCCAAAGGCACACTGTGCTGCATCCTACAGCTGCTTAGTTTGAGGCCGAATTCCCATTTTTCAGGGTTGTTGATGTCAGGAAAAGGTTTCATTAGCCAGGGTAGGAGTAGGTACGCAGGGTCACCGTACAGAACCACATCATTTCTGGGGAATAAAGTCACTTCCTCCTCCTACAAGTAAGGTACCGATCTCCTCATCAACCTGGCATCATGTGTGTCCGAAGTTAGTGTTCGTGAACATGCTTTTGTGATCCACCAAGCCTGGAAGAATGCATTAATAGTAAGCCTTTCGACTCGCTCCTTTCAGTGGGCAAAGTATGGGGATGTGGGTGCCATCGATGGCCCATGCACAGTTCAGAAACCTCATTCTCTGGAACTCAGTGACAATTTCCAGAACTTTAGTAATGGCAACCATCCTTGGGTAGATGAGAGTGCTGATAGTGTCACAAACCTGCACCACCACGAGCCTGACGGTGCCCTTCTCCACCCCAATATGATTTGTGACTGACGGGTAGATGTCCAACTTTGCCAGCTTCTAGAGGGCAATAGCCACCCTCTTCTGCATTGGTATGGGTCTACAGATGTGAGTGTTTTCTCACAGAACTCCAGGAACTTCTACTTTGTCATTCTGAAGCTCTGCTGACACTGGCTGTTATCCCAAGTTTCCAAGACAGTGTGATCCCGCCACACTGTACTGGTTCTTGTGGTCCAGAAGCAGAGGCCAAACTAGGAACATACAGTTGCAACACTGGCAGTCTCCTACATCTCTGTGTTGTGGGGTGACAGTGGATCAGTCATCCTCCCGGTCATCTATCTTCAGCTTGTGACAAAGTTGAGAGTCCATTCACCCAAGATTCTCGCTGATCGCAATTCACAGACATTTGTCCTGCAAGAAGGAGCAGGAGCAGAAACACGTCATTGGTCACTGGCTCCATGTCTTCCATCAAGTTGGGCAGGAGAGAGTTGATAGAGGGAACTGCCATTGATAAATATGTGAAGGTGGCAGAGAGTACCAACATCACACTGTAAGCTGGTTCCTAATGTGTCTTCTGTGATGCACAGAACCCTGGGATACCACCCCGGAAATGCTAACGCCAAATGTGCATACAAAAAAGTGCCAGTGTCGACATGGATATATGTGCGTAGACATCATGTACCTATGTCCAGCATAGCATATGTGGACACTCAGTGTGAGTATAAGGTACTTCCATAGGCATAAACATGGGTAAGTACCCAAGTATGTGCACCAGCATAGATGTAGTCTTTGAAGCATCTATATGCTTTGAATTGCCATCTGTCAGGGTGAATTAGAGATTATTGTTAAAATAATGCCTCACGACTGCTTGATGACAGTTCTGGTATATTATACAAAACACTGAAAGATTTGCTGTGTTCTTAAAGTTGAGAAAATTGTTCCCTGACTGCCTGTATGGCAGTATCAACTACTTGATAAAAGAAATTCACACTCAAGCTCTGATAGGGTTGACGATTGGTCCATCGCAAGCCTCATAATCAAAGTGAGTCTTTTCTCTTTGGCTTTGGACTTGGATCACTTCCACAAAATCTTTCTTGTACGCCAAGCAATTCTGTTAATTCTCTAGCAATAGCAAGTACAGATGCAAAACTGCAATACGACCAATAGTTTTGCAATAAATTTGCATTTCTTATGATTTGCCATGAACCTGGCTTCTCCCAGGGACTGCAGTACTGATGTTATGTGGGCAAGATGTGATTGCCAATCTGGGCTGAAGATCACACAGTCATCAAGATAGGCTCCTGCTAACTGTCAGTGGTGATGAAGTATGTGGTCCATGAGGCACTGAAAGGTGGCCGGAGGCCCATGCAACCTGAAGGGCAGAGCTATAAACTGGAACAGCCCTAGCGAGGTGGTGAATGCTGTCTTTTCTCTCGAATCTGGCATAGGAGTTATTTGCCAATACCCTTTTGTCAAGTCTAATGTTGTAATGTATTTAGCTTTCCCAAGTCAGTTCAGGAGCTTGTCGACTTGGGACACAGGGTAGGTGTCAAACTGTGAAACTGCATTCAGCCCTTGAAATTCCACAAAGAATCAGCCAGCCAGTTTAGGCACTAGCGCAATTGGACTGCACCAAGGACTTCTGGATTCTTTGTTGATCCCAAGTTCTAACGTAGCCCGAATCTCTTGTTCCACAGCTCCTCGGAGTAGTAGTAGTAGCAGCAATTGGTCCAAGTTTTGGAGGTCTATGTTTAAAAAGTTTGTAAAACCACACTTTAGGGTTTGGTTAAACCTTTCTACTAAACTGTCTGTTTGTGGATGATATACAAACATTTTAAAGGGTTTAACCTTCAGGAGCCCCATAGCTCTTGCAATAACAGGACATAAAGTTTATTCCTTGACCAATAAGAACCTCTTTGGGTAAGCCTCTTGAGAGAAGAACTCCCTCCCTACTGTTTGAGCCATCACTGAATGCATGGGGCCCACCTCTGGATACTGTGTGGCATAATGGACCACTACCCATATATGCTGGTATCCCCTGATGCTTTTCTCTAAGAGGCCCACAATACCAATTTGTACCCTTTCGAAGGATGTATCTGCTAAAGCTAGGGGAATTAAGGATGCAAGTGCCAAACTGTTCAGTGCAACTTGTTGGCAATTGGGACAGGAAGCACAATTTCACCAATTTCCTCCACTTCTGCAGTATTAAAAGCATTCCCAGTCGTCACATATGTTAACATAGAATCTTTCTGCAACTCACAAAAAGCATCTTATTCTGCTTTGTATTTTCAATATTCCACTCCACACAAATGCTTTCTGTTATCAGATAGAGGGCTTGTCTACACAGCACCACAGAGATGTGAATTGCAGAGCACTCTGATGTAGCTGTAAGGGAGTGTGCATAGGCAGTCTGGCCTAGCAGTCATGTCTGGGCTGGTGTCCACAAGTCATGGATAGCCACGAGGCGGTAATCCGAGAGCATGGATGGAAGTGATTGCTAGAGCTGGGCTCAATAAGCAAGAGTCAGGGTCAGAGTCAGGCTGGGGTCAGAGAATGGAGATCAAAAAGTGAGGTGTAGTCTGGAATTGCAGACGTCCGTGTGGTTTCTCAGACAACTTCCTGGGGGCACCCACCAGGGGTGAATAGTGCACATGCAGGACCGGCTCTAGACATCAGCAAAGCAAGCACGTGCTTGGGGCGGCACAATTCCAGGGGCGGCATTTTTTTTTTTTTTGCTTGGGCGGCATTCCGGTCCCCCTTTTTGTTTTTGGTTTTTGCTTGGGCAGTTGCGCTCTTGGAGCTTTTTTGGGTGTGCTTGGGGCTGTCACTTTGAACTCTTTGGGAGGTACTTCGTGCAATACCTAATCTCCACAGTGCTCCATGGATGTAACTCTGCATGGCCTCCTGGTGGCACTATCAGCTATCCCAGGTTCTAGTCCCACGAATCCTTACAGTATCCCTCTAACTGCTTTGCTTAGCAACCTCAGGTAGGAGTTTATTATTTTAGCATTAGTGAGACTGATAGACTGTTTTACAATGAATAACTGAATTGGAAAACTGTCTTCTCATTCTCAACTCAATTTCACCACTCGAGCATTAAAAAAAAAATGATTATCTGCCGCCCTAGGCAACGGCTTCGTTTGCTTAGAACTAGACCAGTCCCTGTTAATAAACCTAAACTATCATGAAGCTATTTCTCTTCCTTTGTTTCCAGCCTCATTCTGGTTTCCCTTACAATATATATCCATTATGCTGAACCTCCACTAGATACTGCTAAGCTGGGGGAGCTCCATGCGGAGCGACAGGCTGGGTTCTCGGCGCTGGGAGGCTGGGTTCCCAGCTGGGAGCTCCATGTGGCGCTGACAGCCTGGGTTCTGAGCACCAGGCCCACCGACGGGGGGACGACAAAGGAGGCAATTGCCAAGGGGTCCAGGCGATTCAAAAGGCACGGGGGGGGCCCGGCTCCTGTTGCTGCTGTGGGAGCGGGAGTGGCAGCCAGGAGCTCTGGGCCTTTTAAATCGCCTGGGTGGGCCGCTGGGTTCCTAGGCGTGCACAGGGTGGTACAAGCGGTGGCGAAGGCAGCTGGGTGGGCATGTGGAAGCCCTGGCCATGCCAGAAGAGCGCATCAAGCAGCGCAACTGGCAGCTGGCTGGGCACCGCCCAAATGTCAGGTGGACCTTTCTAGGGGGCCCATTGACTGTTCTGCTCTGGGCAGAGCCGTTGCTAGGGTATAGTGAATCAGGGCGACCGCTCTGGGCCCCGCGCTTTGGGAAGTGACCCTTCCGCCTCAGGCTCTGCACCCCCCTAGGGATGGCCCTGGCCCTGGGGCCCGGGATTGCTGTCGGTGGGCCTGCTTAGAGCCAGGCACCTGGCTCCCAGCTGGGAGCTCTGCATGGAGCTGATAGCTGGGCTATCAGCACTAGGCAGCAGAGCCTCCCTGCCACCACTGCCTGACATAAGTTGGTGCAAGCGCCCCTGGTGAGGACGCGCATCACTGGCAAAAGGAGGGTAGTGAGGACATGAACCATCGCAGCTGTTACTGCGGTGGCTGTACATCGAACAAACATAGGTCGACTTAATTGTGTAGTGTCGACGAGGCCTGCCTATGAACTTCAATAGAGTTACATCAGATTCACAGCAGCGTAAGTGCCATCAGAATTTGTTTACGGAGGCTAGTTACTTTAAAAGGCTGTGGAATCATTACAGACATTTCCCCCTCTCGTAATGCCTGACACTGTACCGAGAAATAAGTCTTGTGCTTTACTTTTTTGTACTGTATACCATGTGTTAGGGTGTGCGAACGCCACACTGGCTAGAAGGGTTAATGAGGTGCTGTAGGTTCAATCAGCTCTGCCCCGCTTCCTCTGCAAGAGCCGTCAGACGTGGAGGGAGTGGTTGAAAGCGGAGAGCCAGTTCAGCTGGGGAGTGACTGGGAAGGAGCACAATAGTCAGGAGCGGTTCCAGGGTTTTTGCCGCCCCAAGCGGCGGGAAAAAAAAACAAAAAAAAAATGTAATCGCAATTGCCATCGGTGGCACTCTGGCGGCAGCTCCACCGCGCCGCTTTCTTCTTCAGCAGGAATTCGGCGGCAGGTGCTTCCCTCCGAGAGGGACCCCCGCCGAATTGCCGCCGAAGAGCCCGACGTGCCGCCCCTTCCCCTTGGCCGCCCCAAGCACCTGCTTGCTGGGCTGGTGCCTGGAGCCGGCCCTGACAATAGTAGTACCCATACTGCATGAGAGGCGGGGCTGGGATGGGGCAGGGCAAGGCCAGCCCAGGAGCTGACTGGAGACTGCAGCCAGCCAAGGCTTCCCTGCAGGAGGGCAGGCCTGACACGGACTTTTAGTTTGGCTTGTTACTAGAAACCTAGGGGGTTGGTGTTAAGGCACGCTGCTACAGCTGCGTCCCACCTGAAAGGATGAGGACTGAAAGCTGAGCCCAGCAAGGCCGAAGATTCATTTCGTTTTGTGTTTGTGTTGGACTTTGAATTGGGGACTCTGCTACCCTGGAAGGGTTTGAGTTGGCCAGAAGGGTTAAGTCACATCTGTAAACAAAGTGTGCTGTAGACTCCGTTGGGGAAACTTGAGACAGAGCTTTTGTGCCATGAGAGGAGCATGTAAGGATGGTACCTCTGCCCAACATATATCTCAAACAATATCTATATAATCACATTTGCTTGTCATGCATCCAACCAAGTGGGTATTCACCCACGAAAGCTCATGCTCCAATACGTCTGTTAGTCTATAAGGTGCCACAGGACTCTTTGCTGCTTTTACAGATCCAGACTAACATGGCTACCCCGCTGATACATTTGCTTGGGGGCTCTAGAGTCTGTATTCAATTCTGTATAATTAATAAAAAGAACAAAAATGAGAAAGACGTTTCTTATAACACTAACCACTGAAATTAGATATGAAATCCTCTGCCATGGGATACTTGACTTTGGAACTCTGACCTAGGACATGTAAGCAGGGTCAGGAAATATAGTCTCAATTTCTTGTCAGCACTCCCATGTCTGACCTTTATTACCCAGTGTCAGAAGGAAAGCTATTATTTCACAAAAATGCAGCAAGCCTCCTGAATCCCTCCATCTGGCAGGGGCCAGACAAAGAACTGAAGTAGGTGGCTGCATTGCTTCCAGATTTTCCTGGATGCCATGGGCATTGCAGGGAAACTGTAGAGGGTGAAATCCCAATAGGGTGTAACACATGCTACAGTGTTACATGTGGCAGACCCAAAGGCTTTGGAAATATATAATACATTGCAAGGGGATGCAAACTCTGTCATTCAGACACATCAAGAATGCTGAGAGCCACACAAGAACGTCACGAGGGAAAGCCATACTTTCTTCAAGAGAAACCAGCTACCAGGCCAGATACCTGGGAATTATGTTGAGACCTACATAATAAAGCTAAGTGGTATGAATTTGAACAATTAACAGATGGATTAATGAGATACAGAATTATTTGTGGTATAGTTGATAACCTGGTCAAAGCAAGGTTATTTGCAAGAAATTGATAGTGCAAAAAACAATGGCTATTTGCAGGTGTGACAGACCCAGACCAATGAGGTACAGGAGTCTGGTAGAGGGCAAATATACTGGTCACTGGATGAGTAGTTTTCTGTTCCCTGAGTGACCAGAGCAGGGGCTGCACTAGAGTAATCAGGAACCTGCTAGAACCAGTTAAGGCAGGCAGGCTAATTAGGACACCTGGAGCCAATTAAGAAGAAACTGCTAGACTCAATTAAGGCAAGCTAATCAGGGCACCTGGGCTTTAAAAAGGAGCTCACTTCAGTTTGTGGTGGGAGTGTGAGGAGCTGGGAGCAAGAGGTGCAAGGAGCTGAGAGGGTGTGCTGCTGGAGGACCGAGGAGCACAAGTGTTATCAGACACCAGGAGGAAGGTCCTGTGGTGAGAATAAGGAAGGTGTTTGGAGGAGGCTATGGGGAAGTAGCCCAGGGAGTTGTAGCTGTCATGCAGCTGTTACAGGAGGCACTATAGACAGCTGCAGTCCACAGGGCCCTGGGCTGGAACCCGGAGTAGAGGGCGGGCCTGGGTTCCCCCCAAACCTCCCAATTGACCTGGACTGTGGGTTCTTCCAGAGGGGAAGGTCTCTGGGCTGTTCCCCAACCCACATGGTGAATCTCTGAGGCAAGAAAACCCGCCAATATGCGCAGGACCCACCAAGATAGAGGAGGAACTTTGTCACACAGGGTAAATGAAAAACTGTGCCTACCAAATGAAATTGTTAAGCGGGGAAAGCACTGAAATGCATCTAAATAAAAATGCATACCAAGCTGTAAATAGAAAATAAAAAGGGTAAACAAATAACAGAAGCTAAATGTATTTATTTTCTGGTAATGCAAAGAAGTATAAATCAGGATCCATTGTACTAGGTACAAACATATACTCGGAGACATCCCTGCCCCAAAGAGCTTACAATGTAATTAGGCAAGACTAGGTTTGCTTTTACACTGCGAAGTTGTCAAGTTAGCAACTCAAGTGTTGTTAACACTTGAGCGTTATCCTATTCTCTCGATGGGACAGCTAGTTCAGGTGCAAATCACCATCACACTCAAGCAAGAGGTGTTTGTGTATGGCCAGGACTTGGGTTAGGGGCAACACTTGAGATAGAATCCAAGTTAACCTTGCAGTGAAGACAAGCCCACAAAACAGCCAGCATACAAGAAAAGCCTCCAAAGGGTATGTATGTCTTTGTAGTTACGTTGTTTTTATCTAACTGCCTCCTCACTTCCCCCATACCTTCCTACTCTTCTGCACAGTTTGCAATAAATGTGGAGGCAATCAGGACACAAGGCAATGATGCCTGGCACAATGGGTGAGGTGTCATGTTTGAAATAAAAAGCATCATCTGGCAGCAGAGAGTCACTCTCAGCACAAACTACAAAGAAACACAGAAGCAAAATACACTGATGAACAATGATCCAGCCAGAGGGTGAAGCAAGGTTCAAAACAAGATTGATTTGTGACACTGACGATAAATGGACAAAAAATGAATGTAGCTCCCTCCCTGATGTTTGGCTTAAGTTTCCTCCCCTTTCTCTCCCAGGTGCTTGTTGTTGCCAGTATTTGGAGTAGCTTCTCCTCTCTCCTTGCATGGTCCTTTCTTAGTATCTGGTGCCTTGACTCAGAGTGACTCCTCACTGGGTCAGATACACAGGGGAGCTATGCCTTGAGAAATCCATGATCATACCACAAACTGGAAAAGAGCATGATACCCAGGACAGAGGGGACTATAAGGTTAATAAAATACACAACAGTAAAGGAATGCTACACCCAAACTAGCAGCATAACAAAGGGGGTGACTTTACTGGGAACAGGAAAATAAAATCTGGGGAAGGTGTGGGTTAAGGTTAACTAATATTTAATAAACATTCATAATTATGCAATTTATGCTGATTCTCCACCTCCTAACACTGCACAAACTCTCCAAACCCCAGCTCCCTCCCTGCACTGTCCCAAGGCAAAGGGTACAGTAGAGGTTGCATCTCCTGAGATGGAGCGTTGCTGGGTCATTGGCTGGCTTAAACAAAAGTCATCTTATTTTTTCTCCACCTCTGAGTGGGGCAGGTTCCTCTCCTGACTCCAACCAAGCTCACTGGTTCCCAGGTCGGAGATTCTTCAGGCATCTCGGATGGTTCTTAGTAGCCGGTGCTGGATTGGAGCTCTCTCTCTCTGCCACATACTTACTGGTCACTGCAGTGCTGGAGCTGCATGGTCCCTGCAGCTAGAGGCTCAGAGCAGTGCAAATTCTCTTTGTGGGGAAGGGAATTAGCAGGAACTCCCTGAGCCACGCTGTGTCTCTCCCAGCTTCCAAACTGAAACTGTCTTCTTCAACAATCTGTTGTCACTCCTTCCCCAGTTAACTTGCTGGGCTGCTCATCCAACTGCTCACCCCATGCAGAAGTTTCCCTAAGTTGCTCCAGAAGGGGGTTTCTAGTCTCTTCTGACCCCAGCCCTTCCTCCAAGTATGCTGGGAAGGGAGCCAGGGTGCTTGGGTACCCCTCTTAGCTCTACTTTTATTGGTCTGGCCATCTAGAGCACCAGTCCCCAAACTTTTGAGGGTCACGCCCCCCCCCATCCCTGTCTGTGCCATTCCCAGAGCTGGGCCAGGAGCAGGACTGCGGCTTCAGTGGGGGGAGGGGTGCAGACAGAGGTAAGGGGGCTGATGCTGGGAGCAGGGTCATGGCCAGGGGCCGTGGCTGGGGGCAGGAGCGGAGCCGCAGCTGGGCTGTGGTGGGGGCTCGCAGCCAGGACCATGGCCAGGTGCAGCTCTGCTAGGGTGACCAGACAGCAAATGTGAAAATCGGGATGGGGGTGGCGGGTAATAGGAGCCTATATAAGAAAAAGACCCCCAAATCGGGACTGTCCCTATAAAATCGGGACATCTGGTCACCCTAGGCTCTGCTTCTGGCCTCGCCCTCAGCCTTGGCCCTGGGCCAGGAACAGAGCCGTGGCTAGCAGCCGAGACTGGGGGTAGGGGCAGGACTGGAGCAGAGCTTGGGGCAGGGAGGGGCTGGGAGGCGCTTCCTCCCCACCCCTATGGCAACACCCCTGTCTTTGTAATATAGAACACATGAAACCACCCATATTTGATTGTGCTTTCACCACCCCCATGGGGGCTGGCCCAGGCCCCGCATCCCCCTGGGGGGCTGGCCCGGGCCCCGCCACATCCCCCTGGATGTTCCTCCATTTCCCCCCTAGGCGGGTGCACCCCACAGTTTGGGGACCTCTGATCTAGAGGCTCAAATCAGAGCTCTAGAATCTTGAAAACCCCAAGTGGGTGTTACATGAATTTCAGAATAGATACTGTAACTGTAGGATCGCTACTGTTAATATCCAGGGTTGGTATTATAATTTGATACTGTTTCATATAACACACACCTAGGGCATGATCCAGTGCTCATCTGAGTTAGTGGGAAGATTCCAATTCAGTCCAGTGGGTTTGAGATCAGGCCCAAAATAAGGCCATGTGGCAAAGTTACACAAGTATGTCGGTATAAGGACAAAATCCACTCAATATAGTTTGAAATAGTGACTATTTCACTATTACTGTATTGCAACAGGTGTTCCTATGTGTACTTGGGCTCAAAAGTAGGCTGACGAACTAGATGTTGTTTAATAGAAGTATAAACCTGGTGAAAGCACAATCAAATATGGGTGGTTTCATGTGTTCTATATTACAAAGACGGGGTGCTGCCAGGGAGCAGGGGCTTCCAACTACAGGTGGAAGGGGTGGGGCAGGGCCCTCACTTGCTCTGGCACAGGGCCCCAAAAACCCTTAATCTGCCACTGTACAAGATATTCTGGGCTCAGTTTCTCTCTCTCAGGACCCAGAGAATTCTTCTCAAATGAGTTTGAAGAAGCTGCGTCATTTAGTGTGTCATTTCATTTTTCAAGCATCCCTGAGCTGAGCTGGCGGATATTGTATTACAATCAAATATTATTTAAAAAAAAACCAAGAGAAACCAAGGAACAGAATTTATTTTGTTTTTATTCATTCCGGTGATTAAAAAAACCTGTTTTTGTTCCTGTCTCAAAGATGGAAGCTATTTTCCCCTCACTGTCTGGCTGGAGGAGTCAAAGCTAGAGGCAGACACTGTACAAGAGCGCCCCCTCTCTGTCATCTCTTTCCGACACCCTCTTCCTCCCAGGCAGTTAATGGGGTAATATTATGCGAGGTGTATCTGTGATCTCCAAGAGTTGTGCACTATGCATCTATTAAAGAAACTGGATGGAAGCTTGTAACGAATCCACCTATAGCAGGAACCACCACACCAGTACAAGACAAATTACACACACCGGTGGAGCTGGATAAAGCCCAAGGTCATTCTCCAAAGACAGATGCCTCTCTACTCAAGGACATCTCCCCTTGCTAGCTGTCCCTTGTCCTCCCTGTGGGCCAGCCATTAGTGGGTGACATAACACTCATGTGCTTTACACGCACAAAAGGCTTGATTCCCCCCCCACACAGTGCAGGTGCAGAATGTTGCACAAGGTAAAAAAGGAGGAGCAGGATAGGAGCACAGGGAAACACGGTCCTATATCATTGTGTTGCTGCTGAGGTCCCCAAGCTACTCCTGCCTCCCAGAGTTGCAAAGTGAAAACCAGGACATCTGCCATGGGGCATGAATGAGGGGGTGGTTTTGGTCAGTCTCAAGGAGGTGTGCATCAGAGGGTGAAAAGCGGGAGCCCACTCCTCCTTCACAGCCAGGCAGCCCCCACCCTTTGCTAGTGTCCTATGGGACTAGCTATGTGTGTGGGATAGGGATGGTTCAAGCAGTTGATTGCAGAGCATTGGGGGCTTGGAAGTGGAGCTGGTAGGATATCCACACATGAGAAGCCTAGTGGAAGGGCTCTTTGGAGGGAGGGATAGCTCGGTGGTTTGAGCATTAGCCTGCTAAACCCAGGGTTGGTCCTGCTTTGAGCAGGGGGTTGGACTAGATGACCTCTTGAGGTCCCTTCCAACCCTGATATTCTATGATTCTATGATTGTGAGTTCAATCCTTGAAGGGGCCATTTAGGGATCTGGGGCAAAAATCTGTCTGGGGATTAGTCCTGCTTTGAGCAGGGGGTTGGACTAGATGACCTCCTGAGGTCCCTTCCAACCCTGACATTCTATGATTATGCAACTCTCGCTAGCCCAGGTGCTAACTGGCTCCTTCAGTTCACCAGGGGGTGATTACAAAAATCAGGACAAAACAACCAACAGGGCCTGGGGCGGAAAAAAGGGACGTTTGCAGTATTGTCAACATCAAGGGATCAAAAATCATGATCTGTCCAGGACTCAGCAGCACTTCCACAGCCCCCCTCTCACTGTCCTGAGACTTCTCTGCCCCCTTCTTTCCTTCTGCTGCCCTGGGACTTGGCAATACTTCCCTGACTCTCCCCTGCCTCCTGCTGCTCCAGGACTTCTCTGTTATCGGACCCCCAGCAGTGCTGTCCTGGGAAGTGTGACCAAAGTGGGTCCTGGGCAGAGGACAATCCCCAGGCAGCAGGGGGGAGGAGTCAGAGAAAAGCCGCTGTTGCTGCTGTGTGGGGGCAGCCCTGATCATTGCGGGATCGGAGGAGCTTCTTGCATTATTGCGACAGTGGGGTCCCAAGATTTGCGAGCCAGTCCTGAGAGTTGGCAATGCTGCCTTTGTGATTTCCTGGAACTCAGGGTTATGGTGGCAAGGCCTGTATGGCAGCGCTGGGTGATGTGATCCCTGTGTTTAGTATAGGTAAGGTTTGGGAAGCCTGTTCCCCTTCGCTCTCACATGGGCTTCTGTTGCAGGGACATTAGAGAGACAAGGTGGGTGAGGTAATATCTTTCATTGCAGGGGTTCTCAACTTTTTTTTTTCTGAGCCCCCTTCTCCCCCATGCTATAAAAACCCCCTAGGGAGGAATAGCTCAGTGGTTTGAGCATTGGCCTGCTAAACCCAGGGTTGTGAGTTCTATCCTTGAGGGGGCCACTTAGGGATCTGGGGCAAAATCAGTACTTGGTTCTGCTAGTGAAGGCAGGGGGCTGGACTCGATGACCTTCAAGGTCCCTTCCAGTTCTAGGAGATATGATATCTCCATTATATATATATATTTTACCACAAAAGTCAGGGCCGGCGTTAAGGGGTAGCAACCAGGGCAATTGCCCGGCGCCCCACGTTACAAGGGGCACCGTGAAGCTGAGTTGCTCAGGCTTCAGCTCCAGCTCCAGGTGGTGGGGCTCAGGGCCCAGGCTGCAGTCCTGCGCAGCTGGGCTTCAGCTTTCTGCCCTGGGTCCTAGCGAGTCTAATGCCGGCTATGCTTGGCGGTCCCCCTAAAACCTGCTCGCGGCCCTCCAGGGGACCCGAGACCCCTGGTTGAGAACCACTGTTTCATTGGATCAACTTCTTGCTGCAAAAAGAACAGGAGTACTTGTGGCACCTTAGAGACTAACAAACTTCTTGCTGCAGTTGTGGGTTTCCCCTCTGCATGCAATATCAGGTTGCTGACGCTAGGGGTCAGCAGTGGGCCGGTGCCCGAGGCTGCGCTCTCTATGGCCATGC
>NW_020664419.1:5578850-5598982 GCF_002925995.2 Terrapene triunguis
ACATAGGAGGCTTGGAAGGGGGCCAGGGGCTGTCAGGCTTGAAGAGCTGCTCTGCCAGCAGCTCCCAGGGCCAGGCCGTTCTGGGGACCAAGGGGCTGGCCAGATCCAGGCAGCGGGGGGTAGTTGGCTGTAGGCCTGGGGGGTGATGGCTGAGGGAATGGAACTGAATGGTAGAGTCACTGTAAGCTCATGCCACAGACTCGGGCATCAACCCAGCCCTCACATCTCATGCATCTTACGCTGTGAGGGCCTTTTATATAAGACTTCAGTGACTGGGACATTCTCAGCTCTGTTCAGGGGCTAGTGCCTATGGCCCTTCCCATCTAGGGTGACCAGATAACAAGTATGAAAAAATCAGGACAGAGTGTGGGGAATAATAGGCACCTATATAAGAAAAATCCCCAAATATCAGGACTGTCCCTATAAAATCAGGACATCTGGTCACCCTATTCCCATCAGAACTGGGGTTTGTCACTCTCTCACTACTGGTGTTAAGTGTTATAGACTCCTCAGGCAGGGGTCACCCCTGGTTGTGTGTTTACATGTGGCCAAGTGATCCTGATACTGGCTTTTTTTGGGAGAGGGGGCTACTGCAGTACAAACAATAACCCCAGCGAAAATTCACATCTGTTTCTATGCAGTGTGCTCTACCCCAGTTGACCATCTTATTTCCATCCCAGTGCAAGATTAAATCAGTTTTCTACGTGCAGTGAACTTTGTTACATGATCTTCGATTTACTGTATAATCACTGGATTATTTGTTATATATTTCAAAGTGTTCATGCATCGCCTCTAAGAGCACAGCATTAAACATAAATTATGCTAATTATGCTTACAGTGAGTTGTATAACAATACCATCCCAATGTATTTGAATGATCAGATTGCTAGGAACAATGCATCAAAATTAACATGATGCTGAATAATGTTGGATGATGGTCAGTCCTGACCATTGTTCGGTGAAGTTAATGAAGTTTTTGCTCACATATTTACCTGGCAGAGGAGATACCAGGATCATGAAGGTGGTTTTCTCAGGGTGAGGCTCATCCATTGAACTGCGGGTCTGCTGACCTCTGCGATTTCACCAAATATAATTTATAATTTGTAGTAGTGAGGGACTGCATTCACACTTTCCGCTGGCTTTTTTGGGGACTTCGATAGGTGTAACATATCTTGAGGTGATATCTTGTTTTCTTTTCCTTTACAGTACTGCTCTGGGCCCTCCTCCTACCGTCAGTCATCACATGGCATAAATGTCACTTTGGTTTCAATCCAGCAGTGGGTTCCACACAGGAAAATCCTTGCTTCTGTGTCATTAGGGGTCCGCTGCGTGGATCTGATTGCAGGATCAAGGCCTTAATAGTGAGAGGCCCATGACCAGAAGGTGTTACTGATGACAGTAGGCTGAGATCTCTTAATGCAGCTGGGGTGATTGGCTGCAGGCCTGGGGGTGATGACTTTTGCCTGAATCCTTTTCAAATTCAGGTGTAACATCACATGGAGAGTGTGTTTTTTTTTCCTATGCTGTTAATGTTATGCAGTTTTATTGTCTATAATTTAAAAGCATTTGGGGGGCCTTTGTGTGCTATGGAAATATCAGGTTTATATTTTGGCAAACATAATTAGTGTAGAAGGATGATACAAAAAAGTTCTCAGGTGTAGCAGGAAGAGTTAAATTTAAAAATCTACATATATGCATAGATTTTAAGACATTATGATCATCTAGTGTGACCTGCATGATGCCCCAGGAACTCACCCAGTAGTTTCAGCATTAACCCCAGAGCTTCGCTTTCAGCTGTGGCGTACATTTGAAAAATACAGCTAGTCTTGATTTAAAAGATTTGTGTGATGGTGAATCTACCGCATCTGACATCACATACGTAATATTAGAAAATATCTAATATCACTTGATGCCTGGGTGACGTTTATGGAAGCACTGCACAGCTTTTTGAATGGTAGCTTCTTTTATTGCCCTATGGTCTTTATGAGAGAGAGAGAGACAGACACAAGTACCACTGTCTGAGAAAAAAAATTAGGGACTAATATGTTGCTATTTCTTTAGAATTTGCCCTTGTTTTGGAAAGGAAATTGTAGGTCTGTTGATGATCTTTGATATTTCTTTAAAAAAAAAATCTCCTCCCCCAACACCTTGGAGTCCAAATGTGTCCAAAACAATATTTAGTTAATTTTAATAAATATTAGACATAAATAATTATTAATTCAGCCTAACTTTTCTTTTGTCTTTTAGTTTTAAACAGAAGGGGAAAATGTCACTTTATGATGACCTGGGAGTGGAAACCAGCGATTCGAAAACAGAAGGCTGGTCCAAAAATTTCAAACTACTGCAGTCTCAGTTGCAGGTGAAGAAGGCGGCTCTCACTCAAGCAAAGGTACAGATATTGCTGCTCCTGATGGCTCAAGGTTGCTGGCCATTGGGAATGCTGTCTTTTTCAATTTTTCGCCTGAAATGCTGGTCTCAGTAGGATTTCCTTTGTACTGAGCACACTGCGGAGCGTACATGTCCCCAGCTGTACTGACTTTTGGATGCATTGTCAGGCTTTGTCCTTCAGTTGGTAGTGGGCGGCACTAATAGAATACTCTTGGGGGAATTCTGCGCCAAAAAATTAAAAATTCTGCACACAATATTTCAAAATTCTGCATATTTTTTGTCAAAATACCGCAATATAATCAATCTGGCTTCAATATTTTGGTAATTTATTTAAACTGCAATACAGTGGATGGAGAATGGGAGTGGGGAGCATTGGAGGAAATCACCAAACCCCTTCTGTCTAATAGTAATGTAGCTAGTATTGACCCTTTGCTTTTAGTTATTAGTCAACAAATATATGCAGCCATATGCTCAGTGTTACATCATAGGCAACTGAAGAGCAAGTGAGGACCGAGGACTCAAACTCACAATTTATACTGGCTACTGACCATCTCCAAAAAGGTCAGTAGCAAACAGTTCATGGAGTACATTTTGATAGGAAATTTTTTCAGTCCAAAAATTTAGACCAGTTCTAACCACTGAAGAACCATAAGTATTTATAAGGCCATACTGTCCTTTACAATAAGACTCCTTTACATCACTCTGGCAATGTAAAGGAGCCTTAAAATTTTTATACTCCTGGGGGAATTCACTAAGAACAATGGGAACAATTCACTAAGCAGGCAGGCTGCTATGTTCTGCTCTGCCTGAGGGAACAGAGCCTGCCCCGCACCTGCCTCTTCGAAAATACCCCAAAGCCCTGCCCCTCCACGCCGAGCATGCCGCAATAGCGAGTGAGAGGGACAGTGTCTCTCTCGCTCTCTTTCACGCACAACTGCCCACTCCTCCCCCCGTGGTGATTTACATCTCTACCTGCTGCTGTGGGTGCCCAAACTGACCTGCCTGCAGTGCATGACTGCTCTTGTGGCTTCCCTTTCCTTCCCCGTCAGAAGTCATTTTTCTGCAGGGAAGCAAAGAAATCTGCGGGGGCCATGAATTCTGCACGCATGCAGTGACACGGAATTCCCCCAGGAGTACACAGTAGAAGCAAGAACAAAGAGGTATAAGTTCTCTGAGACCCTTCATGTAAAGTATAGCATAATCAATATATGCACAGCATGGCTGTGGGAGCTGCTCTCATTTCTTAAATAAATAATGGAGTTGAAGTGTTGACATGGAGCCCAAATTTAACCCTGAAGACATTAAATTAGGCACTTAAGAATTTTAAAAATAAGTGAATAGGCAAGACTGCTTCAGCCTGTGATGGGAAATTGGAGATGTTCAATATTTTGTGCTTCTTGGTATTTGGTAACTATTGCTGTTGACCAACTTGCTGCTCTTATTCAGACAAAACTCCACTAAGGAGATCCTCTCAATTTGAAAGGTATATTTTCAGTTCTAGACTTAGAAAACCAAACACACTTCCGGTCTGATCCTGCTCCCATTGAAGTTAATGGCAAAACTCCCATTGACTTCAGCGGGGTAGGATCAAGCCCTTTAAGAATAGTCATGGTTTATGTAGGATCTGTGTTCCTGTATAAGCTTTACAGCGGTAGTCAACAAACTCTAGCCATAGAGCTGTATTGTTACCCGTGGTGCTGGTGCATAAATAACATATGAAATGAACAATCACAACATCAAGCACTGTTAGAAATGCTGAGGAAGAACTATATGTTGGTAAAATGAAAATGCAAGTGGTATGGTGAGTTTTGCATGGGGCAGAGAGGCAGGATTGAGGCCTGAGACTATATTCATCCGTTTTTAAGCTTTCTTGAAATCAAGAAACATCTAGTTTAGGAATATGAAGTAAATACCCCTTTTTTTTAAAAATGAATGTATTGTCTTCTCCTGCTTTTTTTGTATTTTGATGGTTTCAGAGTCAGAGGACAAAACAAACGACAGTCCTTGCTCCAGTGATTGACCTGAAGCGAGGGAGCTCTTCTGATGACAGACAGATTGTAGACACACCACCTCATGTAGCTGCTGGCTTAAAGGTAAGGCTAGATCAACTTGAAAACACACCAGATTGCATCTGATTCTGAATTCTCGTTTTCTTTCCCTGCCTTCTGTAGTAGTCTGCATTTTACTTATTAATTTACTTGTCCTACTGCTCTAAGCTGTTCTCCTTGCTTTTAGCCTCTCTTCTGTTCAGACTTATTTTCACTCATGAACATTCCAAATGTATGCAAACTTCTCCCGGTGCTACAGTCTGTAAATCTATAGCTCACTGAGGGCTTGTCTACATGGGGGGGAGTGGGGGAGGTTATGTGCTCTATAGGGATGTGATTTCTAAAGTTCACTGATACGTTGCACATCAACTGGCCCATGTAAACCCTGTTGGTGCGCTTTAACATAGTACTGTTTGAAACAGTATAATGTTAAAGCACAGTAAGGAACCTTTAGTGTGCACCAGGAGAGTATACACAGGCCAATTAATGTGCAACTCATCAGTGCGCTTTAGAAATCATAACCTTATAGAGCCCATTACCTCACTGTGTAGACAAGCCCTTAGTGTTCTTAATTGAACTAAAAAGTATGTGTTTACATAGCACCTTTCTTCTGAGGAGCTCAGGGCACTTTGCAAGCAACCCTCTGAGGTAGGTAGGTTGAAAAAAAAATTTAAATTGTGACCCTACCATGCTTGGAAGTGGTCTTTTATAACAAACAGAAGAAATCTAATGTTTGACCATTAAGTAAGAAAAACTATTAAGTGCTTGGTAATGGGTCAAGACAAACTTTCTTAATGAAGCTTTTTTGAAAGTTACCTGCTGCAAAGCAGATATTCCTTCCAGATGGAATAAGAATGGTTGAGGATGTCAGTCCATAATATACACCTCTACCCCGATATAACGCTGTCCTCGGGAGCCAAAAAATCTTACCGTGTTATACGTGAAACCGCATTATATTGAACTTGCTTTGATCTGCCAGAGTGCGCAGCCCCGCCCCCCCGGAGCACTGCTTTACCGTGTTATAGCCGAATTCGTGTTCTATCAAGTCAGGTTATATCGGGGTAGAGGTGTAGCAGCAGACAGATGAAAGAAACCTGTGAGCTTGCATCCAAGCATCCCTCACAGCCCTACGCATGCAGGTTATAGTTTCGGATAGAGAACTTATTGGGTATTAATGTGACCTTCGCTATGCTTGTTTGGCATCTCTTTGTGTTTGGAAGGGAGTGGGTGGGTTAGTTGTTTTCTGCACACAAAAATTTGAGAGGAAAATGACATAGGGTAAAATGTGGGCCCCATTGAAGTCAATGGCAAAACTCCCATTGACTTCAATCGTACTAGGATTTCACCTTCTTGTTGGTAGTGGTAAAAACCGCTGGCTTATTCCAACTGCTGCTCTCAGGTGGCTGATCACATTGATATTTATGCTTTTTCTGTGTAAGGATCCCGTACCTAGTGGGTTTTCTGCAGGAGATGTGCTGATTCCTTTGGCTGATGAATATGATCCTATGTTTCCCAATGATTATGAGAAAGTAGTAAAACGCCAGAGGGAGGAACGACAAAGACAGCGTGAGCTGGAGAGGCAAAAAGAGATTGAAGAAAGAGAAAAGTAAGACTTTAGTTTGGGTTTCTGCAATGGGACACTTTTATTCAGCATTCAGTTAAAAGAAGTTAATTGCATATTGTTATTCATGGCTTCTCAAAGCATGAGAGAAAACATTCCTCAATCCGGGTAAAAGCATTGGTGTAATTAAAAAAAGCATTTACTCTACAGCTCTTTGGTTCCTGTATGATAGTATATTTTAAATTAGTAGCTGATTAATCTTATTGGATAGCTGGCAGATGTTTCCCCTGCTATTTCAATACAATATTGAAAACATGTCCAGCTTTATTAGTAGGATTAATGGGCCAAATTCCTCCATAATGTGTGTCCTCTGTAGTCAATGAAGTTACAAGAGGGATAACCTAGGTCCTACTTCTGCCAATTCCCTCCGCCTTTCTGGTCAAGTAGACTGCTTCCTCTTCTTTTAGTCGTGATCACCACCCTGCCAGTGACAGACTCTCTCTGAGGCCCTTTCATGTTGTTCCTTATTTGGCACAAAGGGTCACTGAAATCTGAATTAACCTTAAGGTAACTCTACACTCAGGCTGGACGGGTAGTTTCCAGCTTGGTTAGATGTGCGCACACTAGCTTTGAGTGAGCTAGCATGCTAAAGGCAGGTGTGGCTGGACAGGTTAGCTATCGGAGTAAGTACTGAGGGTCCTGGGGAGGTTTGTACTCAGAGTAACTGGCTGCCCCTGCCTGTGCTGCCATGGCTGTACTGTTATTTTTAGATACTATCTTGATCAAAGCGAGCACATGTTCATCTACCCAAGCCGGAAATTATACCTCCAGCTGCAGAGTTAGAGGCACCTTTATCTACAGCTTCGCCATGGATTTCCAGGGCTCCTTTTTATTTTTCTGTAAACCCAACAAAAGAGAGGGAAAAAATACATAATGAATGTTGATGGCTCTACAACAGTGGTGGGCAACCTGCGGGCCACATGCAGCCCGTCAGGGTAATCCGCTGGTGGACCGTGAGACAGTGTTTACATTGACCGCCTGCAGGCACAGCTGCCTGCAGCTCCCAGTGGCCGCGGTTCGCCATTCCCGGCCAGTGGGAGCTGCGGGAAGCGGCGCGGGCCGCAGCGACGTGTTGGCCGCCGCTTCCCGCAGCTCCCATTGGCCAGGAACGGCGAACCATGGCCACTGGGCGCTGCGGGCGGCCGTGCCTGCAGACGGTCAATGGAAACACTGTCTCGGGGGCCGCATGCGGCCTATCAGGTTAATCTGTTGGCGGGCCGTGTGCGGCTGGCGGGCCGTGTGCGGCTGGCGGGCTGCAGGTTCCCCACCACAGCTCTACAACCTCAGGAAACAAACCATCTTCAAAAAATGATTTTATGTCATGAGATTTGAACATGAGATTACTCTATAATGTGTTTCAATAACCAAATCTGCACTAAGCGTGTATGCATTGTTGCGGCAACACAAATATTTGTATGGTGCAGTCTCTAGAAAATATATTTGGGGATATTTGCTCTTTAATACAGTGCGTCTCTTGAGAGTATTGTTTGTCAGGTGCCTCAATGATACCTAACTGTGGGACCTCTATTCTTAACTAACCCTCTGTTAGCACAACTTTCATGGCTAGTGCTGTGGGTGGGACTTTTTTCCCCTTTGTGTTTGAGGCTTGTAATGTCTTACAAATACCTACTTTTTTCTTTCTTAAAAGAACCACAATCAGGGCTGTCATGATCCCCATTTAAGATTGTATTAAAGTACATGCAGATATTACATGACTTAAAACATGACCCTAAGGTCAAAACAAATATTTTTATTTTACTAATCTACGTTTTCACCAATTTGAGATTTATACATGGTGAATGTTTTGGCTCATTGAACCATTTTAATCTTCTTAATCTTTGACGTTCTTAATCTTTGTAGCAGAAAGCCAGTAATGCTGTAGGCATACTGTTCAAAGCAAGACAATCAGCTATGGTCTTCTGTTACCTTCCTGGTAATTACATCCTGCATTTCTTCCATTGCAACCATCTAAATTTGAGGTTTGGTCTGCAAACAGATCCAGCTGTGCGGATCTTCATTTCTGTGCATTCTCAATGACTAGATTTCAGTGTGAAAGTAAGTGTGAATATCTGCTGGAGGATTGGACCACATCTAGTGTTTAAAAAATGATTTTTCTATAAGCAGAAAATGTGAAAACCGGAAAGAATCAATCAAAACAGGCAGTGTGCTTACAAGAGACATCTTGGCTGATAAAGCATCATATGAAATGCAGATTAGGAGCTAGTAATGTAATTCACACTGCAAACGTTTCTCTGAAACGTTAGTTCTTTTTTCACTTGATAGTTTCTTACCATAATTCCTATTCTAATTATTAGGAGACGTAAAGACCGGCATGAAGCCAGCGGGTTTTCAAGAAGACCAGATCCAGATTCTGATGAAGATGAAGATTATGAGAGAGAGAGGAGGAAAAGAAGTAAGAGTAGAATTGTCTAACTTTATGTCCTCGGGCAAATCAAATACTCTGCAATCAGGTTCTTTCTGTTTTGCTGTAAACTATTCCTCTCTTCTCACCCCAAGAATCTAGTGACCATTGGCCTCCTATAATACATTTGTCACTTTATTATGGAGTAGCTGTTGTTATTTTTTAGGGGTAAAAGAGACCTTTTTTGCCTGTGAAATTCCCTTTTAACATTAGTTTTTAGATACATGCATTAGAGATTTCTGAATGATGTAGGCTCCAGTGAACAGAGATGCATAAGCTCATTCTTGTGGTTTGGTTTTAAAAGATTGAGCTTTGACTGCTCTTAATGTGTGCAATCACTGCACCTCTCCTTATTTGAAAGCCCTTGGAGCCAAATAATAAAAAGTGGCTCTGTGTGGATGGATATCGCTCTCAGTTCAGAGAAACAAAATCTGCTCTGAATTTCAGTAGCAGATTCACCGTTGGTAATACAGACCCACTTCTTTAGACCTTCATTTTTGAAACAGAGTTATGTTTAATAAAATGCTTTATGTTCTGTAATGTATGTTTAGAACTACTTTGCCATTCACACTTCCCTGACTGGAAAAGGCCCTCTGTTTCGCACTCTTGTGTTAATGTAATTGTCCTTGAGTACAGTATAATTTTTTAGTTGGCTTGATGAGCAAACAATCTTTGAGTTGAAGCTCCATTTTCATGCGGTCTTAACTGCTGCGGTCTTCCCTGCTACAGTCTTCTGAAATCACGAGTATTGATTTTAAGGCAATTGTATTGCATAATGTGTATTGTTCACATCCTCGTTGCACATCAGCTTGGTACGATATGGTACCCTTTGATATATTAGAAATCTTAAGTTTGCAACAGTTTAACTATCATCACTAAGATTTCCAGAGTCAGACGCTTTTTCCAGCCCTTTGATGCTTGTTATTGGCAGCAAGCTATATAAAAATGTGGATGCAAAGGCCTTCAGCGAGCACCATGATTTCTTGTAGGAGTCCTGGGGATGAATGTTTGCACTTCTGTGGCTGCCTTGGATTAATGTGTCCGGAAGAGTTTTGTTATCTCAAATGACAAAACACTTCATCTGCATGAATGTCTTAGATTATGTGATTTATAATTTCATTCACAGGTATGGGAGGTGCTGCCATCGCACCACCGACGTCTCTTGTTGAGAAGGACAAAGAACGTATGTATACCAAAATCAGTGGTTTGACCTTTACATTCTCTAAGCCTGGCAAAACAGTTTTAAGTCCCTACTTCAACTTTCTGCTCAGCGAGGGACAGATCCTGCACAGGCATGGCGGTCCCTGCCTGCAGTGGAACTGCTGCAGAGGGTAGGGGGACAGGATGCTAGGAACTTGAGCAGGGGATTTGCACCACCTGCATTCTTCAGAGCTGCAGTTCACGGGTTTCTTCTGTGAGGAGTGGGATCACTCTCTGATCCATGATGGCATGGATTGTGACAGCCATTCACATGCTAGATAAAGGAGGAAGTGCAGCAGGTAGACCAGCCATGCAGCTGCAGAGCTGTTTCGCTCCATATTGGTGGGCAGGGGAGGATTTCTCCCCCCTTTCCACACCCCTGGGTACTCTTGTACATGTTCTGTTTCAAGGGTCTGTGTGTGGGGATGGGAGTTTATCCCTTGGGAGGCGAGGGCTGGGTAGTTCTCAGTTTCTCAGTGAGATTCGTTTTAAAGAAAAGATTGTAATGTCTGTATCAGGACACTTAAATCAAAGCGATTTAAATCACTAAGTGGAAAGCCTCAGTTTAAATCATCAATTTAAATCAACTTTTCCATTTTTATTTCAATTATTTTCTAAAGAAAGGTGCATTTTCGTTGGCTGATATACCCAGTAAAGCCTGTTGCTTTTCAATTAAATGGAGCCTTTGCATTACTTTTTGCTACCTGGGAAGATGCATTATAACTATATATCTTTATTTAAGCAATTATATAGCTTAATATTTTCTGATTCTTATTAATTGTATATTTTTATTGTGTTAGAAAATAATGAATGATACATTTCTTGTTTACTAGATAATTAACTCTTTGCTCATGATTTACATCAAGCTGTATTAGGATGGTAACTAGAATTTAATTAAACACACAAAATAGCGCATAAAATTTACTTTTATTAAACCGTACAAGTCCTAAATATGGTACATGACCTTTTGTGCCATATTTATAAAGCTTGACCTCACAGGTTAGAATCAGTGGAAAAACATTTTTCTTTCTATAGAAAAGCAGCCTTTAACTCTGAATTTTTTATAGAAGCTTATGGATTCAGCCTATTCATTTTTATTTAAATGTTTTAAGAGATTGTGATAAGTTTAGGCCTTAACATATTTTGTACTAAATTCAGATTTCATTTCAAACAGGTTTATTTTTAAAAAGAAAAGCTTATAATTTAAATAAAATAAAAAGCACACTCAAACTTTTTTGACATTTGTTTTGTAGTTTTAGCTTTTAATTTAAAATCATTAACATCTCATTATGCATGTACAAGAATAAATGTGTTTATTTGTGAATATTTTATACATAAAGAACTCTTTCCCTTGGGAGTCCTGAAATGATTTGTCAGAATAAGGTGGTGGTGGTGGGGAGGGAATTGAGATGTGTAAAGGTTGACTAAACTGAGGGCTTGTCTACACTACCTGCTGGATCGGCGGGCAGCGATCGATCCAGCAGGGGTCGATTTATCGCATCTAGTATAGTCACGATAAATCGACTGCTGAGCGCGCTCCTGTTGACTCCAGTACTCCACCAGAACGAGAAGTGCAAGCAGAGTCGACGGGAGAGTGTCAGCTGTCAACTTACCGCAGTGAAGACACTGCTGTAAGTAGATCTAAGTATGTCGACTTCAGCTATGCTATTCACGTAGCTGAAGTTGCGTATCTTAGATCGACCCCGCGTGGTAGTGTAGACAGGCCCTAAGACTAAGTGGGGACATAACTGTCTGCAAATATTTTAAGGTTGTAAACACCAACGACAAAGAAGAATTGTTTAGTTAAGAATTGTATAGTTAAGAGCAATTGGATGCAGTCCAGGAAAGTTAAATATAGGCTGGAACTCAGAAAAAATAACCTAAGGGTGTGATTTCTTAAAGTGTGAAATGATCTCATAAGGGAATCAATGTAAGCCTTATTTCCTGAGACACTTATATCTAGACTGGACAAACCCTAAAAAAAAATTACTACAGGGAACGGTCTTGCATTTGGACAGTAGATGGACTGGATTACCTGAGTGTGAGGTCTCTTCTGTCTCCGCTTCTATGATTTCCCCGAACTGAAGTCTAACTTTTTGTTTGGGTACAATTAGTAATTAACAGAGGTAATCACTCTGAAATGAAATCGTAGTATTAAATATGCAAACAAACTCTCAAATTCACACTGGTCTGCCACTTTCCTTAGCACCACCCCAGTTTGACTTGACTTGTGAGACTGATCTGCTCATCTCACTTGGGAATCTGTTATTCCAAAGTTATCAACAGAAAAAGAGCCTTTCAACACACAGTTTTAAAGTTGCATCAGTTCTGTCTTAAGGAGTCATTCTTCCTATGCATACGAGTACAGAGCACTCCTTTTAAGCCTCTTGTTACCAAATTGTGCATAACCCAGTCTTTCCATAATTCAGTTCGTGATTAAAGAACATTTAAGTTTGGGTTCCCTCTTTCCAGAGAATTTACTGTTGAGGAGACAAATCGCCTTAAGATGCAAGTGGAGAATTGAAACAAACTAATAAAGGGCAGTTAAGTAGAGATGATAGAGCCCTTATTACCTGTAGAAACAAAGGGTACGTCCAGACTACCCGCCGTATCGGCGGGTAGCGATCGATTTATCAGGGATCGCTATATCGCGTCTCGTCGAGACGCGATATATCGATCCCCGAACGCGCTCCCCGTTGACTCCGGAACTCCACCGGAGCGAGCGGCGGTAGCGGAGTCAACGGAGGAGCCGCGGCCGTTGATCCCGCGCCGTGAGGACGGGAGGTAAGTCGGAATAAGATACGTCGACTTCAGCTACGGTATTCCCATAGCTGAAGTTGCGTATCTTACATCGACACCCCCCACAGTGTAGACCAGGCCAAAAAATCAGTGTAAGATGCCATACAAATATATCCCCAAACACTTCAGAGGTTAAACCTAGTTACAGAGAGAATTAATAGTGGAGAGGAGACATAGTAAGTTGTATGAGCAAGGAAAACAAAGGGCCTGATTCTCATTTACACTAAGACCGCGTTGTCTTACTCTGGCAGTATAAAGGACCTTAGAGGTACTGTAAATATAATTTGCCTGTTAAGAGGCCTCAGTCTAAATGAGAGAGAGGCCCATGATGGTGTTAGATGAGATTTGAAAATGATGGGAGGTGATGACATATATAGTTCATCAAACGTATTTTGACCAACCAGTAAATGTCTCATGTTTCTTCCAGCTGTACCATCTTTTCCATTTGAAGAGGAGTCAAGACCTCGTGCACCATCTGCCAAAGCAGCTATTCCTCCCCCGGTATATGATGAGCCAGAAAGACCGCGGTCCCCAACCGGGCCTAGTAATTCTTTCCTTGCTAACATGGGGTAAATATCATTGACAAGTTAACATTTCATGAGAAGTGCCTCATGGGTGGAGAGGATGAAAGTTAAAAATGTCGTGTCGGTATGGAGAAGAACACACAGTCTTTGCATGTATATTCTTCACTGTAATAACTTAATCTGAATGCATACATGCCCACCCAGCAGGAAGTGGAGTACACAATGGTTTTGTGTGAATTGGGCCAATGAGTTTGAGGAGGAGTGGCCAGTTTTTAGTGAGTTCTGGAGCCCTCTCCCGTATAAAGGTGTATGGTTTGCCCATGCCAAGCTGGTGTGGCCAATTTGTAAGTACGTATGGCTAGTTCAAGACCCCGAATGCTTTTTCCTGCTTTTGTCAGAGGTGTGTTGTGTGTAACCTTGAGCAAATCACTGACTTGTTTTCAGAGGCATTGAGCATCTCAACTCTGTTTGAAGTTAGTGGCAGCTGTGGGTGCCACACCCTTACCCACTCTGTGCCTCCCTTTACTCTTCTGTAAAAATGCTTATAATTCCACCTAGGAGAATATAGCGAGGCTTAATTAATGTTTATAAAGTGCTTGGAGACCTCAACTGGGGGGGGAGGGATAGCTCAGTGGTTTGAGCATTGGCCTGCTAAACCCAGGGTTGTGAGTTCAATCCTTGAGGGGGCCACTTAGGGATCTGGGGCAAAATCAGTACTTGGTCGTGCTAGTGAAGGCAGGGGGCTGGACTTGATGACCTTTCAAGGTCCCTTCCAGTTCTAGGAGATGGGATATCTCCATTAATTAATTAATTTATTTATTTATAACTGAAAGGTGTAATATTTATTTGTGATAACTATGGCTATATTAAACTCTACACATGTTAATTTTTATGTAGCTGCAGGATAATTACAGTACTAGCACTCACAAGAGTCACAGCCAAGAAAGTGTACAAGTATTTTATAGGTTTCAGAGTGTTAGTCTATATCAGCAAAAACAAAGAGGAGTCCTTATGGCACCTTAGAGACTAACAAATTTATTTGGGCATAAGCTTTCGTGGACTAAAACCCCTTGGGCTTATGCCCAAATAAATTTGTTAGTCTCTAAGGTGCCACAAGTATTTTATAGAATATACTAATAGCTCACTTTTTCTATATTTATATACTTTGTTTCTTATGCAGTTTTTCTAATACCATCTGAAAAAGGATTCCCCCAATCTATTGAGTCAGACCTACTTATTTTATCTGGTTAGGATTGTCTGGAGACCTTATCTTGAATCAGTGATCCAGAGCTACCAAGTACTTTTAATGTACTATATTGGTATTTGACTGTATAGTGTATTTGAGAAATAGCTAAATGGTCACTGATCTTTCATTTCTCTTTATAATCTTTCATTCCTATCAAGTAAAAAAAAAAAAAAAAATCTTTTCAGAGAGTGGGATCTTTATACTGTGGTACAGTATAAACTTCTGTAGTCTTGTAAGGCCTGTCACACCTTGACCCATCCATTCATGATCTGCAAATGAAATGTTTTAGACATAACACAAGTTGTGTTTTGAAATGGCCCATACTTGTTTGTTTGTGTAGCGAACTGTTGACTCACAATTTCTTTCATGGAAAATTAAAAGGTGGAAAAATCAAGACCAAATACAAGGAAATACTTTTTCATACAACATGTAATTAAACAGTGGAACTCATTGCCACAGGATGTCATTAAGACAAAGAACAAGATTCAGAAAGGGGTTGGACATTAATGGGTATTGAGAATATCCTGAGTTGTCCTTATGATAATAGTTTTGTGAAAGGGCTATTGAGCTTCAGGACCTAAGCCTATCTGTGACCTAATATGGGGGACAGATTGCCCCACATCTGCTACTGTGGAGTTCTTATGTTTTCCTCTGAAGCGTCTCATTGTGGGCACTGTCAGAGATAAGATACTGGAGTAGCTGGTCCTTGAGTCTGATCCATGGTGGCAGTTCTTGTGGTCCTGTGGAATCTATGACACTGATGTTTGTTGCTAATGAAAATCATGCTATACCTAACAAATGTGAGCAGCTTTATTCAGTGATTGAAGTGTCTGTGTCCCTATCTGTAATACGGGGATGATAATAATTAGTCAGCTTTGTAAAGTGCTGTCAATCTGTAGGTGTTATAAGCTCCTATATAAGTTCTTATAGTTGATCTGCATGTAATAAGATTTTAGGAGTTAGACTATTTTCTATGTTCTCTTAAATATTATGGCAACACTAAACTAAGACATGGGTTGTAAGCTCCTTGGCAGAGCAGCTGTAGATACCATCTGCACACAACAGTTGGTATTGCATGGCGGTTTCTGGAACTTGCTTATCGCGAGGGCCTATGCTGAGTTCCTTGAGCACTAAGATGAAATGTGGTGACAGTGCTGCTTAAGAAATGAAATGAGTGGTTGACAACCAGTCCTTTTTTCTCTCAACAGAGGCACCGTCGCTCATAAAATCATGCAGAAGTATGGTTTCCGAGAGGGCCAAGGGCTGGGGAAGCACGAACAAGGGCTAAGCACAGCACTGTCAGTAGAGAAAACAAGCAAGAGAGGTGGAAAGATCATTGTTGGTGATGCTGCAGATAAAGGTAACTCGATTCCATTCCGTTGGAAGTGGGAAGCTGTTCACCTTGACGGTTTCTAAGAAGGGAACAGGAGTTGAATTAGGGATCCGTCTCAGTGGTGGCTTTTCTTGTTTTGTTTACCCTGTATCTTTGTACACAGTGTCGACGAGTTGTGGAACATTGACGACTGGTGACAGTTTTCTTTGTGGACGTTGAAGGATTTAAGTGTTAACAATTGCGCTGGGCCCTACTGCTTTAAATGTTCAGCCCTTCATTCTCTTCCCCACCACCCTCCCTGTTAAAATGTGCTCCCTGCACAAGCAGGTTTCCTTCACAGCAGGCACCTTTGGTGCAGCCCTCTTTTCCACTGCTGCTTTCCAGCCCAAAGCTCAGGTCAAGAGGGGAGCTCCCTGTGAGCACAGCCCAAGCATGGAGGAGGGGTGCCAGGGGTGGAGTGAGTTGGGACACAATCCATGTAAAAGTCATCCTCCCCTCTACAGTAACACCCTCACTTAACGGCCCTTCAAACCAGCCATCTTCCAGGTTATCACCACTGGGAAATTAAGAGGTAAATGTAATGTGCAAAAGCTACTGCACATCTGTAAATGCTGATTTTTGTTCTGATTTCCTTCTCCTTTGGTTGTTTCCTGGTAACACTTTATAGCAGGGGTGGGCAAACTTTTTGGCCTGAGGGCCACATCAGGGTTCTGAAACTGTATGGAGGGATGGGTAGGGAAGGCTGTGCCTCCCCAAACAGCCTGGCCCCTGCCCCCTATCTGCCCCCTCCCACTTCCTGCCCCCCTCAGAACCCCTGCCCCCTCCCCACCCCCCCGTTCCTTGTCCCCTGACCGCCCCCTCCAGGGACCCCACGCCCCCCCCGACCCCAGCCTCTATCCAACCCCCCCTGTCCCCTGACTGCCCCAACCCCTATCCACACCCCTGCCCTCTGGGACTCCCACGCCTATCCAACCCCCACTGTTCCCCATCCCCTGACCGCCCCCTGCCCCTTACCCAACCTCCCACTCCCCGCCCCCTTACCATGCCGCTCAGAGCAGTAGGACTGGCAGCCACACTGCCCGGCCGGAGCCGGCCATGCTGCCGCGCTGCTCAGTAGGAGCTTGCAGCCCCGCTGCCCAGAGTGCTGGTGGCACAACGAGCTGAGGCTGTGGGGGACAGGCTGGGGGCTAGCCTCCCCGGCCAGGAGCTCAAGGGCCGGGCAGGACGGTCCCGCGAGTATGCCCACCTCTGCTTTATAGTCATGGTTGAAATCATGCTTTCCGAGCAGAGCCCCCTGATCTGAAGTCTGGTGAACCTTAGAAGATCTGGTATCTGTTAAAATTGACTGAGGATTATTGGCAAATATATTGCCTGTATTTCAGCTTGGTATTCGTGCTGTCATAGTGATCTGAACAGCCTGTTAAAACAGAGCCAGTTGTTCTAGTAATTACAAGTAGCCATGAAGTGACTTGGTTCAGTGAAAGGCTGTTACTCCGAGACTACATTTAGTGGTTTGTAACTGAATGCGGCTGTTGGAACAGTTCAATGTAGGCCCCCCCAATGAACATGTTTTACTTTTTTTCAACATGTACCATGACTTACTCTCTTTATAGTCGATGCATCCAAGAAATCCGATTCGAATCCATTAACAGAGATACTAAAGTGCCCAACGAAAGTGGTCTTACTAAGGGTGAGTCAGGAGGACATTTAACTTCACATCTTGTAATATATACTGGGTGTTTCAATTGTAGTGCTCAAACCCCTTTCTCCTGTTATAAAAGCTCCATGAGATGCAAACTTCTTTTTCCCCCCTATGGTGCACTCTGGTCTCATTCTTGTCCTGTTGTGTTGTTGGAAAACACCTGACAGTTGCCATAATACCTGTGATTATTAGTCTTGATGTGTCTAGCGTGGGGACTGAAGAGAAGTTTTGTTTTTTTGCCGTTTCAGAGTACACTGAAAGTACAAAGTTTTGATCAATAACTTGTGATAACACAGCTGATCTGTGCTGTATTAACCAGTTTACGTGACTTTGGGCCATACAAAGGAAACAATAACTCAAGGATAGTGTATTAGTGCCAGGGAGTTGACTGGCACCATATGATGCTAGAATGGGTGGCCTATGATTTGATGAACTGACACTTAAAACTCATTCATAGTTTCACTATAATGCTCCCCCTGGTGGCAGGATGCACCCTTTGTGTAGCATCCATCTGTTGAATTGGTTTTCCTCCTTTTACTTGCAGAACATGGTAGGTGCTGGAGAGGTTGATGAAGATCTAGAAGGTGAAACTAAAGAAGAATGTGAAAAATATGGCAAGGTTGGGAAATGTGTCATCTTTGAGGTAGGAATTAATTTACCTCTTTCTCCACCACATCTATAAAGGCGTAACTTTTCAGATCAGGAAGTAGGCAAAAACTCTGAGCTGGGAGTGCTCGGGACTGTTTGGTTCTTGCTGCGATAGCCACGCCTTGTACATCAAGTTATTGTAAAGTTTGGCATCTAGCAGTGTATGGCTATAGACCTGTTCCAGTGAACAGCCTTTCCCCATAGAGAAGTGGGACTCAGCCTTGGTGGCACTGAGCACCACACTCGATGGGACCACACCTGGTGGCTGTATGTTTTTAATCCTACCTGCTTTTCCTATAAAGCCCAACAGTTCATAGCTGTATTTTGACCATTCTGATCAACTGTCTCTTTTGTCAGATTCCTGGTGCCCCTGATGATGAAGCAGTGAGAATATTTTTAGAGTTTGAGAGGGTCGAATCAGCAATTAAAGGTCAGAGATTGCACTATAATTCCCTGTTAATTTCCAAAAGTTGATTTTTAAAAATAGTTATTTTTTTTAAGCAGAACTGCGTTTAGCTTGAGAATTGCTTCCCTTACTCGGTGTTGAATGACCTGTTTTTGGCTTGGATTCCAGCTGTGGTGGATCTGAATGGAAGATACTTTGGTGGACGAGTGGTGAAGGCTTGTTTCTACAACCTGGATAAGTTCAGAGTACTGGATCTGGCGGAGCTAGTCTGATTTAAGGACCTAGGTCAGGTTGTCACCGTGCCAGCGATTGTGTTTTCAGCTGGAGGCTGGGAGTAGAGAGAAGACGGCAGCATTCCTAGCGAACTGGAAACAAGCCCCCTCGAATGGATTTTTCACATTCATTGTGACTGACGCTTATTTTGTTCTGTTTTTTAAGTATAAATCCTTTGAAAGATTCACATCTGTGTGTTTTGATTGCACAAGTTCTGTTTACTGGTCTGGAATCCTGTTTTTTTGTAGCTTTCAATGAATTGCACTCTCTTGAAACCCACCGCTGCGGAGCTGTTTTCTTTTTCTGGTTTCCTTGGTCTAGTGCTGCAGTATGGAGCGCATCATGTGACATCTGCTGTGAGCAGCAGGCTTTGGAAAAGAACTGTGGGCTGGGATATTTTTCTTTTCTGGTGCTTCATGGCAGAATCTCTACTCAGCTCATAAACCTCCAGTTTCCCCAATCCAAAGTAATTTGGGGACTCTGGACAGGCAGCAGCTTCTCTGTTCTCTTCTGACTCATTAAGGACTTGTTTTAATCTTTTGCATACCAGAATGCAGAGAAAAGTACCAAGAAAAGAACTGAAGTTCTTATTCCTCCCCCGAACCTAGACAAAACACATAAATTAAACCCATGAGAACCGGGAGAGAGAACTTTATGCAACTAGCCATCCAGAGCTGGAGACCTATGTATGAACCCCAGTTTACATTTGGTTTGAAGGTCTCCACGAGGACACTTCATCAAATCGCCATGCTATCAGGTATTGTTGGCTGTCTTTGCTTGAAAGGTCCAGGACTGATATATTAGGAGAGTTACAGGTCAGTAGTGAGGGGCGTGTAAAGCTAGGGGGAGCTGTCGCCTTCATGCTTGGTTCTAGCCAGAGTCATCTGTGTTTTCACTTCCGC
The DNA here is from genome assembly GCF_002925995.2 of Terrapene triunguis. Classification (NCBI taxonomy): domain Eukaryota; kingdom Metazoa; phylum Chordata; order Testudines; family Emydidae; genus Terrapene; species Terrapene triunguis. The sequence continues at coordinate 5,598,362 of NW_020664419.1, forward strand.
TGAACACCAAATCTGTCCACTAATTGTCTTTTTTAAAGTGGCATGGTTATGGCACTTGTAGCTCTGTTTAAGTCTCATTAGAGCTATTCAACATTTTTTAAGGGCCGAGCATTTGAACTCCTCTTGAAATATTGCGTGAGCTGTACCAGTATGTTGAAAAGAATCCATGTATAAGAATCCAAAAGACTGTGAAGAGTTGGATACAAAGAACCCTAAAACTGTTCTGTCTCACATTGACTTGTACATAACAGCTTACTCCAATGTTTTGTGAAATAACTAATGCCTTGGGCTTGGGGCACAGTGTGTGAGTGTGAGTGGGGGGGAAGAGGGCGCCCTGGATCTCTCCCCCAACTTGGATCACAGTAAAAGTGCCACAAGAATCATACAAAGTTTTAAAATGGATACCAGCCTCAAGAGTCTTTTAGCTTGCTGGATGGTGAGTTACTTGGATGTCTTTTCCCCATGTATAAATGTATTTTTATGGGTGTAGGCCAGTAGTTGATCAGTGCAGTGAATATCTTATGTCACTGCATTTTTATCAGCTGATCCCTTAAAAACCAAACACCTTGATCTTGCTGGGGTTTTTTTTTTTTTTTTTTTTTTTTTTTTTTTTTTTTTTTT
>NW_020664419.1:5599082-5662697 GCF_002925995.2 Terrapene triunguis
ATCCCTTAAAAACCAAACGCCTTGATCTTGCTGGTTTTTTTTTTTTTTTCTTGTGATATTTTTTTCTATTTACTTTCCAGCAATCTCTGTATGCCTTTTTGTGTCCTTATTTACAATCTAAAAAAAAAAAAACACCCCACTTGTAGTCTACCTAGTGTGTCTGCTTCTTCGCTGTTTTAAATGCAGCTTTTTCTGTCCTTCACGACCTAACCTCCAAATCAGTCACCTGCACATTGTGTTTTGGACTGTTGGGCACACAGTCTCTTGGTGGCGATGGTTGGGATCTGCTCTTACAAAACCTTGACTACAGACATTAAGGAATTATTCCTGAATGAGCAGCAGCATTGGCCTATGGATAAAGCACAGGATTGGGGGCACGGGATCCAGGTTCTATTTTCAGCCCTGCGATCGATTTGCTTTGTGACCTAGAACAACCTCTTTGGGTTTTAGGTTTCCCATGTTTAAGATGAGGAAATGCCTGTAATAAGGATGAGGCTTAACTTGTTTGTAAAAGTCAGATCATTCGAACGAAGGCACTGTTGAAATACCCTGCCCTGAGCATCCCAATCTACTGAAGCCTGCCCTAAAATGTCCTTTAAGCTGTGTCACTTATTATTGTCACTTGCTTCATCAAATATGGATGCCCTAATTTACTGCCTTTAAACATTTCCTGAGTGAAGGGGTGCGGCCTGTGTTTGTGACCAGCTATTGGTGTCCAAGAAACAAAACTTTAAAATTACTCTTCCCGTGAGTGTCAGAATGACCATCCACTGGTCAGGGCACCCACCTGGGAGATGGAAGACCCCAGCTGCGGTCCCCCCTGCTCCAGTCACTATTGATCCACAGTGGAACAGGTTCAACAGGAGAAAGCGAGAGAGCGCCACATCAGACTATCCCACAGCTCAGTGGTTAGAGCACACTCCTGAGAGGTGGGTGGTCTCTGTCCAAATCCTTTGAGGGAATTGAACCTGGGTCTCCCACATCCCAGGTGAGTGCTCTAACCACTGGGCTAAAAGTTAAAAGGCGGACACTGGCACCTCGTTTTCCTGTTTTGTGTGGAGTGAGACAGGCAATTAATTCGTTCCTGCAAAAAATGCCTTGGGTGCTGGAGCCAGCTGGCTCCAGGTAGCAGGTGCCCATTCATGGATTGCTTAGCAGAGACAGGCACCTCCCTGCAGCCTGGACCTAGACCCTTATTTCTGAGAGAAGCCTGGGTTAGTGCACACACCACTCCTGAGCATCTCCCACTGGCTAGCTTAGGTGGCTCTCCGCCTAGGGTGGTGGCTTTTGTGGATCGCATTCTTAAGCACCTCTCTCTCGCCATTCATTGGACAGGAAGCCTGGGCACCTAACTTTGTGGATTCCAGTGTTCCTAGATTTTCTAGGGCTAGGTCTACACTACCCGCCTGAATCGGCCGGTAGAAATCGATCTCTCGGGGATCGAATTATCGCGTCTCGTCGGGACGCGACAATCGATCCCCGAATCGATGCTCTTACTCCACCAGTGGAGGTGGGAGTAAGCGCCGTCGACGGGGAGCCGCGGAGGTCGATTTTGCCGCCGTCCTCACAGCGGGGTAAGTCGGCTCTGATACGTCAAATTCAGCTACGCTATTCGCGTAGCTGAATTTGCGTATCTTAAATCGACCCCCTCCTGTAGTGAAGACCTGCCCTAGGTGTCTAAAGTTAGGTGCTTCAATGCTCAGTGTTGCAATGCCTAAGTCCCTTAGTGGATCTCGCTCCCCAAGTAATTTGTGCAACCACCTCACTTTAATTATCTGTATTTTTTTCCCCTTCCAACTTTAAAAGCTCTTATTGCGAGTGCCTGCTTATGTTCCCATTAACTCCTGAAATTACTTTCCACACCTACACCTTAAACCGCTACTCTCTCAAATCTATCATTTCTTATTCTCTCAGCTGTTCATCACCTTCTGCAAATGCACATGGCCCACAGGATCCAATCCTCCCTCGCTCTTTTTTAGAAGTTTTACTTATCTTCAAGTAAACAGTGACAATTGAGTGACACATTCCACACACACACATATCTCTGTGTGTCTTAAATAATCTGATTAGCGTGGGGCTTGAATGTGTTACTTTGTTTCTTTAACACTCCTAATACCTTAAATGGGCAACCGTTAAAACCAGAGAGGAAAGTAGCATTAATTAAGAAGAAAATGAACATGTTTATATTATGTATCCACTTGCCAAGGAAGAGTCTAGGGCCTGGTCTACACTAACCCCCCAAGTCGAAGTAAGGTACGCAACTTCAGCTACGTGAATAACGTAGCTGAAGTCGACATACCTTACTTTGAACTTACCGCGGTTCAGACGCGGTCCACACGCGGCAGGCAGGCTCCCCCGTCGACTCCGCGGTACTCCTCTCGCCGAGCTGGAGTACGGCAGTCGACGGCGAGCACTTCCTGGTTCGATTTATCGCGTCCAGACCAGATGCGATAAATCGAACCCGGAAGTTCGATTTCCAGCCGCCAAACTAGCGGCTAAGTATAGACCAGCCCTAGGTTTGATAGCATGAAGTGTTAAGGCCTGCATTTTCAATCTTGGCTGCCCAAAGTTAGGCATTTAACTCTATATTTAAGGGGCCTGATTTTCAGAGGTGCTGGACGGTTGTAGCTCCCGTCAGTCAGTAGAAGCTTTGGCTGTTTGGTACCTCTGGGAATGGGGCTTTGATGCTTAACTTTAGCAAGACATGGTTGGAGATAGTTTAAAGCCAGGCTAAGATATGCATGGCTGTGATGTGGTAGCCAGGCAGGAAAAGAAAAATACTCCAGGCTCAATATCAATCTTGCAAACCAACATCCAGACCAAACAGGCAAGCAAAAATGTTTTGCATTATTTGTATTTATAGCACCCAGAGGTCCAAACTGCTTAGGCCACCATTGTGCAAATAGGAAGAAACAGTCCCCACCTCAAAGAACTGAATCTAAATAAGCATAACAGACAAAGAGAAAGAGAGGTACAGAGACAGGAAGTAAATTGCCTAAGGTCTCCAAACAGACCAGCGGCAGAGCTGGGATTGTAACCTAGTGCCCTGGGGTAAAAACGTTGAAATTCAATAGAAACAAAAGAACCCACTGCTGGGAGAGGTTTTGTTTTTTAATAACTGCCAAAAATGTCAGATTCTCTGCATAATCTTCTAAAATAAGAAAGAGGTGGGTGCGATTTTTGTGCTGCGCTCTGCATGAACGCTAGCTTCACTTATAACTTGAAATCAAACTCCTATGTTTGCTCTGGGTGTGAGTGCCCAGGCCAATTTACCAGAAGAGGGTACAACAGAGAATGTGCCATTAAAAGAAAATCCATGTTTCCATAAGGCTAATGTGCACCTTCACTAAGGCTTCCATGTTCTCTTTCTTTCTAAAGCTTTATGGAAATGAAATCAATGCTTTAGTGTTGAATGTGGTTCTGGAATCGAATGAATTCTCCCAAGCAAGAGAATCACAAGGGGTTTCTTTCTTTCTGTGTTTGTTCAGCAGCTAGCGCATTTGAAATCTTGGTCCTGCTTGAGGCCTCTAGATGCTGCCAGATGGTAAATTAGGAGCAGTAAAACAAGATGCTGCTGCAACTCTAAAACCCACTGAGAGGGAAATAAAAAAAGTCCAATTTCTAATTAATCCCTTTTTTATTTCCTTTTTTTAGTTCATCAAAGTAACACTTTGTACTTCTGTAGAGCCTTCCTCCTTTACTCAGGAGGGGGGGTATGTAGGAGCTGATTTTACAGTGGGGACAACAGGCAGAGAAGTTAAGTGAGATGCCCATAGAACCTTGGCAGTTAGGACTGGAATCTGTATCTTAGGGCTCCCGGGGGTCTAGCCCCTGGCTTCCAACTTGAGACAAAGTTCATGCCATTAATAATGCTCCTGCTGCTGTACGAATGCTCAGAGTTCATGCTATTTTGATCATACGGTTCAGCGATCTGTGGGAATGGATGAGTGGCTCTTTGCACCAAGTACACCTCTATCCCCAATATAACGCTGTCCTCGGGAGCCAAAAAATCTTACCGCGTTATAGGTGAAACCGCGTTATATCGAACTTGCTTTGATCCGCCGGAGTGCGCAGCCCCACCCCCCCGGAGCACTGCTTTACCACGTTATATCCGAATTCGTGTTATATCGGGTCGCGTTATAGCAGGGTAGAGGTGTATATGTAGAAGGTGGGGGAGGGGGAATAGTTTTGCTGCCTCTTTCCCCATTCGTACAGTGGACCTAAAGGCCTACTGTTGCCAGTGAAGATCTACTAATATATTGGGTTGACATTCATAATCCACATCACGTCAAATAGCCTCACAATTGGCTCCCTTATTGGAAGGCTGAGGGTTGAGTGGACCATGGAGGCCAAACTGGCTTCTTCGCCCTAGAGAGTCAGCTTCCTCCAGGTCAGGGTTGTGGGGCAGCGTGGGGAAGTATACACTGTCCATGCGCTACTTAATAGAGGACTTGCTGTCAAACCAGCACTTTTCTCATACACTTAATTCACATAAACACTACAAACAAATGAAGAAGAGGTTTGATAATATATTGGAAGAAAGTGACATATAAATACTAATAAATGTCAGTGCCGATGCTTATCAGAGTGCATTAGTGGATTGGACTCTTACGAGAAAGTCTGTTTCTCGCGTGATGCCGTGCCTTTGGCTTTTTCTACATGAGCCTTGCAGGCTGACACTAGTAGAGTACATACTCATGATGTTAATTTGACATTGTCCAAGGCCTGTACATACGGCCTATTTCTGACTTGAGGGTTTTATTGATGTACTATTTTTGCTTTGAAAATTCCTGCAGTTTGTCATGCAATGTTTAGATTTATAAACCAGCTGTCTGCAATTTCACATAAAAGTGCAGTCTTCTGCAGGCCAGGCAGGCAGTGCCACAGATTAGCTGAGTGACCGGGGTCGTCTACTGATACTGTCAATCTCCATTTTCCTGCTTGGCAGCTGTCAGCATCAAAATTAGGGGTTTTCCACTGTGCCAAAGCAAATGCCTTCTATTTTCTAAACACTTTAATTACCCATGTTACAGCTTCTGGAAAGGGGACTTGGTTTTGCCTGATGCTGGCAGGACATTAGATGAGCCTGTATAAGATGGATTCCCCACAGCTGGGATGGAGAATAGTAAACCCCTCTTTTTGCTGATTCATGTAGCCAAGAGCTTGTGATAAATGTACTCCTTGTTTAGAAACAGCTTTGGTGGTTGTGGCTGTGATAGAACAATCCTGAAAATAACACTAGCCACCGTGTTGATCAGTGATGCTAAAGATATGATTCTAGTCACCTACTCATGAATGGTTCAAAACCAGAGTCAGAAATGGTATGTTCAGAATCCTTTACCGTCTGATCAGCTTTGTGGCTTATGTGAAATGACATTGGTTTCAGTTCAGTACTTTGGTCGCTGTATCTATGTCACAGAAACTACATCTCCATTGACACCCTGGCTAGAAATCTCAGCCAAGAGGCCCAGGACTGGAAGAATATGGAGAATCCACTTCATCATTATGCCTAGAGGTGGTCACTCCAGATCAGTTTGGTGGCAGTAACAGGGAAGTTTGTACTAAGGCCTTGGCTATATTTGCGAGTTACAGTGCAATAAAGCCTCCCAGAGCACAGTACCTCACTCCCCGTCCACACTGGCAAGGCACGTACAGCGCTGTGTCTCCGCGGCGACAGCACTGCTGGTACTCCACCTCCCCAAGAGAAATAACAGCTGTTGCGTATTGGCTGAGACGCTGCTGCTCCAGTGTAAACGGGGAGTAACGTTATTACGCACTGATTGACCTCCGGAAACTCCCCATAATCCTTTTAACTGAAGCATGCTCTCTTGTTTTGTTGTGAACTCCGGACGAGGAAGTGCCCTTTCAAAGCTCCGTTTTGGGAGCTGCTTATCAAAAAAACAAACACAGCTACTGTTTGCTTTGGATGAGTGAGAGGCAGGCAGGGGAGCTCCGTTTGGAGTGCCGACAGCTAAAGTTTGCTTGAAAAGAGAGGCGGCGCGGGGTTGGGGTCCGTTTCGGCAAGCGGCTGCTTATCTGGTCAATGAGAAAAAAAGAAACAGCTGCTGTTTGCTTTCAGTGAGGGAGGGGGGTCTGAACTTACAAGACAGCGTGCTGACACACTCTCAGCACTCCAAAAACCCACTCTCTCTCCTCCCACGCTCCCTGTCACACTCCACCCCACCCCCATTTGAAAAGCACGTTGCAGCCACTTGAATGCTGGGATAGCTGCCTATAATGCACTATTCCCAATGCAGCTGCAGATGTGGCCACGACAGTGCGCTGGCAGCTGGCAGTGTGGACAGACTGCAGCGCTTTCCCTACTCACCTGTACGAAGGCTGGTTGAACTCACAGCGCTCTACATCTGCAAGTGTAGCCAAGGCCTACGCTTCCTGAGCTGTAGCTGGTCTGTGGAGAGAGGATTTAATCTGCAAGGCTGGCACCAGTACTGAATTCACTGTGAACATTCTGTAACTACAGTATTATGGGAAGTTAGTGCACTAAACCCATGCTCCGTTTGGCCCACAAATCTTGGCTCATTGCTTTCCAGTGTAAATATTTATTATTTGTATGCAGTAGCATCTAGGAGTCATGGACCAGCCCCCCATTGTACTAGGTGCTATACAAACACACAACACATAGACAGTCTCTGCCCCAAAGCGCTCACACAACAACAGAGACTTTGGTAATCAATTTACTTTGAAAGACAATATGGCCATTGAATTACAGAGAATCCAGCATTCAACCAACTTAAGTCAGGTTGTAGTTTCTATCAAAAGGTTGCACAGATACTGGAGGAAATCCACCCCTATCCTGACCCTCAGCAGAAGGGTGAATTTCACCTTTGGAATATTGAATGTCTTCAAGGGGTGGTTGTTTCCTCTTCCTCTCACTTGCAAAGCAATTTATTTGATAAATACATTTGCTTTCCCAGTTTTCTGATGTTGGCCTGGGAAGAGCTGGTGCATTATTTTGCAAGGGACAACTGGATGGCTGGGGGGCATCTCCTAACATGGGGAGGGAGTGTGGGGTTCAGTGCTTAGAGCTGTGGGTAGGGAGGCAGGACTCCTGGGTTCTATTCCTGGCTCTGTTACTGACCTGCTGTGAGCACATAATCTCTGGGAAATCTTTTTACTTCTCTGAAGCTCCATTTATGCATCTGTAACATGAGCTTAAACATTGACCTCAAAGGAGTTTGTGCTTCTTAGATGAACAATGTTAGAGATGGGCAAATTGTGTGTAATTATAATAGTTTGTTATAACAATCTACTGCAGTGGTGCTGAAAATTTTAGCCCTTTTGGAGACTTTTGTACACACACGCGCGCACATCTATTTATTTATCAGGTAGTCAGGAAAATATTTTTATCCTAAAGATTAATTCTACCTCCCCTCTTTTTCCCCCCACCAAAATCTCCATGAACTCTGAAATTCTCTCTAATCAAAAACTAACTCTTGTAAGGTCACCTTCCTCTTTCTCTTTCCACAGTCCCCCCTTCCTGCTGGACTAGATAAAATGTTTTTGCCTTTATTATTCATTTTAATGAGATGATTTTATACACCATTTATTGAGTCTTTGAGTCACTATAATCACAGCTCTGGGAGCAAGATAATGTGAGGGAAATTCATGAATGTTGGGCAGGGCTTTTTGCTCTATTAAAAAATGTGGGTGAATCTGACAGCGCTCAGCTCTCTACAGATATACCTGATTGCAACCTTCGCTCTCCATAGAAACAGCCTTTATGGATTCTCCCAGCTCACAGTGGCAAGCGCTTATAACAAACTTGATCGTGCCAGTCAGTGCTGCAGACAGCTTACTGGGGTGAGTCATGTGCATTAGCATACCTAAGCTAATCCTGATCTTACTTTCTTACCGACTCCACGTCGGGTGGGAGTGTCTCGCAATTAGAATGTGGGTGATGCTCAGAGGAGTTCAAGTCTTGCATCTTTTCGCATGCAGGAGCTAAAATGCTAACAGCCCTTCTAAACCAGCGAGCAAGGTTTTACGTGGATAAGGAGAACAAAGAATGGGTACAAAGACTGGACGACTGAAATAGAAACTTAGAGAGGGTGAACGCCAAAGGAACCAAAGAATACTGTTAATTGGAGGGTGTGATACCAGGATAAATTAATGGAGGATAGGTGTATCAATGGCTATTGGCTAAGATGGTCAGGGTTGCAATCCCATGCTCTCGGAGTTCCTAAACCTCTGACTGCCAGAAGCTGGGCCTGGATGATGGGATGTGTCACTTGATAATTGCCCTCTTCTGTTCATTCCCTCTGAAACATCTGGCACCAGTCATGGTCAGAAGGCAGGATACTGGGCTGTGACGCAGGAGCTCTGCGTTCTAATCCTGGCTCTACTACTGGCCTTCTGGGTGGGCTTGATCAAGTCATTTCCCTTCCCCTGTTCCTCATTTTCCCCATCTGTAAAATGGGGCTAATGATTCTGACCTCCGTTGTAGAGAGTGACTGATGAACAGTATTATTTTCTTCAGTACAAACACATCTGCTTTCTCTGCTCCTCAGTGTTGTAGCTTTACTGTGGGTGAGATTTTCAAAGCACAATGATCAAGAAATCCAAAGCTATGGGTCAGCTCTCCCCAACTCCTTTATTTACCTATTTAAACTTTTTAGTACTCATCTTACACACTAGGTTCTTTCCATGGATTAAAACAACAGTATTCAATATATAAAAAATGAAGATGTGTCTATTCCTCAAGCCAGCTAAGTGATCAGAATGTAATGAGACTGCTCCAGCACATCAACCTGCTCAATGCCTGGGGGAAAGGTGGGTTTTACAGTCTGCCTGGAAGATTAACAAATCTGGGCTCTGGTGGGCTAAGGAGGGAAGCGAGTTTCAGACTTTGATTTACAATTGCACCTTAGATCTCACACAAAGGCAATGCTTATAGCCAAGCCTACAATAAAGTATCTAAAGATTTATTAAATAGGAAAAGGAAATGAGAGTTATTTACCGAGTTAAAGCAGGTAAACATATACACACAAATGAGGTACAATCTTAGTTTTCAAAAGGTAATAGAAACTTCTATAATAAGGAAGTTCATATGCCCTTTAGGGCTAACCCAGGCTAAGCAGCTGGGAATCTCATGCTTATGCCTAGTAAACCTTGTCCCCCTCCCCAGAGTGCAAGCAGCATAAAGATCCTGTTTCTTCTATTTGGTGTTTTTATCCCCCTCCTGCCATGTGCTCTGAGCTGCAAATTCAACTGATGGGAGGAATCCGCTTTGCATGACTCATCTTTATGGGGGCGGAGGGCAGAACAACCAACATCTTTTGTCCTCTTTAACATCCCACAATAGTCCAGTGTGTGTCAATGGACCTTTCCTGGTGTGTGTCAATGGACCTTTCCTGGTGGTGATCAGCACTTCATGCTGGTTAATGCCACTCTCCTGTCTGGTGATTTACACAGTCCCTGAGGCTGAAATACAACCACTCAAACATTACCTTGCAATACGGATACAGATGTTATAAGTGAGATTAATGCATCCAGCAACTCACAAGCATTCAATAAAGTCTAAACACATTCTTATAATTCTAATACCATTGTAACAATACTAACACACAGATAAACCAGACTTATTCCAGCTACGTATTTGTCAGTGTTCAATTGACACATGGGAACTTCGGCATAAGCTGGCACTTGTCTGCTGGCATCACAGAGAGTACAGTTATAAAATTTGCAGAAGACAGCAAACTGGGAGGAGTTGCAAGCACTTTGGAGGAAAGGATTGGAATTCAAAATGATCTTGAAAAACAGGAAAAATGATCTGAAATAAATAGAATGAAATTCAGTAAAGACAAATGCAAAGTACTCCACTTAGGAAGGAATAATCAATTGCACAAATACAAAATGGGAAATGAAATTACTGCCTAGAAAGGAGTAGTGCAGAAAAGGATTTAGGGATTATAGTGGATCACAAATTAAATACATCAACACTGCAATAGTGTTGCAAAAAAACCCAAACATCATTCTGGGATGTATTAGCCAGTGTTGTAAGCAAGACACGAGAAATAATTCTTCCATTCTACTCAACACTTATAAGGCCTCAACTAGAGTATTGTGGTTGGTTCTGGGAAGACATGGACAAATTGCAGAAGGTTCAGAGGAGAGGAACAAAAATGATCAAAGATCTAGAAAATATGACCTGTGAGGAAAGATTGAAAACACTGGGTTTGTTTAGTCTGGAGAAGAGAAGACTGAGGTGAGACATAAGTCTTCAAGTACATAAAAGGTTGTTAAAAAGAGGAGGTGTTTTCCTTATCCACTGAGGATAGGACAAGAAATAATGGGCTTAAATTGCAGCAAGGGAGATTTAGCTAAAACATTGGGGAAAACTTCCTTTCAGGGTAATCAAGCAGTTAAACAAATTACCTAGGAAGGTTGTGGAATCACCATCACGGGAGGTTTTTAAGAGCAGACTAGACAAACATCTGTCAGGGATGGTCTAGATAATACTTATTCCCACTTCAGTGCAAGGGACTGGACTACGTGACCTATCAAGGTCCCTTCCAATCCTAGACTTATAATTCTCCACCTCTGCGGTGATAGAGAATCTAAGAAAGTATTTTCAATATAGATAAATAACTCCTTCTATATTATCTGTATGTACATTTCACAATGATATTAATGACCAGTGTGACCCTGACTTTCATTTAAGACCTCACATGACGTTCTTTGGTGCGCCAGAATGTACATACCTGCATCAGGGTATTCTTGTATCCCCCTTGCCAGTTGGCCTGGAGAGGTCTGTGGGTAACGGTTTCTCTTTACATGCCCCTATTAAGTTCTGTTGGCCTATGCTGAGGATATGCTGTGAGAAATTAATTGCTCATATTCCCCCTTCCTGGTGCATGCACCTGTTTCGATGTATACACAGAGAGCTGGATTTAGATACCCTTCATCCCACTGAGTAGCACCTTATTTCATGAGTGGCCTCCCTGATGTAAACTGGGCTAATTGTGGAGTAAGGTGCTACTCAGAATCTGGCCCAGAGTGAATTAAACACATGTGAAGATGTTGGGGAGGGGGGAGGGAGAATGAACAATAACACTACTCCTAATCTTTCAATGGCTGGTGTATGATGAAAATCCCTGCTAAAGGGAATTTAAAATAGAGATGCAGGTCTATAGCCATGAATAACATCCTTTCCCCTCTGGGTCCAGTTATGGAGAAAGTGGTCTCAGGCTCCTAGCTCATGGAAAGCCTTAGTCTAGGTCAAATAAATAATCTTCATCCCAAAGCATCCCCAAATGCTTTGCAACTCTTCCTCTTTGAGTTGGGCTGGGGTTGCTGTCTTCACAGCATGCAGAAAGGTTGCAAGGTTTAGGGCCGGAAGGTAAGCAGCATGTAACCAACTGAACCCACAGAGGAAATTTAGGCAGGATGTAAGCATTCAGATAGGGAATTTGAGCACTGGGGTTGACACATCCTCTCCAAAACTGCCGGGACACTTGTAACAACATACTGCTTCCTAGCACCATGCTCAGTTATTGGCTCATTACTGACTTGGGCCCTGATCTTGTAATAAGCACCGCCCAGGCGGACCCACCCTGGCATCTGTGCTGAGCCCCATCCACTGCAGGATTAGAATCTGGAGTTCCTGGCTCCTATTATGTGTTATGTATATCAGTGGTTCTACATCAAACTTCTTTTCTGGCAACCCAGTTGAAGAAAATGGTTGATGAGGGGTTTGGGGTGTGGGAGGGGCTCAGGGCTGGGGCAGAGGGTTAGGGTGCGGGGGTGAGGGCTGCAGGGTGGGGCTGGGAATGAGGGGTGCAGGGTGTGGGAGGGGGCTCTGGGCTGGGGGTTGGGGTGTGGGAGGGGGTCAGAGCTCTGGGCTGGGGGTGCAGGCTCTGGGGTGGGGCCGGAGATGAAGAGTTTGGGGTGCAGGAAGGGGCTCCAGGTTTGGGGGGGCTCGGGGCTGGGGCAGGGGATTGGGGCATGGGCTTACCTCCGGCGGCTCCTGGTCAGCAGCGCACCCTGGAAGCGGCCAGCAGCAGGTCCGGCTCCTAGGCGGAGGCATGCAAGTGGCTCCACGCGGCTCTCGCCCGCAGGCACCGTACCCCCCCAGCTCCCAGCCAATGGGATTGCAGAGACAATGCTTGGCACCGTACCCCCCGCCCCCCCACCTAGGAGCTGGACCTGCTGGCCGCTTCCAGGGTGCAGCGCAGTGTCGGAACAGGTAGGGACTAGCCTGCCTTAGCTCTGCAGCCCCTGGACCCTGTCTCCTTCCCCCAGGGCAGGTGGAGTGTCCGGGGCTCCCACAGGGACCAGGCTGGGTGGCTCTTACTGCGGCCTGGCTCCAGCTTTCGGCCTGGCCAGCGGGTAGGCCCTTGGGGGCAAGAGGTCGAGGAGAAGCAGGTGGTGGGGCCCTGTGGTGAGAGGGAGGGGCTAAGGCCCCCACTGGGAAGAGGCTGGTGCCCCTAGCAGGGGCTTTGCACCAGCCTAAGGCTACGCCGCCCATGTTAAAAAGTGGGGAGCAGGCCTGGCCCTCCCTCGTTTAAAAGTGGGGAGCATGGCTCCTGACTTCCCCAGTTCTTGGGCCCCTGGGGAGCAGGGGGCCCAACTGTTCTCGGTGCCCAGGGTAAATCAGTCCATCTAAACCCACCTCTGCCTCGGTGCTGAAGCCAGGCGAATAAGGAGACTGTGTCCCCTCTCTAGTGGAGCTTCCACAGCCTCCCTCTGTGCTCCCCCGCCGGTTTCATTGTCAATATCGCCTGCCCCAGCACCGCCTTGGAAAGATGCCCGCCCTGCACCCCCGTGCAATTGTCCCCACCGCGGCAGCGAGCTCAGCCCCTGCCAACCCCCCTCCCTGCCCTCCGGGTCTCCGCAGCCCGAGCACCCGCGGCCCCGTGCGGCTGCGAGCTCCGCCGGCGGGGAGAGACGGGTTAAGGCTCCCAGTCCCGAAAGTGCAAAGCCAGCCCTTAACTTCCTCCTTTGTACAGTTCCTGCCTCGCTCGAGTGACGCCGATGTGCGCCGGGAATTGACCAAGTATGTCAGTTTCCTTCGGAGACAGACAGACAGACAGACAGACAAGCCTCGCCGGCAGGGGGAGGCTGCGGAACCCAGGCGTCCGGCTCCAAGCGAGCCCTGCTGCCGCGCGGCTCATCATGCCCTTCCGAAAAGGTAAGGGCGCTCCTGCGAGCACGCTGCTGCCCCCGGGGCGGGTTGGCAGGCGAGGCGTGGCTGCCCCTGTCCCATCCGCCCCTGTCCCGAGCCAGCACCGGGCCCGGGGGCAGCGGCTGGGCTGCAGGAGGGTTGGATGGCAAAGAGGAGGACGGTGGGTTTGGGGATGACCCCACCCCACCCCCTTCCCATTCCCATTCCCAGCTCAAAGCCGGGGTTGCGGGAACAGTGGGTGGCTGGTGGTTTCCGCGTTGTGCTTAGAAGGTGGTTTATTATCATTGGGGCGTTTGAAAAGCTGGTTGGCTTCCTGTTTGCTTGGGCTCGGATTTGTCTGCCTTCCTTGCCCTGGGCTAGGCTGCGTGTAGGTGCGGGGTGTGTGAGTCACACACACCCCGTCAGCTAATAATAGGTACATAAACCGATCACGGTTTTAATGGATTTAGAACAAGGCCCTGGGATTTTTGTTTCGCTTATTTGAAAGGCACATTTTTTACTGCATTGGTCGCCTTGATTAACATAACTGCTGTTGTACGAAAACAACAAGGAGTCTGGTGGCACCTTAAAGACTAACCGATTTATTTGGGCATAAGCTTTCGTGGGGAAAAACCTCACTTCTTCGGATGCAGTGAGGTTTTTACCCACGAAAGCTTATGCCCAAATAAATCTGTTAGTCTTTAAGGTGCCACCAGACTCCTTGTTGTTTTTGTAGATACAGACTGACACGGCTACCCCCTGATACTTGACACCAGGCTGTTGTACGGTTGAAGTACATCTCCCACTGAAATGGGTGAGGGAGTCATTTGAAAATGGTACAGACTGGACAAAGCAATGGAAAAATATACAGTAGGGACCAGTCCTGCGTTGTTGTGGGATGGACTTCGGCCACTTAGGCTGAGAGGACCTGGCTAGTGTGTGTGTTGTCGTTGCTCTCTGCTGGATAGAATCGGAGGGGCTCAACTGTGTGTCATAGGACCTAGACTGCTAACAGAGATTCTCCTCTAGCTGCAGATGTAGGGGACTGGGCTTTTGGAGCCGGAGGAGCTGAGTTCTATCCCAGAAGCCCCAGTGAAATTGTCATAATGTGGCAGCCTGGAATTCCTAGGTAGTCATGGATTTATTACAGGGTTGAATCCATCTCTCATTTCTGTGAGGTTCCACTTCAGTGATTGACTGAGGTCAGTCCCGTCCGCTTGGCCCAAAGCGCCGCAGGCCAGCATGGGGTGAAAGTGCTACAGGGCAACGCACACAGCTTACAGGGGACAAAGGCACCTACTAGCTGTCTTGTGAGCCACCCGCAGATAAGTGTAGGAGTGGTGAGTGCTGCAGAGGGAGTAGATTCTCATCCTCCTCGGGCTGCTGCGATGCAGTGCCTTTACTTTAAGGGAAGCAGACTGGGACTCTGGAGACCTGCATTCAGTTTCTGGCTCTGCCAGTGGCCTGCTGTGTGACCTTGGGCAAGTCACTTCACTGCCCCGTGCCTCAGTTTCCCCATCATAAAAAGAGAATAATGACTACTCACCTCCTTTGCAAAGTGCTTTGAGATCTAGCAATGAAGAGGGTTATATAAAAGCTAGATATTATTGTTAGTAATTCCCTTCCCATGTACACACATGTTGGTTCCGTGTGCCAGCAAGGCTCTGTGACAGCTGTGACATCTCAGCATGGTGCGTGCCGGGGTGCAGAATGGGAATCGGACAGGACATCTGTGGGAAACCAAAAGGAAGAAAACCCCTGTACATTTCAAATGAACATTGTGTACTGCCCCTCTCTGAGCATATAACCCCACAATGGCTTCGTCTTTCCAGTTACCCGTCACCTTTTAAAAATAAAGGGCCACGTTCTCCTTTCACTTAAACTGGTGTACATCAGTGAAGTGAGTGGTGTGAAACTGGTGTGAGAGGAGAACTGGGCTCACTGTTTCAAGGAAGTAGGATTAGCCTGTGGCTATGAATAATGCACATGCTCATTTAAAGGATTAGTATATCAAAACACTTGTGGCATAAGCTTCTCTGGGAGGAGAGGGCTCTTTTCTGGTATCCCTGCTGGGCCAAAACAGCATGCTGGTTAGATCAGCGTGCAGAGTTCACCCAAAATGTTCGAGGGGGCTGGAGGGGTTGACTGATAAAGAAAGGTTGAGTTGAATACATGAAGTTTGGTTGAGTGATAGCCACGGGGGAAATAGTCCCTTCATGCATGTGTATGTTATTTCCTGATAACCAGAAACTTCTATGCTCAAACTCTGTTCACTATTTATTTATTTTTTAACATCATCTTAATAAAATTTTTAAATCTAACCCTGCAGCTTTGCTAAGAGAAGGGACTGTTTAAGGTGATATAAGTAGGAATTAAGGGATGAAATTGAGAGAGGGGAGTTTCAGGCTTGATGGTGTGGGGGGGGGACTGGGGGGGGAGATGGGACTTCCTGAAAGTGAGACAGATCTGTTCAAATGTGAAACAGCCTCTCACAGCTTTGGACATTTAAAACTAGGTTGGACAAAGCACCATAAAATGGACTGTGTGGAACAAGCTGTTTGGGTGGGAGGATAGACTGGATGATCTCGTAGGTCTTTCCCGCCCCCTCTAGATTCTGCGGTGAACAATATGCCAGCTCTAGCTCCAGGGGCGACGTGTGGGGAGGGCATGTGGGATCATGTGCCCCCCCAGATTTGCTGTGTGGCTTGTACTGAGCATGCTCAGTAACACTGCTGAAGCCGGCTGCCCTCACTCTGCCCCCGGTTATCAGCAGGCATGGGTCGTCCGAATCTTATCAAGAAAGCGGACGGAGTAAAGGTCTGCCCCAGCTGAGAAGCTCTCTGTAGTTCTCCTTCTCTTGTCCGGGAATGTGGGCATGAGAATCCTGCCGCTTTGCTGGCTTGCACACTTCCTTTAAATCCAGTAGGTGATCTACTTGTGTTAATCTGGGCTTTTCGGTCAGGTGCCTAAATGGGGGCTGAACTCTATGACAATCAGGGTGCTGATGGGGGGGCCCTTTGATCAGAGAGAGGCTGCTGTACAAAGGGACCTTGGCCCAAGGATCAGCCAGTCTTGCAATCTCCTGTATTGGAACTGGGAACGAGTACAAACCTTGATTGTGTTTTATAAGAAACCTACTTCCACGCACATATTTAAGCCTGGCATGCACAGTCCTCGACAAACCCAACCCTGTGAGGGAGGAACTGCTGCAGGTTGGTTGCCTCGCTGCAGAAAAACAACCAAAACTCCTCCCAACCAACCCCTTCTTCCTCTTAGCATACGTGCAACATAAGTGTCAACCCCTGACACTCAGCATGTGCCTCAGGTGGCATGTGACCAGGATTCATCACCGAATTTGGTCCACTGGTTGGATCATTAGCTTCCCTGGCCCGGGCTGGGTACTGCCGGGGAGCAGGACATGAATGCTGATCCGTGCCCTCCACCACCCTATGAAGATGCACAGCTTTGCCGGAGTACAGTTAAAAGAAAGCATGCCACAACATTGCTGACTGTTTGTCTCTCACCTTGACTGGGTTTAATTGGACTTTTTGCAAATTTTAGGTGCCAAGCCAAGCTTGTGTGTCACAGCCGTGGAATATCAACACTGTCTCCTGCGGGATGCGAGGGATTATATTCTGGTTTTGCAGGATAAGGATGATCGGTGGCACAGGGCTCCGTGATCATCTCTGCAGTGTTTAGGACCCAATAGGAGCCTTCCTGCCTTTTTTCCTTTTTGTTGCAGAGGGAGATGGGAGGAAAGTCACAACCGCTCTCTTAAGAAGAGGGCTAGAGCTTTGTAACATGGCCTCCTAGCTGCCAGGATGTATCTCGAAGGTAGATCAACTTTTAAGAGTCAGGACATAAGCCAGCTGCTAAGTGCCCTGGGTTAGTACGATGTTTCCCCTGTGGCCATGTTATTGCACAATCCTCCATTACGAAGGCATTAGTCACTGCGGGATGCAGGATGCATGCCTGCTCCAGTAAGGAAGTTCCAACAAGAGGAAGACGGTGAAACCTGCAAGCTTGGAACAGAGCAATAAGCCCTTTCTTCCTTCCGCGACAGGGCAGGGAAGCTGGCTCCAGTATCCTCCCCTGGCAGCAGAGTGCCTGCCCAGCCTTTTTAGACATGGGTTTTCTGGCAAGATGTTGATGTAGTTTTCAGCATGGGTGCAGAGAGCTGCCTGCGGGGGATATGGACCAGCCAGAGGTCTTCCCCCAAGTTTCCTTTTGCCATCAGAGAAAAATACTGGCATCCAATAAAATGCGTACAAAAATAATGTCATTTCCCCCCTTCCCCCACCAGACACACCCCTAGACAGTAGTGAGGTTCAAGTTGTCTGCTTTGTAGCAGGTGTGGTCCCTCCCTCCTCCTCCCCACACCCCAGCCTATCTATGGTGGTGATACCTGTCCATGCTTATGTGCCATATCCATATGAGATCAGATATACCTACAGCACCCACAGCTCTGGCATCACGAAAATCGGGAGATTTTTGAGGCAGCTCTGGAAGCTTATGAAATTTCCTCCTTCCACCCATGTCTGAGGCTACGGGAGTATGAGCCTTGGGTCATAATTGGGATTACACCTCCCTTCTCAGCTTCTGGCATTGAGCAGAAGGGGTATTGGGTGAGCTGTGGAAATGGAAAAAGGGATAAAAGGAATTTGAATGCAGACCTTCTTAATTTTGTAGGATTAGAACAAGAGTCAGGCTAACTCTAATAACGCAAGACTTTAAGGCAAGGCCTGGGTGAGTGGGAAGTGAGTGGGAAAAACTGTAAGAGATGTTGTTTTGACCTTGTGTTAGATAAGAATGGAACGCAAACTGTAGCAGGAACTGCTGAGAAAAGTAAGATATCACGAAGGAATATGTATAAACAAGACGTGGTTGTTGATCATTACTGTATGCAACAAAAGGTATAAATGCTTGCCCTAATTGTTTATCTGGTGGAGACCTGCCTAGGAAGGGGGAACCCCTGTCCGTGTGCACTCTCCCCCTTGCAACTGCTTGAGAATAAACTGTCTCTGAATTGTTGCAAACAACCTAAGAGTGAAGTCTGTGTTTTCTTCCACAGAGCCAATGCAGGGGATCCAGTTGGCTGCATGCTTTTTAAGAGCCCTAGCCAATTCCCATTGTGGTCAATGGAAAGTCTCCTGTTGAACTCAGTAGGAGTTGGATCAGGTCCTACAGAAGGGAAACCTGTACCAGTCAAAGTCCGGAATGCGAGCTCACCAGGTTCTTCAGCATGCAGGCCTTCTGGCTGCCAGAGGAATAGGCTGTGAATGAGCTCCCTTTCTACTTACATGTTAGGAATTGTCCCTAAACTTCTCCTGATCTCAGTAAGTCCAGACTGACTTCAGTGGAGCTACTCCAGAATTACATGTGGGTGACAGGTCAGAACCTGGCCCTTTAAAAACACTGAATTGGAACCGATCTGGCCCATCCAGGCCTGAGCTCTGTGCGCTTGTTGAGTTAACATTCTAGTGACCTCTGTGGAATGGAAGCTGCTGAAGTATTTCAATAGGACCTCACTTTGCTTTGGGCTCTGACCCGGCAGCTGAAGCAGGGTTGGGCCTGAATATTGTTCAGGTCTACAAGGAAAACCCAAAGTACTCCCAAAAATGATATGCTGTTTGGATCTCTTCTCTGAGTTACTTCTGATCCAGCACCCCAGCACAGTGCTTGGGGACGCTGTGCTACCGAAGGTAACATCATTTCCATGAAAAGCGACGAAGTGTCCTGTGGCACCTTACAGGCTAACAGATGTATTAGAGCATAAGCTTTCGTGGGTGAATACCCACTTCGTCAGACGCACGTAGTGGAAATTTCCAGAGGCAGGTATAAATATGCAGGCAAGAATCAGTCTAGAGATAACGAGGTTAGTTCAATCAGGGAGGATGAGGCCCTCTTCTAGCAGTTGAGGTGTGAACACCAAGGGAGGAGAAACTGCTTTTGTAGTTGGCTAGCCATTCACAGT
This sequence comes from Terrapene triunguis, assembly GCF_002925995.2. Lineage (NCBI taxonomy): Eukaryota > Metazoa > Chordata > Testudines > Emydidae > Terrapene > Terrapene triunguis. Next base: position 5,618,180 of record NW_020664419.1, read on the forward strand.
CTTTGTTTAATCCTGAGCTGATGATATCAAATTTGCAAATGAACTGAAGTTCAGCAGTTTCTCTTTGAAGTCTGGTCCTGAAGTTTTTTTGCTGCAGGATGGCTACCTTTAAATCTGCTATTGTGTGGCCAGGGAGGTTGAAGTGTTCTCCTACAGGTTTTTGTATATTGCCATTCCTAATATCTGACTTGTGTCCATTTATCCTTTTACATAGCGATTGTCCAGTTTGGCTGATGTACATCATTTCCACGGGATGGAAAGACCTGAACAGTTGAAAACAAAATACAAGCAAACAAAACCGGAGAGTAGTGAGGGGGGATAGAGTGTAGCCAGGATACTAAGGTATCAGGCATTATATTAGCCGTGCTCACCACCATAGTATCTGAGAGCCCCTAATTACTCATTTGAGCTGATCTAAGGTTTGTCCATCACTTGAAGTCTTTCAAGACTGGCTGGGTGTCTAACTGAGAAGTTATGGGCTTGATGCAGGAGTCCCTGAGTGAGGTTTTTCTGGCCTGTGTTGTGCAGAAGGTCACACTAGTTGATTGTAATGATCCCTTCCGGCCTTGAAGCCTAGGGTAATTCCCCTTGCAGTTTAAACGGGAGAAGTTATTTTTAGCCCCTCTCCTGTGTAATGTGGCAGGTGCAAAACTGGTGCCATGTTTTCACGGTTGAGATGGCTCCTTTTTAGTGCTGGGCAAGGTGATGCCTTTAGCTATCGCTCAAGCATGTAGGGGTCTGTCTCATCCGATGAAAGATGCTAAATGCACATACAATATCATAGTTGCTTGTACATTTTCAGGGATGCCCACAAGTCAGTGCACGCTGTGCTACACCGAACGACCACTGTATGTCATCACAGTTCCGCACAGGGAGCCAAGCAAGCTTATACCGAGCGGCAAAGTGTGTTTCCTTAGGAAGACAAATGGAATGGTTTCAATTTCTGTGGCACTTCTTTACTGTGTAGTGGCTAAAGCACAGGACAGGGAATCAGGAGGGCTGGGTTCTGTTCCCAGCTCTGCTAGTGAATTGATGTGTATCCTCGGATGAGTCACTTAGGTTGGTATTTTCAGGAGCCTAAAGAAGCCGGGTATCCAACTCTCACTGAAAGACAAGGGATTCCTAACTCCCTTAAGGCCATTGAAAGTCCCAGACTCGGTTTTCTCATGTCAAAGGCAGTGATAATATCTACCTTCTGGGGGTGCTGTAAGGATTGATTCATTAGTTTGCAAATTGTTTTGAGATCTTTGCACAGAAGGTGTAATAGGTGCTCAGGTACTACAGAGATGAGCAGAAGAGAAAATCCTAGATAGAGGCACACACAACTATTAGAGCTCAACACAATGAGCCGATAAGCCACTTTGCAAACCAAAATTTCCCTGGCTCCCTCCCTCCGCTCTGCCTCCGGTGCTGCTGCTTTGCTACCAGAGGGTTGCCCTCAGGGAAGCATCTCCCAAAAAGCTGCCTGTGTATTAACAAAAAGTTGCTTCTACTAAATTGGACCAAACCCTTGTTCTCTTAGAGGTTCTCCCCTTCCCTGCCCCCCACAGCTACCCTCCCAAAATGTCTAGGGAATAGTGCGTAATGTTGCAGGGGTGATTTCTGGGGTGGTTCAGGCCCCGATTTAAAGGTGTTTGCGGGGAAGGGCAGGAAGATGGATTTGCCTTTACAACAATGCTCCTGTTGCTAGAACGTCTTGTCCTGTGGTGTCAGAGAGCCGAATGCTCGTTAGCCCAAATTCTGCTCTCCGCAATGCACGTGTACCCCCGGCTGTGGGAACGTGGGGGGGTGATGTGGGTGAGCGTGAAGCAGCGTGGCCAATGGGGCTGGAACGTGAGATGACCCAGGCCCCTAGTGATTTGGAGCCCTCTGATTGGCTGCCCACCCCCTTTGCCCACCTCCTGGGGCAGAACAACCAATCAGAGCTGCCACTGGCAGAGCGGGCTCTCGCTCACCCTCACCCCATGGCAACCTGAAGCCGTCCTCACAGGAGGGGAGCAGGGAGCTAAAGAGCCCACCAGAGCAGGGTGGCTCTGGCCCTCGTCCCCCCACCTGTGAGCAACAGGGACAGGACAGTGCCTCTGCTCCCCCGCCCCCTAGGAAGGGTGGGGGGAGGGGTGAAGAGTCTTTGGAGCTGCCCCCCAGCCTAGAAGGCAGAGAGGGGGCCCCACTGCAGCCCCCCCAGGCCTGGAGAGTGGGGTGAAGAGCCCCTGGAGGAGCAGAGGTGAGACTAGGGGGGATGAATTGTGAGGGTGCAGGCTGAGGGGGGGCAAAACCAGCTGGTGGGATTTGAACCGGTGGGGGCAGAATTAATAGCTGGGGAGGGGAGAGACGGATGTTGGGGCGAGAGCTCCTGCAGCGGGGGCCAATATCCCCTTGCCCCATACAAGTGAGAGGGTGGGCGGCACCCACCGTGGTGATAGGCCCAAATCAACTGACAGACCAAAGAAACACGTTATTAGCTTTGTAAAAAAAAAAAAAACTATGATCTCATGATTTTGGGGGCCTGACTCCTGGCTTTTGATCTCTTCATAGAGTCCAAGGCCAGAAGGAGCCATTGTGGTCATCGAGTCTCACCTCCTGTGTAACACGGGCCAGAGAACTGCCCCAAATTCCTAGAGCAGGTTTTTGTAGGAAAACATCCCGTCTTGAGCCAATGTGTTGAGGTTGGCAATGCTGATAAAGGGACAGGGCCAAGCCAGTGCAACACTCAGGTCCTTCCTCCACCTACGCTGTCCTCTCTCATCAAGCCACGTACTCTCCAAGTTCTTAGACAGAATTGTGCTATAGCACCCCTGTTGGGAAACTGTGTATTGTAGCAGGGTGATGAAGTCTGAGGGTAGAATTTGCCCTTCTTTAGATCTTCATTACTACAATGGCCAGATGTGTCTTTGGCTATATTCCAGTTTGATGTTTTGTTTGGTTGTAAAGCTCCGCGGGACACAACCCTGTGCAGATTCATATGCCACTGTGTTAAATATCCTTTGCTTCGGATGTCAGGTTTTAATAATATTTTGCATTTTCCATCGAGGGAGCTCAAAGGGGTATACGAAAGCCAATGAATTAAGCTCCTAACACCCCTGGGAGGCCAGTGTCTTACAGATGGGGAAACTGAGCCCCATAAGGGCAGAATCCTGGGATGTGACCATGCCATGAGTGGCACCCTCCCAGGAGTGGGATGGGCGGTGACTGCTGAGCATCCCACAGAATGCAGGAAACCCGTGACAAAGCCAGACATGGCTCTCAGCTCTCCTAAGTCACCCCAGCATCATCTTGCCTTCAATAAATACGTATCCTGAAAGATTATCCACCGAACTCAGTGATCGCAGGCTGGAAAGTCCCCTTTCCTCCCACCCTGATTGTGCCACTTACTTCCTTGCAGCTGTTTGCTTGGTGACAGGGAGCGAGTAACACCCTGCCTATCCTCACCCCTTTCAGAGGAGGCCTTATCTTTCCCAGTGTGGAAGCATGACTAAGTGGGCAGCCCAGGGAGGAGGGATAGGGCACCAGTTATTCAGGGCCTGACCTCAATGTGCTGAGCGCTGCTAACTTCCATAGGCTTCCTGCCTTGCTGTAGTAAGAGGGGACTCAGCCTACGCTGGTTACATTCATCAGTGTCATGAGCCATGAGATGTTAAGGAAACATGGGGAAGGGGCTGGATAACTCAGGGTCTTGGTAGCACGACACAGGTCCTTTAGGTCGCTTGTCCAAAGGCAGTACCATGCAGTGGCCGTTAGCAGGCCCTTGCAGATTGTCGTGCGGTGCTACTGTGTTCCATCACAGACGTGGCTGCATTTCAGTAACTGCTGAAGCGATGGCTGTGTGTATACGTACCCCTAGAAGGTCGTTGGGAAGACACTATGAGCTAAAGGGACACCATCAAATGGAAAGCAAGTCCGTTAAAAAAAAAAAAAAAGAGTTAAAAGTAGCAGTCACCCTTTATATCAAGGGTGCCTATAAAGGGTAAATGAATTATTAGGATGTTTTAATAGACTCTCACAGAGCAATAGGTTGCTTCTATCCATCTTCTATAGCGCCTTCCATAACCACGTATAACACATATAATATTTCTAACTATTAATTAACCGCTTAGAAGCTATTCACAAATTAACCTTTAACGTAAAGTGTGGCCAAAGCAGTTTTATGTCCCATGCCTGCCCCTGCCCTCCCTACCCTCTGCTGAACTTTATGGACCATTAAAAAGCTGATGTTTCTTGGCTGTGCCTTGTGCTGTCTTGGAATCTGGTCATCACTGAAGGGAAAGGTGAGCCGAGCGTTTACAAGACATGCTTGTTTTTTCCTAGCCTGGCCCCTGTGGGGGAGTCCTGTGCAGTTGTGAGCCGCCTGGATGAAAGAGTCCCCCAGTAAACGTGGAGGGCATGCTACAGCTCAGTAGCTACTGTCCCCAAGGTAGAATTACTCTCGCTAGCTCTGGTAAGGAGCAGTGACGGGGGCAGCACGGGCTAGTCCTGTGAGTAATTATCCCAGGTTCTGGGCGGGTTTGTACAGCTCGTGCTGAAGCGCATGCTGTCATGGCTTCACCGCTCCAGAACCCGAGCCAGCGCGGTGAAAGCAAGCTGAGGGATGCCTACCCGAGCTGCAATTACCCTGTGATTACAGGGTAGACGTAGGCTTTGTGGCTTGATAGCTGGATGGTGATTTACTTGCATGAATTCATGTGGAAGATGGATCTGTTGAAATATCTGTTTTTTAACCTATATCAAACCACACAGCAGGTCCAGAGATAAGAGGCTTCTCCCTTCGCATTTGCTGCTGCCGCAGAGAGGGGGCTGGAAATCGGGCACAAGTCCCTAAAGGCAGATGGTTGTCATGTAAACATTTGGGCTCTGATTCATCCTTGCCTCATGAGCAGATATGCAGATATGCAGCCAGCCTTTAAAAAAGCCTGACAAAGGGAAGGCTCCCACGCCTCTTCACCTGCAGCATGCCTCCAGAGGTGGATTAGCATAAAAGAAAAAGAGCACATGATTTTAGAGGGAGTATGGGGGAGGATTTCAAAGATAGCAGCTGTCAGTGCTTGATCATGTCGCTGGTGCCCCTGCTGTATCACATTCGGGTGACGCACGCTCCCTTGGCATTCAGATCCCCCTTCACGCCTTGGAGGTTCTCAGACCGGCCACATTTTGCTCCCTTGTTTGGGGTTTATTTGGGGGTTCTATGGAAGGACTTTGCAACTGGGCTTCATTGAGATATTTGGGGTAAAACTCTGGCCTGCCTGGCTCAGGTGAGCTACAGGAAGAAGGCGACTCAGGGAGCTGCTTCCTCCCCATCCCACCAAAGCAGGAAGAGGGCTGGAGAATCTGGGGGAACCCCTGGAGTGCTAGGATTCAGGCCCAGCAGCACTCTGCCCTCTCAGAGTGAGGGAGGCCAGATCTCAGCTGCTGTTGGCAGTCACTAGGGGGCAGCACAGACTGGAACAGTGGTGATGAGGAGTGCATTGAGCCAGCCTGCTGTGTGGATCAAGCACCTTTCCTGGGCTGGTCCTGCTCTGTTGGCCTCCCGCTTCCAGCCCCAGCATGCCTCACAAGAGGGAGGTCAGAAAGCCTCTGGTTTAATCTCGCTCATTTAAACAGTGCCATCTTGAGAGCCCTGAGCTTGACCCACCCCACTGAATCTCAGTCACTAACGCCTCTCAGAATAGTTTGTTGCCTTGTCTAATCCCATGCTAGCCTCACTGAGTGTGCTGTCGGCCATGGGACACTTGCGGGTGGCTTACGTAGAAAGGCAGTGTGGTGTAGTGGGTAGAGCCCTGGATTGGGACCGAGAGACCCTGGATTCTGTTCATGGCTGTGCCATGTAACCTTAGGCATGTCCCTTCCCCCTCCAGGCCTCACTTTCTCCTCCCACCCTTTGGTTGTTTGCCTTGTCTGTCTAGACTGTAAGCTTGCCAGGCCAGGACTGTCACTAACAATGTGTGTGTACAGCCCCTAGCACAATGGGACCCCAATCCTGGCTGGAGCGTCTAGCTGCCATAGCTGTACTACTAATAATCAGTAAAGGTGACACTGACTCCAGTGTGCGCTGTCGAACAGGGAACATTACTGAAGTTACAGAATCTGGGCACCTCAATTCTTTGTGCTACAAACACTGGGAACATCTGCAGGGTTGTACCTGCTGCTTCGTCATAGCCGTCTTTGTTTTTCCGGCAAAGCTATTGGATGTGAAGTTCAGGACAAGCCAAGATGAGTAGGGGACATGTTTGATTCTGAGCAGATAGTTATTTACAGGGATGTCAAATCCCATTCAGCACCCCTAAGAGGTACGATTTGAATTGCTTGAGGCCTCAGTGAGCTTATTCATTTATGGAATGAGTGTCCTATGGTCAGAATATACAGGAAAGATGGTGACTGCACCAAGGAGTGCATAATCTACATAGACAGACAATACAGCTCTATTTTAGCTATCTATGGTATTTCTATCACTATGGCATCTGTCTGACATGCACCAGCTGACCAGACTGTGGGCTTCTCACAAAACAGTGGGTAGTTTTTGGTGTCCCCTCCCTTTGTCTTTTCCCTCCCCCCTCCCCAGGAGTGCTAGGCACTCAGTCTAGCAGATCAGCATTGGTAGATTTCATAGATGGTATGTTTGAGTTGCTAAGTCCCTGGACAGTAATTTTAAATATGTAATAGTACTTTGCATTTCTCATCTTCACATTTTTTACTAACATTAGTTCAATTAGTCTTACAAATCCCCTGTGAGGAAGGGAAGGATTATTAGCCTGAGTTTACAGATGCGGGAAACCTGAGGCACAGAGAGTTTAAGTGACTTGCCCAAGGCCACAGAAGTCAGTAACATCCAGGATCAGGACTCTGGAGTTCCTGGCTCCCAGCCCCCTATTCTAACCACAAGACCACAGTTACTGAATTCTGTTGCCTTTTCTGTCTATCCCGTTATGTTCGGTGTGTGCACTCTGATAGGTCTGGCGTCTGTATTTCAGAAATTGCTGGCACTGAAGAGATGGATCTTAACTATTGGGCTGGTTTTTTTTCAGTGTTGTTGGGTCTAAAATGGATCATGAAGATGCAAATGCTATTCTGGCCTTCCCAGCGCTGCTCACTTGGGAGCAATAAACCTCTTCTCCTTTCTGACCCTGAAGGGTTTTTTAAATTATCTTCTTTTCTCACTTTCCTTTGGTTTTCCCCATGAGAATTTAGATGTGACACCCTAGACTCTGAAACTTCTGTTTATGCTCAGATGGGGCAGCGCAGATAAACTCCCCCCACTACTCCCTGCAGCCCAATTATTGGGGCCCATTGTCCTTGGTCCATTCCTTCCTAAACTTCTCTGAGACTGTGGAGAAGGGGGCCGAGGTGGTATGTTTCTGTGGCAGAGAGATGGATGGATGTGTCTCCCCGTGGAACTGCATCGGGGCTCCCTCTAGTGATTGTCTCCCTTTAGTGGTGGTTTCCCTTTCTCCCTTCCCCACATCTTTGAGTTCTTTTCCTCCTCCTTTCCTTTGTCACCCTCTCCGCCTCCTTTAGATTTCTTCTTTCTCGGGGCAGTTCATGTCCATTCCCTCTCCCTCTCTTGGCTTACTTTCCTTTGTGTCCCTCTGTGGATTTACCACTCTTCTCCTGAATCTCCGGCTGCTGCTTCTGAAGCCAAGGGTGGAAATTTAGCCTGGCAGTTCCTACCGATGGGTGTGTCGGACCCACAGTCCATCTCGTCCAGTGTCTCTGACAGTGGCCAATCCCAGCTGCTTCAGAAGAAGGTGCAAGCAACCCCACAGTTGGTAGATGGGGGATAATCTGCCCTCCATGAAGGTCTCATCCTAATCTCTAACAGAGTTCGGTTTGAACCCGACAGCATGAGGTTTTCTCTCCCTCTCTTTGTTAGCAATAGCTATTATAACGCTGGATATTCTGGCTAGCCATGTAAACATCCAATCCCTCTTTTCACCTTCACAGTTGTACCGTGTTTTCTGCAGCTTCTCCCTCCCTGCTCCCCGTCAGCAACAAGTGCTGCTGGCCCTTGCTCTGTTTATTTCCCGCTGCTGCTGTTGGTGGCTCTTGCTGGCTGGGTTTCCTGCTGTTGACAGGAATGGAGTGAGCCGCTGATGGATGAGATCGCTCTGTCACGCCTTTGATCCAGGCTTCCCGCAGACCCACACACATTCCAGACCTGGTGAACACACTCCCATGTGCAGACAGGGCACAAACAGGGGGATTTGATACTGCATGTCAATACGTCGCTGTCCCGTCAGACTCACTTTACCTTGCTGACTGCTGTCCTTTTGTAGCAGACGTACAGTACCTCTGCACATGCCGTCCAGGTCGGCTCCGGAGTCCCCTCCTTGCCTTACTTCAGCTGGGAAGCGGGAGCCAGTTGGAAGATGCTGTTGTTCAGTGTGGCCGCTGGGTGTCTTAATCTGGCAGAAAATAACCACACAGGTGGCATGGAAATTCACAGCGGCCTTGGCTGGGAGAAACCAGCTACACAGTGGCTGCTTCCCCAGTGCTGGCTGAGGGGGTGGGTGAATTGCCTGCAGGGGGTGCCAGTTAACTTCAGTCCCCTGGTTTTCCAGCACCATTCAGTCCCTCCCCTCCCGGATAACTCCATGAGGCTCCAGCCTGGCCCTCCCCCTTCTGCTCAAGCCCGCTGGGGAAGCTCCATCTTGCTCCCCAGCTCCAGCATCTCCCATTGCCTTGTCTCACCTCCCCTCGCCATAAGGCCCCTGCTGCCTAACTCCCCATGGCAGGTCTGTGACAGTGGAGTTCACGGTTGCCTGCCTGAGTCAGGGAGCAGGGCTGCTTTCTGGGCGTCATCTCCTTTGCACCATGCGTTGCACTGACTGGCCATGTGGTGGTGACGCCATGTGCGCTGAGCTGCCATATCCCTATAATAATTAATACCTAGCTCTTCCATCATGCTTTTCATTAGCAGAGCTCAAAACACATTATAAAGGAGGCTGGTATCATGATCCCCCCCTCCCCCATCTGTAAAATGGGGAAACTGAGGGACAGAGAAGGGACGCGACTTGATCAAGGTCACCCAGTAGGCCAGAGCTGCAAATAGCACTCAGGTCACCTGAGTCCCTGCCCAGTGCTAGGCCACACTGCCTCTACATGGTTCTGGTCTCGTCTGCACAACCTTCCGGCTGGTTATTTTGAGAAGCAGATGGGCTTTGGGAAGCGGGAGGGAGGGGAGCATAAAACCCAGCTTGTGGCAGATTGGCCATAACTGGGGCAGAGTTCATGATAACGCCGTGAGTCCCATCGTCAATGTTAACTTCCTCTCCATTCCCCATTACTTTGTCTCACCCTGAGCCATTGATTCTTTAGGAGGCACAAACGCAGAAACTGGCTCTAAACCTGAGAGACTGGAGCTGCCGAGTGGGACCTGCGCTCTGCCTGTTACTCAGCAAGTGCATTTGAGGTTTTGCTGTTGAAAGCGGCTTGCTGAGGGGCACGGGAGGAGGTGCTTATAAGGTCTTTTATGTTGTATAAAGAAGGCCTGACTGTGAGGGGAGTTTTATTACTGGTATGACGGTAGCTCGTAGAGGCCCCACCTGAGATTTGGATGACATTGTGCTGGGTGCTGTACGGACATGTAATGAGACACAGCACTGGCTTCAATGAACTTCCAGTCTGAATAGCCAAGGCAGGCAACAGGTGGGTGGGGAAACGGAGAGACACAGAGAGGAAGTGACTTGCCCAGGGTCGCACAGCAGGTCAGTGGCAGAGCCAGGACCAGAAGCCAGGGCCCCCTTTGGCATCCCTGGCCATTAGTTTCTGCTGCCCCTTGCTGCTTGTTTCTTCACTTAAACCTCAAATGCCAAGTCTTCGTTTTTGTGTGTGTGGCATCTTGCTTTTCAGAGGCCTCTGTGGTTGATTCGGGGATGAGCGCGGTTAACTCTCTCCCACCTTCGTTGCAGCGGCTGTGCTGACTCTTTCACAAGGAGAGCTTTCCGTCGGGGTGATAGTGGAACTGGTGAAAACAAGCAAATGGAATCCAAGCATTTTAAGCAGTTTGACTCCAAATCTCCTCCCCCTCACTGAATGCCGTTTCACTTCCATGGCATATGTCAGGGATCGGCAACCTTTGGCACGCGGCCCCTCAGGGAAATCCGCTGGCGGGCCAGGCCGGTTTCTTTACCTGCCACATCCGCAGGTTTGGCTGATCACAGCTCCCACTGCCCATGGTTCCCCGTCCCAGGCCAATGGGGGCTGCGGGAAGTGGCGTGGGCTGATGGATGTGCTGGCCGCCCTTCCCGCAGCCCCCATTGGCCTGGGACGGCGAACCGTGGCCAGTGGGAGCTGCGATCAGCTGAACCTGCGGATGCAGCAGGTAAACAAACCGGCTCAGCCCTCCAGGGGCTTTCCCTGGCGGGCCACATGCCAAAGGTTGCCCATCCCTGACATATGTACTGGTAGTTTCCTCATTCCACTGCTCTTACATGAGATCCTTACAGGGATGGGCAACTCTGAACTTCTAGGGTATGTCTCCACTGCACTGTGGTTTGAGCCCCCAAACCCCTTCTGTCCGCCCAGAAATCAGTCTGATTCGGGCCAGTAACCCCTCTGGACTCAGGCCTGCGGACCCTACTGGGGGGGCGGGTGAGAGCCCAAGCCATGCTTAGATCTGGTCCAAGCGCTGTCACTTTGCAGTGTGGACACGGGTCATGCCGCAGACCTGTGTCAGAAGGTCTGCTTACTGCAGGATGGACGTTAGCACAGTTGTGAGGGCTGGGTCCAGCAATTGTAAACCTGGGTTTACAATCCAGTGTGGCCGACCAAGCGCGGGCTTGGAAATGCCTGAGACCACAAGCCCGTCCCACAGACCCATCTTTACAATGCCGTGGAGACATACCCCTAATGTCAAGACAAGAGGGAAGAAAAAACACTTTCTTGTTCATGTGGGATGGGAAATGTACAGACCAAGCACCCTACTGAAGTCCCCACAGCACTTCAGCCCTGTGGAGAGCCCAGACCTGGGGCTCGCAGTCCCCTGCCCAAACCACAACCCCATACAGCCTGTCCCGATACTAATACTGCAACGCAGAGCTTCAAAAATCAAACCTCTGATAGAAACCAGGGCCAGGTATGGTCTGCTCAGGTGACCTCTGACCCTTGGCATAAGCCAGGCCTTTTAAAGGTGAGCGTGGGGCAGGCTCCCTGGGTACAGGGCCCTATCTGGGCTGCAGCATGCCCTGGAGGCAGCACTGACGGGGTTAAGAGGTTCCTATATACCACTGGAAGGCCATTCAGCAGCTGAAATGTGAAACCCACCCTTTAGTCAACACTTTTCTCAGTGCCTCCCCATGCTCTGGGTAGCTTGTTGTAAATTTGTTTATCAAACTGGAACCGGAGTGAACCCTTAACAGGGGATTTTTGCAGCAGCGAGGCAGGTGAATGCCTCACAGTTCCGGGAAAGTTCCTCGGCTTGGCGCCTGGCAGGACCCTGCATCTGCATCCCGAGAAACACAATCGCTGGAGTATGTAGTAAACAGCCGGGGCTGTTTGGGGAGCTCTCCTCCCCCTCAGCCATGTGAGCACTCCAACCGCAGCACTGCCTGTGCATGCCCTCTTCACATGTGCAACGCTGGAGGAAGTGCTGTTGGGCTCATCGCCCCCCCCACCCCCGGCTCGGTTAATAGCTATTCTCCTCCCTGGACATGTGAAAGGGGCATGAACAGTTACTGTTGCTGCTTCCTTGCCTCTTCTGCTGGAAAACGGATTTCCAAGAAACCTTGGGAACAGCTGAGGATGGTAAACAAGAGGAGAATGAACTCCCTGGTGCATTAATGTTTTGCTGAGCACTGGAGGGAGAAAGCATGTATATATTTTTCAAGCTTCCAGGCTTCGGCAGTGATTTTCTTCTAAACTGCTGCTGTTGCACAGTACATCCAAAAATGGCATTTTCAGGGCTTGGAAATAGGCCCCATTCAGCAATGTGAGGGTTTGCCTTGGCTGAGCTCATCAGGGCTTTACCTCTGTTTGCAGCAGGGGTAAGGCCTGATTCGTTCAGTTGGTGCAAACGCTGGCTTGCCATTTGCTGTGCTTCAAGGAAGGCTTGCCAAGGGGTTAGAGCACTAACTTGCAACTCGGGAGAGCTGGGTTTAATTCCCTTCTCCGCCACAGACTTTCTGTGTGGCCTTGGGCAAGTCACGTAGCTTCTCTGGGCCCCAGTTGCCCATCTGGGCAATGGGGATAACAGCTTTGAATTGCCTTTCAGGGGTGTTGTGAGGACAAATTCATGGAAGATGGTGAGACAGTCAGATACTAAGGGGCCATATAAGTACAGTATCTAAAATAAGCTGTCAGCATGGGTGTAGCTGCACCAAGAGCTGACCGCTGATTGCTGAATTGGAGCTATTGCCGGGCACAGACAAAACCTTGGAGAGTAAAGACTAGATCAGCCCTGGTGTTTTCATGCTGATCCTGCATAGCTGTGGCTGCCTTGACTTCCTGTATCTTGTATAAGCAAAAGTTATAACTAATAGTTTCAATCTCTTGGTTGCCAGTTTGAATCCAGCCCTGGTGCTGGTAGTGACAGACGGTCATTCTGTATCACAGAGGCCTATGTGAAATGAGTTGCCCATCAGTCCAGTTCCTCAGACAAAGCATGACACGAGTTGGTAGCCTTGTCTAGGGTGACCATACGTCCGGATTTCCCCGGACATGTCCGGCTTTTTGGTTGTTAAATGGCCGTCCAGGAGGAATTTTTAAATATGTAAAAAAGATCCGGGTTTTTCGATATTTAAAAATCCCTCCCGGCCGGCATATGGACGTATGGTAACCCTGCCGGAGCAAGCCTCTGAGCGCCCGTCCCAGGGACTGCAGGGCTCGGAGAGGTTCTTCGCCGAGGAGTTGCTAGGGGTTCGGTTGAGCTCGGCGCCACGTTCACAGCTGGGCGCTCCTTGAGCCCGGACCCATCCAGGGCCCCCCGGCCCCAGCCCCGGGTGGCGAGTGCCAAGGCCCTGACGCGCTGCTCTGCCCGAGCTGCAGCCGCGCCGGGGAGCGTCCGAGGGCTGCAGGCAGCGCTGGAGCCCACGGGGCTGCTGGAGGATGAGTCGGAGCCGGCCCTGCACCAGCGGGCTGAGCAGGGAGTTGTCCTGGGAGAAGTTTCCCTGGGCACCCAAGTCCGTAACCTCCCTCCGTGCGGCGCCCAAGCCCGTAACCTCCCTCCCTGCGGCGCCGCCAGCACGGGTGCCCTCGGGCTCCCGGCTTTCTGTGGGCCGGAGCGGAGCCTGCAGGGAAACTTGTCCTGGGACAACTCCCCGCTCAGCCTGCTGGTGCAGGGCCGGCTCCGACTCATCCTCCGGCAGCTCCAGCGCTGCCTGCAGCCCTCGGACGCTCTCCGGCGCGGCTGCAGCTTGGGCAGGGCAGCGCGTCAGGGCCGAGCCCTCACAAAGGAGGCTGCCTGGTGAGGGTGGGGGAACGGGGGGTTTCCTCCCCTCCCCTCCCCTCCGGCTGCCGCATCGCGCCCACCAAGGCTGCGAGCGGGACAAGGGAGCCTCCCGCAGCCACGGCAGGAGGGAGGGAGATTCCGGGAGTGGCGGACCCTGCAGCCCCTAGGGCCAGGTGCAGCTCCCCAGCTGGAGCGGGAGGGGTTGCACCAGTGACTTCAGGCGGGGTCGGGGCTTCCACTCCCTGGTACCCCACACAAGTCAAGAGCAACTCTCTCCTCCCCCCTTCAGTGAAGCAAGGGCAGGGGGTAAATTTAAAACTGGATCTTGCCACATCTTGTGCGGTGTGGGACCAACCCTCTGCCCCTCCGCTGTCTGGACAGAGAACATGGTGGGGACAGTTAGGGTGGGGGGGTCCCAGGAGGGGGCAGTCAGGGGACCAGGAGCGGGGGGGGGGGGGGGGGCTGAGGGGGGCAGTCGGGGCGGGAAGTGGGAGGGGGTGGATGGGGGTGGGGCTAGGGCAGGGCTCCCCCCGTCCTCTTTTTTAATTGTTGAACTATGGTAACTCTAGCCTTGTCAAAAGAGTCAAGGACTGGTTTGGGCTGTGGAGGCTGATTATCCTCTCCCCTCTGGAGGTGCTCCCACTGGGGCAGGGGTCAGACATGCATCAGGAGGGGATAGTGTATGGGGGAAGCTGGCTCTGTTGCTGCCGGGCGGGTCTAATTCTGGAGCTGAGTCGAGGATGTCAGGTCAGCACTTTGCACCAGCGCAAAATTCATTTCAGAAAAGACTGCCATACCATCGGCGGTAAAGTGTTCCTTCAAGGTGCCCCTCCTTTGAGTCTTGGGTTTGATGCTAGCGAAAATCTTCCATGATCTTGGCTGTGCTTTAGAGGATGCAGTAGAGAGATTTTTGATTCTTACAACTACTACTGTTTACTCAGTGCTCCTTAGCACAAGTGTTCGATATATTGAAACGGAAATCTGTTTCAGTCACACGATTCCCTGAATCCTAGGCTGTTTGTTGTTGCAGGGTCCTCATGAGGGCTGGATGGACAATGCTGCGGGGCACCCGCCCAGACACCAGCATCCCCCTCCCCACAGAGCCCAACCACGGGGCAGCCCCTGGCCCAGACACCAGCCCTCCCCTCCTCCCCCAAGCCTTTACTTCCCCCAACTTTTTTACTGTCCCACCTGGGGACATGATGTGGTGTGGCCCTGCCCGCCTTCACCCTTTGCCAGAGCTCCGTCTCCCAGGCCCTGTCCCGTCTCCGGGAGAATGAGGGTCAAAGAGTGTGCAGCCTCCAGCCCTGCCAGGCTGGGCGCCCTGCTCACTGCAAGCTGGGCTCTGCAGAGTCCAGTGGCCCCTACTGATAGCCAGAAATTCTGCAAGGGAAACAGGGACTTCTGCAAAATTCTGCATTGCGCAGTGGCGCAGAATTCCCCCAGGAGTTGCACATGAGCCTTTATAACGTGTGAGTCCTGGCAAATGAGACCTCAGGCTCTGCTAGCCTTACCCCATTTCTTTTGCAAACGCTGTGGCATGTATGCACCATGTGTGTGACTCAGATGCATGTATGACAGCCCCTGCAAGAGTCCGGCTACACCATTTGTGAGCTTCTCCTTCTCACATATGAAGACAAATGTCCTTGCTGAGATCAGCTTTCACACAGGGGCTAGGGGAAGAGAATGGGGTCTGGCTGTAGTCATTAAGTTCAATGAACCCACCCTGAGCTGCATTGCTAGTGGCGTGACGCAAGCCCATGTTCCAGGAGTCCACCCCCAGAGTCCTGGCGGCAAGAGCAGGGGGAAAGCTGCCATCTCTACCCTGCCACCGAAACTCTGGGCATGGGCCCTCGGGGGTAATGTTGGAACAGTGGTGTTGGGATGACATCACAGCGCCACGTCTGCTGAAGCTGAATTCATAGAACATCCAATGTGGCTCAGGTGTCAATCTGAACAACTCCCTCCACCCCGCTGCCATGTAGAGTGCAGCTCTGCCTAGAAACTCTGAGCTCAGCCAAAGTCCTAGCTCTATGTTAGCAGGAAATGCTCCATGCTTTGCTCAGTAAAATCTCTATGGCATAGAGGGCTGAGATTTTCCAAGGTGCCTAAAGGAGATAGGTGGCAAACCCCCACTGGCTCTCAGTGGAAATTAAATGCCCAACTCCCGTCCCTTAGGTGCCTTGGAAAATCTTTGCCCTAGAACTGATCACCACACTGATCAAGCTAAGGAATGTCCTGCCCTGGGTCTGACCCTGGGAATTGTTTATTAGGGAATTGCCGGCAGACACTGAGTGGGGCACTGTATAAGGATCTTCAGATCTCCTGTTGACTCAGACGGTTCTGTAACAGTTGTTTTGAGTCAGCAAGTGTTCCGGGCAAATCGCAGGACTCTGAAATGTGAAACAGTTGCTCTTGCGATGGCATCCATGGGAGCAAAGCCATGAGACCAAAACTAGTAAACGGCAACTGTGACATCAGCGTTCATGGAAATGAAGGTGCAGACTGTGCTGTACCCTCTGAAATCTAAGGTTTTGTTTTGAGGGATGGGGAAGAGAAACTTTCAGCCTTCCTGGGTGCAATCAGTATATCATTGCATGATATAGCAATGCAAGTGCTTTGGAAGATAGGATTAAAATTCAAAACAAACTGGAGAAATGGTCTGAAATAAATAGGGTGAAATTCAATAAGGTCAAATGCAAAGTACTCCACTTAGGAAGGAACAATCAGTTGCACACATACAAAATGGGAAATGACTGCCTAGGAAGGAGTACGGCAGAAAGGGATCTGGGGGTCATAGTGGATCACAAGCTAAATATGAGGCAACAGTGTAATGCTGTTGCAAAAAAAGCAAACGTCATTCTGGGATGTATTAGCAGGAGTATTGTAAGCAAGACATGACAAGTAATTCTTCCGCTCTACTCCGCGCTGATTAGGCCTCAACTGGAGCATTGCGTCCAGTTCTGGGCGCCACATTTCAGGAAAGATGTGGACAAATTGGAGAAAGTCCAGAGAAGAGCAACAAAAATATGTAAAGGTCTAGAAAACATGACCTATGAGGGAAGATTGAAAAAATTGGGTTTGTTTAGTCTGGAGAAGAGAAGACTGAGAGGGGACATGATAACAGTTTTCAAGTACATAAAAGATTGTTACAAGGAGGAGGGAGAAAAATTGCTCTTCTTAACCTCTGAGGCTAGAACAAGAAGCAATGGACTTAAATTGCAGCAAGGGCGGTTTAGGTTGGACATTAGGAAAAACTTCCTAACTGTCAGAGTGGTTAAGCACTTGAATAAATTGCCTAGGGGGGTGGTGGAATCTCCATCATTGGGGCTTTTTAACAGCAGGTTGGACAAACACCTGTCAGGGATGGTCTAGATAATACTTAGTCCTGCCTTGAGTGCAGGGGACTGGACTAGATGACCTCTCGAGGTCCCTTCCAGTTCTATGATTTACTTGGTCAGTTTTATAGTCAGCAAGACTGGAACCATAGCAATAAAAATGGTGTGAATTTTCCCAGTCCATCTTAACAGGTTATCAGTAAATATTGTAATGAACTGAGCAGCATGTGGATGCACCACTGCCATATATGTTATGGAATCTGCTCTGCTCAACTACATGTTATAGACCCGATACTGCTAATCTTTTAAAAAGGACACGTCTTTAGCTCAAATGACAGGGGCCTTTGCTTTTGGAGCAAGGGAACGGGAGTTTTATCCCCTCTATTGCTCTGAAATGCCACGTAATATAATGTGCAGCATACTGACAACAACTGAAGTTTCAAAGTAGGGTACTCAAGGTTCTGACTCACTGTTACATAATAAACCCCAGAACGTAGTTGGTAAACATCCAAATGAATTTTTTTCCAAATAGCTATTAAGTATGTCATTGTGGGCAATGTAAATGCCTTTGGAAAAATATGTTAACACAAAGCACTAAATATTGTTTATCTTGTCTCATAATTTCAGAGAAATTTCCTGTTAACGTTAATTAGGGCGGGTTGGAAAATGTGAAAAGTGGAAATAAAATTGTATGAATATTTTTGTACAGTTTTCTCCCCATTTTCCAGCCAGCTCTCCCCTTAGTGAATGGAGTAAATTCATTAAATGAAATATACAAATTAAAAACAGCTGGTTCAGTTGGAGTTTAAATTAGATTACTTTAAATCCTTGCCCTATATTAAGGAAAATTCAAGCAGCCACTGGTGGGGGAAACAGACTTCATAGCTATGTTAACATCCAATGGCATCCATCTAGATTCAATCCCATCTCCACTTCTAAAAGAAGTTGCTTGGGATCTCAATTGCATGAGAGATTCTGGCATATGGACCTTTTCATTTCTAGCTTATTGATACATCTAGCCCTAGACAGTAGTATCCAAAAGTCATTGCCACCTGATAAGGAGAGCGGGAGTATGATCAAGCGGTAATGACAGTCAGGACTCTTGGATTTTATGCCCAGGTCTGATATTCACTTGCTCTTTGGACTTGGGCAGGTTGGTTCACTTCTCTGTACAGGGGCAGCATAAATTCCTTAAAAATGGGGGGGGGGGAGGCCACAGGTGCTTGAACTGTGGCCCTGCCCCCTGCTCGACCCCTTCTCCCTGAGGCCCTGCCCCTTCCACAAGGTCCCTCTCCCGCATCACCTCTTCCCCCAAACCTCTGCCCCCTGCTTGCTCCTCTCCTCCCTCCCCCCCATCATTGGCCCTTATGGCCGGCAAAAAGTGTGTGTGGGGGGGTGGGCCTGGCCTCATACCTGCCCATCTGAAAAAAGGGAATAGTAACTCTGAGCTGTTGTGAGGCGTAATTAATGAATGTTACCTGCTTGGAGAACACGGCATGACAGGGGCCCTTGGGGAGACTAGGAAGGTTGAGGGCTGTTAGGAATCCTTGTAAAATGAGCTCTCTGTCTCAGTCCAGTTCCCGGTGAACACAGCTCACAAAAGAGAGGCCAAGGATTGAATTGGACAGTGGAAATGGACTTCCCCTTTCATGTCTGGAAGTGGTGCCTCCAGGTCCGGGCTGAGGCACATTGGACTGGGGTGGGGGAAGCCAACCCTGCTGCTGCCTGGGCTGTACCTGTTCTGGGGGGTAAGCTCAGGAGTTCAGGCTCTGGCATTATTAATGTGGTACCAGGGCTTTTCCTCTGTGAATACAAGGGGCTGGGGAGTAACTGGTTGCCAGGAGATCAGCGATCTCTTGACAGCACCTACTTTGTTTTGAAATGCAAATGGTGAGAAATGATTAACTTTGCCTCCCTAAATGCACCTGCATTTTGGAGAATGAAATGGCACAGGATGGTTAGAGCCAATTCACAAGGTGCTGTGTATGATCTCTGATTATTTGGACTTGTGTTCCCAGGGCCGGTGCTACCATTAAGGCAAACTAAGCGGTTGCCTAGGGCGCCAAGATTTGGGGGCGCCAAAAAGCAGTGCCCCCAATTTTTTTTTACAGCGTTCCTACGCCCCCTCCCCGAGCGCGCGGTCCTCCCAGGCTTGCAGTGCCAATCAGCTGTTTGGCACCGCAAGCCTGGGAGGGGAAGAGAATTAGAGTGGGGGCGGCATGCTCAGGGAGGAGGCGGAGCAGAGGTGAGCTGGGGTGGGGAGCTGCTGCACGGCTCCCCGGAGGGGGGGAACTGCTGTGGGGGGGCACCTCAGGGCAGGGGTGGGGGAGCTGTTGCGGGGGGGGCGGCCCCGGGGGGGGGGGGGGGGGGGGGAGCTGCCGCAGGGCTGCGGGGGGTGCACAAGGTGGAAGTTTTGCCTAGGGCGTGAAATTTCCTTGCACCAGCCCTGTGTGTTCCTCTCTGACAGTCTGCCCTTAAGAACACTCTGCCATTCTGAAAGAGTCTGTCATTTCTAGCAGATGTCACCATTACAGAGTTAGGGACTATTGCTTGGAGAGAGCCAATCAGACTTCAATCAGAAGTGATGGGCTCCAGGCAGGAATCACTGGGTGAGATCTATGGCTTGCATTATGCAAGTCAGAACAGTTGATCAAAACAGTCCCTTCTGGCCTTAAAGTCTAGGAATAAAGAGTTTAGTCTGATCCTTCAAAATGATAGGAGTTTTCAGTGCATTGGTATATTGTAGAATTAATTACACACTGTTCTAAAGTCCCATCAGCACAGCAGCTTTGTAATCACTAGCACTTACGTAGTGGTTTGTATTTCAAAGCGCTGTGCAAACACTGATTTTAACGGAGTGATTCCATTAGCTAAGTATTACACCCATTTTATGAATAGGGAAACGGAGGCACACATCTGCTTCGCCAGTATGTTGCACCCTCGGGTGTAATCTCACCATTCCAGTTCAATGGAAAATCAGGCCCAGAGAGTTTAAGTAATTTGCCCAAGGTTATGCATACACAGCCAGAGGTGATGCTGGAATTAGAACTCGGGAGTTCCTAGTTTCTAGACTTACAATTGGTTCGAGTTACTGTGCTGCCTAAAAGCCGAACATCACCAATCAACAATAATAAACAAACACCACTTTTTCTTCCTCTTTTGTTTGCTTCATTGCTTAAACCAGCTGCTTGCAGGCAAACTTTAAACCACAGCTGATTTTACTAAAAATATCTATTTCCTTTTGCATCTTTGTTGATTATTGAAGTGGTTTTAGTCTAAAGAGAAGCTCCTGCCTCTGTAAGTTTGCTACTCTATGAAGTCCCCAAGTTGTGTTCATGTATGGGGGTCAACATTAGTTCCCATGGTAGCAGTGGGGCTGTCACTGCCATTGGCTTGTGACATCACTGCATAAATTAGGCCCAAGAAGGTGGCTGGGTTGAAAAAGACAGCCGCAGCTTTCCCACATGGCAGTGATGGGATTACCAGGGCAATGGAACCTGAGCTGAATGAAAGGTAAATGTAAATGAGAGAGCAGAAATGCTTCCTACCAGTGAGGACCATTGGATAATGGAGTAACTTGCTTTCTAAGGGTACGTCTATACTTACCCGCTGGTTCGGCGGCAAGCAATCGATCTTCTGGGATCGATTTATCGCGTCTTGTCTAGACGCGATAAATCGATCCCGGAAGTGCTCCCCGTCGACGCCGGTAATCCTGCTCCGCGAGAGGAGTACGCGCAGTCGACGGGGGAGCCTGCCTGCCGCGTGTGGACCCGCGGTAAGTACCTTGTATTTCGAACTAAGATACTTCGACTTCAGCTACGTTATTCACGTAGCTGAAGTTGCGTATCTTAGTTCGAACTGGGGGGTTAGTGTGGAGCAGCCCTAAGGGTGAGATTCTGCCACTCTTTCTAAGGCTGAGTAGCACAATTAGCCCCATTAAAATGAATGGGACTAATAACAGCGTGAGGTAGTCCACTAACAATAACAATACCCTGCTCTTAAAGGGCCAGGTTCTTAGCTGATGTAAATCTGAATAGCACCCTTGACTTGAGTGGTCATTTTCACCAGCTGTGAATCTGGATCATCACCTCTGAGATCTCAGATTGCTTTACAAACTCTAATTCTCCAAATGTACCCGTGTGAGGTAAAGGATTATTGTTCCCATTGTTCCAGTGAAGAAGATGCAAATCTAATGATTAAAGAATGATTAAAGGTCTTGAGAACATGACCTATGAAGGAAGGCTGAAAGAATTGGGTTTGTTTAGTTTGGAAAAGAGAAGACTGAGAGGGGACATGATAGCAGTTTTCAGGTATCTAAAAGGGTGCCATAAGGAGGAGGGAGAAAACTTGTTCACCTTAGCCTCTAAGGATAGAACAAGAAGCAATGGGCTTAAACTGCAGCAAGGGAGGTCTAGGTTGGACATTAGGAAAAAGTTCCTAACTGTCAGGGTGGTTAAACACTGGAATAAATTGCCTAGGGAGGTTGTGGAATCTCCATCTCTGGAGATATTTAAGAGTAGGTTAGATAAATGTCTATCAGGGATGATCTAGACAGTATTTGGTCCTGCCATGCGGGCAGGGGACTGGACTCGATGACCTCTCGAGGTCCCTTCCAGTCCTAGAATCTATGAATCTATGAATAATAGTGATTAAGTGACCTGGCTAAGGTCACAGTGAGTGAATGGCAGACCTGAGAATAGAATCTAGTTACAAAATCTTGAAGGCCCAATCCATGCTGGTACAGATACAGGAGCCTGAGAACCGCAGGTGTAAGACCGTGTCTATCAGAGATGAGCTGAATGCCTCCTGAATATTGATGTTTGGATCCAGACTTGAACTTTGCATCCAGCTTCTATTTCTATAAAGGACTGGATCAAATTCCCCAGCTTGAAACATGCTGAGGCCCCATCTTTACCTTCTACGCATGTGAGACTGAAGAACTATGCTTGCGGGTTAGAGAGCCACAGTCAGTTACTTCATGACATAGCAGTTTGTTATATGGCCTCCCATGCTTTGGTTTTGCCCAGTGTTAGATTTGTGCGTGCAGGAACTTTGAGAGTACATTGCATAAGCCTCTTGCATATACTTCCTAGAGGCCTTTTGGTGTTGAGAAATGTTCCTGTTCTAATACTCTAAATGCTGGCTTCAGATGGATGCATGCAGCTGACCCTGCATCATTTAAGACTTTATCCACAGAAATTGAGGCAAGACTCAGCGTGTACCTTTAAGCGACTTAACTAGTGCCAGGGGCTCATTCTATCCAGGGAAACACATTTGTCAGATGGCCAAATGGGCCAGTGATGTCCCAGCATTCCACTGATTTCTATGGAATTATGGCAGCTTGGAGGACCAGTAGTCAATGGGTTAAATCTGTGGTTCATAAGCCTGCTATCTGGAAGGCTTCCATAGAGCAGTGGTGGAGTACCTCAGACTGAGTCATTTCTTTTAAAACCAATGACAAATGCATATTCTCTTCACAACTGTCGACAATCATGTTTCTTAAATGGGAAGATGCCTCTAAAATACTCCAGTGGGTTTAGCAAAGTGCTGAGACCCAACAACTCCTGAGTTCTTCGCCTGGTGCTGGTTTGCTTTGTGGCCTTGGACAACTCACTAAGCCCTTCATTTTCAAATAGAGGTGCCTCAAGTTAAGCACATAAATAAACGGCCTGACTTTGAGCCCTACAGCTCCCATGGACATCTGGCCAGGAGCATGATATCACTGGGACCTCTGCAAATTGGGCCCTGTAGTTTGGTGCCTAAAATATGGACGAAGATGCCCGTTTTAGGCTCTCCATCTTGAAAATGTTGGCTTCTACTGCAGGCCACCAGGTGAGCCTGTATTACTAAACAAACCCTCATGCTGGAAAAAATACTCCGATATTTAGTCCCCAGTGTTAAATATTTTACCCAGACATAGATTTGAATCCTCTGTATGTATAGTAGGTTTAGACTTCTGCCGTTCAGGCTGCTTCTGTTACTATTTGACTGGGTTCTTAAATAATCAAATCTCCTATCTTTGTTCAGGTGCCTTATTGATTGTTTGTAATAGTTTTTCTGCACTGTTCATACTTACCTCCCCTCCCCCATATTTGTAAAAAAAAATTCTACTTCCTTTTCTGACTGCCCTTTAATTATATCTCTTGGTTAAGTGCGTTAATTGGAACCAAGTACATTTAGTTAAGTCACAGATCAGAAAGGACACAATAGCTTATTTTAAAAAGCATTTTTGTACTATTTGTTTGACTCTCCGTTAGTAACCGTCCCGTAGAAGCTCATAAATGATGTTCTCCACACCCTGGATGTTGATCTTTCCTTTGTCCCAAACACCACTTTGCCCCTCCATGCTGTATGTCTTTTCATGGCGCTGAAGTCAATATGGCTCTTTGTCTGCCTTGGTTATTCCTCAGTATCGCTGGTGTCCCAGTATTGCCAACTCCCGCCAGTTTCTCTCAAGTAACGGGATTTCAGAGGATGCTGGAGCTCAGCTTGTGAGGACGCGAGAAGCTCCAGTCCCCTTGTGAAGTTCAGCTTTGCAGTGTCCCTCCCCTTCACTCGCTGTCCTTACAGGAGGGGAGCGGGGGGGGCAGGAGGGGGGGCGCGGGAAGGCAGCAAAGAGCCCTGCAGCTCAGCTGGGCTCTGTTCCCTCCTCGGCCCTCCCCTCCTGTGAGCAATGGGACAGAATGGTGCATCTATTCCTCCCCCTGCAGCACACGGCCTGGAAGGGGCCCCGCTGCAGCCCCCCCCCCCCACAGGTGTGGGAGAGGAAGGTAAAGAACCCCAGGAGGAGCAGAAGTGAGTGTGGGGGGGGCGCTGAGAGTTGATGGGGAGCTGAACTGGCAGGACAGGGGCTAGAACTGATGGGAGGACTGGGGGACAGGATAATTTCTGGGGAGGGGATGGGCAGATATTGGGGTGAGAGTGTTTGTAGTGAGAGTCAAAACCCCCTTACCCAATAATTTTGGTGAGTGAGCAACACTAACTGTCACACATACTGGGGTTGGGCAGAGGGAGTTCAAAAATCAAAAGGGAGACTGAAAAAACACAAGATAATCTTTTTTTGTAAAAAAAAAAAAGGTTTTTGGGGGGGGGTCTGACTCGTGATTTTTGATCTCTTGAGGCTGGCAGCACTGGCGTTGGTGTAGCTCTGGGGACTGTCATGATCTTCGTCTAGCCCCTTTCATCCCAAGGGATCCCAAAGGGCTTAACAAAGTACATTGAAATAAATCGACGGCCAGCTAACAATTAAAACCCAAATCCTTCTGCTTCAGGAGCCCTTGAGCTAAAGGAAATTTGCTCTTAGTGAGTATAAAGCTGATGCCATAGAGCACTGACTCCATCCAGTATCCTCAGTGGTACACACAGCAGCAGTTAGTTTCAGTACACAGCCAGTGTCACTGAAATACAGCTGCTCTTAGCAGTGGCGGATTAGCCAATGGGGT
Source organism: Terrapene triunguis (assembly GCF_002925995.2). Classification (NCBI taxonomy): domain Eukaryota; kingdom Metazoa; phylum Chordata; order Testudines; family Emydidae; genus Terrapene; species Terrapene triunguis. Next base: position 5,642,335 of record NW_020664419.1, read on the forward strand.
CCATGCCCAGGGGCCTCGGCCAATTGGGGGGCCCTGGAAAAATGGGCGCCCCTGCGCCCCGAACTGCTCCTCCCACCCGCCCAGGACTCCTGCTGTGGAGCGGGGTCTGGGCACAGGTGCTTGCCCTGCTCCCCCAGCGCTCCTGCTGGAGAGCAGGGAAAGCCCCCGCGCCCTGACCCCGCTCCCTGGCAGGAGTGTGGGGGGAGGAGGGAGAGGGACTGCAGGCAGAAGTGGTGGGGAGGGACCCTCACTTGCTCTGGCCCAGGGCCCCACAAACCCCTAATCTGCCTCTGGCTCTTAGTATGGAGGACAGTGGCCAGCTACACGCTATTCATCAGTGCAGGGAGTAGGGACGGTGGAAGTTTTGGTTAAAGACACTGGTGCGAACTCCCATGCTTACAAAATAGACCATTGGGATTTAATGTACAGGCAGGGCCCCTGTTTTTGAGCATCTCATCTGAAAACTACACCCAGAATAAACTGCAGGGAGCTCAACTTCTCCATCACTGAATGATGTAGGGCTGAGCTGCTCTTGCCAGGAACAGAACCTGCAGTTCCAGATGAGATTAGATACTCCAGGCCTGATTCTCAGACCCCCAAGCTATCCCCTGGAGAGAGGCAGCTATTAGCTGCTGCTCACAGAGTTGGTAGGAAAAATTCACACCCCAGTTTTTGTGGGTCCTGTGCAGTTAGTGACTTTTCCCTGTTTCTCAGCAGTGAAGTGGCAGATTTGGACTATTTAAAAATTGGAGGACAGGCTTCCTAAGGCAGTGTTTGAACCGAGCTGCTTGTACTGTTATGGCAACCACTAGTGCACAGGGACTTCCCTTAGCAGCAGAAGTTACTCTGCCTCCGAGCCCAATAAATAGGACTCCATCAAACTGCTCCACCGGTAGCAGCTTTAAGGAAGGCTAAAGGTTGACTCCGAATGTATTGCTCAGCAGTGGGCCAACTTCTCGGCTGCTATTTTAGCGTCTCATCGTTTCTCATAACGGGTAGAATTTTTTTTTTTTAATGGGGAAGGAAGGAGTTTCACTTGGTCAGATTTGTCATTCAATCTGATGTGCATTACAAAACTGGAACAGCGAGTGCTTTGGTGATGCAATCGTGAGTTTCAGCATGGTGTCCTTCTTTGCCTCTCTCAGGGCCCCAAATCGGTCACCCTTACTTACTGAGTATAGCACCTTCATCCTCAAGCAGTCCCACTGAAATCCATAGAATCCCTCCCAGAGTCCAGCATAGCCTGGCCTAGGCAGTGCAAGGGCATAGATCCAAATCAGAGGCTTGTATGTCTTTGCTCATCCAGCGCAGAGTGGAGGAAGGAGGCATTGCTGTGAAGGGGGAAGCATGGTTTTCAGGCCCATGTGGCAGTTAAAGGCCAGTCCATCCCTTGAGCTACTGTATCACAGTACACAGGGGATGACATGCACAGAGCACCAGGGTCAGGACCAAGGGGAGGTTTAGGCTAGCTTTTGCACAGCACCCACTGTGTGCATTTTGGCCATAACCAAGGATCTGGCTCATGATCTTTGTTTGCAGTTTGCTTTCACCTATGCACACTCACACTTCGTAGCATTGCAATGGTTGGACTTCAGCACCATGAAAACAGACCCTAAGTATTGTAGAGTTGGAAATATTCCTTGTATATTAAGTATCAATCTATTTACTGACTTTAAAAATCAGGGGTAGTTTAATGGCAGTGCTTATCTAGAGTGACCTATCAAGTGACAGCACTCATCTGCAGAGACCCCTGGCAGGAGAACATAATTTTACTCTGATTTTGTGGCTGGGCTCTGTCAGGCTCAACTGTATGCTCTTATTTAGTATTTATTTTAAAATAGTTTGTATTAGGTCTGGGGAAATTCTGCCAGATGTGGGGTCAGGAAGGAATTTTCCTATAAGTCAGATTGACAGAGATCTTGGGGGTTTTTCACCTTCTTCTGTTGCATGGGGAGCAGGTGGTTTGCTAGAATCATCTGAGCATATCTGACCTAAGCAATTTCCCTGCCCCTGCAGGGGCCTCTGGCATTGGTGGAAACTCATAAGACCAGCCATACTGGATCAGACCAATGGTCCATCTAGCCCAGTATCCTGTCTTCCAACAGCAGCCAGTGCCAGATGCTTCAGAGGAAATGAACAGAACAGGACAATTATCAAGATCCATCCCTTGTTATCCATTCTCAGCTTCTGGCAGTCAGAGGTTTAGGGACACCCAGAGCATTGGGTTACAGCCCTGATCATCCTGGCTAATAGCCATTGATGGACCTATCCTCCATGAATTTATCTAATTCTCTTTTAATCCAGTTATACTGTTGGCCTTCACAACATCCTCTGGCAATGAGTTCCACGCATTGACTGTGCGTTGTGTGAGGAAGTACTTTCTTATATTTGTTTTAAACCTGCTGCCTATTAATTTCATTGGGTGACCCCCTGGTTCTTGTGTTATGAGAAAAGGTAAATAACACTTCCTTATTCACTTTCTCCACACCATTCATGATTTTATCGACCTCTATCATATTCCCCCTTAGTCCTCTCTTTTCTAAGATGAACAGTCCCAGTCTTTTTAATCTCATGGTATAGAGGCTGATTTAAGTGATAAGTTACATACCACAGTTAGTTTTGCAATTTCATATTTGAGTTTCTGCAGAACTCTTGGTGAACACCATCTGGTCCTGGTGATTTTACTGTTTCATTTATCAATTTATTTCAAAACCTCCTCTACTGACACCTTAGATTTGTCACCTAAAAAGAATGGCTCAGGTGTGGGAATCTCCCTCACATCCTCTGCAGTGAAGATTGATACAAAGAATTCATTGATTTAGCTTCTCTTCAACAGTCTTGCCTTCCTTGAGTGTTCCTTTAGCACCTCAATCGTCCAGCGGCCCCACTGACTGCCTGGCAGTCTTCCTGCTTCTGATGTACTTAAAAAAAAAAAAGCTGTTAGTTTTTGTGTCTTTTAATAGTTGCTCTTCAGATTCTTTTTTGGCCTGTTTAATTAGAATGTTGTCATCCCTTTTAAATAACTGACACTATTGGTCTCTGTGTTCTCTGTGTGTGGCACACAACAATTCAGGCTCCTGAGGACTGAAATGCTTTAGTCTAACCCCAGTTATTGGGCTCAACACAGAGGTAACTAGGTAAGTTGAGTGGCCTGTGATATGCAGGAGGTCCCTATAGTCCCTTCTGGCCTTAAACTCCATGAAATCTATGAGAAATCATTTTTGTCTGATTTTGTTTGTGCCAACTTTAGCTTGGTGGGTTTGACTGCAGTTCAAAAATTAATGGGTTCAACATCTATTTAATAGAGCCTGGGCTAAAAAGAGCAAAGGCTGAGAGGGGGAAGGTGAGGAGAGAGAGAAATCCAGTCGAAATAATAGGGTTAAAAATGGAGAAGAGGACAGAACAATTACCTCCACTGTAGGAATCATTGGGTGAATTTCTCTGGCCAGTGTGATGGATGAGGTCAGACTGGATGATCTAACAGTCCCTTCTGGCCTTAAAATCTGTGAAGGATGGAGAGACAAACAAGACAGAGAAACATGAAGGTGTGGCGGGGAAAGAGAAGGAATCTAAGAGGAGACCGTTTATATCTCCTATACATGCCATCCACTTATGCCAGCCTGGCTTGTGGGATGCGGTATGATTTGCTAATGCAGAGTGCTGGTTTCCTGGTGGACTCCCACTCCTTTTTCAAACCCTAATGGAAATATTTCCCAATGTTCGCAAAACCTCCCACTCCACAAACTTTTCCCATCAGTGATTTTTCACATGTTTTTCCAAAGTCTAGCAAGAGAGAATTGGCAGTTGGCAGTGAAGATAGCTTCGTAGCCAGGTCCCAAGAGATTGAAATGGCCATAGTCTCTCACTGTGCTTTTGAAAGTCCCAGGTTCTCCCAGGAAGTGGCAGACAAGTTCTGGGTTTCCAAAGGGTCTGGCTTTTTATTTTTTTTAAGAAACCGAGCCATGCATACATGTATGTAAGTACTGGAAACACTGGTCCATTTGTTATAAAAATGGAACAAAAGACACCTTTATTACTATTGTGATATAAAACATTTAGCACCTCGATGGTTATTTATGAACTTTAGCTGATAGGGAAACTGAGGCACACTCAACCCCCATCCTCTTCCCATTGCGGTCAGTGGCAAAACTCCCATTGACGTCAGTGGACTCAGGCCCTACAGAGGATAGGTGACTCTCCAAAGCCACACAGTGAGTTGTTATTGGAGCTCAGGAATTTGGGCCCAGATCTTCAAAAATATTTAAGTACCTAAATAGCTTTGAGGAGCTGGGCCTTGGACACCAATTCAGCCAAGCGCCTAAGCAGCCCCTTAAGACTTCAGTAGTACATAAGTGTGTGCTTAATTTTAAGCACACTCTTAAGTACTTTGTTGAATCTAGACCTCAGGTCCTGGCTCCTTGGCCTGTATTCAGATCATGCCTTTGTCATCAACTTGAAAAAACTGAAACCCTGCCTTCTTTTCCTGCAACCTCATTACATTGCTTTCAGTCATTTCCCGTGTGTCCCCGGGGGAAAGTACAGTGGTTTTAGGTACAGTATTTTGTAACAGCATCTGACATAATTCCCAATAAGAACAACATAAGAACGGCCATACTGGGTCAGACCAAAGGTCCATCTAGCCCAGTATCCTGTCTTCCGACAGTGGCCAATGCCAGGTGCTTCAGCGGGAATGAACCGAACAGGTAACCATCAAATGATCCATGTACTGAATCTGTAGTTATATCCCAGTGTAGCTACCAGTGAATGCCCACTATTTTTCTTGTAACTCTCCTCATTGGCCTGGAAGTAGCTCTCTTTGGAGTGTGATATGGGCCATTCAAGCCAAAGCTTTGGGCATCTTTTGCATAATAATCTCAATACACACTGACCTCATCTGGCATGCATGCTAAGTCCAGAGACATTGTAATGATAAATATGTAAAGTCCCGCTCTGAGTCAGTGAGATTTTACATATTATCATCAGTTTGCTCTGACAGACCCAGTCTGTTCCTTTGCAGTCTACGCTGCACTTTTTGTGCCACATCATGGAGAAGTGAATCTGGTTTCCTCTCCAAACTTCAGACCATAAAACATGGAAGTGACATAAGCTTTCCACTTAAGCTTCCTTGGGAATAAGAATAGGAATCATGTCCTTTGGGAGTCAGCATTCTCAAAAATAAATCACTGTTAATCTTTATTTCTGTACAGTGGATATTAATAGGAGAGGTTTTACTGAAGATGGACCCAAGCTGCCAAATTCAGGTCCAGGTTCTTCCAAAAGTCTGGAGCATTTAGCTCTGGGGCTTTGGGTTGACCCATCAGAGACACAAGGCCCAGCAGCTGCTATGGACTCAAGCGTCCAGAAGGCTTGGGGCACACACACATGTGGGGTTTGGTGTCAGACGCTCATGTTTCTAACAGCAGAGAAACAAAAAAAAAATTAAACACATAGACCAAGACTTTGAAATCACAAGCCTCAGTTTTTAAAGGAGCCTAGGGGACTGAAATTCAGTGGGAGTTTGGCACCTAAATCAAAGCCATCTAAAACCATATTTAGGTACCTAAATAAGTGGCTTGATTATCAAAAGTGCTGAGCAGTCAAGTAGCTCTTACCGATTTTGTTGAGATCTTCAAAATGGCCAAAAGGGCATTTGACATTCAGTTCCCATTAATTTTAACGTGAATTGTTGTCCAGAGCTGCCTTAGGGATTGAAAAAATCTCAAGCACAGAGCATTTTACTGTATGTTATTTAAGGACAATAAATAAAAATAAAAAAGAGATAAATAAAAAGAGAAAGAAGGAGAGAGATTATTACTGAGGAGATCAGAACTGAAAGGTTACTGGCCCAGAGCTATTTAAAGGCATTTCCAATTCCCTCTCTCTCCAACAGGGCTAGAAGCCCTGGTTTATCCAGGGTCTAATTCTGCCATGCTTAACTGTGCCAATTTCATTGGGGCTATTTGAAGGAGATGGTATTACTCAATGTGAGTAATGTTGGTAGAATCTGATAGTAACTAAAAAGCATCTGAAATCCACCAAAATATCATGCACAGAATTCCCCCCCCCCAAGTGAAAATGGACCAAAATGACCCCCCCTCCTCCCCTTCCCCAATAACACCGGAAGTTCTCCCATGTAGACTTTGCAGCCAAAAAGCCAATTTCAAATGCTGACTTTTAAATTCCTGAAGCCAGCAAAGGGAGGTGTATAATGGAAATGGTAGTGTATTGTATTTCCAGGTCCTGCTGTCTATGGTTGACAAGAGGTCCTTGTTTTTCTCTTAAATTCCACACATTTTCTTCCTTTTGATTCTTGCCTTGTTTAGGCTACTTTTTAAATGCAAATATGCTTGTTTAATTTTAAAAGTAGGTACATTTGGTTCTCCTGATAGCAAGCAAGGAACTAGCATACACTAGACTAGAGTGAGTTGTGCTATGTAAGTATCTATCTCATAGAGCTGGAAGGGACCCTTGAAAGGTCATTGAGTCCAGCCCCCTGCCTTTGCTAACAGGACCAAGTACTGATTTTTCCCCAAATCCCTAAGTGGCTCCCCTCAAGGATTGAACTCACAATGCTGGGTTTAGTAGGTCAGTGCTCAAGCCACTGAGCTATCCCTCCCCCATCCACCCCCCCAAACTCTGCCAATGCACATACATCCTCACCTGCAACACCCCCTGCTACTCCAATTTTGGATCTCAGCTCTGCCCATGTACCTCTAGTCCTGATCTTGGAAGCACTCAGTGCTTTCATGATGAAGGCTATATAAACCCCTGGATAGCTAAATGGAATTTCCAAGCTACAGGGCCTTAGCTGCTGCAGTACAAAAGGGGCTGTAGTGTTGTATATGAACTGAAGAAGAATAAGAACCCTGTGCAGGGTAAGTTTATTTCTGCAGCAGCAGCATGGCAAATCCTAAAGGGACGTAGCCTCCTTGCAGATAACGCACCACCTAGATCAATCTCTAGCTAGTTCCTTTAGTAGCACCATTTTTTAAATGGTGGGATGTGGCTGACCAATGGACAGGAAGCCTTTTGGGTCCAAATCACTGGATTCTTTCTTTCCTGAATATTCCATAATGACTTTTGTTATTTGTATTCCTTCCTCTGCATCTTTCTTCACAGCCAGATCCTGTCCATTCCCTCTGGCTCTGCGGTCCACAGAGAACTGGCTTTTTTCCTTTTTGTTTGATGGAGGCGTCCCTCACCTTGGGTGACATGCAGGGAACGCTGCGTGATGGGCCGCCTGACACGCAGTCCTGAGTAATACACAGATGGCCACTGCTAAGTGACTTCCAGTCTCGCGCCCTCATAAAAGGGAATTAACTGAGCAACTCATGGCCCCGGAATTGGGGAAGCAGCGTGTGAAGTTTACTTACAAGTGTGATAAGCATGTTGGTGTATGAGAAGCTGTGCTTTTTACCACTGCACTTTAGACGGAAGCTGTTTTACAGCACCTAGTGCTTTTCTTGATGTTCTGTTTACTTAGATGACCCCACCACCGTAGCACCTGAGTGCTGCACGAACACCAATGAACAGATCCTCAATTTGACTCAGCGGGTGTAGCTGGGTGCTCACACCTTTGAAAATCAGGTCACGTAGGTGCCTAAGGATTAACCTAACTTTAGGCTCCCATTTTGGGGAATCTTGGCCAATAATTATTATGTAGCCTAATTGAAAGAGGATCTGATTTTAATTCAATCAGGTTTCACTTCCTTGGTACTTGTGATGTCACTACCCTACCAGTTCTCCAGTCAGCCACAAGTCTTCCAGGATAAACAGGATATACAAGTGTCACAGTGTTCTCTGATCACCACTGGGGTGCCTGCTTGTAATGTGGCTACATCTGGGAAATAGCTTTGCCTGGTCTGAGACCCCTTTTCCATCTCTCGTGGGCTGCGGCCCTGTTCACGCTCCAGGAGTTGTGATACTTCCTCTATGTGACTCAGCCCTCCAGCCAGGTCACTATATGGTTTCTCCCTTCCGAAGTCTCTCAGGATTGGCTGACTGGGTATCATTCCCAGTAGTCCTCCAGTTCAAGCTTATGCCACTTCCCCAGTGGCAGGTAGGGGAACCTGGGCCCATCCACTACTCCAGGTTTCTGCCTAGGGACCCTACAATCAGCCACCAAGGTCAGCTCCATCCCAAAATCCTGCTGTTGTTTACCTGGACTGCTTCCTATTCCATCTCTGTCAGACTTCCTCCTCCATCACCCCTCTGGGTGGGCCCTTCCCTCAGGCCCAGGAGTCCAAGACTTCTACTCCCTCCCGGAGTTTCCTCCTTTTCCCTCTCTAAGCCCAGAGAGTGACTGCAGGCTTCCACACTGCAGCCTTCTTCTGCCCTCTCTTCCTGGCCTTATACCAGTCCTGCCTTCTCCTGCCCAGCTGGACTCCCATCTTCAGTAGGTGCTTGCCTATCAAGCTTAACTATCCTTTAGGTGTGGACAGTCAGGTTACTTAACACCTCCCTCTCTCCAGCATCCACCTTAATCCTTTTCCGGGGTAGTGTGGCATCACAAGATCTGACTTTTTCATGCAAAGAAACAAGCAGGAGGAAAAAGTTTATACATCAACGGATAAGGACATGAAAACATTTTCCTGCCTTTAAATCAGGAGCGAAATTACAGACTTTAGTAGAGCTGGTGTTGCTGTACGTTAGCAGCAGCATCTCAGCCCATTGCAATTCAGACACAACTAAACTCTTCCTTGAAACTCATTGTGACTCCTTGGAGAAAGTTGACATGAGAAATTCTTTCACTGATGGAATGGAGAAAACGGAATGCCTTTGCCTCTATGGATACAACCAAATCAGAGGCTGTACAGCTGTACTGTACCTTGGAAGGGGGGTAGACTGTGGTCCCTTCTAAACCTATGATTCTATAATTCTACCTGTATCCTATGGCTATAGCAAGGATGGTTGGTACGTAAATTGTATATTGTAGTGTCTAACTGTTTGATCTACAGGGTCCCCCACTTCCTGATTTTGTAACAACTCTCTCTGCTCTTGACATACAATTTTGTTTTTTACCCTTTTGGATTTTTCCCCCAACTCCCTTACTAGATTCCCTCCCGCCATCCCCACCGAGTGTTTTTTGGGACCTTGCATTTTAATCTCCTCAATCAAGGCTACATTTACATGGGTGATTGTATATTTATTGCAAAGTAAAATTGTGGCCAATTATACGTTCTCACTATATATTTGTAACAAAATATATAGATTTACTTCCAGAAATCAGCGGTGCACTATACAGTCTAAATGTTGTTGTGCCAATTTGTTGGAATGGCTTAGTTTTCCAGCCTGATAGGTATGTTAAAAATGATTAAAGCAGACTCATGACTCCCAGTATTGCATAAGGGCCTATAATGTAGCATCTAACACCTGTGGTGTGTTCGTCTGTCGATGTGTTTACATCGTGCTCATCACGTCTTGAGCTCATCACCGCTTCTAAACTTTCTACATAAATGAAGTAGTTGCCTGGGGGCAGACCCTCACCTGGTGTAAGTTGTCATAGCTCCATTGAAGTTAATGGAGTTATGACACTTTACTCCAGCTAAGGATCTGCCCCATCATATTTAAATGAAGCAGCTTTGGGAATGCTGGGGACATGCCCTGTACAAGCTTGGGGTATATTTTTCTGACTCTTCCATAATTTTATCTTCACATCTTTATTTGCTATGCTAATTTATTTCAGCCACCCTGGGATTGATTTCATTAAGGCAGTTCCGCTAGCCTGGAAGCATTGTTTTAAACTGAAAAGGTAGCTGGCCATCAGATAAAAATCTGTCAATTTAAAAATTCAACCTTAACCAGTCTGGTGCATTGCCTTTCCTGTGAAATAATGACCAGACAGCACCAAGCTAATGGGCCCTATAGGTCATTCCCTGGAATCTAACCATAATCAGTCATTAATCCTGCAGGGAATTAACTTTGCCAAGGACAATATTAAGCATTTATCCTTCCCCTCCCCCGTCAACCTCATGATTTATTCTTGTGCACAAGAGCTCTCTCTTGCCTTTGTCATTCTGGGCCTGATCCAATGTCCATAGAAGGACCCCCTTCCATAGGTTTTGGAGTAAGCCATTTGGAGAGAGACCCCAAACTTCTGCTGACTTCAGTGAGTCTGAAGGGTGCTGAGCACTTCACAGGGCATAGGTCCTGTGTCCCTAATACCTGGATATTAGAGACTAGTGACTTCCCCCCATTAATCTTACTATTGTATTGTGTAAATTACTATGCTTGGTAATAAAAGCATCAGGTCAGTAGGTTGTGCTGTTAATACAGGGCTGCTGGACCAGCAGGCGTACGTGCCTAGCATCCGCGCTGCTCCTCCTGTAATAACCCAGCTGAACTACATCTTGGGTGCTGGAGTTTCCTAGCCGCCTGCCAGGCAGCAAGCCCCGCTCTGAAGAGCTGCAGGAGAAGGTAGCGATCAGCGCCCACGGGAGGGCTGGAGAGCGAACCGGTCGCAGCGCCAGGCGCCGGCTCCTTCCAAGGGCTGCATCTCCCTGCCGCAGCAAGTGCATCCAGCTGCGATGAAAGGCGCGTCTGTAGCCAGGGCTGAGGCTTCCCCGCAGAGTCATGCGGAACGTGCGGGACGTGCCTGCACCCGGCAGCCCACACCCCTGTCTGCGTTTTGCCTTTTGTGTCGCGTGCGTGTGCGCGCGCGCTGAAATGCAGCATAGCTTTCAATTAGGAGGGGGAAATGATCGATATTAAAATATAAAATATAATTGTACTCTAAACATAAGCTCCTGATCTCCGCTCGGTTGCATAAAGGTTACAGGAGCCTGAATGGGGATTTTTCTTTGTTGGTTTCAATACAAAAACTTTGCATTTATATTTCACCCCTTAATGGGGAGGAGCTCATCCCCGTGCATTGTGTATACACAATATACAGGGAAATAATCCATTGATCTCTGGTGTATATCTCAGGGAAATAATCCATTTGGGATTTAGTGTATTCACAATACAGTTCAGTGAAAATACTTATATGTCTATATTTTAGAGCTACTATAAAGTACATAATTTCCCCCTTATGCATATGAGGACTATACCCTTATCGTTTCAAGATTTTTATATCTGACTGTGCAATAAATGTGTATATAGATTATACACTTAGTGTGTGTATAAAATATGCATGCACCGGTATTTACCAGTGGGTATTGCACCCAGACTAGTATCTAATGCTAGATAGAGAATGTATACCACATGCATACATGGGAGCGATACGCTGCGCTCTTAAAATTAGTCTAGGGTCGCGTCGATTATCCGTGCCATGTATGGATTTGTTGCCAGTTTGTCTCACTAATGTGAGTCCTTTGTCTACAAAAAAAGTTGATCGCAAAGCCCCCAGGGTGGCTGCAACTCGGCTAGCCGCCACGCGGGGGCAGCACGGCTTGCTTCTCCGGAGGCCGGCAAAGAATTCCCCCCGCCCTTGCCGGCTAGGGGCGGGCTGTGGGTGACGCAGGGTTTGCCGGCCGGTCTTTTGCTGCAGAAATAGCTGCGGCGAGGTGGGAGTCGGGGCATTCACACACGCGAGAGGCAGGAGGTGGAGGAAGACTCCCGGGAACCCGCCTCACTAGCATTCCCCGACCGGCTCCTGCAGAGGGAAGCCCCCGGGGACATTCCGCCCGCGGAGCAGCGTTGCAGGGGCGTGAGGTTGACGGGTCGGCGAGACTCCAGCCCTCTTGTCCCGGGGAACACGTGCAGCCCCGCGCTCCTCTTGACTCTGTCGCTGCTGGGCTCCCCTCCCCTCCAGGCCGTGCCCCAGCCTTACTTTGCAATCACTGCATGAGCAGAAGCCTTAAGACTAGCGTGTAAAGGACATCCGGTGCTGCCGCGTCCGGGCCCGCTTGTAAAAAAAAAAAAAAGGCCCCCTTTTTATTCTCTTTCCCGTGCATCTCTCCACCAAGCCGGCCACGGAGCGCAAACCGACCTGGGTTGTAAAAATGCCCATGGAGCTGACGCAAAGCCGGATCCAGAAGATTTGGCTCCCCCATGATAACCACCCTGCGCTGCCCCGCAGATGTGAGTACAGTACAGCGGGGGCGGGGGGCGGACAGATGTGTGGGAATAGGGCGGCGGGGAGGGGGGGGATAAGCCTTAGCGGTGCCCGCACCTCCGCAGAGCAGTGCCAGTCTCTATGCGCGCTAATGCCCCGGCCGGGGGGACCATGGTCTATTTCACTTGCGGTGTATTTACGGGAACTGCCGGTCCTGGCGCTCGATGGGCGTGGGATGCCGCGAGTGGGGGGAGCGGTGTGTTCCACACACCTCCCTACAAGATGTGAGTGGGATACTGGGGGGGGTGGGGGGCTACCCCTGCCTTGTTCCAAGGGGCCGCCCCTGGTGTCATGGATTTACCCCTTCGGGTGAGCCTCGCCCCGTATTATCGCTGCCAGGTCATTATTTCGCAGGAAAGGCAATGCACCAGGCGGGTTAAGGGTTAATTTTTAAATACATTGAAATAAAACGGATCATGGGCGCTGTTTGCAACATAACCTGGGCACGTAGGACGGTTGCACCGGAGAGCAGTGGGAATGTCCCCCGGAGAGGAGAATACCGGGCAGGCTCGGGGAAATGGGGTTCCCCTAGAAATCAAGCGTTGTCCCGTATTGCACACGGGGCTTGTCCCGTATTGGACACGGGGCTCGTCCCGTGTGTCCATCCAGCGGAGTCGGTGGGAGGAACATACTCCCACGTCTGCCTTGAGCAGAGCATCCGTGTGAGGCTGAGCAGGGAGGCGCAGCTGCCGGGCCGACGCGGGAGGGGTTGCTGCAAGCCGTGGGCCCATGCCCCGGGCGAGCTGTGCGCCTGAATGGCCGTATAACCGGCCCGTAGCTCCGCGTCTGCGTGTCCTTAGTGCTGCCGGCATGGGCGGGCGAGTGACCTGAAATGCTCCCTAGACCCGGTCTAGCCGCAGCACGCCCCCTCCGGCTGCACGCATGGCTGGAGGCGGGGATTGCTGCTGGCGCGTGTGACTCCTCCGTGCTGGGGGGTGGACATAGGCTGGAAATGGCGATGGCTTTGCCGCATCCGACAGTGTGCATTGCTCCTCGGCTGGGCGGGCAGGGTCCAGACCCGCCGCCTTCCCGTTCTCTGACCCTGGGGCTGCTGGAGGGACGGGACCAAGGATCAGTCGTGCTGGGAGATGGCTGGTGTGGCTTCCCCACGTGTAGCGTTGCTGGATTGGGTGGGAGAGGGGAGGGGGAAAGCACGGATGCTGCATTTTCCCTGCTGCATTGTTCCCAGGGCCCCTTTCTTCCCCCGTAAGGGAGATCTGAGCTCGGTGCAGTCCCACCTCCCTTCAAAAGAAATCCCTGCACCTAATTCTCCTCTTTGTTAAGGCGCTGCAGAAGATGCAGTGCCAAACCGCATCTCTATAGCCTCTTGCACCCAGGGATCTCCAAGTTCTTTATAAACATTAATTAATTAAGTCTCATACTATCCCCTGAAGAAGAGCTCTCTGGGTAAGCTCCAAAGCGTCTCTCTCACCTGCCGAAGTTGGTCCAATAAAAGATTACCTCACCCACCTTGTCTCTAATATCCTGGGACCCACAGGGCTACAACAACACTGCATCGTACCATCCCCGGTCTTTCCCCATGAGAGCTGATTAAAGTGTTTCTCCCCTGAAAAGTCCGTAGCATTCCTCCCTCTTCTCCCCCAATCCTGTGATTCACTTTTAGCTCTGCCAGCATGAGACAAGTGGCGGTGGCTGGGTGCTGTCATAGTTGTGGGTCACCTGGTTATTTGCCTTCACCTAGCTTTGGATAGGATCCTCCAATACAGAGAAGTTTGGAAGGACAATCCACCCTATCAGGGGATGCTGATCTCTCTAACCCACTTTCAGAACCATGGCCTGGCAAACGCGACCTAATTTTGTAAAGTTACATCACTCACGTTTTATTTCGGCTGGGATTATCAAAAGCCTGGTTCTGCTTGGGGTTTTACCATTGACTTCGCGTTGGAAAGTCCCTCACCCTTTGCTTCCATGTGCAAAATGAGTTGCATAAGTGACTTCATTTTGGTTGTGATCCCGTAGGAGGGAGGTGAAAGGGGTAAGCGCTGTGAATAATAAAGCAGAAACATTAGCTTCATAATTTGATTTTTCTTTTAAACTGGCATGAACAGAAAGCCTCATGGTCAAAAAATGGAACCATTCAATTAAAACAAAAACGCAAACACCGGGATCATATAGGTGCTACTGCAGTACAAAGCATCAAAACGGGAGTCGGTCAACTTATATGTAAGCAAAGCTGTAAAGATGCAAGTCACATAACTTTGCCCACTCCTAAATAAGCAGTCTAGAAACCTTTGCACAAATACTGCTGTTGTGAGGTGAGGATTGCTTGTACTCTGCACGCAGGGAATATACAGAAGTAATTTGGGCAGTCAGCGATACTAGTCTTGTCTTTTAGCTAAGCTTGATTATTTGAAAATAGCTTGTATATTTGTGTCCCGCGACCAGAAACATTGTCCCTTTAAACAGCTGGGGTTAAAAACCAGCCACTGATTGTGCTGGCTCTCTTGCCTATGGGGGGAGAGTGAGAGTGTGTGTGTGTGTGTGTGTGTTGAATGCCATCTGGTCCTATAGAGAAAACTATACGATATTTTCCTAATGGGTTTGCCAGTCAAATTAAATGAGTTTTTATTGGCTGGAGAAACTATACAAGTGTTGCCAAAGCGGAAGAAGAAGACGACCGACCCCTGGGGTGTCTGTCAGAGATGGCACAATCTGCCCAGAACAGGGCTACATGTGGGATTTGATACCCCCTGCGTTCCTTTGTCAGTCAGCTGGGTAGAGTAAACGGAGTAGGAAATAGCTTTATGGAGAAGGCTGCATATCTGTGTGGCAGCAGGACCTTGATTTCTACAGGATAACAGGGGACATTAGCTATATAGTTAGCAGATGGGACTTTTACAGGGTACTCCACGTAGGTGTTTGGCTTTTTAAAGAAATCCTTATAAAACCGATATGGCCCTATACTCGGTACTCCACAGTCATCAACGTAAATCGCTGAGGGAGAGAGAGCTTGTGATGTATTTTGGTTTATCAAGACTTCCGTGGAAGTGCTAGTTGATGTGATAATGGAGCTTGTAATTACTCTCCCTTCACATGGAATGGGACCCCTCGGGGGTGAGTCCTAATAATCTGTTGGATATACGTCTTTAATGTTATTCATTTGGGCATCAAGGACACCCCCCCCATCCTTCCCCCCGCCGCCCGCAGCTGCTCCATACAAATAAAACAAGGAGCACAAACATCACTCCAGACTGCAGAGCAAATACTGAGCTACAATAGAGATTCGTAGCTAATGCACATAGCGTGAAATCCCAGGGAAAGCAGGGAGCGATAGTGTCTCTTTTAAGCATCATCAAAAAGCTTCCCCGGGCCAACAGCATGCATTTTTCTGCGTGTCTGCATGTGAAATAATTAGTCTGATTGGCTGACTTCTTGTTAGGGGAGATTGAATGGATGTGAAACGATGCCTCCCTCCCGCCTTTGGATGGTGATCCATTAAATTTCTGACAAGTTGCACGTCTCTCACGTAGTCTGTGAAGCCAAGTTATTGCAGACGGCTTAATGGGCAGAGCCACTCACTTTACAAGAGGGAGGGGTGTGTGTGCATGGAATATTTGAGGATGCATAGCTGGTACTTTTCTCTTCCTTCATCCTTGCTCAACTTGCATGTGTACCTGCATATATATATTTTGTGTGTGTATACAATTATATACCTAATATATATGTATCCTGTGTGTGTTGTGTGCACGCAAGCAATTCTGTGGAGTCAACTACCAGAGTGCATACACACACACACACACAAGCACCATAGAAATGCTTTATAAACTAATTTACCAAAGTGTTTTTATCTCTCTCTATCCAAATGTGTATATGCACATGTGCATGTATATTTTTATAAAGTATATGCATTGTAGAAAAGTCTAGACAGCTATATTACACACATCTGTTTTGCAGCCCCTCCTAACCCAGGGTCATTCTGTTGTTTGTCCTGATCTTGCAGCTTTGTATTCTTGCTGTCTGTTTGGCATAAACTAACAGTCTTTATTTAGATAGTAAAAATTGATTGGGGGGATTTTCTATTTTAAACTCAGGTTGGTAGTAGCAGGAAATCCCCCTCACACACGCTTTGATGAATATCGTGGCACATTGGGAAATGTTTGCACTGATTTTTGTGCTTCTAAAGATCCTAGCTGAATCCTCTTTACAGCTGGAACTTGTTTTGGTTACACTGAAATCTGTATTATTTTTAGTGGAGGCTAGAAAGGATTAACCGAATCTTTGGTTCATTTTATGTGCTCCACGCTTTGCACCTTTCCAGGTTTTTCATTTAGTTCCTGTAAACAAGATGCCCACTGACTTTGGTGGGCTTTAGATCAGGTTCTTAACAAGGAAGTGCACATACAATCCCCAGCTGCTACTTCTCTTTAGGAGGTACTTTTATTCCAATGACTCTCCCCACCCCCGAGTTTATGGACCTTCCTTAAAATGCATCTGATGGAAAAATTTCCAAATGAAGATGCTCAACTCCTGCAACTCCCTCAGTGGGAGCAGTGTGTGTGCTCAGCACCTCTGAGGATCAGACCCTACGTTTGCAGATTTCCCTGTGTGTATGTGCATGCTCATCCTTGCAGGGTCAGATTTAATTAACTGGAGCATAAGAATAATGAAATATTCAGTGGAGCGAACAGTCCAATTCCCTTCTCTGTTCAAGTATCTATTTATTTTTAATGTCGAGCACATTTGGCAAAATTCCTCTTGGCTCCGTGTTGTGGATCTTTTTTCTGCTGTGGGGGAAGGGAGCACATTAAGTTTCTTCTTTCACCTCTCACCCTCCCTGGCCAATGGTGAGACTTCAGCAGTGCTGGTGTGAGTGTAGAGATGGGGAAACACCTGCAATGCTGCCCTGAGGTCTGGGATTGGGGATCTCTTGTAATAGCTGCAGCCAGCTCTGATTTGGTGAGCTCAAGTGGGAAAGTTGGGGGAAACTCTCCTTTAATCCTGGACTGCAGAGCCGGGAGGCGAGATGGTAATTCAGGAGAGCAAGGCTGAACAGACCCGCCAATTCATTTTTCTTTTCAGATTTGCTTCAGTCTTTTACTGGAGTGTTTCAAGACCGGCTTCATTTTTTTCCTTAGTGCAAGAAAAACTTGTGTGCATTTTTTTTTTTAAGTTAACCATTCTATCATTCTTTGATTTTTTTCAGTGTTGACCCCCCTATTGGCTAAGATCCAATCCTCTGTTAGTCAGCTTTATCAGGCACTGGCAAGAGGAATGACTCGAGGATCTAATCAGTCTTTTTCACTGTTGCTATAATTTTGTACCAGGCTGTCCTTTTTCCAATAGCTTTAGGGGTTTTCTTTGGCTGCAAGGCGGTAGAAATCTGTCCTGATCTAGATGCACAGGAATTTACATAGACATTGAAAGGAATCTACACCCCTTAAATTTGACTGCAACTCCCAAATCTAGTTTGAGAAAAGTCCCATCCCCTTCCCTTTCAGCAATCTGCCTCTTGCTTGCACCATTCAAAAATATTGGCGGAGCTCAGCAAATCACATGATCCAGATTGATCTGATGGAGCCAAATGAGATTGGAGTCCTGTTTATTGCGTGCACAAAACTCAGCTTCATTCTGTGCGGTTATTACCTTTATTTTTCTTGCTGTAATAACAAAAGACATTCATTCCTTGCATGCCATTCTGATGAGGCTGACAAACTAGACAGAACTATCTGTGTGTAAGGAATGGAGGGAAAATGTCCTTGAAAGGCTTGTGTGTAAAAATGAGGACTGCAGATAACTTCACTCTGAGTTGTCCATAGGTGACTCTTATTTAAGGCTCTTTTTATGCTTAGCATGAAGACCAGGAGGTTTTGCATATGGGATGCCAAGTAGCATTAAGGAACTCAACTATAATCCAGATTCTATTATGCCATCAATGACAGCTGTCATCCTTTCTTGCATTTTTCTATACTTGGAATAAGTGCCAGGCCTTTCCCTTGAGGTTCAGGAGCATGTCATACGGCTTTTTCTTCCCTTGTGCAGCAGTGGGACTCTTCCTAGAGACCTTGTTGGGGGTGGAGATGTCTAAATACGAGAGAAATTTGGCTCAGAAATCTTGCTACTTTTTGGTCATGTAATTAGGTTAAATGAGGAGGGATCTTTATTTTAACAAATATTTTAACTGCCGCCATGTTAGTGTTAGTGCTTTTTCTACTATCATCTCTGAACTGAATTTCAATCCATTGACACAGATCGGGCTTTAAATTTTAAAAAGTATCTGCTTCAAAGTAGCTTGATATACATGTGGTAAGTGGTGGAGGCTGTAATGGACCATTTCACTCTTAAATGTCACTTCCGGAATGGCCACAGCTCCGCAGCTAATGTGTATTATTCTATTTCTGTCCTTTTTCAAGCTCAAGGGGATGGTCAGTTGCATGTTTCTGTTTACTTAAAAGCTGTTACTCATTCTAAGAAAGGTGGTTGGAAGGGACTGTCCTGTGAGTTTATAGCCCTCTCTTTCAGGGCTTTAGAGGCCTGCAGTCATGTCTGCAAGTTTAAGCGGAGCGCTCACATCTTAGTCTTTCATGGATTTTTCCCCCCGCATCATAAATCCAGTACCTAATTTGAATCTCTTCCTGGGCACAGACAGACCGGACTCGAATGGGCAGGGCCATTCTGCAGGACCCAGTGGAGGTGTATTTGCTGAGTGGGGAGAGAAGTCTGAACAAGGCCTGCCCTATGCCTAGGTCTGGCTAGCGTTGCTGTGGCTTGCATTTGTGAGCCCCAGTTTTGCACTTCGTTACAGGAGCGAAGTAACTAAAGGCCGTTTCAGTGAGAAGTCACTTGCAGTAATGCACTTCGCGTGTCCCTGGGATGTTCAGGACACTGTGCTCTCAAGCACCTTGTTGTGAAAGGACTTCAAGAACACTTGAGTCTTCTGGGAGTGGTGTAAGAGGAAGCAAAGTCACAAAGTGGGGACTGGGCGTGGTTTAACTTGACCTCATCTGCCTGCAAGTTGATGCTGTAATGACCCAACTCCAGAAGGCCCTCGCCTGTGCGCTATGCTATCTCGGCAGTGGCAGCAGCAGAGAGCATTAGCCAGGAGCCAGTTCTGCAGGGCATGTGTGATCCGTGAACGCCTTGCTGCTAAGGCAGGCCTAGAAACGAAGCTGGCACCAGTTGGACCAGCTTCAGTCAGTGCCTTTTGAATCCCAGTGAACTACCCACTTGTATAGAAGAAGGTCTAGATCGCTGGAAAGTCATATGCAGGAGGCGGCCCGTTAAAGTTCCAAAGAGCTTGGATACTGAGTAACTCTTCTGGGAACCAGGTTCTGAGGAGAAGTATCTTGTGTTTCAAACCAGCAAACCAAACATAATGAATCATACCATTGTCGCCTGCATTCCACTAGCTCTTTATTGAAGCAGTCCACCGGTTTCCCTGTGAGGTGGGGAAGGTATTAGTGTCCTCATTTTATAAATGGGGAAACCGAGGCACAGAGGGGTGACGTGACTTGCCCAAGGTCATGCAGGAAGTCTGTGGTAGCGCTGGATGTAGAACCCTGTCTCCTAATTCTGAGCTTCAGCTGTAAGACTGCTTCCCTCCCGGTACATCAGTGCTTAGGAGAAGAGGTATTGCTTGGTTTCGTCAGGCCATTGCATCGGGCTTCCTTACCCGGCGACTCCAGAGCTGTCTGCTGCCCATCTCTGCTCAGTCTGACACGTGATCATTCAGCAGATCCTGTTGCAAAAATGAGTCAGCAGATTTGCAGACTCGAGGCTTCAGTGCCTGGCGCCAGTTGTTTGATGGGGAGAGGGAAGACTAAAGAGGGTGGTATTAGATTTCCTCCTGCTGTCGATGCACTGAGGGGATGTTGGAGCAGTAGTAAGCGCCCTGATGCCTGCTTTGTCAAACCTCGCAGGGATGATGCTGAGGGATTATAATGGCTGCTTGTGTGTTTTCTCTCTTCATTGTAGCCTGCGGGCCGCAGCTTACCAATTCCCCCACTGTGATCGTTATGGTTGGCCTTCCAGCTCGGGGGAAGACTTACATCTCCAAGAAGCTGACTCGCTACCTCAATTGGATTGGCGTCCCAACAAAAGGTGAGGCCCCAGCCAGCCGTTCCTGCTAGAAGATAAGTGCCCTGGTCCACTGGGGAGGTGCCTGTGGAGTTAAACACTCCAATGGATTGAGCCTGGCAGGATCTCCCTCTTCCGCATCCAGGGCCGGCTCCAGGCACCAGCCGACCAAGCACGTGCTTGGGGCGGCACCTTGTAAGGGGCGGCCAATCTTGGAGTGGCAGGGGGGCGCTTGGGTTTTTTTGTTTGTTTGTTTGTTTTGTTTCGGCGGGGC
>NW_020664419.1:5662797-5958924 GCF_002925995.2 Terrapene triunguis
GGCGGGGCAGCGCTTGGGGGTTTTTTTGGTTTTTTTTTGGTTTGGCGGGGCGGCGCTGGAGGGGTTGTTTTTGGTTCGGCGGGGTGGCGCGGGGGGGTTGTTACGGCGGGGCGGTTTTTTTGTTTTGTTTTTTTTTTCTTGGGGCGGCAAAAAAGTTAGAGCCGGCCCTGTCCGCATCTATCGGGGAGAGAGATCCTTGAGAGAGGATCCTGGCTTCTGCCTGCCCCTTCCATTGATGAGTGACTACAGAGATGTTCCTTTTTCGCCGAGGGGGCCAAGCCCATTTGGTTTGTTTATCGAAAGGGCTTCTTGCAGCAGAGTTCAGTGTGTGAGGGATTTCCCAAAGCCTTTTGCTCCACCTCCTCCCAGGGTGAATCTGGCTCTCGGATCTGTCCAGAGAGTGTGGGCACTTGCCAGAAACTCCTTGCAGTGGAGCAGTGGGCTGCTGAGCCCAGCCATGTTTGACACCCTTGCGGCTGGGATCCCTGGAGAATATCTGCTGGAGATGCTAGTTTCGTAGTGGGGGTGTTGCGAGAGAGAGAGGGGGTTAACCCTTTTCCTGCCAATCTCTGGATGGGTTTCCGTACATACTGTCATGCCCCTGGGGCCTGCTGAGCTGTGTATGGGACATACTAGCTGGCCCCTTTCCAATGCTGTACTCACTGCCTGCCTTCACCTTGCAGTTTTCAACGTGGGAGAGTATCGCCGGGAGGCGGTGAAGCATTACAGCTCCTATGACTTCTTCCGCCCTGACAACGAGGAGGGCATGAATGTCCGGAAGTAAGTTTGCTGTTGCCTCGTTCTGTTAACCCGCCCGCTCTCTTTGAGCCAAAATCTGCTGTAAATTGGAGGTAACCCTTCCCCCTGATTTCAAGGGAATTATTCTGGAGTTAGAACAGTGTAACTGGAAACATGGTCCGACCCGGTCTCTTAAGATTTCCCCTGCTGCCTGAATGCCATTCAAGGCTTAGGCCCAGATCCTGAAAGGGATTTAGGCACCAATTCCCTTTGAGGATCTAAGCCTCAGGGCCTGATTTTTCAGAAGTGCTGAGCACCTGCAGCTCCCATGGACGTTAGCTGAACTTTTGAGGGGTCTCAGCATTTCTGAAAAGCGAGCCCTAAGAGTATCGGCCTTGGAGCCCAGGGACTCCCCAGTTCCAGGCCAGGCTATTGACATTCCCGGTTTGGGGTTCTGTGGTGAGAAAGTGGAGTGCAGCTCCCTTTTAGCTTGTCAGAGCCACCAGAAGGTGCAAGGCCGCCCGCTGTCCGTTGAGGTGTTGAATAACATTTAGCCTGCAGAGTGGCTTCATGTTCACAGAGCGTTATAGCTGTTATCTAATCAGTCGCTCACAGGAAGTCAGGATTGGGATTCCCATCTGCAAAGTGGGCAAACCTCATGGATGTGAAGCCGGTGGCCTCGCGGTAAATGCTAGAACGGGGGCTTTTGACCGCACAGCTCCGGACCGTCCATCGGGGATATCAGTCCTTGCACGTACCAGGAATCGTGGGTTGTGGGAAGGTTAGGAGGAGTTGGAACTTTAAGGCTTCTTCATCAGGAACAAGCCACTGGCTCTTATAAGCATCTCTAGTTACTTAAGAAACATCTCTTTCTTCCTCTGCTGCAGACAATGTGCCTTAGCTGCCTTGAGAGACGTCAAATTGTACCTGTCGGAGGAAGGTGGCCAGATCGCGGTAAGTTCAGATGGGGGGCTGCTAGTTGAAACAAGAGGCCTCTTTCCATCCTCAAAATACTCCCTCGTCAGTGTGTGCTGAGACAGTCCCCCAGTGAAACTGCATCCTGCAGCCTGTGTTCTACACACTGGAACAGCGCCTTGGGGAAGAGGCCGTTCCCATCGTTACAGGACTTCAGATTGGTCCCATCACCACAGTACCTCACAAACATGAACGAAGCCTTCCTCACAGCCTCCCTATGAGTATTCTATCTGCTGCTTGCAGGGCTGAAAAGAGGCTGAGGAATTAAGTGACTTCCCCAAGGCTACAAAGGAAGCTTGTGGTGGGAGAGCCAGGAACTGAACCCACAACTTCAGTGCCTTAAGACCCTCCTTCCTTGCACACGCCATTAAATCCATGGGATCCCTTTTGCTCCCTTACTTGCCTTCTGGAGGTTTTTTCCGCCATGTTTTTGTTCTAAGATACAAAGGCTTATAACTGAAAACTGCCTTAAGTGATTAATTTATTACTTCCTTTTTCTGATTCTAAACCTCAGCAAATATACTGTCAAACAATACTCCTCTCTCCCCCTCCCCTGAGAGCTATTTAAATGTCCCCTGAAGGTGACCTCCCTGGCATTTTTATTGTATAGGTTTTTGATGCTACCAATACAACAAGGGAGAGAAGAGGAATGGTCTTAAACTTTGCCAAAGAAAATGGGTTCAAGGTCAGTATACACCAGACTTTTATCTATCTAAGGTACTTATATGGCCTGCGTTACCATAGTCTCTGAGTATCTCTCAGGCCTCACAACACCCCTTTGAGGTGGGGAAGTGCTGTTTTACAGATGGGAAAACAGAGGCACAGAGAGCCTTAGGCCCAGGTCCTCAAAGGTATTTAGTTGCCTAACTTGGGAGTGAGGAGTCTCAATACCTTTGAGGATCTGGGCCTACGTGACATGCCCAAGGTCACACAGGAAGTCTGTGGCGAAGCAGGGAATTGACCTTGGGTTTCCAGAGCCCAGGTTAGTGGGAACCAAACATAAAGAACATTTCCACCCAACTCCCCACTAAGATCTCCAAGCCAAGGAGAATAAAATAGATGAGCTGGTGAGAGGGGAAACTTTCTGCCATACGGTGGATTAGGAAATAGTTTTGAAACATTCTACTCAGAATTGCATGGAGTGGTTAGAGCAGACATCAGGCTGGATGTAATAAACTCCCTATGTTTCACTGCCAGACTTCAACCGGTGTTTGCTTTGTCTTCCAGGTGTTCTTCATTGAATCTGTTTGCAATGACCCATCCGTGGTTGCCACCAATGTTATGGTGAGAATGGAAAGCTGTTATCTATTTCTAAATCCTGTATTTGCACAGATTGTATCTGACCCTAGCTGGTGATCAGTTTATTGTACTTCAGCGGCAGCTGAGGATTTTTAGTTTTTACCTCTCTCCGGGCAGAAAGTGTGTAAAGACTGTCTGGCACCAGCCTCTTCAGGACTAGGCAAAAGCATTTGAATACAGCCATCACTTGCAATCTTTTCTGAGCTCCCCAGTCCCCGTTCTTTTAATATGTAACTGCCACGGATCCACAGGATCTGTGCCACACCCCAGCTTTTGAACAGTCTCTTGGAGGAAGCCCTGCAGTGTGCCAGGACACCCCCCTCCCCACCATGGGGGTCTCACTCTTCCTTCAGGGTAGGCCACGCTGCTTCACGGCCTCCTAGACTGAGCTGCTGGGCTCCAGCAGCCCTGCGCTGCTCAGCAAGTCCAACTGGTAGAGACGTGTGTTCTCTTCAAGGACGACCGCACCCCAACCGGTATTTGCAGTGTCACCCCCAAACAGCATTTTCAAAACAGAGTAGAGTTTATTGGTCAAGTGGAACGCAGCATTGGAAGTCCTCAGGTTAGCACAGAGAAACGAAGGTTAAAGCGTAGTCCATTCTGGTCAAGACACAATTCACCAGCCAAGCTGTGGGGAACTCCATTTTCAAGCTCTGTCTCTCCCTGACTTCCTTCCTTAGTCCATTCCAAGGTGAGAGAGCCCCGAGCTTCTTCCAGAAGCCATCTCTTATTCCCTGTTGGTCATGTCTGTCCTTTGTTCTCCAGGCAGGACCATCCTGAGTTCACAACCCCCTGGCTGTAGCTTCCTGCTGGTGAGACTCAAGTTATGAGTCACTGGAGCTTGCATTGTGTCTCTGGACCCCTTGTTGATCTGAGCTAGTTTCAGCCAGTTTCTTAATGACGCTAATTGTTCCACCCAGACAGGGGTGACACACATCTATATTTTGTAGTCTGCCCTGAGAGCAAACGTAATCCTTTTCCCACCACTTGGTAGCAATCCAAAGTATGGGGGAAACCGAGGCTCACGTGACTCATAAAAAATATTACAAAATATTCCCACTTTGTCACAATATAACTTCATAACAAGGGGCAATTTTTTCAAAAGTGCTTAAGTGACTGGAGTATAAATCCCGTTTTCAAAAATGACCTTGAAGCCTAAATCTCAGTGCAAGTCAATGGGACTTAGGCTCCTAAGTCACTTCTGTGCTTTTTGAAAACTTTATTCAAGGTCTGCTATTAAACAGATGCACAAGAAAAGACAGTAACCGGGCCTCACTACACACGTTTTTCCTTGCTAGATGAAGTCTTAGCTAGGGAAGAAACATTAATGGCATGCAATTTCCTTCTTGAGAAGCTGTCTTTTTGGTGCCCTGCCCTGCCTGTGCATGTGTCAGAAGAGGTAACCCCCTGCCTTAGGGTTGGCCAGAGCAGAGAGGGGCTTTTTTTATTTCTTTAATGAAAATTCACTTTCCCTGCTAACTTGTTACCAGACACTCTTCCAACTGCCAATCTTATCTCCAGTTCTACATCACAACATTCCAAGTCATTTTACAGCACCTCAAACTCCATTGGCTTGATGCCCAGAGTTCAAATGGTGCTTGTCTCTAGGTGACAAGGTTTTATGGCACGGGTTTGTCTTGTATTGCTGTCTGGTGTCACCACATATGAAGCTGACTCATTCTTCCCCTTTCCATCGAATTCCCTTAATGATATTAGCAACCTACACAGCTTTGAGTTACATTCAGACAGATAAAGGTGCACCTGGGAACATCCTACACTTGAATGGGGTCCATCTTGTCACCCTCATACAAGCACAGTTCCTGTGAAGTTCAATGGGAGTTTGGCCTCCATGGGCAGGCCCCCAAAAGAACTGAAAGAAAAACCTTGGAGCTGACCAGATTTCTCTCAGTCTATCCTTGATTTGGTTATTTCCCTTCTTATCTCTGTGGATAGCTTACACCTTATTTTACACAAATCAATAACTTCCCTTCAAGTTAGTTAATGCATAAGTACGTGCTTGGAGATAAAATTGTGTGTAAGTTTCTGCTTCACCGGACGTTACAGATTAACAATGTGTTAGTGCTCAGATGCAATATAAGAAAATAAATTATAATAATGACATCAATGACAAAAGGCCCTGATCCTGCAAACAGTTCTGCACACACTTATCTTGACTCGCATGAGTTGTTGCATTGGTGTCCATATTACTGACATGTGTAAGCCATTGTAGGGTCAGCGAGTTTGATGTAATTGCAACACCAACACTGTTAGCTGCAATGCCTAAGCTTGATGCTGCAGTATCAGAAACTTAGAGTAAATGTTGGATGATAACATTGTGGCTTTACAGCATGTGTCATCCAGGGATCCTAAAGCAATTCACAGATGCTAATTAATGATGCCAGTGGGAGGAAGTAAAGCACTATTACCTCCATTACACAGATGGGGAAACTGAGGCACAAAACATTTAAATTACACCTCTACCCCGATATAACGCGGTCCTCGGGAGCCAAAAAATCTCACCGCCTTATAGGTGAGACTGCGTTATATCGGGTATGGTCTGGTACGGCCTACCGGCAAGAGCCGGTACACCGTGCTGGACTGGACCGGCTTCCCTGGCGGTGATTTAAAGGGCCTGGTGCTCCAGCCGCTGCGGGGAGCCCCGGTCCCTTTAAATCACTGCCAGAGCTCCAGCAGCCGGGCTCGGGTGGGGATTTAAAGGGCCTGGGGCTCCACACGAATTCAGATATAACGCGGTAAAGCAGCAGGGCTTGGGTGGCACTTAAAAGGGCCGGGGCTCCCCGCTGCTTTACCGCGTTATATCCGAATTCGTGTTATATTGGGTCGCGTTCTTTCGGGGTAGAGGTGTATTTCTAATGCAGTAGGTATTCATGGACAAGGACCCCATTCTGCTACGTGCTGTACAACTATCTTGCCTAAGGTCACTTGCTTCCCATGTTCCACTCTAACCACGTAGACATCACTGGTTCTCTTTACAAGTAGTTGGATGGTGTATTTTTTTCCCCTTCGTGTGGGTGTGCTCAGCTGACTCGTTAGAGAGCTGAGACTGTCCCTGGACTCACTTCTCTTTTCTTGGCAACAAAATGTTGAGGCTGAATCACTGAGAAACCCTTGAGCTAGGTAACCTTTGATTCGGAGAGGAAATGGTAACCCAAGATACGCGTTGCAGCCATGTGTTTACCCATCTTACACTTACCATTCGTTCTTACTTTACTTCTTTTATAACTTCAAAATTCCAGCTGTAAGTGGACTCTTTGTACCTGACTCTTGGAAGAGCTTTGACACCTGATATTAGACCAGCCTGACTGTTCCAAGACATATCGTGTTTGCACTGTCATTGACCTGAGGCGCTAGCTTTTGTCTGTACAGAAAGCTTTCTGATGACGCATTGATTTGCTTTCTGTGTTGCTGCAGGAAGTTAAATTGTCCAGCCCGGATTATAGGGACTGCAACTCAACTGATGCCATGGAAGACTTTATGAAGAGAATCAATTGTTACCAGGCCAGCTACCAGCCGCTTGACCCAGATAACTATGACAGGTAAGGGGTTTCGCTTTGAAATAGCTTGGCTTGAAGGTGTTTTGTCTTGGAAGAAAAGGGTAATAAAATATAGATCTGTATTTCAGTTTCTGTTTGAAAAAGTGAATTTATTAGAATAAAATAAGAGTGAGTCCCAAACTCTCATTAAACTCAAGCACCTATCGGAGGGCCAAAAAGATCTGGCTTTTTCACCATCCTTTATGCCTTGTGGCTCCAGCCTGGAGCCAGAGTACCAGAGCATCCTGCAGTAACTTTTACATGCGATTTCTGGGCCGACCAGAAGCAGCGTGTGCTGATTTCTTGAGGCTTTCAGGCTGGTTTCCAGACCCAAGAACTTTGGAGGGGCAGCTGAGATTTGGGGTGCTTCTCTGAACCTTTTGACATCATCCCATCAAAGCTCTGTAACGTTGCGAGCCCTGGGAGGGAGCCGGCCCCTACCGTAATCAACTCTCCAGCCAGAGCAGACACCCAGGAGGCTCTGGCCACCCTAAGTGACTCTGGATAGAGCCAGTTTTAGTCTGCAGTGCTGCAATATTTATCTCCTCTGCTTCTCCATTTGGGAACACTTTTTTACCATGAGTAACTCCTCCATCATCCTGTGACTTTCTGCACCTGGCATGGGTGTGGGGCAGCAGGTGGCTTTCTCTGGGCCTTCCTGGTTTCAGTGTAGTCAGTCATTCAATGTGTGGTGTCAATCCCAGCTGTCCCGAGGTGTGAAAGCCACATGGGGGACGCTGCCTCATCCCAGATCTCTCCTACAATGGAGGCTTGTGCTAGCTACTAGCCGTGGGCCTGGAGTCAGAAGAATCTTAGTTAATCTTTTTTTAACGGAACAAGGAAAATGGAGATTACCTGGCCAGTCTCAATGTAGCAGTGATTTCAAAGAAAAGCCTTAAAGCTACCATGAAATACCCCTGCAGCAAATCCTTTTAACATGGGGATTATATCCCCTTGACATTTATTCTCGAGAGTTGCCTTTGCTTCATGTTTCCACTGCTCCTTGTCATGGCTTCCACAGGGACGTGTCTCTGATCAAAGTGATCGATGTTGGCCGGAGGTTCCTGGTGAACAGGGTCCAGGATCACATCCAGAGCAGGATTGTCTATTACCTAATGAACATCCATGTCCAGCCCCGCACCATTTATCTGTGTCGACACGGCGAGAGCGAATTCAACCTCAAAGGGAAGATTGGAGGCGACTCTGGACTCTCCAATAGGGGCAAGAAGGTAGGGGAACAATATCCCTCTTGTATTTGGGCAGGGGGGAGCAAGTCCCCGGTTGTGTAATATGCCGTGTATGAGACAAGGTGGCATCAGATATATATACTTGGTGTTGGCCTGAATGTGTCTTCTGAATTGGCAACATTTCAGTGCACTACTGGCGCCTAAATGAGCACCTCTGAAATCCGGGGTAAGCAGGACCATCTGGAAGCCCTGGGTAGCGGAGGTTCAATAACCACACTCTTTGTTTTATCTCCTTTAGTTTGCCATTGCATTGAACAAATTTGTTGAGGAGCAGAACCTGAAGGACCTCAAAATCTGGACCAGCCAACTCAAGAGGACAATCCAAACGGCAGAAGCCCTCAAGCTGCCCTATGAACAGTGGAAGGCGCTCAACGAAATCGATGCCGTAAGCATCTTAACTGGATTACTAATTGCTGACTCTCACTGTCTGGGTGAGCAGAGTGGTGAGGGCACTGGCCTTCCACCTCTGCCCAAATGTCACAGTGGAAGCAAGGTTTGCTCACTCCAACACACTGTGACCTGGTCAGCGCGGCTGTATTTTGTCCAGGAGAGGCCTGGCGCCGTAATAGCGAGCATGGGAAGGGGAGGGCCAGGACTGAGGTGCTGTGGAAGTGCTGAGTGCGGGGAAGCTGACTCAGTGCCTTGCTCTGACGGCCAGTGCTGACGTTTCCTAAGCAGTGACGTCAAACCTCTCCAGAGACGTAAAGAGGCAATATTGTTTGCCGGCCTGGTTTTGGTAGCGCATGCGGTGCTGCCAAAGAGCTTGTTAGCTTTTGTCTCTAACCTACTGGTTTAAAATTGCTGCCACGTAGGGCCACTGCACAGCTGAATTCTGAGGAGCTCAAGTGCAGGTTATTCTCTATGTGCGGGAGAAGGGTTTGCCGTAAGGCTGCCTGGTACCTGCATTGGTTGGCACCTGCAGCTCTGTTGTCTGGAGCCCAGTAAATAACCTCGAGGGATGTCTTGTTCCCGCAGGGTGTATGCGAAGAGATGACTTACGAAGAGATCAAGGAGAAGCACCCGGAGGAATTTGCTTTACGCGATCAGGACAAATATTATTACCGCTACCCTTCTGGAGAGGTATGTCTGCAGAGAAACCCTCTGGGACGTGACTGGTCTAAAACGCCACATACTTTCCTATCATCCCCATATACCCTTCTGCTCTGCATCCAGCCTAGAGGGCAGAAAAGAAATGGGTCAGTCTAGGATCTCTGAGTACTTTGAGTCAAAGTGGTAACTAGATGTGAGTGCGGACCGCTTTTGGGTGCTTGTCAAATTATTACGGGCTGGTTCTGATACCTTAGTCAAGTTGATGGATGGTCCCGTTGATTTCATGAAGACCGCTCGAGGCATAAGGTGCTGCTTAACCTGAGTAAAGATATCTGAATCTGGCCCTATATTTAATGTAAAAGAGCATCTTTCATCCCAAAGGAGTTCTCTTTACTCCCCTGCCCTAAGGCACCCTCCTGAGGCTGATGGTAGCATCTCTCCAGCACTCTCTGCTGGCTGGGGGAGTGAGCTGATGGTACATTTTTAGGGGGTGATGAAGTGATGTGTGTCCATTGACATGGGAGTTTAGTTCAGTGCTATGGAATAAAGACAAAGATGTATGAAGAATATCCACCAGCTCCTGGAAAAATACAGGCTTGTAGATTTCAAAGTTATGGAATAGTGATGTGCGTAATATTGACCGTAGGGGCTAAAATTCCCACCAGCTACCACTCTTGTTTCTGTACACTGGTGTTTCTGTGCGCCAGTCCTCCAGAGTTTATGGCTCTTGTAGAAAAACGAGCTTCTGAAACAGATATTATTATCCTCAAAAACTCCATGTAGCTTAATGAACCCTTCTGGTTTCCAGTGCAGATAGGAAAGCAGAATTCTGTCTGTTGCTGAGGTTCTTTCTCCTCCCAGTACCAGAGCAGAGAAGTGACTTTGTGTTTAGTGTTCTGTCATGAGATGTGGTGTGTTCATTTTAGAGAACTGCTGAAATTACTTGGAAGGGTTGGCTAATGGGCCATAGAGCCTTTTGCCACAAGTTCAAATCCATGTTACTTGTGACTTAAAGTCAATTCCTAGGGGGTAGATGGCCACCATGGTTGGCACCCTTGCTGGCAGTCTCTGCGGAGAAGCCAAGGGCCAGATGTTCCACTGAGCCAAAAGTACCTCCTGATTTGTAGAGGGTGGTCCCTATCATTCAGAGTTAAAACAGGTTGGCGGTGTGGGAGATCTCGCATTGCCTCTGCCTCCTGTACTCTGACTAGACGGAAGACCTCAGTCTGTAAGGCTGATTGATTTAGAACCTTTCACCAACGCTAAATTCATTTTTGAGCTGAGAGATGTGCATGGTTCAGAACAGATCTGCTTAAGCAGAAGGGCACAACCTCCAGGCAAACTCTCGCTGGCATTGTGGAAAGGTTGGGTGGATCTCAAATGGTGGCGGTGATTCTTCTGTGTAGTAGGAGAGGGGGGTTGTGAATATATGTCCAGTTTAAAAGAATCCAGTAGGAGAAGGAAACTCCTCTTGTTACCGACCCCACTTAAAGCATCACTTCAACAGTGTTCCAGCTTGTCCTGTAAGTCATGGATACAGCTCCAAACTCCAGGAGTTTTGTGGGTTTCACTTGGTTTAAAGATGGACCAAAATGGTGGCTTTGCTTTTGACTCCTTGTAACTCCTGACTGTGCTCTGTGAATTTATCTCTAGCTCTGTTTATTTTGCAGTCATACCAAGATCTGGTGCAGCGCCTGGAGCCAGTCATCATGGAGCTGGAGAGGCAGGAGAACGTCCTTGTGATCTGTCACCAGGCTGTGATGCGGTGCCTTCTGGCTTATTTCCTAGACAAGAGCGCGGGTATGTGACACCCACCCCGGCAGACTTAGCAGGAGGCAGTTGGGTCCCATGTTGTTTCCGGCTGTTTACATTGGGTTGCAAGGGGAAGGCGGATGGGGGTATTTTACAGAAGCTCAGAGAGAAAGGGACTCCTTGCACACTCATCCAAGGAGTTCTCAAAGTTGGCTGGTGTTGGGGGTGCTGCTGTGTCTGCATAGTTCTGTGTCTGCAAAGAGTGGGCCATATGACGCTCGCAGTATTTTAAGTGGAATTGCACCAGTCTGAGCCGCTGCTGTATCATGAGGTGGGCTGGTCACTGAGAGTGTAGATCCTCTCCTATGCTTCTGGGCTGCTGCAGTGTCATTCCTCTGAACATCTGTTGGAACTCTGGCACCGCCAAGTGAGCTCCAGGGTTGGCCTGAGGAGTCCCCGAGTTACCGAGGAGGGGGCATTTAGTCTCCCAGTCCGATCCTGCTGCTGAAGTGGGAGATTGGAACTAGCCAGGGGTGTTGGGCCAGCTGTAGAGTGGAGCCCTGGGTGGACCCTTGTTTTGCCTGTGCTTCGGGTGACCTCGGCAGTGTGCTAAGTTATACACGGGGAGGGGAGCTCCCACCGGCCTCTACAGAAGGGTAGAGTGAGTCCATACATATGCAAACACATTTGCAGAGTGGATTCTGCCACCTGTGCTGCCACTAACCTCCCTCCCCCCTTGTTTGCTGTTCTTCCAGCTGAAATGCCCTACCTGAAATGCCCCCTTCACACGGTGCTGAAGCTGACACCTGTGGCCTATGGTAAGTGGAACGTTTTTCCTTGACATGCTGGCTCGCGCGGTTGGGTGAAGTGTTTGCTGATGGTTACACCTCGGTTCAGGATAGATTGTAGGCTCTTGTGGGCAGGACTGGGGCTCTCTTCCTGTGTGTCTGTGCACTGCCTAGCACAATGGGTCCCTGAGCCTGACTGAAGCCTTTGGGCTCTACCCTAAAGTAATGAGGAACCATAAATTGCTGACAGTCTCTCGCTCCTCACTGCAGGTTGCCGAGTGGAGTCCATCTGTCTGAACGTCGAAGCGGTGAACACTCACAGAGACCAGACAGAGGTGAGTTGTGCTTTGCTTTAGATCTGTCAGTCACTCTCTCTCCTTCCTCCTAATGTTAGCCGGCAACAAGGACTTCAAGAGGGGGTGGGGGATCGCTTGGCTGGGCACCATGAGCAGCCATTTTAGAACTGGCTTCAGGTGTTGCAGGCAGATTAGGAGGCTTCAGAAATTAAAGACCCTGACCTCTCCCCCCCCCACCTGCCTTCAGGTGCTTCCCCTACATGCTAGGGGCTTGATCCCAAGCCCACCGAAGTCAATGGACAGACTTTCATCGGGCTTTGGATCAGGCCCTCTGACAGCCAATGAGCCTAGACTGATAAATGCCTGAGGAGGAGGCAGGGTGCCATAGTTAGGGACAGAGCCATCAGGCCACGTTCCTTGTTAAGCAGAAGAGGTGAGTGCGCTCTAGGCTTGTGGAGGGCTAGGGGAGAGGAAGGGAAAATGTTGGCAGTCTCCTTTGGGGAGTGAGATGAATGCGCTGTGGTGTAACAGCTGGTGCTGTGGGCTTGTAAGCTAAGCAGAGTTAAGCCTGGTCAGTACATGGATAGGAACACGTAGGTGCTACGAGCAGTGGTGCTGATGATTTAGGAGATGGCATACTCTCATGGTGTGGGCACTGAAGGCATGCTCCAGCACAGTGTTCGGGGGTGCTGTGCTCATAGATCCAATTTAAACAGTCCCCCTTTCAGGTGACTATTTCTTTCTTCTTCACTTCCTGTCCTAAACTGCATCGTAGTGTTGCCAGAAGTCAGCCTTTCCCGCCTAGAGGTGGCTGCTTAATCGGCAATGGGTGAAGCAATTCCCGGCTGGGTAGCGTAGATCAAGAGCTTTTGAATCCTTTGACAGCTGCTGTATTGGAGCAATGGGTTCTGCAGCAATAACAAGAGCTAGGCTGTGGTGAGAAAATAAAGCTAGACAAGCACAAATTGCTCTGGTGGTTCTCCTAATATGCTGCATGGGTAGCTGTCACTCCCTTTCACCCGGGAATTGTGGGCAGTTCCAGGAAGCAGAACATCCCATAGGTGAGCATAAGCCCTTTGCAGTGGAACTTCCCTGGCTGCTCTGTCCAGTTGCCGAATCAGTCGCTCTCATTGGCTAGCTAGACTAGCTCCCTCCTGTGCTTCTTGCTTTTGTGCTCTCCTCTTGCCTATCTGTTTGGGTCTGCGGGAAAGATCTTGAGAAGGAGACAGAAGAACCTTCCTGTTCTAGCCAACTATCACTGCAAGTCGTGGCCTTTTCTGTGTGCGTAGAACCAGAAGGGTTCAGAACGTAGGGTTTTTTTCCCTTGGAAAGTCTCTCCTGACCTTTGTGTTGCACTTGGTGATCAGGGACATTAATGCATCAAACACGCACCATATATGTAGATGGGGTTTTTTTTGGAGGGTGGGGAAATAGAGGAGAATTTAAAATTGCTTTTTTTCATAACTTTCGCCTTCTTCCTTTTTGTCTTTGTCTCGCTCTAATTTAGGAAGCAAAGAAGGGACCTAACCCGCTCATGAGACGTAATAGTGTTACCCCTCTAGCAAGCCCAGAGCCCACCAAAAAACCTCGCATCAACAGCTTTGACGAGCATGTGGCTTCTTCTTCTGCTGTCCTGCCAGTCTGTATGCCCCAAGAGGTGCCCACGCAGCTGCCTGGACAAGTTAGTCGAATTCTTCTTCTTCTCTTTATTGTTGTTCGCTTCTTGTCGCTTATTAATCCAGGGAGCAGCCTTTGATTATTTTAATTATGCTGCTGTCTTTTAGCTAAATTTAGTTACAGTTTACTACCAGCGCCCTCCCTTCTATTAAAAGCACCTAAAATTAACTCGCTGTTCAGTCTCTTGCTTCTTGGGACCCTTGGAAGCCCAGGAAAATCCAAATCCAGACTGAACTAAGCAACTGTGTTGTTGAAATTTAATATTTCTCTCTGGCCCCATTCAAGTGCCTCTGAACTCCTCTACTGTGCAAGCTTCTAAATAGGTGCATGGTGCTGGTTTGCCCACTCCCATTCCAGATCATTCATTGGCATCTCCACTCCTTCCTCCTCTGGGATCTAGCTGTCCTTTACTAGATTGGAGGTTAGTTCTAGATGCTGCAATAAGGGAATCATTCTTGACATGATCTTAATAATGACCTCTGGGAAGCTATGCCCTGGCCGCACCTGCTTCCCTTCCCATCGCTCTCCCAAGAACTCCAGCCTAGCTAGACGTGGGGCAAGAGAACAGCCTATGTTGCCTTTTTGAACGGCAGCCCTAAAGACCGGCTGTCATGGAGCTGATAAACTGGCTTTGACTCTATTGGCCATGACTTGAGTCGCAGCCTGGCAGGAACCATCTACTGTGTATGGTTGCACAAATCCCAGGGGGACGCATGGGCTTTCTTGTTCTGTCCATTATAGAGGAAGGAGCTCCTCCAGGGGCACTGCTTAGTGCTTACTTCTCCCCATGATTGCTTGTCTGATATTTAATAGAGTAGTAAAACTCCTTCCTCCCAGTCAGTTCCCCCCACAATTAAAGATCTGGGGTGCTGGCTACACAAGCACCCATAAAAGTGGGTCTGTTCAGGCCTTAGAAGCAACCTTAGTTATAGAGGAACTCCATGCCCCCATTAGGGGGTAATAAGAGCATGCTGCCTGGTCTGTCCGCTCTTCCTGTGCCCTGTGGTCCATGTTAATTCCCTGTTGCCCTCTCCACTGTCTTGTAGGCCAGTCCCAAAAAGTAAGGTGGCAAGTTCAAACACTGCCGGGCTGGGATGAATTGCTGGAGGTTCTGGTTGGTGGCTGCTTTGCACTAACATCTGGTTCCCAATTAGCACTAAAGGAGATGGTTAAGGAGGTCTCCAGTTTTGGTGTCCTTCATGCTAGCGCTCCTTCCAATTAACCCTCTGCCCAGATTCGACCTGGAATTGTTCTTTGGTTGGTTGCCTCTTGCTGATTTCAAATGACTCCCTTCCTACGTGCACTCTGTTACTGACGCCTCTCTTTCCATTTTCTCTATCTCTTTGTCTCCTTGCAGCCTTTACTAGGGAAGGCGTGTCTGTAAGTATCTTCTTGTGAGTTTTTCCTTTGCGTGTCTCCTACCTTCCAGCTGGCTGTGTTGTTATCTTCTTTGTTGTTGCTGCTGTGAAACTAGATTGAGTTCCAGATTTTAATTCTGTGGCTCCCAAGTCTTCCTTCATTCGGGGGGAATTCATGCATCTTTATGGAGGGGGGGGGAAGAGGGGCCATCAGTGGTATTCAAACACTCAAGGGTCTTGGCTCTGCTACTGCTAAACCCCAATCTCTCTTCTTCTAGTCCCCCTCCTGCTCCCTTTCCAACCATTTGGTCAAGGACATTGGAATCTGTTAAGGATTCTCATCTGTGCTTGTACCCTCTAATCTGGTTTGTCGTTCTGGTTTGTCCTTCCTTCCTGCCTGGGTGCTGGCTTAGCTTCCTGTTAGCTGTGACACTCCTACTTCAGCAGATGTGGTTTAGCAGTGTCTGATTAGAAGGTGGAGAGGGGGGCTGCTTTGCCTCTGGTGCAATCAGCCTCCGCCCTCCCCAACCCATGTCTAGTTCGTGCTATTCCCTCCTGGCCAGGGATGGCTTGCATCTCTGGCTCATGGAGAGACTTCCACACAACAGTTTTTCCACCTCCTTAGAATGCAACAAGTGGGAGCAATGTTCCCTCTAATTTTTTCCTTCCATGCGCGGAATGAATTTTGGTATGTGCAACACCAATATCGAGGTGATGTGCGGTTGCGTGCCACCGGTGCGAACAAAAAACCTGAATTGCTGATCAGACTTAAGCAGCTTTCTGTACCCTTCTACTAAAGGGTTGCTGAAGCTGCATCTGCAGTTGACCTTGCTATGTATTCATTTTCATAAGCTATATATTATGTATTACTTTTTGCTAAAAAGTAATGCAAGGCCTTGTATCGTTTTCTGTTACAAGAGCTATGTAGAAAACTGCCATTTAGCATTTGAATTGTCAGAGTTTTCTAATTTGCAAGATTATATTAGAACACTTTCTGCTAGGGAATCCGATCATGGCTTTGTCAGGAATTGAATAGGACAACATTGAATCTTTTCCTATGCATCTAGATGTATTGAAGATGTCAAGGCACCAAATCCTGCTATCCTTCTGTATAACCCAGCCAAACGGGGGTGGGCCTACTGCAGAAAGAGTGGGCAGGTAGCAGTGGAGAGAGGCGTCTCTCCCTGCCCTAGCCCTGCATGCCCCATGCTCCCCACCTCACCCCACTGCCCCCATCTACCTCCCACCTCACCTTACACATCCTCTTTGGGGTCCAGGCCCACCTCTGGTTGCGCGGCTCCACTAATTAGTTTCGCGGCCCTTGATGCCCTCTTGTGCGCAGCTGCACACCTTAGAGGGAACACAGAGTGGGAGGTTGCACCAAACGAGCTTCCTGGAGAGGGTCCTGCTTCAAGTTGCTCCTCTCACCCTAGAAGGATTTTATCTCCTGTCTCAAGGGAGGCTGTTTAGACTTGGGCTGAGACCTGTCGGGTCATGGTATCCATCTACCTGCAAAACTGTGACAAGCCAATCAGGATTTGAGGCTTCTTGGGAGTAGTGTATCCATGTTGGCTTGGTGATGGTAGACAGTAAAGTAGACACCTCCAGCTATGGCCAAGATTATGATTCTTTTATAGAGAGAGAGAGAGAGAGACCTATCTCATAGAACTGGAAGGGACCTTGAAAGGTCATTGAGTCCAGTCCCCTGCCTTCATTAGCATGACCAAGTACCATCCCTGACAGTTTTTTATTTTATTTTTTTGCCCCAGATCCCTAAATGGCCCCCCTCAAGGATTGAGCTCACAACCCTGGGTTAGCAGGCCAATGCTCACACCACTGAGCTATCCCTCCCCCCTTCTTGCCACTGTTGTATCTGAGCTTTGAATGAATGGCCCTAAGTCCTGCTGCTTTGTACTCCATACTGTGTGGCTTTCTACAGATCAGTTGCAGAATAACAGAATGTTAGTTCGAGGGAGCCTAATTGGCACATACTGGTGCTCTGTACTCTGCCAGGGGACAGGTACAGCGTAATGGTGAGAAGGCATCAGTTCATCATCTTACGCACTATCTGAACAGCCTGAGTCATAGTTAATGTTGCATCTCTGTCCTTGTTTGTTTCAAGACGCTGGGATTTGCTGTTAACTAAAATGAGCAGTATTCGGTAAAATCAGGCAGAATTCAGTTGGGCTTGAACGCAGCAGCTGGCACACGCTGACGAACCTCATTAATTCTTATCATCTCCCTCTCATCTTGTGCTAGTCTATCTGCAATATCAAATCTAACAGCCTGTGTGTTGTTGGGAAATGGAATGGGTCACGTTAGCAAACCTGGGCATGACATTTTGAAAGATTTTCGTTTGTGGGGAGCTCAGCTCTTGTATGTTAAAGGACAAATGCAGGCTTGATTTATGTTTTTGATTTGTCTAGCATGGCATGCACGGCTTCTTTTTCCTTTCCTTACTGCTTGTGAGGGTGCTTCTTAATATTGTCCACGTTGTAATCAAAAGGCACTGAACAGCTTGATGCTGATTGTGCCACTGAAAATGCCCCTTCTGAAGCAGAGGTTCAAAACCTTTTTGGGACAGCTATCTCAGTTTGCCAGGCCAAGAACTCTGCTGAACCAGCCGATGCTCCCAGCCGGTGCTCTCCAAGTTCTGACAGTAGTTGCAAGAGTAAAGCTTAGGGCAGGCCAGACTCCATTATGGCTTGGAGCTTGCCTTGCTGACTGATTGGTGGCACCTTCATGCTTAGCTCATTTAAGGTAGGGAAGAGGAACCTAAGGCATTAGGGCCAAATTCAGAGGTGATGTGTAACTGGCATGTTCTTCCAACCCCCTGACTGTGTTATCTCACCTTAGGCTGACTTAGACACATGTTTATCATCGAACACCCTCCTCCCTGATCCAAATCTCTATGAGCATCTAAGTGACCTCCTTAGCAGCTAGAAGAGAGAGCATCTTGCACCAATCGTAGTCAACCCTGACTTTTACCCCTATTTGGGGATAGATGTTACGCTTATGTACACTCCCTGATTCATTTTGTTCATGGGTGTAAA
Source organism: Terrapene triunguis (assembly GCF_002925995.2). Taxonomy (NCBI): domain Eukaryota; kingdom Metazoa; phylum Chordata; order Testudines; family Emydidae; genus Terrapene; species Terrapene triunguis. Next base: position 5,680,585 of record NW_020664419.1, read on the forward strand.
TAGGTCTACGGCGGGGCCGACGGCAGGTGCTCGGCTGTTGTCAATTTGTCGTAGCGCCATTGAAGTCAATGGAACTCTGACCACTTACAACAGCTGAGGATCTCGGAGTGCCTAATGTCCCGTCCTTCTAATTCTAGCTCCCAGAGCCTGAAGCATCAGTGGCTGGGAACCACCATCCTAGTATGGATTGGATTCTTTGTTGTTAATAGGATTGTATACAATATAGCGGGTAATCTAGAAAGCAGGCAAGAAATAAGATCACAGACCAGCAGCCTAGCACCTTTGCTGGGAAGAGACTATAGTAAGTGCTCATCACTGTAGGATCTAGGCCAGGGGTAGGCAACCTATGGCACGTGTGCCGAAGGTGGCATGTGAGCTGGTTTTCAGTGGCACTCACACTGGCCACTGGTCCGGGGGGCTCTGCATTTTAATTTAATTTTAAATGAAGCTTCTAAAAACATTTAAAAAACCTTATTTACTTTACATACAACAATAGTTTAGTTATATATTATAGACGTATAGAAAGAGACCTTCTAAAAACGTTAAAATGTATTACTGGCACGCGAAACCTTAAATCAGAGTGAATAAATGAAGACTCGGCACACCACTTCTGAAAGGTTGCCGACTCCTGATCTAGGCACTGGGGAGCAAGTGGGAAGGACAGCTGTTGCCTTTTGACTATAATGTTGCGTGTGTGTGTGTGTGGTCTTTTTATTTGTGTTGATCCTGAATGAACTTTTATTAAATCAAATTTAAAGTCTCTTCCCCTCCTCTCCCCTTCTCTCTTTCCCCTTCACTCTTCACGCTTAAAGACGAACTGTGTATCACTTCCTTAAAGTTTTCTCTTTACTAATATTTCCAAGGTAAATGGCTTAATGCATGCTCTGGCTTCCTTAACCTGACCCTGTCTCTTTGGATAGTAGTGAGAGCATCTCAGCCCACTTCTGCATCTTGGTCCATGCTATAAACCCAGCCAGGACTGAGATTTCTGTTGAGAAACTGGTCTCTTTCCCCTTTTCCCTTCCCTGGGATGTTGTGATGTGGAAAACTTGCCAATCACAACAAACCTTCATATCCTATAACTAGTGGGGGCTGCTCAGTGTTGTGACCACTGCAGAGGGTGTCAGTCTTGCATTGTGACTAGTGTGTGTTTAGCTGTTGAGACTTGCACCCTTTTCACCTCTTTGGCATGGATTAGAAAATGCTTTTCTAGTTGACATTGGTGTTTACTGGATGTCTTTGCAACAGCAATTCTGAAGAGCTACAGTTGAGGTCCATAGCTGGATGGTGTCTAGACTTGAGCAGCAATGGAAAACCCTAGTGCTTTTTAGAGACAGTATTGGGGCAAGTGAAAAGTCTGGAGAATTTAATCTGTAGTTCACGGTGAGGCAGACTACGGGAAGCCGAGCTCCCTTGCTCCGTTGGAGCAGCCAGTGTGTGCATGTCTCATTCAGCCATCGTGCAGGATAGCGCGTAGCATAGGGTTGCTGAAATGAGAACTGGTGGTTCAACTTTACTAGTGCAAATTACTGGGGGTTCAAATATGTGCTAGGAGGTCTGCAGAAACAAAGGAAGACCCAGATCCCGAGTCTCCACCCTCTTGGGCCTTGTGTATTCATTTATGCCGGTGCAAAATGGGTAGCATTTCACATCCACGCTGCACTGATGTTGATTACTGTGCAGTATAGAATCCGGCGAGGCACTTACTGTCTAAATACAGACATGACACAAGCGAGGGCCACGAACACAAACAGTAGAGAGCAGAGAGTGAGAGGCAGGCGGCATGTTGATGAAAATCTCCTCTGTTGCTTTTTTGTTTTTTTAATCATGGCTGTTCCCTCAGTGGGCACTGTCTGACCTGCCTCCCTAGTAAATGCTTCTTGCAGTGATCCCTACAATGGCTGTATGTTAGCCTTCCCTTCCCCATGTCCCATCTGCATGTACAGGATGCTGCAGTGTTTCTTGCTGTTTGGTTTCCGAGTTACAGGGCAAATCCAACCCTTGCTTTGCTTTCTTTCTTTGCAAGAACATGAACAGCTCCCAGAAGCAATCATGATTTCTTCAGGGCCGTTGGAAGCCTACAGATGACGCCGATTCCATTTCATCGTCATTTCTGATGTTTGCTTGTATCGTACTCCTCCATTCGACTCGAGGTCGACCCTTGGCTGCTTCTACCATAGCTGTTTGTCTGCCGACTGGACTGTATTGAGTTGGGGGAGAGAGAGAGAGAAGAGCTCATCAACTGGAAAAAGTGGATTCAACAACCAATCCATAGGCCATCTCTTTTTGTGTCTCCTTGGGTGTTCGATATATCCTAGCAAGCTGTAAAGTGCTTCTAGTGCACTGAATTGGACTTTATTTTTGTGTGTAAGCGACATGACCTTGCAGGGATGGCTGGTACTGCCCCGTCTCCTCCCGTTTGTGTGTGTGTATATATGTGGAGGAGACAGGGTGCGCAGAGAAATACAAAAGTGGAGGGGTGTCTTTAACTCCTCCGTGCACTGGGCACGCCTTATTGGTACCGGCGATGTCCTGTGACACGCACGCAGCCAGTCTCTTCGCGGCACGTGTCCTGACGGCAGAGGCAGTTGGGTGACATCTTTGGCTGTTCAAGCAGAACTCTACGGCTGCGTTTAACAAAACAACAATTCTATAGCTCTGTAAATATCAAAGGGATCTGCCAGGTGTGTACATCTGCTTCTGAGACAAATGGAATCTGCTTTTAGCCTCGACCTGAGATGCGCTGGCTGAGGGGAGATGGTTTGAGCCACTTGCTGACTTGACGTGGCAGGAAGGCTTGGATTGGGGGGGAAGCCTCACCTTGCTGTTGTTTGGATGAGGGTGGGGGAGGGGAGGAGCACAGGCCTGTGTGCTCCAAGAGGCGTTTCCTTGTAATTAATCTCCGCATCCTCCACTTCCCAGAGGTTTTTACCCTGCACTTGAGCAGGATTTACTGTTCTAAAGTAGGTGTCTATGCTAGGCCAGGTGGGTTTGGCAGACACACAACCCTCTTGGAGATGCATGGAGGTCTGTCTGTCTGTGAAGAGCAGGTTCTTTTGTGTGTGTGGAAAAATCCACATTCAGAGGCATTTAAACAATAGTTTCTTTTTATAAACTGCTTGTTTTTGCACTTTACATGTGGCAGGGGTGTGACTTCCCCCTTCCCCCCTCCAATCCTGCCTCTTACAGATGAAGCCTAGATACTTGGATGCTGTACTGCGTGAGCTGAAAGATTAAGACTGCAAAGCAGTGGGAGTTACAGTATTAGCGGTGGGGAGGGGAAGAGGGTGGGTGTGAGGTACTAATTTATGGACTAGTCGTAGGGACTGGCCAACTTCCAGTTGTTCTGTATGTGAGTCTCTTCTTGACTGTCCGTTCTGTGTTTCAAGTTAAGGGGTTTAAGCCCAAGAATAACCACTAATGTGTCATTTGTGCAGAAGTTTGTGTGCACTTGTGTTATCCTTGTACAGGATTTTCTCCCGCCCGGCCTCACTCCAGAAGTGGGGAGAGGAGGAGAAGAATATTGAAGTAGTGTCTCGTTTTTCCTTGGCCTGCCAAGCCCTAAATCTTGGCTAGTACCCGTGCTCTCTTTTGACCCCGCCGCACGCTCTCTCCGGTGCGCAAGCGCTGAGCCAAAAAGCAGAGTGGAGCTCAAGCAATACATTATTGTCTTAACGGTTTAAAGTGCAGCTGAATCATATGCTGAAAGGATGTACCCTCTACAGTCCATTAGCAAAGCGGGCGGGGGTCCTGAGCTGTCAGCATTGTGCTGGGGAGTTCTCCACTCTTGTTCGTTTTATTTCTTCGTATTCGCTCTTGCTTCAGGTAACGGTTAGTAGGTGAGGTTCCTGCAGAGGGGAGCAGAAAGCTCTGGTGAAATGTGGTTACTTCTTTGGAAAGGTGAACCGCAGTGCCTAGTGCTTTAGTCTTGCACAGTGAAAATGCTTTGTACATTTGTACGTTTTAAAGCAGCACCAGGGAAGGGCCAGTAGCGGCTCTCTCAGCCCATATCTGACCATTGAAGATATTTTTCTTGGTGACCTGCCAATGTGAGGTTTGTTTATATACCGCTATTCTTGTAAAGATGAAGTGGAAGAATTTTTTTGTTTTTTGAATAGCTGTGATAAATGCAGAGTTCCCTTTTTGCCTGCGTGTTTTATGTCTGCCATTTAGTTTCCTTCGTTTTAGAGAGACTAATTTGTAGAGAGTGAGTGACCTATCTTTTGGACTGCTTCCTGAGGAGTTTAACTTTCTCCCCCTGCTACGGAAAGATAACGCAGCAAACGCAAACATTAGGGCCCGTGATCCATTTGGCACACACCCAAACTTCAAAACAAACTTTATCTCCCGTTCCGAAAATAACTTCATATTGGTGAGGCCTACAAAAAATGTGAATCTGTCCGAAAAGGAGTGTGTTTAGTTGAAAGGGAAAGTGGTGGAATATCGCTTCAAACCAATCCCCCGAGGCAAAGAGGTGGTGGCTTGGAGGAGGAGTTAGGCAAGCAAAGGGGCTTGCTGGGATTGGTTCTGTCCATCGTGTTCCCCTGGAAACTTGACACCCATTCTCCTATTTCTATAAACAGCAAATATTGGGCATGGGCCGTGCCATTATAACACAGGGTGGGTGGGCAGAAGGGGCTAACTGAACCACACCAATGACTTTTTGTTTGTTTGTTTTGTGATACTTGAATTTATTTTTTTATAATTTTATAGCGAAGTGCTGTTTATTTATTTAATGTATGCTGCAGAGCTTGGAGAGAAGGGTAGGTCTTTTGGGGTTTATTTTATTTTGACTTACGATATGTTACTTGTATTCTGTATATATGTCTGGAATAATTGCCTGAGATGAAAGCTGTGCCAGTTTAAGAACAGGGTATGCCTTTCAGAAATTTGTATATTTTGCAGCTGCTGGACCAATAAAATACCTTGTTGAAATAGACACTGGGCGTGATCCTTCATTTGGCAACGGTATTCTTCTCATTCATGGTTTCCCTGCTGTTCCTAATGCACCGACAAGCACCCCTTGAATACAAATAATGTTTGACTTACTGTACAGATCAACTCCGTGCCTTACAAAGTGTGAGCTGCACATGGGGCGACCCGTACAGCGCCCCATTGTGGTTAGCGAGGTTGTACACCGGCACAGAGGTGTTGTCCATGCAAGCTATGGTGGCGATTGTCACTGAGGGGTATGTCTATACAACAAAGAAAAACCCGTGGCTGGCCCATGCCAGCCAACTCGGGCTGTGAGGCTGTTTCATTGCTGTGTAGTTGTGGGACCCTATGAGATGGAAGGGTCTCCCAAGCCCAGAAGTCTACACAGAAATGAAACAGCCCTGCAGTCCAAGCCCCGTAAGCCCAAGTCAGCTGGCAAGGGCCAAGTGCAGCGTTTTCTTTGCTGTGTAGACGTGCCCTGAGTCACAGTCACTTGTTGGAGAGTGGCAGGCAACCAGCATACTGCAGAATGGTGGGGGTAGTGGACACAGCCAGGGGGCAAATCCAGCCCGTGTGGAAAACTACTGTGGAATCCTTAGCACCCACGCTGCTCAGAACTTTCAAAGGTGGGCGTCTAAAGTTAGGCAGATCTAGACAGATCTTAAAAATCAGACCACTTCTACTTCGGTGTCTAAGGCCTTTTAAACAGCGGCAACGTCCAGTGGAGTTGATGGAAGCTACTGATGCACAGCAGCATTGTAAATGGGCCCACTTTTATTCAGCTTAAAGTGCAATAGAAACTCCCTGTAAAACAAACAGAAGTGGTCTTGCTATTAGGGGACTGCCACTGGTGTGCTTGGTGCTGTATGAGATAAAAATACACAGCCCCTGCCCCTAAAAATATCAGTCTGGATGGACATCCCTATGCACTGGGAGAGCAGGAAGAAAGTTCAGTCATGCAGCTTTCCTAGTGGGGTACAGTACATGCCGACTCTGGGTTTAAGAGACTGTCAGACCTATTGGGTTTATTTCTCAGTTGAATAACTAGGACTCACGGCTTAATGGCCCCAGCCTCTTTAAAGAGGTGTCACTCAGACCAGTCGCACCCCATGCGCTGCAGGTTTGAATGTGAAATGGATGAATAGTTGCCATCGAGCATGTGTTCAAAGGTGGCTGACGTTTTTGTACTCAAGCCCTCTTTTCTCTTTCTGTGCTAAAAGAAGACCGAGGATGGTCACGCAGTTTTCTTTGGAGACCATCAGCCAAAACAAAAGATAGCAGGAACACCGCGGGAGAGAGTTGTTGGTTAACTCCCCTGCAAGGGCTTTTCCTGGCTCAGCAGAACAGTAACCAAAGAATACTTTGTTTCACTTAGGGTGACCAGACAGCAAGTGTGAAAAATCGGGACAGGGGGTGGGGAGACAATAGGAGCCTATATAAGAAAAAGACCCAAAAATCGGGACTGTCCCCATAAAATCGGGACATCTGGTCACCCTAGTTTCACTGAGGAGATCCCTCCCCATCTAGGGCTTCGTTCTGTTCCCTTTGACGTGGGTTGGCAAACCTCCTGTTACTTTGAACGGGAGAGGTTCAAGTCCTTAGCTGTGCTGTTACAGAGAGGCCTGAGCAGCCAAGTTCTGGTTCCAGCTTCCCCACAATGTGGGGGCATCGGGTTGGGCCTTTGGGCAGACAGGAGCCAGTTGCAAAGGTTGGATGTGGCTATGAATGTCTCCACAGACCAGAAGGGTTTGGACCCAGCTGGTTCGGGCTCATCTCTGTTAATTAACCCTTTGGCTGACGCAGCACAGGCCCCTGCTATACCTACGAGCTGGTGCACCCCATAAATAGGCTTTGCAGAATGGGTCAGTCCAAGTCAGGCTTCAGCCTCCGCCCCTCCTAACTGGGCTGGTTTAGAGCAGCTCTAACCTCGCTTTTTGAGACGGGCCAAATGGCAACATGTTGATGCTTTGGTTGTAGTCTAAATCTCTGAACTTTTGGAGGGTTCTGCATTTTATAAACCCCTGCTCCACCCCCGCTCCAGAACACACCACATCCACAGTCCTGGATTAAAGCAATCCAGGGTCCTAGGCACACTGCAACACAGATCCGCCTGGGGCTTCACTCCTGCATTGCGGCCTTCCCCCCCACTTGGAGTGGTGGTGGTGGTAGGGCCAGCAGCATGAGGGGCGGGGGATCCTCCCTGTGGGGTAGCAGGAAGGTCCCCACTCAGAAGCAGAGGAAGCAGCAACCTGTCTGCTTGGCTGGGGTGGGCTGGGTCTCCTGCAAAACATCCCAGCAGAAGATTGTGCATGGTGGTTTGTATCATGTTTTCTAAGATCCTTGGTGTCCTACTAGCCTGCTCCTGTGGGTGGGGGAAACAATTGGGTGATTGCTTCTCTCCCCACTTTCTGTTTTCATGGGGTGGGTTGGCAGGGACTAGCTCCCAAAATTCCCCTTCTAAAGAGGGTTAGCGAGCTGTTCTCCGTGAATTTTTGTTTGCTTGTTGAGGAGCCAGTTGACAGGCCTACTTCCTTCTCCAACTCTCCTGAGAGGCAGGTGACTTGTCCAGCCCCTGATCCCAACCTTACGACTGTAGCAACAGCGTCCAGAAACTCACTGGATAAGACTTCCCAGAGTGCACTGCTGCAGGACAAAACCCTTAAAATCAGAGCCCCACAGGGCACTGGGCCATTCAAAGATCCTCAACCGGGGTAAACTGAAGTCAACAGAGCTGTGTCAGTGGAGCTACATGGATTCACACGAGCTGAGGATCTGGGACCCAGTTTCTGCTGAAGAACTCTGGGCCACTAGGTCTCATAGCCAGCCCCCAAACCAATGCAAGGAAGGAGCAGGCCAGTCAGTCACCTTTGGAAGAAGCCAGAAGGAGGGGGTCTAAAGGGGGTCTGCTCCTGAAGCTGAGGAGGGGATGGGGGAGGAGATGGTGAGTCAGCCTAGTAAAAACCCAGAAGTCGTGAAAAAGAGGAAATCCCAGTGTTCCCGCTCCATGAGGGTCCACAGCCCGGTAGGGGATGCCCGGGTGGCTCTGGGCCATGAGAAAGGGGGTTCCTCCTGGTTGGATAAGTATCCAAACTTTGGAATGCTCTTCCAAAGCTAACCCTGAACCTTGCTCATTTATTCATGGTCACGGGCCACAGCATTCCAGGTGGAGTTTACAATCCAGGCATAGTTTCCTTGTTTTCTTTAATCAATGCAGTTCTCATCCAGAGGCTGTGGACCCCCTTGGGGAGGGAACATTGGTGCACTGCAGAAACCACCATCCCAAGGGCTAAACTGCTCTTTGTTACCTCCATTAAGCTCAGGGGAGCTGCTGTGGATTTACTCTGAGGTAATGGAGGGCAAAATCTGCCCTCAAGTGATAAACTCCTTGGGCCAGATTGTCAGCTGGTGTAAATCAGCGTAGCACCATTGAAGTTAATGAAGCTAAGCCAGTTTTCACCAGCTGAGGAGTTGGCCTCTTGCATAGAAGCCTAAACGGGCCCAGAGACCAAACTCCCCAATAGACACCAACTCTCCATGCAGGTTTGAAGCACCCTGGCAGAAGGTGATGTGGGGATGGCGGGGAACTTGCCCCTGTTACCTGTTCTGTGGCTAAATAGGACCATGGTCTCCAGCTTGGGACACCAGTGGAGGGAGGGAGGGAGGGAGCTGTCCCGAAAAAAAAAAATCTCGCTTGTATGTGTTACCCAAAGCTAATACTAGCCATTAGCCATAACATATGAGCACGCTGCCTCCCCTGTTTACCAGACAAGCAGGAGCTGTGCAGAAAGTCCAGATAGCATTGGCCTTGCTCTGCTTACCCAGATAAGACGCTTGCTTGCATAAGCATAACTTGGATCAGGGTATTTTCAAGGCTATCAGGAAATTTCTGCTGCCGTGAAGTCTCTGGTACATCGGTCTCCGTGTTACACCGGTCACTGCCTGTCATGCATGTTAAGGTTCATGAGACACGTGTGACAGCATCGACAACCAATTTCTGCCTGTGCCAATGGGCTTATTCCAACAGTGCCCAACTCATGAGGAAGCCACCATAGAAAGGTCTATGTGTTAACCCCATGGTGGCTGGAGATTCCAGTGCCAGCCAGGGATCTAGTTTTGCTACTGGAGGTTACATGCCCTGTTGGCTCTAAAGCAAGTCATCTACTCGGGAAGGAGAAGAGGCCACCGGAGCTTCTCATAGTGTATCTAGGATACGATACATCCTGTGGGTAACAGATTCTGATATTTGCATGCTACAGTGGTAGGTGCAGGAGAGAGAACTTTTGGGGCACAGACTCAGTTTAAAGGGGCTAATCCTTGCTCAAGTCTCTACCAGTCAGGATCCTTACCTGTGCTATAAGAACAGAACGCACAGCAGCTATAGCACCAGAGTGTCACGCCCCCTCAGGAGGCTTCTGCGTCTCTCATAAATTCTTCCTGCGTCCTCTTTCCTGTTGCTCCAGCCCCACCACATAAAGGTCAAGCATTTCCGCTGCCATCACTGGGTGGAGAGGCCTCGGAGATCAATGGGAGTTAGGTGCTTAGAGTACCTTTGTGAATCCCACCCCTGCGACCTGTCATGGCTGCTCTTTCTTATAAGACTCAGGGATGCAGCAGGGGGGTTGCCAGTATATTCTCCTGATAATCTCTCTTGGGTGGGCTCTATTGGGGGAGGGATAGCTCAGTGGTTTGAGCACTGGCCTGCTAAATCCAGGGTTGTGAGTTCAATCCTTGAGGGGGGCCACTTAGGGATCTGAGGCAAAATCAGTACTTGGTCCTGCTAGTGAAGGCAGGGGGCTGGATTCAATGACCTTTCAAGGTCCCTTCAAAATGCTAGTCCCATATGGTCTAGTGGTTAGGCTTCCTGGTTTTCACTCAGGTAGCCTGGGTTCAATTCCCAGTGTGGGAATAATGGAGAAGTTTTTTGTTTTTTTTTATAGGGGGAGGGATAGCTCAGTGGTTTGAGCATTGGCCTGCTAAACCCAGGGTTGTGAGTTCAATCCTTGAGGGAGCCATTTAGGGAACTGGGGTAAAAATCTGTCTCGGGATTGGCCCTGCTTTGAGCAGGGGGTTGGACTAGATGACCTCCTGAGGTCCCTTCCAACCCTGGCATTCTATGATTGTTTGCTGGATTATTGCTCCAGTATTGACTCTTGTTTCCAGGACCAGTCCTGCCAGTGCCTCGAACATTGGCAGGAAGTGGAAGGGACATGATCACAATGGACAGGACCAAATATTGTTGGAAGTATTGGTGAGGTCCTCGCCCACCTCTGTTCAGAACAGTCATCTCAAAAGAGACCTCTTACCAAGGTGCTTTGGTCTGGCCTGAGAGCCCTCAGCTCCTGCACATGTGGAGCACACGGGTGTGTTACGAAGCATCCAGCCCTCCCCCCCAACTCAGTTCTTTGTGCGGTACATTTTGTACCTTTGCAAAGAGGAGATGTTCCTCCAGGCAGGGCAGCTTTAAAGGTTACTCCTGGCAGGAGGCTCTTTTCTCTGCTCTTACCATCTAATCCTCGCCCGTTCACCAGTCTCTGCAAGCTGCTCCAGGAGTAGCAAAGCCACGGAACTTGTGGGTGCCGCTACAACGGAGAGCCCAGCTGAGCCACTTCTGCAAGGCGTCACAGCAAGTAAAGCTACGTTTGTATAACAAGGAAAGGATGAAATCAAAGGAGTGAACCTTTATGGTGCAACAAGTGAGCCCTCCAGAAGTACGTATTACTTAGACTGAACACAGGCACTCAAACCCCTCACACTTTAAGAAATTGGAGAGAGGTCCAAGGAGAGCAACACAAATGAGAAAAGGTTTGGAAAACGGGGCATGTTTAGTCTTGAGAAAAGAAGAATGCTGGCAAGCCTGGTGGGAGGGATAGCTCAGTGGTTTGACCGTTGGCCTGCTAAACCCGGGGTTGTGAGTTTAATTCTTGAGGGGGCCGTTTAGGGAACTGGGGTAAAAATCTGTCTGGAGATTGGTCCTGTTTTGAGCAGGGGGTTGGACTAGATGATCTCCTGAGGTCTCCTCCAACCCTGATAATCTATGATTCTATAACAGTCTTCACATATGTTAAGGGCTGTTATAAAGAGGATGCTGACCAATTGTTCTCCATGTTCACTGAGGGTAGGATAAGACATAATAGGCTGAATCTGTAGCAAGGGAGGTTTAGGTTAGATCTTAAAAAAAAAACCTTTTTAACTATGAGGGTTGTTAAGCTCTGGAACAGGCTTCCAAGGGAGGTTGTGGCTAGTAAAGGAGCAAAAAAATTAGCCATCAACATGGACATTACCATCAGGTGGTTCCTGCAACCTAGTGCAGGGAGGAGCTAGTCCCTCTCTGCTATGCAGCTCTGGTGAGACTGTGCTTGGAATCTGGCTTTCAGTTCTGGCCACCCAAATACCAGCAAGATGTAGACAAACAGGAGGAGGGAGTGACAAGAGCTCCAGTCAACGTTGCTGAGGGCCCGAAGGGATTGATTTCTGAGGGAAGAGCAAAAAACGTTCCAGGAGATGGATAGAGCTTAGCTAAGCATCCCAGTAAGATAGGCTGTGATTAAACAAGCTGCAGTTTCCAGTCACACCTGGTGTTTTAACCACCCAAAGTTCAGGACTGGTTTGATCTTAGAGATTGGAGACCAGCCACACAATCCGGATCCAAGTTTGGATCCCAGATGAAACCCCCTACAGCAATGTCAGGGCCATGGTGTTGAGATCCGGGGTGTGTGTGTGTGTGTGTGTGTGTGTGTTATAGACATAGAGCGCAGCAAGGAGTTATTTAGTGTGCACCAAGGGGATAGAATTGGAAATTAAGAAAAGGAAAAATGTATTATTTGAATTGTGATTGTCCCTAGCAACCATAGTTATGGCCTGGGACCCCATAGTCCAAGATGCTGAACAGAAAGACTGTTCCTGCCCCAAGGAGTTTGCAATCTAAGTGTAAGACAAGCGACAACAGATGGCTACAGACAGACAGACAGACTGGAGAGCACAGGGAAAGCCTGAATAGCAGGAAAACGCTCTCCTGGCATGAGATGTCTTAGCCTGTAAAACAGCCTCCCAAGGGAGTGGTTGAAGACCCATGAGTTTTGGACATTGAAAACTAGGTTGGACAAAGCCCTGGGGAATTAACTGTCGGACACAATGTTGCATTGGCCCAGTGGGATGGACGAGAAGAGCCAGTCTCTAATTTCTATGCTGCTTTGCAAAAGATCCCTGGAAGAGCCATGTAAACACAATCAGCGGTTTCCTGAAGCCCGGCACTGATGCAGCAAGTTGTCGGTGACTGAACTTGTGGGCAATAAGCTATATCAGCCACTTGGCTGCTTTCCCTTTGTGCCTCTGAAATATTGTATGGCGCAGGGGCTGGCCTGCTCTCCGTTGAAAGCAATTAGCCATGAGGTAAGGGATGATGGCTTATGTCAGCTATGGAGACGCATTTCATGGCAAATCCCTAGCCGTGCTCTGTCTGACTTATACTGTAAGCTCCTGGGGGCAGGGGATCTACCCATTTCTTTCGCTGTTAATCAGTGAACGCCATTGGCACTGTGAGAAAATCACTGCCAGTACAATAAATGCAACTGCTTTGCTGTTGGTATCCTGCTGCTGATATGGAGGGTGCCTTCTCCCTCCATGCAGCGTGGGACGGTTTATCGAACATATAGCAGCGGATCCTGAGCTGGTGTAAATCAGTATAGCTCATAAGACCATCGGAACGGCCATACTGGGTCAGACCAAAGGTCCATCTAGCCCAGTATCCTGTCTTCCGACAGTGGCCAATGCCAGGTGCCCCAGAGGGACTGAACAGAACAGGTAATCCTTAAGTGATCAGTCCCTTGTTGCCCATTCCAAGCTTCTAGCAAACAGAGGCTAGAGACACCATCCCGGTCCATAGGCGCTGACTTCGTGGGTGCTCCGGGGCTCTGCACCCACTGGCAGCCAAGCTCCCCGCCCTGCCCCGCCTCACCTCCTCCGCCTCCTTCCCTGAGTGCGCCACGTTCCTGCTCCTCCGTCTACCTTCCAGCACTTGCCGCCGCCAAACAGCTGTAGCAAGCTCCAGGAGGGAGGAGGGAGGAGCGGGAATGTGGTGCGCTCAGGGAGGAGGTGGGGAAGAGGTGGGGCCGGGACGGGGATTTGGGGAAGGGGGTTGGAATGGGGGCGGGAGGGGGCGGGATAGGGATGGAGTCGGGGCGGGGCTGGGGGCAAAGTGGGGTTGAGCACTCACCGGTGCCAGAAGAAGTCGGCGCCTATGACCCGGCCCATTGTGGCTAATAGCCATTGATGGACCTATCCTCCATGAAGTTATCTAGTTCTTTTTTAAACTCTGTTATAGTCTTGGCCTTCACAACATCCTCTGGCAAGGAGTTCCACAGGTTGACTGTGCGTTGTGTGAAGAAATACTTCCTTTTGTTTGTTTTAAACCTGCTGCCTTTGGTGACCCTAGTTCTATTGTTATGAGAAGGAGTAAATAACACTTCCTTATTTACTTTCTCCACAGCAGTCATGATTTTATAGACATCTATCCTATCCCCCCTTAGGACTTTTCAGCTTGGAAAAGAGATGACTATCTTATTAATCTCTCCTCATATGGAAGCCGTCCCATACCCCTAATCATTTTTGTTGCTCTTTTCTGAACCTTTTCCAATTCCAATATATCTTTTTTGAGATGGGGCGATCACATCAACATGCAGTATTCAAGATGTGGGCATACCATGGATTTATATAGAGGCAATAGGATATTTTTTGTCTTATTATCTATCCCTTTCTTAATGATTCCCAAGATTCTGTTTGGTTTTTTGACTGCCACTGCCCATTGAGTGGATGTTTTCAGAGAACTATCCACAATGACTCCAAGATCTCTTTCTTGAGTGGTAACAGCTAATTCAGACCCCATCATTTTATATGTATAGTTGGGGTTATGTTTTCCAATGTGCATTACTTTGCATTTATCAACATTCAGCTCCACTAAAGGAAAGGGTGCTGCATCAGTTACCCAGCTGAGGATCTGGTCCATATAGTGCAACAAATCAGTGGCCACCTAGGGGTTCACAATTGTTCCTATGCTACACGTTTGGCCATTCAAAACTTCATGGCAGCAGGACTAGCACTCGAGTCCTTCTGCTCCGGAAGCACAGACATCTAGCACTTAGCTGTCATTGTGGCAGGTGCCATACAAACCTGGAATTTAGAGAGAGTTAAAGGAGAATCTCCATCAGCTGTTAGCGCTAGGTGGCCTATGACACACAGTTGAGCAGTGCCGCTGCTGGCCAGCAGAGGGGACTGCTACAAATGCACAATAGTAATGATGATATTCATGCCTAAATTGGGGCCTGATTCTGCCGTCTTGCGCCATGTACCACTGACTCCCATCCACTCCGTGTGAGTGAGAAATGCCTGAGTTGGGAGGGAGAGAGCCTATAGCTAGTTGGATCCGAGCCAGCTTACAGACTGGAGGAAATTTGTCCCTTGTGTGGTTACACCGCTGATTCTGAATGCCCTTCCCCGAGGCCCTAAAATAAACAGGATGGCCGGCGAGAGAAGCAAAACAAACCAGCAAGTCCTGGGCTGTAAGCGCCCCTTCCCTCGATTCCTGTGTTCGCAAGGCACAGGCACGCGGCCCTGTAATATCAGGATCAGCAGCTTTGAACGTGACCTTTGGTAACCTATGCTGTGGGCCAGTGGAGCTGAAATAGGATGAAGTCAGACAGAGGGGTTAGAACAGAGCAGCCAGACAAAATCTAACTGCTCCGACCGAGCAGCTTTTGCTGCTCCCCGGCGCATCCCAGCCTCTCCCAGAAGGGTCCAGCGAGCGTGGAGAAGTGGAATAACTGTTGCTGAATGCCCCCACCCCCCATCCTACTCCACAAATCGTTGGGATTCTGATCCCGACTTGGCCGCTCCCAAGACCCAGCCAGGAAGAGTGGAGCCAACGCAATAGCCAGCGAGCACCCCACACGTCTTGTCCTGGCAGATGCCATCACGCTTCCCACAACCTGCCCACGTGTAGCAGCACACGGAGGCGTACGCCGCTGGTGTTTCATAACACGTCTGCCTCTGAGGCGTCGCTTGGAGGAGTACAAACAGCCGCCCTGCGATAGATAGTTTGGACAGGTTAACTTTTTTTTTGGCGGGGGCAGACAGCAAAGGTGTAGCCACGGGTGGGCCTGGGTGGGCTGTGGGCCACCCACTTAGCATATGGGCCCACCCAAACATAGCTCCCTCTCCCCACGTTGGGCTGGCTCCTTGGGGCTCAGGGACCAGAGCCCAGCTCCCTCTGCCCTCTGGCTCTGTGGAAAATTTTTTGATTTTTTTTTTAATTTTCAGGGGTCTCCCCTGTCACATTTTTACTTTCCCTTAACCCCCCACCTCCCACTGGAAAAAAAGGGAAGGGAAAAGAATACGCTAGAGAGAAAGTGGGAATTTTCCCACTAGAGCAAACAAATTATAAACATTTTGAAGAATGTTAAAGCTTTTTTCCCCAAATATTTTAATTTCCAAAAATTAATGATTTGGAGACAGGAAATTTCATTTTTCAATTAAAAGTCAAAAAACCCCTTGCCATCCAAAAAAATTCCCACCAGCCCTAGTTGTGAGAGCAGAATTAGGCCCATTATTTCAATACTGGTTTCCCTACCTCATCACAGAAAGGAGTTCAGAGACAGGCAGTGAAAATGATCAGAGCCAGGGAAAGATTGCTGGAGGGAGGGAGAGATTGACAAGATTGGGACCATTTAATTTAGGGAGGAGATTGATGGAAGGGACTAAGTGGTGCAGAGGAAGTGATTCAGGCACGCCTAGCTGTGGTTTCATTCAACCCATCCTGGCTTTCAAGGGCCACACAGTGAAACAAAAGGCAACACATTTCAAACTGCTAACAGCTGCTAACTAGGCTGTGAAAGTCATTTTCACAAGATAGCACTCAGGCCTGGAGTTTAGTAGGATTAACAAAAGGTTCAACTAAGGAGCACATCCACAATTAGAAAAGGGATAGAAACCTTCAAGCTTCAGGGCATGAGCCGACTGATAGCCTGAGATAAAGGAAAAGTTTCCTCTTGGCATCTCATTCATTACAGGGTTCCTTGCACGTCCTCTTATGCTGGCTGCTGTGGGAAATGGGACACTGGACTAAGCAGATCCTTGCTCTGGTGTGGCAATTCCTCTGTTCTTATTCCTGGAGAAGGGACAGAACCAAAGCCTTGAATTCCAGCCCCCCAACTTGGAAATCCACATCCAACGGTGCTGGAACAATGTGTATAGTGCAGATGCTGAGAGCCTTGAACCAAACTGTAAACCCTGTATGTGATGGAAACCACTTCAAGCCAGGGGGTGCGGCAGCACCCGCAGCACCCCCAGCACCCCTCGTTCCAGCACCTCGGTCAGGGGTTCTCGCAACAAATTTTTTGGTGGCCTCAGAGTGCGGCTACCCACTCTCACCGATGGCCTCACTGACTCTTTTTTTCCCATAAAATACTTAATTAACTTTAGGAAAAACAATTAAATAGGCAGATTCACATCCAAATCATTAACAACAACACGGAGTCCTTGTGGCACCTTAGAGACTAACCCATGTATTTGGGCAAATCATTGTAATGTATACATGTAGGGTTTTTTGGCAGACTCAATAACAAAAATAATGCTGCCTCTAGACCAGACAGTAAATGTGAAAAATCGGGACGGGGTGGGGGGTAATAGGAGACTATATAAGAAAAAGACCCCAAAATTCGGACTGTCCCTATAAAATTCTGACATCTGGTCACCCTAGCTGCCTCCCGCTTTGGCCCCCGCATCCAGGGCTTAGTGAGTCCTGGGGCTTGCTGTGAAAAGTGATAGTTGTATATTTGTTAATATCACAGCACACTTAGTAGCTACCTGGGAGGCTCTGGAAAGTGATAAGTGATATTAACAGACATACAACTATCACTTTTCACAGATAGCTAGTAGGTCTGCTGAGAAAAGTGATACTTGCATGTTTGTTAATATCACTTTTCTCAGCAAGCCCCAGAACCCTTTAAGCCCTGGATGGGGGGGGCCAAGCGGGGAGGTAGCAGGGGCCAGAGGCGAGGGTGGGATGGATGCAGGGCCGGGGGAGGCAGTGGGGGCCCTGGCAGTGGGGGTGATGGATGCGAGCCCAGGAAGGCAGCAGGGTCCTGGGGGTTGGGGGGGATGGATACAGGGCTGTGGGAGGCAGCGGGGTCCAGAGGCGATGGGGATGGGGGATGAGTCCCACTGTCGCGTGGCCAGAGCCATGGCCTGATGTCTGCTGCCACGCGGCCAGGACCGGGCCTCAGTGCCCGCAGCCAGAGCCAGCGCTCGCTGCTGTGCGGCCAGGGTCAGGGGTCAGCACCCCGGGCCAGTTCCCACTAATCCGTGGCCAGAGCCCAGGCACACAGCTGTGGGTCAGCGCCTGATGCCATGCAGCTGGGGCAGGGGATCAGTGCCAGGGGCTGGGGCTGCGTGGCTGGCGCTGTGGGTCGGCGCCTGCTGTTGCTGTGCAGCTGGAACCAGGGGCAGGAGGCCGAATCATAGAATCATAGAATTAGAATCATAGAATATCAGGGGTGGAAGGGACCTCAGGAGGTCATCTAGTCCAACCCCCTGCTCAAAGCAGGACCAATCCCCAACTAAATCATCCCAGCCAGGGCTTTGTCAAGCCTGACCTTAAAAACCTCTAAGGAAGGAGATTCCACCACCTCCCTAGGCAACCCATTCCAGTGCTTCACCACCCTCCTAGTGAAAAAGTTTTCCCTAATATCCAACCTAAACCTCCCCCACTGCAACTTGTGACCATTACTACCATTGAGAAGCCCCGCAGCTGGAGGCCAGGGCCACCTGGCCAGAGCCGGGGGGGTGGGCGGGGGGGCTCAGTACCTGCTGTCCCACAGTTGGAGCCCAGGCCCATATGGCCAGGTTCCTGAAGTCCCACTGCTGGAGCCTGCTACCCAAACCCCCTCCCGCCAAGGTGGGTCAAGAACCCACCTTGCTCCTGCAGCGTTGTGCCCCACCTCTCTCCAGAGGTGGCACATCCAGGAGCAACAAGGAGGGAGGGGAAGGGGGAGGGGGAGGGGCGGATGCTTTGTTCCCCCACCCCCCGCCAATCACTGCACAGGAGGCTGTCATGGCCGCACCAAAAGCGTCTGTGGCAGCCACGGTGGCCGCATTTGAGAAACGTTGACCGAGGTCCCCATCTGAGTTTTGTGATTCAGATTCCTCTCTGCTTAATACAAAACCAGAATTACAGGGCTAGCGGTGCTCAGACACACACAGGCTGTATCGCAAAGGAGGAAGGCGGGCCAGTGCTCAGGGCGCTGGGCAGGCACTTAGGAGACCTGAGTTCTGCTGCAGACTTCCTGGGTGATGTTGAGCAAGTCTGTGGCATGAGGCTGCTAGAAATGCCCTATTTCAGGGGGGTGTTGTGAGGCGAACACCGTTAAAGGATGTAAGGTGCCCAGATACTGTGGTCCTAGGAGGCTCTAAGTACCTTAGATAGATAGGTGTGCCTTTAGTCAGTCACTCAGACATACCCCTGCTAATAATGCAACGGTTTCCCCTCTGCCATGGTTATAGGGTGACCAGATGTCCCGATTTTATACGGCCAGTCCTGATTTTTGGGTCTTTTTCTTATATAGGCTCCTATTACCCCCCACCCCCTGTCCCAATTTTTCACACTTGCTGTCTGGTAACCCTGCGTGGTTACCTGAGGCCTTACCCACCACATTGAGTGGTGTTTATTAATGCTGCGATCTCTTGGGACTTAAAAAAAAAATCACGCTCGAGACCGCTGAAGGCAAAGGGAAGATTGTTCCATTTGCACAGAGATGGTGCCCTTTTGCATGGGCTTGAATCTATATAGACTGTACAGAGAGGGAAAGAAAAGGAAACTACCAGGAAATTCCAAATGTGGGGAAAACAGGGAGGGCGTTAGCGAGCCTGCGGGCTCTACATGATGAGTTACGAGGGGGAAGTGAAGTCCTTGGTATCTTTTCACACACCCCTTAACCGCTCTGGCAGAGACAGAGGTTGGAATGTATCAAGAGAACATCAGCATCCCCCGCCCACCTAATGTGCAGCCATGAAAGGGTTAATGGATGCTGAACCATCCTTCAGGGAGCTGGCCTGAATAGCTGGGCCCGCTTGTTTCTCTGCTCCGTTACCTTGGCGACTGGCTGGAGCAAGGGCGAGGAGGACAACTCCTGCCTTCACAAAGGGGGCGTGGGGCGGAAGGGCCTGGATTCTAATTGGATCTTGCGGGAGATCAGGCGATGCCTCGCTGCAAGATGCTACGCGAGGTGGAGAAGAGAAACCACGGACACAGGGGATTTGCATGCAGGAAAGAAACAGGCTGAAGAATGGAGCTCTGCCCTAGTTAACTAAGGGGTGTGTTTTAAATCACACCACTTACTCCCTGTTACACCGTCAATGGACTACGGGGAGGGCAGTGGGGGAAGGGAGGGCATAACTCCACACCGTCTTGGTTCTCCACCCGGAAGTCTTAAAGGGCCATCTTAGTCTTGATGAATGGCATTAACTCTCCAGAGCCCTCACGGGGGGGCTTGTCGGGCGTGCCCACAGAACTGTGCTTGCCGGGCCCTAAGGAAGTGGCACCTTCCGCCTGTGGGCATTGAAAGAGTTAAAAAAAATCCCTCGGATCGTACACAGGGGCACTGGAACAATGTGTATAGTGCGGGGTCTGAGAGCCATTGAACCAAACTGTAAACCCTGTATAGGATGGGAACCACTTCAAGCCAGGGAGTGCAGCTGCACCCCCCAGCACTCCTTGTTCCAGCCCCTCTGATCATACAGAGCAGTTTCTTCAACATGCCTGAAGCTCAGCTTGCTACAAAGTATTTCCAATCCGCTCTGGTTCTTTACCTGGCTACCGCTAGAACTATTTCTAGCGTTTCCAAAAATAAAATTCCCTTCCTAACAGGAGGTCTCGCTTTCCAGCAGGACTAATTATAGAGCAGGTCAGTCCCGGTCGTGGTCCTGTAGAGCAGGGGTTCCCCGGCTTTTTCCTAGGGCAGGCCCTGGCTCAACAACGATGCCACACTTCCCCGCCGATTTGCAATGGCTCCGATCTCCTTCCTTCCCACGCATAGGTGCTGGAACGAGGGGTGCTGCCGCACCCCCTGGCTTGAAGTGGTTCCCATCATATACAGGGTTTACAGTTTGGTTCAATGGCTCTCAGCACCCCCACTACACAAATTGTTCCAGCACCTCTGCTCCCACGGGCAGTTGGCGAGTGTCCCTGGACAGACACAGCAATTGCCCGCATGGAACCGTAACATTTGGCCGGAATGGAATGTATTGTTATCTTGCTCTTAATGCAATAAAAACAAAGCAGCATCGCCCAGGACCGTGGGACAAACCAGCTCTCTGCAGGCCACCCGCAAGTGCTCCGCAGCTCTGTTCAGAAGGGTAGCGTCCCCACTACGCTTTTCGACACCCACACAAACAAAACGCA
Source organism: Terrapene triunguis (assembly GCF_002925995.2). Taxonomy (NCBI): domain Eukaryota; kingdom Metazoa; phylum Chordata; order Testudines; family Emydidae; genus Terrapene; species Terrapene triunguis. The sequence goes on from NW_020664419.1 coordinate 5,700,968, forward strand.
TCCCGCCCCTGCAAAGACGTCCCCCTGCCTGTTCTGAGTACAGAAACCCAGCTTGTCTTCGCTGCGGCAGGTAGCTCCAGTGAGCGCTCCAGCCCCGCTCAAGGGGGGGCAAGAACATTTCAGAACAACCATTGAGTTACACGGCGGGATTGGATTAGCAGCACAGAGTGATTGGATTAGCCGCTGCTGAATTGTTGCATGACTGCCTCAAGCATCAGCATCACTTGAGTCAGCTAGTTAGAGTTTAGCTGGAGTTGAGTTAGGGCTAACACCCAGCTAACTGTGCTGTGAAGATGTATCCTTGGCGGCCACACGCTAGAGGTGGATTTTGGGAGGCATAGAGCACAGCCTAACCCCAGAGACGAGTGACTATGCAGCCAGTGGGACAAAGGAGAGATTGAACCAGAGAGATCCTTTCTATGCCATGATCTCCAAGGAAGTGTGACAAAGATTCCCATACACGATCAGGAATCATAAAGGATGTCTCAAAGAGTGAGGATGAAAGACGGTGCTGGACCGTAGGAGAGAGGAGAGTGATGGCAGAGGTGGCCTGTTGCAGGAATGTCACAGCAGATCAATCCCCAAATACAATGTGTGTAATGCTCTCCTGGGTGTATCATACCCACTGACAGATGCTCCACAGGCCTGTCTTTTCACTACACTTTGGGAACACTTGGCGAGCTTGTCCCACCAATCAAACGCCTAGTGAATTTGACCAAAATCGATGGAACTAAAATGTATGCCAATTAAAGTGTTTTAGGTTTCTAAAGTTCACCCAAAGGCCTTGAGTCAAAGCCCATGGTGACTCATGCCATTCATTTCCATTGCCTTTGGATCAGGCCCTCTGAGACCATTTCATAACTTGGTCCCCCTTTTCCTTGGGGACAACCAGACCCAAAGCCAAGCACACAACTAGAGATGGGCTAGTACGTCTTCTCTAATTCTAGCTTCTGTGAGTCTGTAGGCAAGCTAGTTAATTACACAGAAAAACTAGCCTAGGTCAAACGAGTTGGTGATCCCAGCTCAGTTCCTAGCAAACACGTAGCTATGAGACAGAACCTACCAACCCATTTGAGCCCCTAGTTAAAGGGTTTTAGAAGATCATTTGTTGGCAGTCTTAGAAGACTCAGTACAAGCTTCCCTACTGATCATTATTGTCCAAGGTCCAAAAATCGCATGGACCTTGTTGAATGGTTGGGCTACAGATCAGCATAGATCCTTATGGGAGAAGCTTGCATTGTGGCAGCCCGTTCTGCTTTTGGATAAATAGAAGATCTCAGTTTAATGGATTTTTAACGCCAGACCTGGTACCAGTGTTAAATTCATGTTCAAATCCACAGCAATGGAGCGTGTCACAGGCGGAGCATCTGGCCCAGACAAATGGCTGTGACCAAAAAGTATCACTGAAGTTTAGACACCAGCAGAAATGATAATCATGATTGAGTGAAGAAACACCACGCTGGATGAAAGTACTAGAACATGTGCAACCAAAAATCCAGATGTTCCCAGAAGCAGTTTAAATCCCAGAGGTAAGGCTGTGATTTTGGTCAATAGAGGGACTATTTCCAGATATAGGCCTTGCCTTTTCACTGCTCTGTCTACCAAAAGAACTAAGTCAACAGCAAGGAACCTCCCTCCCCCCGACATCATAAATGTGATCCAAACCAGACTTCATGCACACATTACACCCTCCAAAGTTGGAGGCTGACATGCAAGCAAAACCACCTTCCTCAGATGGGTTTTGGCTAACAAGGAACTTTATTTTCTCCAGGAGGTTTAAAAATATTTAGTCCTCCCCGATCAAAGGGTGTTTAGAACAGGGCAAGATGGAATTAACCATTTGCATCTTGTTGCATCTCACCCCCCACCCCCCATCATCTGTGCCCTTATGTGAAGTTCTACAGGATTTAATAGCGAATTACATTGCTGCAGTGGAGTGGGACAATGGTATAAAAAGACCCAGAGGAAGGATTTCATGCACTATTGAATGCTATGGTGTAAATTGTCATGGTTCCATCCATGGGGCACTGGCAGCGTGCACCAGCTGGCAATCAGCTCCTATGGCACTGAAGAGTAATTTCTGTAGAACCCTAATAAATGGCTGTACAACCTTATTGGCTTCATCTTGATTAAATTCTGTCAGGGTTTCCCATAAAGGGATGCCACTATTTAGGGCTCTTACATTACGTAGTACTTTACTCTGAGAGTCATATGCAATGAATGTGAGTAAAGCGAGCAGAATCTAGCCCTTATATTGTTAGCTCCTCAGATAAGGGACTTTATTGTCTCCTTTGTCTGTAAGGTGTCTAGCACACTTCGGTAGCTACTTAAATATGTAATAAAATAATAAGACAATAATCAAACATCGTTGTTAATTTGTAATAACAGGGGCATCTTTCCAGGTTTATTTAACCAGCACACGGGTTTATTGCAAGCACCTATGAGCATGGACACGACAAAGACACAACAAATGCTACGTCTTGGCAGGGGGGTAGACTAGAATCACTAGATGACCCTTGCGGGTCCATCTAACCTTATGGTTCTATGACAGAGACCAGTCTCAGATCTTCCATTAGGCAGCTTTCTTCTCATCCAGAGGCCTGTACTCACAGGGTATGTCTACACTACAGGATTAATCCGAATTTAGATAATTCGAATTTGGGAAACAGGTTGTATAAATTCGATTGTGCGCGGCCACACTAAGCACCTTAATTCGGTTTTAAACCACATTAATTCGGTGGTGTGCGGCCACACTACCCCATTAACTTAAACACAGTAATTCGGTGGTGTGCGTCCACACTAACCCTAATTCGAATTAACAAAATCGATTTAGGCTCTACTCCGTTCGTCGAGGTGGAGTACAGAAATCGATTTAAAAGGCCCTTTAATTCGAATTAACTGGCTCTGTAGTGTGGACGGGTGAAGGGTTAATTCGGATTAAGGCAGCTAAATCCGAATTAAAGTCCTAGTGTAGACCAGGCCTAAGTTGTCCAGGATAACAAAAGTCTGATTCAGTCTGTCACATGAAATGGTCTGTAAAAAAAGCCAGCCGTAGTCGGCGACAAATGGACCAGGACAAGTTGCATTGCGTAAGTTAAAAGTACTGTAAGAAGGAGTCTTCCAGTTTCCTCCTAAAGTCATGGGCTAGTGAGACGTAAGTAATGGGGAGCAAAGCAGAAATCATTTACTCCGACTAAAGCTGGGTGGGGCCCACACAAAAGTCACTGTTTACTATTGTAATCGTAAACAAAGGTTTCATTAAGATCATCATCTGTTTTGGTGCCCTTATCCACACAACTGGTCACAGCCTGAAGCTTTTACTTTGAATGCAGCTATAATTCATTGTAGATTGCTTGACACTACACTAGTCCTCTTGCAGGAGATAGGTGCTTTCGAAATGCCATGCACCGCCAGCGAGGTGATAAAGGGCTGTCTGTCTGTCTATGGCAGTGGGTCTCAAACTTTTTTACTGGCGACCCCTTTCACATTGCAAGCCTCTGAGTGCGACCCCCCTAATGAGTTAAACACACTGCTTAATATATTTAGCACCATTATAAATGCTGGAGGCGAGCGGGGTTTGGGGTTGACAGCTCGCGACCCCCCATGTAATGACCTCGTGACCTCCCGACCCCCAGTTTGAGAACCCCTAGTCTATGGTATCTCTAAGGCACCTATTACTGCTGCATCTAGGCATCCTAGATAGATTGCTGGGGGGTGAGGGAGGGGGGCATATGTAAGTCTATAAATAGAATCCATTTCAACATGTGAAGTCGTGGTGGAGGAAGGGCTAGAGAGGACAGGGAGAGTGTGTCTGCTGCATGACTTAACAATTTTGACAGCTCTTCACGCTGTAAGGGAAATATGTGTGTGTGTGTGTGTGTTCTGGGAGCGGGTGTCAGCGCTGAGTAGCTGTGTCTGGAATTTAGGCCAATGCTATTCATCCTTTGGAATGCTGCACACAATTGCATGTCAGTGTCTGAATATTTGAAGCCCGGGGCAGCCGGGTCCTCATGAATGTGCAGTGCAACACTGCAGCATGGCTCTGTAGAATGCTAATTGCTTCTTCCCAACTGCTGGAAAAGATGCCCCACTGTAAGATGCCAGCCCCGGCCAGGCATGCATACAACCCCGTTGCTGCTTTCTTTCCCTGACAGAGCCTGCTAGTGCAGTTTCTGCTGCCTCGTAAGACCCATTGCACCATGGTCAGTCAGCTACTGGACCACAGCTGATGATTGATAGGCAGAAGGTTAAGAACGGCAAGGATGCCAGCCAGCTAGCCTCAGAGGAACTGGGCTCTTAGCCACAGCTGAAAAGCTGGGCTGACTTTGAAGAGCTGATTTGGTGGTGGAAACCTGAGCGTGTGTATTCCAAGTTTACTTAGAGCAGTAATTTGTGTTTTCGATGATTTACCGTCTAAAAAAAATCTGGCATGTCTTGCACCCCCAGAAAGGGCATCTTGAACCCACAGGGGGGTGCGTGCACTCCAGGGTAAGAACCACTGATTTAGAGTCACCTTTTCTTTTCATGCAAAGGCTGCTGGCCTGACAGCTCTGGAGTCTGAAATCTTGTATTGATGCGTATCTGCAGCACAGGCACTGGCTTCCTCCACCCTGCTATGCCAATCTGTCTCCATGCCGATTTGAGGGGCAGTTCAGTCTCCATAGCCCAGTCTGTCCTAGGCACCTCTGCTGAGACTCCCAGTAAGAGGGCCAATTAGTGCACACGGTGCTGACACTTCCTGTGATGCGGATAGCTGTCCGCTATGAATAAACAGAGACCAACACATTCATTTTGAACAGGCCACGGAGCTGCCTTCAGATAATAACATGAGTCATCCTATCTGTGCATCACTTGTGGGTTTTGAACCGAGAAAGCAACACTAAGGGTGAGCGGCAAATAAACAGAATCCAGGAAAAGACATTGAAATGTTAATGTGCAACAGTGAAACGGACTTCCAAGTGAAATGCAATTTACAGTCACTTAACAGTGGGCTCAGGACACCATTGTTAAAAATCCAGCAGAACCATACAAACATTTTACATAGAACACATTCAAAGAAGCAATTGTATTTGGAGACTTGTGGGACTCACTGCTGCAGGAGTCTGAATTCAATGCTGCGGAAGGATTTTTAAAATGAAAGGATCATCTTATGACAAATAATAGAGCTAGTCAAAAATGTCTATGGAACAGTTTTCTATCAAAAATGCAATTTTGTCAGAATTAAAATGTTTCATGGGGATGGGTTGATTTTGATGGGGAAAAGGCAGAATGTTTTTTTACTTGTTTTGATAAATCAGAACAAAATATTTCAACGTTATTTTATTTAGACATTATATTATAATATAATAATCTACATGTAATGAATCAATGTTACCAAAATGAAATTTTTTTTCTGTATTCAAATGAAATGCTTTGACATTATCAAAAGGAAATGATTGGACATTATTGAAATGAAACATTTAGATGGTTCAAAATAAAAAAAATTCAGAATTTTTGCACCATGTGGAATTTCAAACTTTCAACTTTTAATTTGGATTTGGAATGATTTTTTTTTAAGTTTGAAATTCCCCATGAGAGAGAAATGCCACTTTCTGACCAGCTCTACTATTAGCAAATAATTCATGCTGGATATGAACAAGCTGTAGACCACCAGGGCAGGAGGATGAGGTAGGCGAGGCTTTCTTTGGACAATTAACTGAAGTTTCCAGATCACAGGCCCTGGTTCTCATGGGGGACTCCAATCACCCTGACAGCTGCAGGGAGAGGAATACAACAGTGCAAAGACAATACAGGAAGTTTTTGGAGAGTGCTGGGGACAACTTCCTGGTGCAAGTGTTGGAGGAACCAACTAGGGGCAGAGCTCTTCTTGACCTGTTGCTCACAAACAGGGAAGAATTGATAGGGGAAGTAGAAGCGGGTGGCAACCTGGGCAGCAGTGACCAGGAGATGGTCGAGTTCAGGATCCTGACAAAAGGAAGAAAGGAGAGCAGCAGAATATGGACCCTGGACTTCAGAAAAGCAAACTTTGACTCCTTCAGGGAACTGATGGGCAGGATCCCTTGGGAGGCTACTACGAGGGGGAAAGGAGTCCAGGAGAGCTGGCTGTATTTTAAAGAAGCCTTATTGAGGGCGCAGGAACAAACCATCCTGATGTGCAGAAAGAATAGCAAATATGGCAGGCGACCAGCTTGGCTTAACAGAGAAATATTTGGTGAGCTTAAAGACAAAAAGGAAGCTTACAAGAAGTGGAAGCTTGGACAGATGACTAGGGAGGAGTATAAAAATATTGCTCGAGCATGCAGGGGTGTAATCAGGAAGGCCAAAGCACAACTGGAGTTGCAGCTAGCAAGGGATGCAAAGGGTAACAAGAAGGGTTTCTACAGGTATGTTAGCAACAAGAAGGTGGTCAGGGAAAGTGTGGGACCCTTACTGAATGGGGGAGGCAACCTAGTGACATATGATGTGGAAAAAGCTGAAGTACTCAATTCTTTTTTTGCCTTGGTCTTCACAGACAAGGTCAGCTCCCATAAGGTGATTAGAAACCAGGCTAGATCGTCGGGCTCAACAGGTAGTGATCAACAGCTTGATGTCTAGTTGGCAGCAGGTATCAAGCGGAGTGCCCCAGGGGTTGGTTCTGGGGCTGGTTTTGTTCAACATCTTCATTAATGATCTGTATGACGGGATGGATTGCACCCTCAGCAAGTTTGCAGATGACACTAAGCTGGGGGGAGAGGTAGATATGCTGGAGGGCAGGGATAGGGTCCAGAGTGACCTAGACAAATGGGAGGATTGGGCCAAAGGAAATCGGATGAGGTTCAACAAGGACAAGTGCAGAGTCCTGCACTTAGGACAGAAGAATCCCATGCACTGCTATAGGCTAGGGACCGACTGGCTAAGCAGCAGTTCTGAAGAAAAGGACCTGGGGATTACAGTGGACGAGAAGCTAGATATGAGTCAGCAGTGTGCCCTTGTTGCCAAGAAGGCTAACGGCATATTCGGGTGCATTAGTAGGAGCATTGCCAGCAGATTGATGGACATGATTATTCCCCTCTATTTGGCACTGGTGAGGCCACATCTGGAGTATTGAGTCCAGATTTGGGCCCTCCACTACAGAAAGCATGTGTACAAATTGGAGAGAGTCCAGCGGAGGGCAACAAAAATGACTAGAGGGTTGGGGCACATGACTTATGAGGAGATGCGAGGGAACTGGGCTTGTTTAGTCTGCAGAAGAGAAGAGTGAGGGGGGATTTGATAGCAGCCTTCAACTACCTGAAGGGGGTTCCAAAGAGGATGGAGCTAGACTGTTCTCAGTGGTGGCAGACGACAGAACAAGGAGCAATGGTCTCAAGTTGAAGGGAGGGAGGTGTAGGTTGGATATTAGGAAACACTATTTCACTAGGAGGGTGGTGAAGCACTGGAATGGGTTACCTAGGTAGGTGGTGGAATCTCCATCCTTAGAGGTTTTTAAGGTCAGGCTTGACAAAGCCCTGGCTGGGATGATTTAATTGGGGTTGGTCCTGCTTTGAGCAGGGGGTTGGACTAGATGATCTCCTGAGGTCTCTTCCAACCCTAATCTTCTATGAACAATCAATTTGCATTAGTAAGAGCATAAACTGATCGTTGCAGAGATTAAGACAGAATTTTGACCCTAATACAGAATTGCACTATTGGTAGAGCCCTTACTACTTTGTTTATTTTTGGATAATTATTTCTCTTTCCTCTGAGGCATCAGGTAGTGATCAGTCCCAGCAACTGGACATTGTGAGCAATTGTATTGCCATTCAAGAATCGGTCACCAAATCATAGAATCATAGAATCATAGAATATCAGGATTGGAAGGGACCTCAGGAGGTCATCTAGTCCAACCCCCTGCTCAAAGCAGGACCAATCCCCAACTAAATCATCAGAGCCAGGGCAAATCCATTGACCTAAGGTAGGCTTGAGTCCTTTAAACTTAGGCCCAGAGCTGTAAAGGTATTTAGGTGCCTAACGTCCACTGAAATCAATGGGAGTTAGGCACCTAAATACCTTTGAGGATCTGGGCCCTACTCCCAGGTGGAGTGCTTTACTACCGTGGATAGCTCCTTTGAATAAACTGGGGTCCCTCACAGTTGTAAAGACTACAAAGTCCATGTCTTGCTTCTGGATGCAAAAACGTCTTTGTGCTGAGACAAAGTTCAGGACCTGTCCAACCTGTGTACTACCTGTATTGCTATCTGGGTCCGAAATCTGGACCCTCTTGCAGGCAGACTTGGAGTGGCTATCCATATGTGCTATCAGCACCAAATCCTTGGTGGTTTGACTTTGCGCGAAATGTCACAATCCCACAGAGATCTGGCCTTCCTCCAATTGCTCATCATATTCAAAAGCAGCATGGCACGCTTTTCAGCCATGTCACCAAGATGGACCAAACCACCCCTGCAGATTGTGCTGTCAAACTGGCACGCGAAGCAGTGTACGCCCTCACCTTACCTGGAGCTGCTCGCAGGGCCACCCCAGAGATTCATGGATTAGCAGGATTGAGCCAGATCTGGGAACTTCACTACACAATGCCTGGTGTGACGCCATCAACTGTGGTCACTCTGGCTGGTGCAACGGTCCTCCATTGACTATGCATGTTTTATGATGCAAAGCAGTATGGACTATGCCAGTAGCATGGTAAGGATTGGGCCCTTGATCATCTCCTTTGTGCTAGATACATTTTACTACCGAGTCCCTGTTAGCTGAAATTTAGGAGAATTTCCTGTAATCGCATGGTTCTACTCTCAACGATCATGATTACTGGTTAAGATGGATGAGGATATTACACCTCTATAGACGTTAGGCTGCACAAAAGGCAGACATACTGACTCCCAATAAATCCATTCACTTGTTATTTAAACTAATTCTCTGAGAGGTCAATGAAAAATGTACAAAGGATCCAGTAAAATTAACTTGGATTAGTCACAGTTACAAAATTCTTCCTGGCCCCAACACTACTACACATTTTATAGCTTTTCAGTCTAAAGAGAAAGTAGCTAAGCCCGGAAGGGGAGTGGCACGCCAGTCACTGTAGCACAGGCTGCCCCATATGAGCCAATGACAAACCACCTTCTGATTTAGATGGGAACGGGAGCAAGCTGTGAATTGGCACAGGAGGGTAGGGTCATTGATTTCAGTTTGCTACAGTTCAGGGTGTCTGATTCACTTTCAGTACAAGCAGATTCACACCCCCCCCAAGCCCTGAGTTTCAGTTTCAGACCAATTCCAAAACTCAAAGTGAAACCAGGTCATAGCAGTCAAGACTCACCCAGCTTTGCCTGGAAAGTCTGAGGCCCAAGAAACTGCCAATTTCACATGGTTTTGATTCAAAATCATAAACCAGATTCACTCATAACTATCTGGTTTGCAATGGAAGCAGGCAAACTGCACGGTTACATGGTCGTCATTTTGCACGGAGCTTCTTGAAGGCCTGTTTTATAATGTCAGGGAAATAAAAGCTTCCCCCAAAAGAAATCTGTTGTACTGCAAGCAAAAACAATGTGAGTTGTGCCTTCCCAAGGAGATGTCCTGCCCTGGGTAAGGATAAAAGGGGTTAAAAAAACAAACAAAAAAAAAACCCACACACAAGGATGTTGTCATGGTAGAGATCTGCCGCCCCTCTCCCTTGGCCGCCCCAAGCATCTGCTTGTTAAGCTGGTGCCTGGAGCCGGCCCTGTCCAGAAGGAGCCTATCACTCAGGCCTCCAAGCAGTGGCGTTGCCAGCTTCTAAGAGGAGGAGGAGCAAACATAAAAAAGGCGCCCCCCCTTGGCTCCTCCTCTGGCCACGCCCCCCATGGCTCCTCCTCCGGCAGCTCCGCGCCCGCCCCTCATTGGCTCCTCCTCCGGCCGCCCCGCCCCTCCCCCCCATGGCTCCTCCGGCCCTGCTGTGCCATCCCCGGGGCTCCCCCTCCCCCACTTCTCCAACAGCGCCCGCCGCCAGCCTGCGCCCCCCCCCTCGCTCCTCCGGCCGCGGCTGCCGGCCGCCAAGCAAAGTTAGGCCTGCTCTATACTAGGAAACTAGGTTGGTATAACCATGTAGCTCAGAGAGGTGAAAAATCCACACCCCCAAGCGACACAGTTAAACTGATCTAACCCCTGGTGTAGAAAGTGCTAGGTGGATGGGAGAATTTTCCCACTGACCTAGCAACTGCCTCTTGGGGAGGTGGAGTGTCTATCCCGACAGGAGAACCCCTCCCCTCAGCGTAGGCAGAGTCTTCACTGATGCACTGCAGCAGTGCCACTGTAGCATTTTAAGTATAGACAAGCCCTTAAACCAGTTTGGTTTTGATTCCAAAACTTTCATAGAATATCAGGGTTGGAAGAGACCTCAGGAAGTCATCTAGTCCAACCCCCTGCTCAAAGCAGGGCTAATCCCCCACTTTTTTTGCCCCCGATCCTTAAATGGCCCCCTCAAGGATTGAACTCACAACCCTGGATTTAGCAGGCCAATGCTCAAAACACTAGAATTATCCCTCCCTTCCTGCTTTTCTTTCCACCAGTTCAGTTGATTACCTTGCCATGAGTGAGCTCCTGTAACTGAGACTAAACAGACAACTGCCTCCTTAAATTCCCGGGATTAGTATTTGTAAGAATTGACAATAGGCTGTATTTAATTCCATGCTTTTGATTATGGACTATATTAATCTGATGACTTGACAAATTGGTGATTCAATTCAGTATCACTGCTAATCTATTGATTTACTGAGTCGATTCCAATTTGTGAGCTTGATTTGATAATTGTGTTTTCTTAATTAGTTCTGTAAAAATTCATAGTAGTTAGGCCTGGTGATAAATTTGTTTGATTGCAAGTTTGCTGGCTTATTATCTTTTAATACTTTCCATACAAAGTATACAGAGCTGATTCTACTTTCAAATAAGCAAGTTGGGTCAGAACAAGCCTTGAGAACGAAGGTAACTTAGCCAAAGTATCTCAGAGCCACTTGGCTTGTTCACTGAATGAAATCTTTGGTTTCTTACTCAGGGTAGGTAGAGTCATCAACTGAGCTTTGCTTGCATCCCTTCCTGCACTTGTCAGCAAAAGCAAAGAGAAGAGCTTGGCTTATGCATGAGGGACTAATGGACTGGGTAAGGAGTGGAAGACGGGGGAGAACTGCCGGCTTTGGGAGAACAGGATTGCCTGCATGGCCCTCAACATGTTCAACACTTGCAGCTGTGGCCCAGGAAGGGAGGGAATGAACAGGGGGATTTCTAGATTCCAAGGCCAAACAGGACCCCCACCAGCTCTCCTCCCACCACTCATGTTAACCATGCTTATTATGGTCCTATGTTCCAACCAGTATCAGGGCCCCATTATGCTAGGCATGGCACAAACAAGGAGAAGCAGACAGTCGCTGCCCCAATGAACTTACAGCCTCAGCTATTGCAATGTGAATGGGCACATCCATACAATGGGCGTGTTTATAAATCACAGGGAAAGAGATCAATACAATAAAATGGGCCAACTCCGAAGTTCCTTCCGCGCACTAGGCCAGTCGCACCAGCTATGCATCTGGGCCAATGCTCGTAAAACACTTCGAGGGAAGTGCCTATTAGCTATGCAAAGTTACACGATCAAATGGACCATCGATACCGGTTAACACAGTGTGTAAAGAGTTAAGTAAAAGGAGAAAGAACACTGCCCCCCGTTTGACCAGATATGGGGAGACTCCCGCTTTAGGAATCCCATAGAAGCCAGGCTGTCAGACACTGGACCGTCAGTCATCCCTTGTCCCTCCCTCCTGCTCCAGGGCTGTTTTGGCTCTGGGGAGAGGTGAGAAAAGGACTGCAGGTTTTGCTTCTGCTTATTCCCCTGCAGCCAGAAAGCGGAGTAAATATCGGCTTCTGTGACTGAGAGCACACACGGAGCCTTCAGAGTAGCAGCCGTGTTAGTCTGTATCCGTAAAAAGAACAGGAGTACTTCTTCTCTAGTTCAGATCACCTGCCCCACCCCCTCTTCTTCCTCCTGCAGAGGTGAGCCTGACGCATTCCATATTTGTAGAGCACTTTCCCTTTGTCTCTCTCTCTGCATCACTCATTTATCTGTTCTGCTTTATTGCTCCCCAGCTGCCCTGGGAGGGCTGGAAGAGCAGCAGCCTTTGCTATTGCACAGGCTGGATTTTGGATCCTAAATCCCTACAGACCTGTAATAAGCAACAAAGAGTCCCGTGGCACTTTATAGACTAACATATATTGGAGCATAAGCTTTCGTGGGTGAATACCCACTTCGTCAGACGTCAGATTACAGATCTGTAATGTTCAATCCCACATAAACCTGGAAGCTAATAAAGATCCGAAAACCCAGCAACCGCTCAGGAGACTCACTTGATAAGGCTGCAGCCCTGAGTGTGAAGTAAATGCAGGAAATTACTTGTCCACCCAAATCCTACATTTTTCTCTTTGTCATCTCTCTCACTCACACACACACACACACACACACACACACACACACACACACACCAGCATTAGCTATGGATCTCTTTAGATCGGGGGTATTTTAGAAAGAGGATCTGCTACAATTTGAGGCCTTCCCTACACACAAAGGTTGTACTGCTTTAACTACAGAGGGCATGTCTACACTTAAAACACTGCATTGGCGCAGCTGTACTGCTGCAGCTGCACCGGTGTAGTGCTGTAATGAAGACGCTCTACACCGATGGGAGAGAGCTCTTACTTAGCCCACCTCCCCGAGAGGCAGTAGCTTTGTCAGCTGGAGAAGCTCTCCGGCCGACACAGTGCTGTCTCCATGTGGGGTTAAGGTCGGTATAACTGTCACTCAGGGGTGTGGATTTTTCACATCCGAGTGATGTAGTTATACTGCTATAGGTCTCTAGTGTAGACCAGGCCTCAGATGTTATGTTCTTTGGAGCAGGGATTGTCTTTTGTTGTGTGTTTGTACAGCACCTAGCACAACAGGGTCCTGGTCCATGAAGAAGGCTCCTAGGTGCTACAATAATGCAATAAATAATAATAATGATAAACCTGTATAGTTAAAGTGGTAAAACTCCTGGTATGGGTGTAGTTATACCTGTATAACGCTGCCTTATACCAGTATACCTCATTCCCAAATGGGAAGGGAAATAAACGATACTGGGAAAGGCACCTTTACACTGGAATAACTGCATCCACACAACGGGTTGTGCTAGTACAGCTACTTGGTTAAAAAAAAAAACACACACACAAAAAAAACCACACCACACCACACGCTCAACCTTACTCATAGAATCATAGAATATTAGGATTGAAAGAGACCTCAGGAGGTCATTTAGTCCAACCCCCTGCTCAAAGCAGGGCCAACGCCAACTAAATCATCCCAGCCAGGGCTTTGTCAAGCTGGGCCTTAAAAACCTCTAAGGATGGAGATTCCACCACCTCCCTAGGTAACCCATTCCAGTGCTTCACCACCCTCCTAGTGAAATAGTGTTTCCTAATATTCAACCTAGACCTCCTCCACTGCAACTTGAGACCATTGCTCCTTGTTCTGTCATCTGCCACCACTGAGAACAGCTGAGCTCCATCCTCTTTGGAACCTCCCTCCCTGCTATCAAATCCTCCCTCACTCTTCTTTTGTGCAGACTAAACAAGCCCAGTTCCCTCAGCCTCTCCTTATAAGTCATGTGCCCCAGCCCCCTAATCATTTTCGTTGCCCTCCGCTGGAGTCTCTCCAATTTTTCCACATCCTTTCTGTAGTGGGAGGACCAAAACTGGATGCAATACTCCAGATGTGGCCTCACCAGTGCCAAACAGAAGAGAATAATCACTTCCCTCGATCTGCTGGCAATGCTCCTACTAATGCAGCCCAATATGCCATTAGCCTTCTTGGCAACAAGGGCACACTGCTGACTCATATCCAGCTTCTCATCCACTGTCGTCCCCTAATGGTTATACATGTACAACATCTGTGCCAGGCCTAAACACTGATCCACCCATCTAACTGTAATCACTAAAGAGAGGAATTAAATGTCCTTGCTGGCTAATGATACAGCCATGGAACCAAAGGACATATCCTGGGCTGATAGGCCCTATAAATGCTAATAGACCTTACTCAAAAAGGCTGCAGTGGATGAGATACAGGGGTGTAAAACAGCACTTGGGAGAAAAGCTCTCTTGAATTGGGTACACACACAGATCCTTTGAGATAGGAACTAGTACCCTTTGATCCCTCCAGTGATTAACACCCTTGTATTGAGGAAACTGAATTTAAAATGTTGACAATGGTGATTAGATAAGCAAACTTCGTGAGAAGTCTGAGTTCTTATCTAAACTCGTAATGATGGCCCTTGACATGTTGAATAACAAAGTGTTACCAGAGGGCCAAGGAAGGTCATAAACCATGCACAGGGGAAGGTGCTTTGCAGGGCCATGCAAGGCGGAGGAAGAGACCTCAGGAGGTCATTTAGTCCAATCCCCTGCTCAAAGCAGGACCAATTCCCAACTAAATCATCCCAGCCAGGGCTTTGTCAAGCCTGACCTTAAAAACCTCTAAGGCTACGTCTTCACTACCCGCCGATCCGGCGGGTAGCAATCGGTTTATCGGGGATCGACTTACCGCGTCTCGTGAGGACGCGGTAAAATCGATCCCTGATGGCTCTACCGTCGACTCCGGAACTCCACCTCGACAAGAGGCGGTAGCGGAGTCGGCGGCAGCGCGGCAGCGGTCGACTTTCCCGCGTCCTCACCGCCAGGTAAGCCGACTTAAAATACGCAACTTCAGCTACGGTATTCACGTAGCTGAAGTTGCGTATCTTAGGTCGGAAGTTCGCTGTAGTGTAGACCTAGCCTAAGGAAGGAGATTCCAGCACCTCCCTAGGTAACCCATTCCAGTGCTTCACCACCCTCCTAGTGAAAAAGTTTTTCCTAATATCCAACCTAAACCTCCCCCACTGCAACTTGAGACCATTAATCCTTGTTCTGTGAATTCAGTGCTTCTAACCAGCCTCCAGCCCTGAGCTGCATCCATCACCCGGTAGATAATACCAGACAATGTAGAAACCTCCTCCCTTTCTTCCCCAAACCATCAGAGCTGTAAGGCACCCTACTGAGCACAGGGTTGTTATTCTCCAGATGCAGCAGGATCCCATGATAAGATACAGCACGTTCTGCCAGATTATCAGGTGACTGACTGCTCAGTCCTAAAACCTCAGGTAGTTGCAAATTCCCATCAATCTGAACCTACCCCCTGCACAGTCTCATGGGAACTGCTGGCTCTCAACCGTTCTAGAAGAACCAGACACACCTATGGTGCTATAGACATATTAATATACTGGGGAATAATTTAGCTAATTTTCCCTATATAGCTAGGAGACCGCATTGAACACTTCCAGCAAATGTCCTGAAATGATAGAGCGAGATACAGAAGATGATGGAGGGGGCAGTACATATGTCCTCCATATAGAAAACTAGGACATGGCTGTTCATTGATTGGTTATTGTTTATATTACTGTAGTGCCCAGGAGCACTAGTCAGGGACCAGGACCCCATTGTGCTGCAAACATAGAATACAAAAGTTAGTCCCTGTCCCAAAGCGCTAAGTACAATCTAAGTATAGGACAAGAGACAACAGATGGATACAGGCAGACAGGGAAGTGCAAGGAGTCAGTCTGATAGGCGGTGATCTCACCACACCAGCAGCCTAACCTGTGTCAGGGTCTTTGTAGGACTCATGGCAAAGGAGAATTTTGAGGAGGGCGTTGAAGGTGGATAGTAAGGTAGCTTTGCAGATGTTTATGGGGAATGTCCCGCAAGTGAGTGGGGCAGCCTGGGAGAAAGCATGAAAGTGCTTGTTTGAAGAGGTCACAAGTGGGTGATGGAGGCCGGCATCGTGAGCCAATCGGAGGTGAGCGTTGCCAGCTCTACAAGGAATGAGAGATGATAGGGTAGGGTGGGGACTGACTGTGACGGGCCTTGGAAGTGAAGACAAGCAGTTGATGTTCTGTGGCTTATGGATTGCTCGGCTCAGGCACTAGCTTAGGCAGGAATTACAAAGTATTACATCCTGCCTCTACCCTAGGGACAAGAGTTGAGTTTAGATTATGTGGGGCCTAGCTAAACCCAACTCACCCACTCTTCCTAATCAAGATAAATCCAGAGAGGTCAAGGATTAAATGGGCCATGGAGAATGTACCCCCCCCCCCCCGGTGGTCCCCCCTCTTAAGAACTCATATAAAGAGCTGCACAGAGGAAGCCATTTGCAGGGCGCAAGAAGTTTTATTCGTCCTACCCAGCCTGGGAATGTATTCTTGAGCGCCATCCACTGGCACCGCTGTTAACTAACTATTGACATCTGTTTAGCCCTACAGTTCTCAAAACACCTCCAGGGCTAGGAAGCATTGCCAGGAAAACATGTAGGACAACTTGTACTGACTGACTGTACTCTGGATAGAGGACCAGAGTCTCTGGGGATCTCAAGCTGGCACCTTTTGCCTTACAAAATTCACAGAAAATGAAAGGCGAGGAAAATGTAATTATCGGAAGAATGAAATACTGTTGTCTGGCAATGAATAAAAGCTGGACAAAAGAACATTGCTAGCCACCACACTTCCATTCTTCCTAATCTACTTTTGGCTACAGGCTAACCCCTTCAGTCAGCACAACGTTATTTCACACAATTTAGTGAAGGTCAGAGTGAAATTGAGCCAGATGATACAGATCCAGAGCAGCGCTAATTTGTTTTGAGTTGATTGGCTAATCTGTTATCTGATCCAAAAGGTTTCATGTGCTGAAAAGTCAAAGGAAAGTTCAAAAAAGAACAGTAAAGACGTGAGAGGTGTGGTGCAAATGGATTAGCCATTAGCTCTGGGTCAAATTCTACTTTCAGTTACAGTACTGTAAATATGGATTAGCTCTTCCGAAGTCAGTGGAGTTACCCTGGATTTTCACCCACACAAGGGAGAGCTGAATTTGGCCCTCTAGGATCAAGTTAAACAGAACACATGTAGGTATTAATACATACATGTTTAAAAAGTTCCAGTTACCTATTCAGGCACAGACCAGCACACACCAGCAAAAGGGATTCATGGATAGTTGAAGGGAAAATGGGTAATTTGCAAAGATCAATAGGCTGGAATATGTTCATATTCATTTAATACTTATGGTTAGTGAATATGGCAATAGGAATCAGGATCAGTTTGTGAACACAAAAAAAAAGCGGGGGGGGGGGGGGGGGGGGAGACACGTGTGGCTCAGGCCTTGATTCTGCACATATGCACCTGCTTCGCTTTAAACACCTTCGTCATGACTTATGGTCAGGGTGAAATGGAGATGCCAATGCACCGATTGCACAGCTGCAAACTCTCTCTCAATGTCAATGCTGGGGGGCCATGAGCAGCCAAAGCGCTGCAGCAGCTCACAGGCCAGACTCCTGTCCTCTCAGAGGCTTGATATACATGTACACCATCAGATCTCATGGGCCCCGCAGACGTGAACAGGCTGCAGCTCACTGCAGAAGAGTTTCTAGAGAAAACGCTGAAGGGAAATATCAGGGGTCCAATATGATCCAAGCACTGGTATCGATTGCCTGGACTTGTGTGGTGCTAGGTGAGCCCAGTTCAGCATTGCTGACAAGGACTATGTCTACACTACCGCGGTAAGTTGACCTACGCTACGCAACTCCAGATAGGAGAATAATGTAGCTGGAGTCAACATACCTTAGATCGAGTTACCAAGGGGTCTACACTGCAGGGGGTCGACAGGAGAAACGTTGACTTACCTTACTCTTCCCGTCAGGGGGGGTAGAGTACAGAGGTCGACTGGAGAGCGATCTGCTGTCGATCTGGAGGGTCTTCACTAGATTTGCTAAATCGACCGTCGGTGGATTGATCTCAGAGTGTCGATCCCAGCTGTAGTGTAGACCTGCCCAAGGTGACTGACCACATCTGGAGCCATTTATCCAACCCTTCCCACCCCATTGCACTTTGGGAGGTTGGCTAAATCAGGACTCCGCTCTGAACCACCACTGGGGTATGGTTCTGCAAATAAACAAATGAGGTTTCTTGGAGGCAAAACTAAAACCCAGCCTCTGGGCTTGCCCACATGATCACATGTCACTGCAAGACTTCATTGCCCACTTGCCAGCACACACATATACAGGAAGACTAACAGGTAAACACAACCATCTGCAGACAATGGTCCTGGTTAATGGGAGTCATCAAGATTCCAAACCATCATTAATGGCCCACACTTTACATAATTACAATAGGCCCTCAGAGTTATATTTCATATTTCTAGTTTTAGATACAAGAGTGGTACATTTATACAAATGGGATGATCACACTCAGTAGATTATAAGCTTTGTAATGATACCTTACAAGAGACCTTTTGCATGAAGCATATTCCAGTTACATTATATTCACTTCTTATTATGTTTTTATAAAACCATATAGACTGCTCAACGTCACACCACACTATTTGAAAACAAACCTGAACACCTGATCCTCATGGCCCAAGGCTCCTGAGGGCAATTTGATGCCTGGAATGTGTAGATTTGTCACCTGGGTAGTATTCCAATTTTGCAATCTGGATTTTTTGGGTGGCTGGTAGATGTGTGATAACATCTGTACCCTCCCATCTCCAGTGCTGCTATGGTGCCCTGACACTGGTGCTCCAAATGGCTACCCAAGCTAGCTTGATGAGAGCAAGTGCAAGTAGCGTGCATGAGCAGGGAAAACACACCTCTAGCTCATAGTGTGGACGTAGCCAATGTTGCAATGCAGGGGCGGTGCTAGCTCACTGGGGGCCTGTAACAGGGCACAGACTCACCCGGCGGCGCCTCCTGCTGGTTACTTCCGGGAATTAGCTCTCCAGCTTCCGGAGTGCCCTCTTCAGGCCCGTGTCTCGCCGCCACTGCTGGCCCCCGTGTCTCTCCCAGGACCCCGGTGCCCCTTTAACTGGGTGCTGCCCCCGGCAGTACCCCCACAATTCTGGGTCTCCCCCTCCCAGGGGAACCCCCACCCACTATCCCCACTTCGCCTCAGAACATGGCTACTGCCGGTCACCATCTAGCCCCTGCTCACTGGGGCAGACTGCAGTGTACACGCCATTCATCACTGGCAAAGGGGGGTTTGGACCTGCTGCCTTTGCCTGTACCAGGCTACCCCTCTGTAGCCCCAGTACCTGTCCTGGCCTTTATCAAGGCCTGCAGCCTGGGGGTTCTCCAGGCTGCAGCCCCCCAGCTTCTCTAGCCCTACTCCACTCTAGGTACCTTTTCCAGCTTCTAGGCAGCCAGGCCCTTCTCCCTCTACAAACAGAGGGAGACTCCCTGTCTGCCCCCGGCTTCCCTGCCTTTATAGGGCCAGCTGAGTCGGTTTGGGGCATGGCCCCAGCTGCAGCCACTTCCCCCCAATTAGCTCAGCCTAAAAGCTGCTTTCTCCAGCCACGGCCCCCTCCCAGGGCTGCTTTTAACCCCCCTGGACCGGAGCGGGGTGACCACCCCGTTACAGGGCCCTAAGCAGGAATATCCCCCATCCCACAAAACACAATCAAAAGCAAATAGGGGGCCTCCTTGAGCTGCTTGGGGCCCTAAGCATTTGCTTAGTCTGCTTGTGCCTAGTGCCGACTCTGTTGCAAAGTGTAGACAATCACTGGGATTCACAAACTGGGGGTAAGTTCCCAGGCTCCCTATAGAATGAATAGGGAGAGAGAGGGTCGGAAGAATGGAATTCACAATAACCAGCCCCTTGAGCAGGGAGTCTCCTAAACTAGCCAATGGGAGATGCTGATTGAGAGGGTTGTCTCCTAAGCCCCTCCTCTCTTGGGGAATTCAGCACCTGAATTGAGGCTTCAGAAAACTGCCTATCTCTGCTTGTGAACTACAGCCTGGAGCCTGTCTCCTGGAATCAAGCGTCTAAGCCGGTTCTTGCAAGCCCCATCACTGTCCACCTTATACTCCCATTGTTAGCGTACTCACCTAGGATGTAGGTTCAATTTGCCCCTCTGCTTGATCTAGAGAGAAAGTATTTGAACAGGTGTTTCCCCCCTCGCTCAGGAGCACCCCCTAACCACTGGACTATGTGATATGCTGCTGTGGGAGAGCCCCACATCCTAATAACCCATAGCTTAATGATTAGGGCACTCCCCTGAGAGGTAGCAGTTCCCTGGTCAAATCCTTTCTCCCTATCAAGCAGAGGGGGGAATTCAACCTGGAGCTCCTATATCCCGGGTGAATGTGCTAACCACTGGGTGGAAAGTTAGAAGGTGGGCAGCACCACCTCTGGCCAAATGGGACCTGAGCCAGTAGGGCCAGCTCCACGCTCGCCCACCAGATTGGGCTCCACAGGTGAGATAGGCAGCGGAATGCCTAGTTTCCTTTGCTTAGCTGAGTTTTAGGAGTCTGGCTGCCTAGAGGGAGGCAGTAGGGAGGTGCCCACAGGCAGAAACTTAGGCACGGAGGGAACTTTTACTGCAAAAATGTTGGTGCTAAGTAAGTTTAGGTGCCTACCAGGTGGGGTGACAGCTGAGCAGGGGCTTTGTGAATGCCAGTGGCACCTAAATGTTGTAAGGGGGGATAGCTCAGTGGTTTGAGCATTGGCCTGCTAAACCCAGGGTTGTGAGTTCAATCCTTGAGGGGGCCATTTAGGGATCTGGGGCAAAACCAGTACTTGGTCCTGCTAGTGAAGGCAGGGGGCTGGACTTGATGACCTTTCAAGGTCCCTTCCAGTTCTAGGAGATAGGATATCTCCATTAATTTTTTTTTAAACTTGCAGTTAGTTGCCTAAGTTCCTTTGTGAATCTGGCCCTTAACCTCTCTTGGGTTCAGTCCGCCCACTGATAAACACCACTGACCTCGCTAGGTGGTACTAGGGTTTAATTCGTTAATGTCTGTAAAATGCTTTGAGATCCTTGGAGGCTAGAGACTTAGAAAAATGGTCACTTCCTCTTCATTACTAGGTGCTAATTAATACTGATCTTTAAAGTTCTACTTCTCTTCCTGCGAAACTGCCTCCTCCCCCATACCCTGCATGGCAGCTCAGGTCAGCTGATGTGCTCTCCCTAGAGGTCCCAGGGCTAGAATGTATGGGCACCGCTGATGGGCTCTTTCCAACAGATTACTCAACATTGGAACGGCTTCCCGTCAGTCCAACAAAGCTGGAGTTTGTTAAACCTAAGGGCACAGTATTCAGCTTGACTATTTGCACGGGCCCTCTCGGGACACTGCCAGTTTGAGATCTAGTCTTTTTTCAAAAGATGAGTTAAAAGTAGAGATGGCTGGGGGGGGGGGGAAGAAGAGGAAAAAAATTTTTTTTCACTGAAATTAGATATTTTTCTACCAATCCTAGTTCATAGCCCCATTTTCCTGTTTTCTTTTTAGATGTTTTTCTGTGCTCCATTCCTGTATGGCAGACCCACAGAAATACCAGGAAAGACTGACTATGGTGAAATTGACTATGCCTTTTGGATGAAATTCACTCTGTGCAGAGGGCCAGCTAAAGGCACATGTGCTGCTTTTATCCTGGATACCCTAAGGCTCCAGTCCTGAAAGACTTAAGCACATGCTTAATTTTACAGCTTGTAAATAGTCCCATTGAAGTAATGGGGAAGTGAATTTAATGCAAAGTGCAGTCAAATGCACAAAGTAAACAAACTGATAAAACAGAGAACACCCTCCCCCCCCCCAGGATTTCTTATTAGAATAATTGTAGGTGTCATTTGTAACAGAGGAAGATAAAAACATTTCAGACAGAAGTGGGAGGTTTACTTGGGCCATATGCCTTTAATATTTGTAAAGCACTTTGAGATCCTTGGATGTAAAGCAGAATATAAATGCAAAAATACAATTGTTATTATTTTTAAGCCGTGCTTTCCACTCACATGAAGCAGCAAAATGCCATCAGCCTGAGCAGAAGAAAGTTACCCACCACATGCAATAATGGAATTTAATCCGAATAAAGGTGAGCTGTTAATTACATTGTCTCCTTTGTACTGCCTCTGTCAGCGTTTCCATTACAAGAGGTTCCTATTAGAGGGTTTAAAACTAACCAAGGCTGTTAACTTTTCAGTCCAAGAGCTGAAGTCAAGCGTTTTAACTAGAGCTAGTTAAAATAGAGACGAGCCCAGGCAACACCTGATTCTTGGCAAAACCATGAGTCGGGCTGGGCATATGGACATATCAGGGAATGATGGAATGTTGGAGCCTTTTATTCTCATCTTTCATGCATTAATAGATTTATTTATCCTTTTTTTACAGGCCACGTTGTTGTCTCTCTGGCCACACATTCAAATGAAAAACAAATTAATGTAACAACAAAAGACTCCACACCTGACAAACCAGAGTATAAACATACCCTAGCTGAAGGCCACAATTCAACAGAGATTTGGAGTAGGGGCTTAAGTTCATCCCTCTTCAGCAAAGCACTTAAGTAAGTGCTCAAGTCCCATTTAAGGCCCTGATTCAGTGAGATCCTTAAACACATGCCTGACTTTAAGCAGGTGAAATAAATTAAAGGCACACGCTTAAGGACCTCACTGAATCAGAGCCAGCGTCAATGGGACTTAAGCCTGTGCTTTAGTCATTTGCTGAAGAGGGATTCTGAACTGGGAACCCTGCCCACTGGCAGGTATAACAGGGCAGAACGTGCCTCACTGTTGTTAATGCAACAGGGATTCCTTCCCCAGCGACGGATCACTAACCTGACCAGTGAGTCACTCCTACACACACTGTTTATAAGGCCCGGAGGCTATAAACACTGAGTACATTTTAAAGGCTTTAGTTACCTCCTGGAACAATACGCAGGCTCCACTTTGCATTAACGTGTGGTTCTCTGCTGCAAGCCAACGTTGTAAAGGGTGCATCATGGACCAATGGGGGCTATGGGTGCTCATGGGATCTCAGGATCAGGACCAAAACTCAGTCCTCCGGCGATGGAGAGCTGGGAATGGGTGGGAGGTGGCGGAGGACTACAAGTCCTCTCTCATTAAAATAATAGACATAACACACAGGGAGAAGATAAATAGAGAGGAAAGGGAGTTATAGGTCCTGTCTGAGCCCTACGTCACAAGACTGAGTGGTTAGCTCATTTCTTGAATCACCACACTCCTAAGGATGGAAACGTTCAGTCCTCTCTGAGACTGAAGATTTTAAATGATTGCCATTTATGTAGTGCCTTTCATCTGAAGTGCTCTACAAACTATGCATATGGGAATCACTTCAGGGCCTCTTCCCTCCACTGAAATGCAGCCACTTCTAGGGTGGAGCGTAACAGCTGCTGAACAGAACCGAGCAACACTGTACAACACTTCATGTCAGGGAGGGTAGAAAAATACAGTAAACAATTTAAACTGCAGGCGAATTTTAATTACCAAATTGAAATGTAGCCAGCACACTTATGAAAAGTGCCGAGGAATTTTTAATGACCACAAGTTATTTGATGTTAATTTGCATCTTAAAGGTAGGACGTTCTACAGCACATTGCCCGCTAACATCATCTTGGGCATTGGTTCAATATACCGAGGGAAGAGTGCCCTCTGCTGAATCCCCAGTGCTAGTCCTACTGCACCGATTTACTCTTCTTGGCAGTCTCCCCATCCAAGTTCTCAGAAGGCCCAATGTGGCTTTGTTTGTGAAATCTTACAGTTCAAGCCCACATGGCTCCAGGCACAGAGATAAAGATTATCTGAGCATTAAGAGAAATAAAACATGAAAGGATGCTGCGTTTACCTGAACTTTGCACTGTATGCGACCCCTTGCAAAGAGAGGATATTTTCTAAAAGCTTTCAGTAGCTCCAAAGAGACAGTGTCTGACCTCAGGGAATGGACCACCACTGATAGTTTGTTCTAGTGAGAGGAGAGTTTGCAACTTGATATCCAGTGGGTAGGGTGTGTGTGTGTGTGTGTGTGTGTGTGTGTGTGTGTGTGTGAAGTTTCTGTGGAACTAGCCAATGTTGGAATATCCACCTTGCTCATCATGAAGTTTCAATTATGCTTAGCCTCCAGACTTGAGTTAATGCCCATTACTCTCAAGACAACAAACCTCAAGGCCATAGCTTCAAAGCACAATGTCAAGTTTTTCTTCACTTTTGCAGTCACGTATTGGTTTGCTCATAATTTAAAATAGATCATGTGGGAGCTTGAAACAGAAACCTCTTTCCATAAGTCTAAAGAACAAACGGTAAGGTTAAAACCACCTAAAGGCTCCACATTCTTTCATTGAGAGCACTCTGTCATACACCTACACAAGACATTGACTAGGAAGGTGATTACTAATGAGCTTAGAGCTCTGGTTAAATATTTGATAACTTTTTTGTTACCTTGTCCTTCCCTGTGTCCCCCTGTTGTCTGTTTGTTTATCTTGTCCAACTAGTGTATCTTCTCATAACCTAGACTGTGAGTTCTTTGGGGGCAGGGACTGTCTTTTTTCTGGGTGTCTATTCAACCCCTCGGAAAATGAGGCTCTGATCCTTGATTGGTGCGCCTAGGTGCTATTGTAATAGAAATAAATAAAGAAAGGTGTTAGTGTTATTTTATGGCTCTAACAAGCATTCAGCAGCATTGGTTAGGTGGCTTTAATACCAGCCTTCCTACTTAGTCCAGATTGCTACAATCATACAAAACAATCGATGTAATGTTGGTAACATGGATCAAAGCTAGTTTTCATAGGTAATCTCAAAAAACAGCACAGTGGAACTGAGTTGTAAGTAAGTCCCTTGATCAGACTTATACATATGTAGAATAGACCTAGTGTGCGATACTAGACCTGGGAAACAATGGACAACAGCTTTGGTGAACAAGCCATAGCATGCAACCCAAGTGCTCTTCTTTCATGGCCCAAGGCAAAAAGCTCTATAAATCTGTCCCAGTGAATGAGTATTTATAGGGCTTTAAATCCACTTGGTCGTAATCCCTACATAACAACACCCTCTGAACACTATACCTCCCGAGAGCCATTAAATCAAGTGGTCTTACACGTTTCTGACAAACAGAATCCATCACCAATGTCATGTACCGAGAAGCTGCAGAAAACCGATGGATCTAGTCTGGATTTACACACAGTGGCCTGAATTCTCAATCACGCTACGGCCTTTCTACACCATTCTGGGGCCTTAAGAGTGGGTGCAAGTGCAATGTACTGCCAGAGCGATGTAAAGGGGCCGTAGTGTAGACGAGAACCAGGCCTTAAGTCCTTTCTACTCCCCTCACTATTGTCCAAACAGCACGGTTAGATTCCCCTTTGCTGACAGATTTGAACCGATGTCTTATGCAAACTTGTTCATGCCTATGTCATAGATCTAGTCGAGCGCCCCCTCTTGGCTACTCACCAAACTGCTGTGGCGGGATCCAGTCTCTGAATCCCCAGGTGCTTTAAGCCTCTGGAGTCTGAACAGAACCCAGGCACTGCCCATGTTTAGGGTTCTTAGGCAAACTCTTGGGTTGCAGACCCTCTGTCTAGCACACACTCCTGACGCCGAAGACCTGGCGATCCAGCTACCGTAACCTAGCCCCTGTTACCAGTGCTGACCCCCTCAGACGCTCCCTTAGCTCAAACACACCCTTTCCCAGAGCGCCAGCCATGTGGGCCCACAGTTTATCTCATCCAGGGGCGCATGGCAGATGTAGCAGATAACACACACTTTGCACAGGATTCTAAAACACCAGCACTCTTTATTTAAGCACAAGAAATACACAGAAAGTCCAGATCATTTAAAAAAATAACACACATCCTGAACACAATGGCCCTCATTTTAACTCACCCTTCCCTTGGGAGTCTTTGGGAGGGGGGAACTGTCTGAGCTCAGGCTGTTCTTACCTTTCCGGGTTTCTTGTTGGAGTGGAGGAATTGAATTGGGATTTGTTTATCCCTCCCCCCCTCTTTTTTATATTATATGGAGATATACCTATCTCTTAGAACGGGAAGGGACCTTGAAAGGTCAGCGAGTCCAGCCCCCTGTCTTCACAGTAGGACCAAGTACTGTTCCTGACAGATCTTTGTCCCAGATCCCTAAATGGCCCCCTCAAGGATTGAGCTCACAACCCTGGGTTTAGTAGGCCAGTGCTCAAACCACTGATAGAGGATCATGACTTAGGGCCTCTACACATTCTTACTTACGTTGGTATAGTTTATGTCAGTCAGGGGTGTCATAGAAGACTCTAGAAATTCCTTGTGTGGTTCTCAAAACTTTCTATTTTATATTTTTCCTTTTAAATGAATTACTGTGCTGAGCCTTGGAAAATGAATAAAGGGGTCAATTCAAAGGGTCAGAGTCTCTGGGCTGCTATGTCTGTTTTGTAATGCTTGAGCAGCACAAAGTGGATGGGAACTGTCCAGAAATGGTCCTTAGAGAATTCCCCCTATGCAGTGCAACTCTCTATTAGCATAAAGCTGGTGGAGTTGGTGTAGCTACATCTTGTGCCAACCACGCACTGACCTGTGCTGTAGGGGGCATCTCAGGATGCTTTGGGGGTGGACGGTGAGTGTGGCAGAGCAGAGCTCCATCACACTGATCTCCCACTGGTGACAAGTCACTAAAGGTATGCCTATACTGTAGCTAGGAGCATGCTTCCTTGTGTGAGTAGACAGTTCTTCCTGAGTTAATGTACTAAGAACAGCAGTGTAGCCATGGGTAGCACAGGCAGCGGCTTGGGCTGGCAGCCTGCGTACAAACCACCCGGACCTCCTAGATCAGTGGTTCTCAAACTTTAACAACGTGTGAACCCCTTTCACTAAAATGTCAAGTCTCGCGAACTCCCTCCTAAAAATGAATATTTCCAGGGATTTTCCCCTTTACCTGTGTATAAATTATAAAAGCAGTGATCTTGGAAATATTAACTTTGTTTTTATAACATGCTTATTACACACTATTTATTTATTATTTATCATTACAGTATTTTTATTACATTATGAAAACAGCAACACTCTTCCAAGATCTCACTTTCGTAGCTTGTATCATTTTGAATAAGCCTGTTATAGGACAAGGCTCCTATGTTTCATCAAGGAGTATCAGATGTGAAACAGCAGGAAGGTATTTAAGAAGCCAACGCAAAGAGTTCCTCCTACACAAGCATTCAGGTCTTGAGTAGTCCAGGCAAACAACGCACGTTACAACAAAGCTTAAACTTGTTCTTCATAATCATTTTAAAAACAATACTAGCTGCCTATTTCATTTTAAAAACAGCAAAAAATATCCACCTCCCTTTTCATTACTTATAAGGAGTCTTGAAGTTTATATCTCTTCAGTGTGATAAATATGCTTGCTTTGATCTGCTTAGCTTAGCTCTTGGAAGTCCATGCACTCTGGGCTGTTGGTCCCATGCTACCCAGGGTCCCTCGGGACAACTCTGTCCGCCATTAGGGAATATTTCCCTGAGAACCCCCTGTAACATTTCACGAACCCCAGGGGTTCACGAACCCCAGTTTGGGAACCACTGCCCTAGATACATACTCGGGTAGCTAGCCCAGTGCTGCTATCTGGCTATGCTACTAATTTCAGCATGGTAGCAAAAGCAGAGATAGCATGTGTCTGTCTACCTGGGCTGGAAAGCACACTCCCAGCTTGATGGCAGTGGGGTAAGTTAGAACTTCTCAGCAGCTCTAGTTTAAGCCAGGACTGGGCGGTGTAGGATCAGGGAGATGCAGTGGGCTCCCCTGTGTTAGAATGGAGCTTGGACGCAGTGGAGAATGGATCCCCAAAAATGCATCTCTCGTCTCTGCTTTTGTATTTGTGCCTCTCAACATTATCACATAATATAGATATGCACTTCTGCACAACATAGAATCATAGAATATCAGGGTTGGAAGGGACCTCAGGAGGTCATCTAGACCAACCCCCTGCTCAAAGCAGGACCAATTCCCAGCTAAATCATCCCAGCCAGGGCTTTGTCAAGCCTGACCTTAAAAACCTCTAAGGAAGGAGATTCCACCACCTCTCTAGGTAACCCATTCCAGTGCTTCACCACCCTCCTAGTGAAAAAGTTTTTCCTAATATCCAACCTAAACCTCCCCCACTGCAACCTGAGACCATTGCTCCTTATTCTGTCATCTGCCACCACTGAGAACAGTCTAGATCCATCCTCTTTGGAACCCACTTTCAGGTAGTTGAAAGCAGCTATCAAATCCCCCCTCATTCTTCTCTTCTGCAGACTAAACAATCCCAGTTCCCTCAGCCTCTCCTCATAAGTCATGTGCTCCAGCCCCCTAATCATTTTT
This sequence comes from Terrapene triunguis, assembly GCF_002925995.2. Taxonomy (NCBI): domain Eukaryota; kingdom Metazoa; phylum Chordata; order Testudines; family Emydidae; genus Terrapene; species Terrapene triunguis. Next base: position 5,729,119 of record NW_020664419.1, read on the forward strand.
GTTGCCCTCCGCTGGACTCTTTCCAATTTTTCAACATCCTTCTTGTAGTGTGGGGCCCAAAACTGGACACAGTACTCCAGGTGAGGCCTCACCAATGTCGAATAGAGGGGAATGATCACGTCCCTCGATCTGCTGGCAATGCCCCTACTTATACAGCCCAAAATGCCTTTAGCCGTCTTGGCAACAAGGGCACACTGTTGACTCATATCCAGCTTCTCGTCCACTGTAACCCCTAGGTCCTTTTCTGCAGAACTGCTTCCTAGCCATTCGGTCCCTAGTCTGTAACAGTGAATGGGATTCTTCCCATCCTAAGTGCAGGACTCTGCACTTGTCCTTGTTGAACCTCATCAGGTTTCTTTTGGCCCAATCCTCTAATTTGTCTAGGTCCCTCTGTATCCGATCCCTACCCTCCAGCGTATCTACCACTCCTCCCAGTTTAGTGTCATCTGCAAACATTGCAGGTTTCCTTCTGCTGCAGAACACTGCCTAACTTTAGGCTCCCAGGTTTGGAAAAAAGAAAGTCACCTGAGAGTTTTTATCCATTATGATGGTCTGTCGGCATGTTTTGAGCGAACAGTGAACCCATTCACGACCGGGTGCCATGCATTTGGGGCATGATACTCTGATAAAATTCATAAATGCTTGAGATCCTCAGCCACAAGGTGCTACGTACCAGTTGAAATGAGTATTGGTTGTGATTGAAGTAGGTGAATGTAAAACCTACCAGGTCTTTGTGAAATGCAGCCTAAATAACCCGTATGTTTTGGGGACACACAGGAGAAAGACAGCATTTTGATGAACTAAACGGTGACTAAACTGGAAGATCATCATGAATCTCACGAGGAGGGTGATGAAGATCACATCATTGCTATTCAGCACCAATCCCCCATCTGGCACTAGAGTGTATGTACCAGATGGAAACGTGAGTCTCCTGACCGCACTGGCTACCGATTCACAAGACAGCAACACCAGACAAACATTTGGATTTGGCTGAGAAAAGGAGACGCCTCTTCTTTATTTATCTGCTGATGCTGCCTTTGGAGAATAACAGGAACTCAACGGGAAGAAGGTCCGACTCACAGTTTCTCAGCCACTGGAAAGGGAAACTGACACGTTCCTTTTCCTGCTCTGCCAGCTGTTGCAGTCGCTTGGCAACAGAAGCAGCATTTTTATCACCCTCGTTAAGAGGGAACCAAAATTATTATTTTTTTGCATGTGTATTTAGTGTCTGTGAGACACGCCCGGCTGGCAATGGCAGCCACAGAAAAGTGACAGCACAGAGAGGAAGTAGATGCTTCAGCCGTTTCACCTTGCTGATGGACCTTCACCGTGCCCTGGAGAGACCTAACTAGGGTTAAAAAGGGAGTTTGGTCTCCATGAACCATTCAGTCCATGGCTACTCTACCGCAGTGAACGACTCATATAATAAAGAGGTTATTTTCCACCTATGCTACCCCCTACAACAAAGATGGTAGCTATGGCTGGGGGTCCGGTGACCATCTAAGGGCATGTGCCCAGATGTGACCTTGCATGGGACGTCAGCTCCAGCACCTCCTGCTGCTTGTCTGTCTCTCGTTGGGTCTTCTGTGACTCAGCCCTTCAGCCAAGTCACATCAAGTTTACAAAAATGATGAGGGGTATGGAACGGCTGCCATATGAGGAGAGATTCATAAGACTGGGACTTTTCAGCTTGGAAAAGAGACGACTAAAGGGGGATATGATAGGCGTCTATAAAATCATGGTGGGTGTGGAGAAAGTAAATTAGGAAGTGTTATTTACTCCTCATAATACAAGAACTAGGGGCCACCAAATGAAATTAACAGGCAGCATGTTTAAAACAAACAAAAGGAAGTATTTTTTCACACAACGCACGGTCAACCTGTGGAACTCCTTGCCAGAGGATGTTGTGAAGGCCAGGACTATAACAGGGTTCAAAAAAGAACTAGATAAGTTAATGGAGGATAGGTCCATCAATGGCTATTAGCCAGGATGGGCAGGGATGGTGTCCCTAGCCTCTGTTTGCCAGAAACTGGGAATGGGCGGCAGGAGATGGATCACTTGATGATTACCTGTTCTGTTCAAAGTGTTCATTCCCTCTGGGGCACCTGGCACTGGCTACTGTCAGAAGACAGGATACTGGGCTAGAAGGACCTTTGGTCTGACCCAGTATGGCCGTTCTTCTGTTCTTAAGTTCATCCTCCTTCTGGGATACCATGAACAATTCCAAACAAAACCGAATAATTCTTCTGCCCCCTTGGGCTATTGTAGTCTTCTGTTTCTGCTTACAAAACCTGTCTCGGGGCTCCCTCCACAGGATCCTACTCTGTTCACTGTGGGTCTTTCTTTGTAGGACAATCCTGCCTTCTCTGCAGTCTCTTCCTGGATCTTGCCCCTCTTTCCAGGACCTGCCACTGGGATCAGTTCTGTCCCCACAGCCTTCCTCAGTCTGCCTACCCCAGGCCCTTCCCAGGAGACGGAGAAGGAGGGAACTCCCTACCTCTTCTTTCTTGGGTCTGCGCTCCCCAAACTGAGCTCCTTTAGCTCTTTATAAGGCCTACCACTGCCTCCTCCGGCCAGGAGGCAATTAGCTAACATCCCTCCCAGGTGCGGAGCATGACTAATTGGGATTCTTTCCCTTGCCTTATAGCTGAAAGGGTTTACGCTCCATCACAGTCACCAATATAAGAACCTAGCTAGAGAGTCAGACAGATATTAATATTTGCAGGAGAATGACTTGGACACATTCAAGTCATACATTTACGTCTCCTCTCTAGGGTTGCCAACTTTCCAATTTTTCAAAACCGGACACTACAGGCCCCCCTGCCCCTGGCGCTCGCTCCCCCCTTTCCCCATCTCTCCCCAGACTTGCTTGCTGCCTGCAGAGCCAGGCTGGGAGGAGCTGATGCGGAGCCAGCCTGCCCAATCAGGGCACGGAGGAGAGATGGGGGAGGAGGGGGTTGAATCCTCAGAGTGAGGGGCCGGAAAGAGCCAGGGCCCCGGGAGGCAGAGAAGCCCCGCCGGGCCATCACAGGTGGCGACCCTGGCCGCCAGCTCTGCTCCTTAAATGCTGCATGCAGTCAGGATCCCTCCCTCTGGCGTCAGCTGCTCATCCCGCCCTCCCGGTGGTGGAAGCTGGTTACTGTGGTAACCGGACTTTTGGTGACCGGTCAGCAGTACTGACTGGACACTGCACAGGTCCCTTTTCAAACAGACTTTCCAGTCAAAAACTGGACACCTGGCAACCCTCCTCTCCTCACTTCTGGATGAATTTTTTGTTTGCTTATATAAACTCCCCCAAAAAGGTTTTGATTTGCTTCAAAAACTGGAATTGTGCCACAGCTGCATCCCTGATATGGCCTAACTGCTGGCATGCATAGGGCAGGGGTCGCAAGCTGGAAGATTCTCTGCGTCTTGAAGTCTTTAGATCACAATCTGGAGACTTCAACAGCAGAGCTAAGGGAAAGTGGGGGGGGGTCAGCTTTTGTGGCCTGCATCATGCGGGGGGTCAGACTAGATGACCATATTGGTCCCTTCTGACCTTAAAGTCTATGAGTCTATGTTTGAAAACAAAACCAAAATAATTAGCATGTTTTACAGGAAACACTAGCTTCTACCCAGAAGCAGTTACTGTTCCTAGGAGATTCTATTCTGGAGACACAAATAGTTGGTTACACAATACAGCAATGGGCCTGCTTCTGATCTTACGCTGGTTTTGCTTTAATGGAGTTATTCCAGATTTACGCAGGTGTAACTGAGATCAGAGTCAGGCCCAGTCTAAGCAGCTCCGTAAGTGACACTATAATGATTTGTCAGAGCCATGAAATCCCTAAATGCATCAGAACAGGTCACAAGCCAAATCCAGTTGATCTGACTCATACTCGGGGTCTCATTAATTGTCCATGTGAATGCAGCAAACTGGATTTGCCCATGGGAATGGAGTATTTTTAGTCTTTGAGTTTCCCACCTTTTCTCTATTTGTGTCACACCCGGGATAGTATTATACAAAAATAAACCCAACCCCCAAACCCACTGCTGTGACGCAGTGAGGGCTGCAACACGCTTAACTGACTCAGACCCATAAAAGCAACTAAATGAAAAGTTAAGCCACCCAACCACACATACTCTTTTCATCCACGTCATTTCCATTACTGCATAGACCGTACTCCACAGACTACCCACAGCAGCCTTTGCTCGTCAAGTCTCCTTTTTCTCGATACCCCTTTGCAACTCTGCCAACCCCTCCAAAATCACCCTAGAATTTTGGGTGATGACACCTTGTCAGGGTCAAGTTCTCAATGTCTCCATATGACAGGCAGCATCTCCAGCGGTGCACTGTCTCCAGTACCATGCTCAGGCATAGGCTAAGTGCTGATGCAGAGGGAGGAGCCCTACTTGATGAACGTCTGAGCCAGCAAGATGTTTTGCAGGCTCCTCAGCTTCCATTGACTAGTAGGAACTGATTGCATTAGCACTTTATGGAATCAGCCCCTTAATTCTTGCATCACCCTGTGATTGCGTTTCTTGGAGGTCTCCCATCCTAGTTCTGACCAGGCCCAACCAACCCTGTTGAGGTCCTGATTCAACAAAGCATTGTAAGCATGTGCTTAAACCCATGCCTGTTCAGCATAAGGCCCACATGCTTAAGGGCTTTGATGAATAGGGATAGTCTGATGAGTCTGTGTTTTAGCTCATAGATTCACAGATTTTAAGGCCTTAGATTTTAAGGGACCATTTTGATCATCTACTCTGGCCTCCTATAATAGGGATCTGGTCCATGACTAGGCACTATGGTAAAATCAATCAATCAATTATCATAACTAATAATACTATATGGAGATATACCTATCTCATAGAGCTGGAAGGGAACTTGAAAGGTCATCAAGTCCAGTCCCCTGCCTTCACTAGGCAGGACTAATTTTTTTGCCCCTGATCCCTAAATGGCCCCCTTAAGGATTGAACTTACAACCCTAGGTTTAGCAGGCCAATGCGCAAACCACTGAGCTATCCCTCCCTCTCCTAATTATAACACAGGCCAGAGACAAGTCTTAGACTTTCCTCAAGTCATTCCTGGATGGAGCCCATAATTTCTGGTTGAGTTAGAGTGCATCATGAAGACTGGTCAGGTCGCAGAATGAGGTGGTGCTGTTTTAGACTTGAGAAGCAGGAAGTTACAGAGACAGATAACTCTGAATGGCTTTAGATAACAAGCTCTTGTGCATACATTGATTCATGGTATGAAAGGGAAGGTTACCAAGTCTCTTCAGTGCACATTTATCAGAAGGCAAGACCAACTTCCCTGCTGTGGGTGTGTATTGTGTATCATGAATGAAAGAAAAGGAAAATTAAAGGAGTGATTAATTTTGTACAATTGTTAAAAGGATATTGTATCCTGTACATAAAATAGTTCTCTTGGGTCTGTCAGTGCATCATTGTGTTGTCTATTTGGATTATTAACACCATGGAGAAGGGATTCTGTCTTCTTTTGTTTTGTACAATGAACCCACTATGACATTGTGGGGTGCTCTTTAGCAAGTAGTAACATCATCTCTGGATCTGTCACTACCATGCTATCTCTGTATTATATAATGGAAAGAATATTTCAAACCAGGGGTCTGAATAGAAAAATGGAAGAAGGCCTTTTCCAGTAGTCCCCTAAGACCTTACTCTTAAGGGTCGTTAAGAGATAATGCCAGAGCAGTAGCCTTAATGCAGGGGTTCCCAAACTTGCTGGCATGACCCCATTTTAATGAACTATTTCCTCCTGGGACCCCAGACAGCATGGAGGATGCCATTTTCCAGAGCAAAATAGTTTTCTCCACGTAGCATTATCTTGCACGCACCTTCCATGTGAGGTCATGCTGTGATGAGTAAAATGGCGTCCTCAATACACTAGGGATCGCCTTGACCCCATCTGCTGATGCTGTGACCCCAAAACCGCTGCCTTAATGGTCTAGCCTGCTGTCCTTGGGAAGCACTGAATCCACTTTGAACATGAGGGAACCAGACAGAAGCCATGTCTACACTAGGTGCACTTTATTGGGATAGGTATACCCGTATACTATACCAGCAAAGTGCTTCTAATTGGTATAGCTTATTTCACACCCCTCCTCCCCACCTATGAGCAGAACAAGCTGTAGTAGTAAAAACGCTGGAATAGCCGCATCTACACTAGGGGTTTTTGTCAGCACAGCTACGTCGGTCAGAGATCAGACCTCATCAACCCCCTGCCCACCAGAGCTGTTGCTGGCAGAAGTCTGTAACGTGGCCGTGGCCTGAGAGACCCAAAGACACATGGCAGGATCTGGGTTTGGCTAGGAGAATGTAAGTCGGGTCTGTTCTGTTCAGTGGCGCTGGGACCCTTTTAATAGTGGGGGTGCTAAAAGCCAGCCCCGTTACCCCTGTCCGCGTCCCCCCTCAGCAGGGGCCAGGAGCAGTGCTGTGTCTCCAGGACGGGGGGAACCTGGACACGGGTAAGGGGGTAAAGGCAGGATGGGGCCAGGAGCGGAGCCAGGACCCCATGTGCAAGGCCAGTAGCAGAGCCCAGGGAGCAGGGGCCAGTGGCCAGGAGCCCGGGAGCAGAGCCCTGGGAGCAGGGGGCTGAGTGCGGGGCCGCTGGCATAGGCCCAGAGGCCAGGGGCTAGGGAGCGGGGCCAGTGCCCAAAGAGCAGAGTCCCGGGCATGGGACTGAGACTGGGGCTCTGGGTGCGGGCCCCGGGCACACGGCCAGTGGCTGGGAAGCGGGGCCGGCAGCTGGGATCTGAGCCCCGGGCGTGGGTTTGGGGAGCGGAGCCCCGGGCGCAGGGCCAGCAGCTGGGGAGCAGGGTGTGGGGCCAGTGGCCCTGCGTAAAACCTGGGGGTGCTGCAGCACCCCCCGCACCCACTTATATACTGCTAGAAATATACACAGCGATTACTTAATATACTGATAGGAATATACAGAACAGCCTACAATAGATCAAGTGCCTGATACAAAGCCAACTGAAGTCAGCGAGACAGACTTCCCAACCCACAAAAGCATTAGTTAGGAGAACTTCTCAACTTAAAAAAGGTCCAGAAAAAAGTTTTGTAACAGTTGAAACGTTTCATGTCGACATTTCAAGAACAAAAAAATTCTGACTGGTCTGGTTTGAAATGATTTTTCATTTTGAAATTTAGCTAATTAGATTAAAAAAGCTAAAAAAAAAAAAAAAGTCCAAACTGAAATGAAACGTTTCAAAATGATCAAAACTAAACATTTTCAGTTCTGAAATGGAAAATCATTTGGTTTGTGAATATTTTCAAGATTTTGACTCTTCATCCAACTTAAGATGGGAAAACATTTTTGAACTCTTGAAAATATTCATGGATGGGAAACCCATTTCCTGCTCAGCTCTAATCCCTGCCCCTTCTCAGCCTGCTTCAGTTCCAGGGACGTAGCAACAAAGAACGTGGCCCCCTCCGAACATATGTCCAGGCGGGGCCCCTTACAATGCAGAAACTGGAATGCGGTATTTATTTTGCCACTTTTAGGGGCCCCCTTCCTTGCGGGGCCCCCTCCGGTCGGAGGGTACGGAGGGCGCTCGCTACGCCTCTGTTCAGTTCTCCCTTCTGCTTGCCAAACCTGGACACACTGCATTTATATTTATAATACATTCCTTTGCATTCAGGCTGCTTAATTCTAGCTTTTGTGAGTTGTACGGTGTGTCCCATAAAGCACTGGGGACAGTCATTTAGATAAACCATGAAAACCCAGCTGAGAAAATAAATATCCAGGAGGTACTTCTGATAGCATCTTATTTATGTTGCCAAGGCATATTTTTTTAATATATGGGCAAGATTCCCAATTACTTTGCCCATAGATGTGTGACCCACTGAAAACACAGATTATAAGTCTCCTGCTGGTAGCCCTGCATAAACCTGTTACAGTCTGTAATCATGTTGGTTCCCCTAACTGACAGGAGAGATCTTGGCATTTCTTGCTTGCTCTGTAGGTGGGCTCGTGCGTTATTTTCATGACAGCTGCCGATTGCACCATATGTACTTTACCTGTGTGAGTCAGCTCAGCAGAACCCTGTGGTATGACAAAAAGGCCGCCTAATGCAGGGATCTTTATTCAGTGACTCAGAGAGGAAACTCTGCTCATCTTGTGACTCCTGGAAACTGATGAGTCACCATCTCATGTGCTCCTAACCTGGCAGTGAGCCAACTAATCACCTTGTACAGGAGGGTTAAGTACTGAATGGTTAAAAGAACTCTGTTTGAATCTGGTCCAAAATTGAAATTTCACAATAATGACCACACTCCTGCAACAGCCGAGAGCAACAGAAACACTGTTTTTTTAAAAAGTAAATTCCAATGGAAGTAGTGTTCTTTAAACATGTAATTATTCCCTTGTGATGTTGGCAACACAAATATTACTGTGCTGGGAACCTGAAAGTGAAATTGACTATAAACCATAGCCAAAGTGACCTCATTGATTGTCAGTAGTCCAGGCTGAGAGAAACTATTTTTAAAAAAAAGAAAGTGATTGTAAAACCACAAATATTAGCAGAGAAATCAGTAGCAGATGTATGTAAACTAATTTTATTACATATTTCTGGGTAGAACTGTGTGAATAACCAACTTTTAGTTCAGAGACTGCACCAACAATTAAAAATAAAATTTCAGTGGACATGAAATGAAACTTATTCAATTTTTTTTGACAAAGCAAAGTAAAAAAAAAAGTGAAAAAAAAAAATCAATTTAAATGAAAAAAAAATGTTTTTTTCATTTAATTGTTTTTTTAATCTTTAAAAAAGAAAAAGAAAATGGAAGTAAAAGTCAAAACAAAAAGTCTTTTCATATAAAAAATAAAAATTTTCTGTAGAAAATGTTGAAATGAAAATTTGGACTTTTTCATAGAATCATAGTAATGTAAGGCTGGGAAGGACCTTGAGAGGTCATCTTGTCCATCCCCCAACGCTGAGGCAAAACCAAATATACCTAGACCATCCCAGACAAGGTATCTAACCCGTTCTTAAAAACTTCCAGTGATGGGGATTCCACAATCTCGCTTGGAAGTCTGTTCCAGAGTTTAATTATCTTGTTAGGAATCTTTTTTTAACTTTATCTAACGTAAATCTCCCTTGCTGCAGATTAAGCCCATTACTTCGGGTACGTCTACACTACCTGCCGGATCGGCGGGTAGTGATCGAGCTATCGGGGATCGATTTATCGCGTCTAGTGTAAACGCGATAAATTGATCCCCGATCGCTCTGCCGTCGACTCCTGTACTCTGCTGCGGCGAGAGGTGGAAGCGGAGTCGACGGGGGAGCAGCAGCAGTCGACCCCGCGCCGTGAGGACGCGAGGTAAGTCGACCTAAGATACATCGACTTCAGCTACACTATTCTTGTAGCTGAAGTTGCTTATCTTAGGTCGATCCCCCTCCCCTCTCCAAGTGTAGACCAGGCCTTCTTGTCCTACCTCAGTGGACGTGGAGAACAATTGGTCACCATCCTCTTTATAACAGCCTTTACCATGTTGAAGACTGTTATCAGGTCCCCCTTTGGTCTTTTCTCCAGATTAAACATGTCCACTTTTTTTTACATTTCCTGATAGGTCAGGTTTTATAAACCTTTTATCATTTTTGTTGCTCTCCTTGGAACTCTCTTCCATTTGTTCATATCTTTCTTAAAGATGGTGCCCAGAACTGGACATTGTACTCCAACTGAGGCCTCACCAGTGCTGAGTAGACTGGGACAATTACCTCCCGTGTTAATACATCCCAGAATGGCAGTAGCCTTTTTTGCAACCGCATCACACTGTTGGTTCATATTCAATTTGCAATCCACTATAGCCCCCAGATCCTTTTCAGCAGTACTACCACCTACCTAGTTATTCCCCATTTTATGTCTATTTGATTTTTCCTTCCTAAGTGAAGAACTCTACACTTGTCTTCGTGGAATGTCATCTTGCTGATTTCAGACCAAATTCTCCAATTTGTCACTGTCATTTTGAATTCTAATCCTGTCCGCCAGGGTGCTAGCCACCCCTCCTAACTTGGTGTCATTCAAAAATGTTATAAGCACATTGTCTACTCCATTATCCAAATTGTGAATGAAAATGTTGAATGGACCCCGGACAGACCCCCTGCGGGACCCCACTTAATACATCCTCCTAATTTGACAGCAAACCATTGATAATGACTGTTTGAGGATGGTCTTTCAACCCGTTGTGCACCCACCTTATAGTAATTTCATCTAGACCATGTTTCCCTAGTTTGCTTATGAGAAAGTCATGTGGGATTTTAGCCTTACTAAAATGAAGATACAGTACACTCCCCATTTGCCAAATAGCAGGGGGGACACGGATTTTATGCAGGCAATCAGAAGGTTGGATAGTCCAGAGGACGGGAGCCATTGAGCAGCAGAGTGGCCTCCCCCACATCCGGGGGCTTGTTCTCTTCCTTCTCCTTGCAGGGCCTGGCTGCTCTGCACTGCTCATTCAGTCCCATGGCAGCAGGACTGCGAGGGCTCCTGGCGCTGCTACAAGGCCGGTGACAGACGATGCAGGTAGGCGCAAGATGCGAGAGGGAAGGCTGCAGTCTGGGAGAGGCAGAGCAGAGACTCCCAGCCAGGAGTACGGCAGACTCTCTGCCTGCCCTGGCCCCGCGCTGCTCCCAGAAGCAGCTGGCACATCCCTGCGGCGCCTGGGAGAGGAAGGGGTCTACGCGCGCTGCCCCCATCCCGAGTGCCGACTCCGCAGCTCCTATTGGTCAGGAATTGCAGCCAATGGAGTGGCACAGGCGGTGCCTGCAGGCAGGGGCAGCGCACGGAGCCCCCTAGGCCTCCTTGCCAGGGGCCACAGCGACATGCTGGCCACTTCTGGGAGTGGCGCAGGGCCAGGGTAGGTAGGGATCCTGCCTTAGCCCTGCTGTGCTGCTGACTGGGAGCTGCCCGAGGTAAGCGCTGCCCGGCCGGAGCCCACACCCATCACTGCCTCCTGAACCCCAACCCTCTGCCCCAACCCTGATCCCCCTCCTGGAACCAGCACCATGCACCACATCCTGCTCCCCAAGCCCCCTCCTGTACCCCAAATCCCTGCCCCAGCCCTGAGCCCCCTCCAGCGCCCAAACTCCCTCCCAGAGCTTGCACCGTGCACCCCCTCATTCACCCCAACCCCCTGCCCCAGGCTCAGCCTGAAGCCTCCTCCCACACGCCGAACCCCTCGGCCCCAGCCCAGAACCCGCACTCCCTCCTGCACCCCAACCTCCTGCCCCAGCCCTGAGCCCCCTTTCAGAGCCAGCACCCCAGACCCCTTCTGAACCCCAACCCTGTGCGCCCCCCCCCCCTTTACTGCAGGCGGTCCTCCCCATGCCCCCCTGCCCCAGCTCACCTCCACTCCACCTCCTCGCCTGAGCGGGCTTTTAGGCGCCCTCAACCACTAGGCGCCCTAGGCGGTCGCCTAGTTTGCCTAGTGGTTGCACCGGCCCTGGGTTTGGATCATAGAGTTTCGGATAAACAGGAGTATACTGTATCTCTCATCCACTGCTTCCCCCTATCCACTAGGCCAGTGCGAGACTCGTAACCCTGTCAAAGAAGGAAGTTAGGTTGGTTTGGCATGACTTGTTCCTGACAAAATAAATCCATCCTGGCGATAACTTATTACCCTACTGTTAGGGCTGCAGGTTTGTCATGGTGGGAAAACCGTCACAGAGAGCGTGATTTTTCTGTTTGTCCATGACTCTTTTCTGTGTCCGTTACTCACCCCTGCATCTCCTGTCCCTCATGGCTGGGCCCGGCTCCCTGCTTTGGGCACTCTGGGTCGCAGTCTTATTAATGGTTTGACTCACTCGACCCTCCATCATGACTGGGGAGGGGCATCGGGCCCAGTCCCACAGGACACAGGAGCCACAGGAATTGCTTCTGAGGAGTGAAGGTGGGTCGGGCTTGCTCCCCAATCCCCCTCTGTGCCGCCCCTCTGCCCCAGGTCGGGATTAGGGTTGTGGTACTGGGGTGTAGGGTGCCACTGCAGGTGGTCGGTGCCCCCTCAGCGGGGAGAGGGGAAGGGCATTTTTTATCAAAGATCAGGGAGCAGTCATAGAAAATGTAGTAACTCATGACTTTTACTAAATTTACTGTGATGGCGCCGTGATTTTTGATAAAAAATGCTGTGACAAATCTGCAGCCCTACCTATTATCCTCTAGGTGCTTACAAATTGAGTGTTTGATAGTTGGTTCCAGTATCTTTCCAGGTATCAAAGTTAGGCTAACCGGACTATAATTCCCTGGGTCCTCTGGTCCCCTTTTTAAAGATAGGTACATTTACCCTTCTCCAGTTCTCTGGGAGCTCACCCGTCCTCCATGAGGTCTTGAAGATAATCACTAATGGTTCCGGGATTGCTTCAGATAGTTCCATAAGTACCCTAGGATGAATTTCATCAGGCCCTGCCAACTTGAATACATCTAAATGATCTAAATATTCTGTAACCCGTTCTTTCCCTATTCTGGCTTGTGTCCCCCCCCCCTTGTTTATATTATTAGTTGTGTTGAGTATCTGGTCACAATTAACTTTTTAAAGTGAAGATTGAAGCAAAAGAGGCATGATGTAAGGGGAATAGTCCTGCTATTGTGGGGAACTTTCCTGGCTTATACACTATCCCGGTGAAATCGGCTAGTGAAAGGATCTGAGTCCTCGCTCCCACTCCATTTACCCGGAGCCGTGCCTGACCTAGAGGAGTCCCCTTCCACTCTCCTGTGTGGCAGAGTCCTCGTAACCCCCAACAAGGCTGGGCCCAGGATTCCTGGGGGGCTTGACCCCCCCAGCCTTGTCGTGGTCACTTAGGGCAGGGGCTAGGGTGTCCCCACTCCAGGGTGCTCTCTCTGCACTGGATGCTTCCCTGACCCACTGATCATCTCATACAGTTCAAAGCAAATACAATTTATGAAACAGCAATCAATTAAAAAAAATAAGGAACAAATGGGACAGGAAAGGAAAACACGTCACCCCACTCTGTGGCACGGGGACATCACAACCAGCGTCTCTGGAATGTAAGTGAAGTTCAGTCTGTTCCTCACACGGCCCAGACCTCCTTCTCAGGCCCTGGCTGTGCTGCAGGGACGCTGTGGGTCGGACACTTGCTCTGGCGGTGGCCACACGCCCTCAGGCTCTAGGTGTCAGGACCCTTCTTCCCAGAGTCTCCCCTGCCCCGTTGGGGTTACAATCCCCCTCCAAGTCTGGCCTGCAAGGACTCTTGGCTGGGGGCCTCTCCCTGCGCTGGGCCCGCTGCCTAGGGTCCCCCTCGCTCTCCCCAGCTGCTCACCATACCCGGTCCCCTTACAATTACACACCTCTACCTTCTTGATGTCATCTGTTATTAGCTCTCCTGCCCTGCTAAGTAGAAGACCTACACTTTCCTTTGTCTTTCTTTTGCTCCTAATGTATTTATAGAACCTCTTTTTGTTATCTTTTATGTCCCTTGCTAGGTGTAACTCCTTTTATGTCTTAGCCCAGGGGTTCTCAAACTGGGGATCAGGACCCCTCAGGGCGTCACAAGGTTATTATATGGGGGGTCGTGGGCTGTCAGCCTCCACCCCAAACCCCGCTTTGCCTCCAGCATTTATAATGGTGTTAAATATATTAAAAAGTATTTTTAATTTATAAGGGGGGGGGGTTGCACTCAGCGGCTTGCTGTGTGAAAGGGGTCACCAGTACAAAAGTTTGAGAACCACTGCCTTTGCCTTTCTGATTTTGTCCCTACATGTGTGCACTATTATTTTATATTCATCCGTAGCAATTTGTCCAACTTTCCACTTTTTGTAGAATTCCTTTTTGATTTTCAGGGTATTAAAGAGTTCCTAATGGAGCCATATTGGCCTCTTACTAGTCTACTGTTCTTCAGAATTGTTTTCTTCTTTTTTTTTTTTTTTGGTCCAACTATTATGAAATGTGACGTGCACTTGCTAAACGAGTCATTTGATGTGAATATACATTTTTTGTCAAAAAAGAGTTTTGGATGAAAATTTTCGCCCTCCCTCTATTTCTAGTAGCAACCACAGTGTGCTAGGCACATTTTAAATACTTTTGTCGCATTTGTTGAAGCTGCATAGATTTCAAGTGGCCGAGGTCACTTTTAAGAGACTACCCAGGGGCTTGTCTTTAGAATTAGGTCTGCAACCCCGGGTCAAACAAAACTGGAGTTAATTTAAGGCAGGGTGTTGAGACAAAGGGGGGACCCGTTACAGGGGGTCCTTAGCACAGTTCTCTTTGTACCTACGTTTTCTTTATTCAGATACCAGGGAAGTAATGTAAGCCAGAGTCTTAACATTCCCATATTTTGTCTCATTAGAGTCAAATAGATCCAGTTTCAGAAATTAATCCTGTAAATCCCTCCATTGGCTTGAAATTAAATGGGCCGGCTATAATTTTTTTTTACCATTTGACATAGTAACAGCGTGGGCGGCTATTATTTATTAATTTTATTATTCAGTGCCTGTGTGACTGAAGACACGTTCAGCATGGCTGACCTCACTGCAGAGCCAGGGTCCAGGAAATCCTTTGAATCACCCGGAGAATCAAGTGCCAGGAAATGCAACCGAAAATAGAAAAATCATTTGGAAACCGATAACTTTCTGAATCGAGCCACTAGGTTATAAAGAGCTAGAGCCATAGCTGGTCTTAATCAACATAGCCCCACTGACTTCCGTGGAATGACACTGATTTACCCTAGCTGAGGATCTGGCCCCAAATCTCCACAGTAATAGAGGAAAAAATACAATGTGCTTAAATATGATAACCATTGTCATTCAAAGGGAAACTCCAGGGTAATGTCTAATATCCGGGGTGGCCAACCTGAGCCTGAGAAGGAGCCAGAATTTACCAATGTACATTGCCAAAGAGCCACAGTAATACGTCAGCAGCTCCCCATCAGCTCCCCGCCCCCTCACTCCCCGCACCTCCAGATCAGCTGTTTTGTGGCGTGCAGGAGGCTCTGGGGGGGAGGGGGAGAGCGAGGGCACTGCAGGCTCAGGGGAGAGGCCGGGAAGGGGTGGAGTGGGGGCAGGGCCTGTGGCAGAGCCAGGGGTTGAGCAGTGAGCACCCCCCGGCACACTGGAAACTTCTGAAGAGCCGCATGTGGCTCTGAAGCCACAGGTTGGCCACTCCTGGTATAATATAGTCTTATAACTATAGCTGGTTAAAAAGCAGAGTCAGTCCCTTTGGAAGGTTTAGGTACAAGAAGCAAATGCTGCTAAGAGAATAGATCAGGGATCGGCAACCTACGTTCGGCCGATCACAGCTGGCCACGGTTCGCCGTCCCAGACCAATGGGGGCTGCGGGAAGCGCCGGGGGCTGAGGGATGTGCTGGCCACCGCTTCCCGCAGCCCCCATTGGCCTGGAATGGCGAACCGCGGCCAGTGGGAGTTGTGATCGGCCGGACCTGCGGACGCTGCAGGTAAACAAATTGTCCCAGGCCGCCAGTGAATTTCCCTGACGGGTCGTGTGCCAAAGGTTGCTGATCCCTGGAATATATCCATGTCAGACTACTGTTCACCTCCATATTAGCCTCAATCCTGCAAGGTACTCAGTGGCTCTTGAGAAACACTATCAGCCTATTGAAATCAATAGGAACTGAGGACTTCTCAGGTAATGTTCAATGCCTCACAGGATCAGACCCATAGACATTCCATCCTCCCCCACATTAAATATCATGGCAATCAGAGATGAAAAAACGCCTATAGCTCTAGGTGACCTACTCTGCATGCAGAAATCCCATTGATTTCAGGGCTGTAGCACTGCTGCGGGATTGGATCGCCCAATCAAGTCACCTGCTAGCGCAGCATTGGCTTCTCTTACATATTTTCACGCTCTTCTCTTGCTCAGTTTTAAATGACCCAAGTGTTGGAGTTTCTACCACCTCCAGAGAAGTTATTTCATAATTTCACAAGTTTCACCATTAGGTACAAGGTTGGTTGATAATTTTCCACCGAAAATATTTTTGATGGAAAATAACATTTTTTCCTAATCAAAAATTTGGGTCTAAAGTGTTTCGGTTTTACATTTTTCCTCCACTTTTCTCACCCATTCCCCACTTTTTCCTAGTGGCAAATTTTGTCACTGGAAAAGAGGAGAAAAAGGAATGTATGTATGTGTGTGTAGAACAGACGTGGGTGGAGAACAGAAATTAAAAATTTTTGCTTTCTGAAAACAAAAAATGTTTTGGTTTCGGTTTCATTTCCTTGAAAAACAAACAAACAAATGGAATGGGAAATTAAAAAAAAGTTTTCAATATTTCCCACAAAAAACATTTTAAAACCAGCTCTACTAAGATACTATGGTGATGGGCGCTGTACAGACCCACAGACGGACCGACAGATTGACTGACCCCTTCTTTCACCCTTCAGGGAAGAGGAAAGGATCTTTGGTATCATTCACATGAAGCTGGCATATTTTCACCAGATCTACGTAAAATATGGTGGTTTCACTTCCCCTGTGGTTTATGCAAGCTTTGCCCTTGATTTTAGTTTCTTCTCACTTGTAAGCCCCCAAAGTTTCGCTTTGAGTTTTACGTTCAACAAAACTCAAAATCCCTAAGTGAACTGCGTTTGGAACCGTCAGAGAAGTCGCATGGTTTCGATGCAAAGTCATAACTCAGCGCCAGGTTTTCTTAGAAGTTGCATGAACCTTAGCGAGCCATAAATCAGACTGATCTCCATTTCATAATTATAACCCAGGCTATGGGGAAGTGAAAATCATATGGCATCTGGTTTCATTGTGAACAATTTGCACAGCCCTTGTTTTGACACAGTGCTATATAATACCCTGTGATTGTAACTGAAAGGAGATGTTCTCATTCTGTTTTCTCTGTACTACACCTTTAAATATAGATGCTCCCTACCTGCTGCAGGGGGGAGCTGGGAGGCAGCTGCCATTTTGTGTTTCATTTCAGATGCAGAATGTTTCGGAGTGACTCTCTGTATGCTCTCACTCACATGGAGATTTTATACTTCTCATTTACTTGATCTGAGGTAAAAGTTAGCTAGGCTTGGAAACACCTGGTTTGCCCACTGTGTAAGTGGGAAACATAACATAGCCCGTGACATATAAAGGCACGTTGGGAAGTCCGGTAAACAGATGATAAACATGTTCACGTAAAATAGTCTGATTGCTTCCCTGAGAAACTTGATCCTTCTCTGCTACTTGCTGCTAAGTGCTTCGATGGGGGCGTTTCTCATAATCCTCTTGTGAGACTTATGTAAATCCTGAACCAACTGCCGGTAACCCTGTAACTTGTTTGGTAAACATCACAATGCACTGGCTGAAATATCATCTTCATCTTTCATTTCCACTTCAGCTGTCGCTTCTGATTAATTTCATCTTGACTGAACAGTCTGGTTGGTGGTAAAAGAATAAGCACATGTGAGGATGAGTGGTGTTTACTTATTGTTTTAGAGAGCTCGAAGGTGCGCAAAGCCCTTCCCAGAGACACCTCTACCAGCTGCCCTACACCATAGTGTGCCCCTTCCCTTGCAGAGTGGGGGTGAGGTTAGACCACAGAATGGGGGTAGGGTTAGAGGGACAGGTTGGCAGGGAGATGCTGCAGTTTACAACTAAACCACTTCCCTAAATGTTAAACATAACACAAGTGAGGGTAACAGTAGGGAGGGTTACTCAACTTAGCCATATATGCATCACTGGGGACATCAAATAGCCTTTATGTCTATTATTAATTATTATTATTATTATTTGTATAATGGTGTAGTCTAGAGCCAATCAAGATCAGGACCCCATTGTGCTAGGCACTGGGCAAACACAGAGCAAGAGACAGTCCCTGCCCCAAAGAGATTACAGTTTAAATAAGACACACAAAGGGAAAAAGAGAGAGAGAGAGGATGTGACTTGCCCAAGGTCATTGAGCAGGTAAGTGACAGAACCAGCATAAGAACTCAGATTTCCTGACGCCAAGCTCTGTACCCAACACCCAGACCACACTGGCTCCTTTCTTAGCATTCCCTTGTATCATGGGTGGTACATTTTCTTTGTAATTCCTTCTTGGATTAGTTTTTGCTCTGTTAAGCTTTTTGTAAAACATGTTCTAATGCAGGCTTTGGGCTGAATGAATACAAGTGCATTTCACATTTAGTATTTTATTGTCACATTTTTCACTGTTCTGTGTTTTATCGCCCTTTAGATCTTTCTCTTACACTTTTTGGCTCTTTTACTCCCTGTCTGATAGGTGGTCATCTGTCTCGCTTCAACCCTGTATATATTCTGGCAAATCTGCGCCTCTGTAAAAGTCTGATCCTTGATAAGACAGTCGATGTCGATGTCTTAGTTTTTAATCGTGTGTAAATTTCAAAATTGACTTTTTACAAGACAACTTTATACCAACAACTGGCTTGTTCCCAAGCCCATTGGAATCAATGGAAAGATTCCAATTCATTAGATTCCTCTTGGTATTAACATTTTAAAAAATAACTCCCCAAAGTGATCAAAGCTCTTTCTAGAGCGATTCCTCTGGAGCTCAGATTAATACTGCTAAGAAAATGGTTAATGATTAAAAGGCAAATTGTACATTAGGAGAACTGAGTAATGCCAGTGGCCTCAGACTGCACTACAAGCTCTCCTATGTTGAAGTGCCTGCATAAGCTGTTATTTTTATTTTTATAATTCCAGTCAAACAAAGAACAATGGAAGGCATTGTAACAGAAAGGTGCCGAACATGTCTCCCTCCTGCAGCAATATATGCAGTAGCCTTTGTGCCTCTTATCTAGCTCTGGGAGAACGATTTGAAAACATCTCGCACAGAACTGGCTATTTGAGAGTTAGCAGTATTGATACATATGGGGCAAAGGCCTCAACTGTGTCTTTACTGAGCACAGCTGGCAGCTTGCCCGTCTGACGGGAGTGAAACTGTCCTTATCAGCAATGAGCTTTAGAGTGGCTTTATTGAGTCCAGGAAGATGTGGCTCCATCTCACCAGGGGCAACGCTTCAAGCACCCTCAGAACCTCGGAATGGATGAAATTCAGAGCTGTGCAGAGGGACGAAGCCTGGCACAGAGGCCTTTGTTCGTCTTTAGCCCCTCAGGGCCTCACGTGGCACCTTGGCCTTGTGCTTGCCTTCTGCACAGCACTGAATCTCCTTCGACGTGAGAGTTCGGGGTAGAATGGACCCGCACGGATGACTGGATGATCTTCTAAAAGATCTGCTGTAGGAATTATCATGGGGAAGTTCTCTGGTCTGTGTTATGCAGGAGGTCAGACTAGATGATCACCATGGTCCCTTCTGACCTTGGAATCTATGAATCTATGATGCATTCGTTACGTCCCACTTGGGTACTGTTCCCATGGAAGCGGTGAAATTGGCTTGGTTCTGATCCGTGCATTGACTGTAGAATGAAGACCACTTCTTGTGATCTCCTTTACGTATTGCACTGTGTCTCTGTTGTTCCATCCCTCCTATCAGGGATCAGGGCCTGCAGCAGAGCCGGTCTCCGGGCTTCCCAATGAGCGCAACTGGCTTGTAATAGGTTGCCTGATTGGCTACACTGCCTCATTGGCAGACTGGCTCTTAAGCCCTGGAGAAGCAGCAGCAGCAGTTCAGCGGCTGCTCAAAGTGTTTGCTCATGGCTGTGGTAGCTGCTGTGTCTGCTTGTTCCCTCACCATGCACAGGGCTGGATTAATGCAGGGGCTTTAGCCCAGGGCCCTGGGCTAAGGGGGGCCCTGGCGCAGCAGGGCTCAGGCAGGCTGCCTGCATGTCGTGCCCCCACGCCACTCCCGGAAGCGGCCGGCTGCTGGCACATCTCTGCGGCCCCCTGGCTGGGGGGAGGGGGAGGCGGCTTTGCGCACTGCCCCCACCTCCAGCACCGTCCCTGCAGCTCCCAACCAGCCAATGGGAGCTGCGGGGGCGGTGCTTGCAGGTGCGGGCAGCGCACGGAGACACGCTGTCCCTCTCCCCGCAGGGACGCGCATAGAATCATAGAATATCAGGGTTAGAAGGGACCTCAGGAGGTCATCTAGTCCAACCCCCTGCTCAAAGCAGGACCAATCCCCAGACAGATTTTTGCCCCAGAGCCCTAATTGGCCCCCTCAAGGATTGAACTCACAACGCTGGGTTTAGCAGGCCAGTGCTCAAACCACTGAGTTATCCCTAAAAGGCAAGTTTAGTATAGCGTTAATAGCCTCGATACCATAATTGTGATTGTTTTGTTTTAAATTAGGAAAAAGACTTGTATACAGGGGCCCCACAAAATGTAATAGCCCCGGGTCCACAGGAGAGTGAATCCGGCCCTGACCCTGCGCCTGCCTTGCCTCACCCCAGGTAACCCGGTTCCGACCTTCAGTGTTCTGATGCCTGACTCCAGCAGTGACCCTTGGCTCTGACCTCTAGGCCTGCCTCCTGCTCTGACCATAGGCCTGGCCACCCATGTCCAAGTCACATGACATGCTGCCTCCCGCCCAAAAGCCCCACCTATGTTGAAAGAACATTCAGGCTGCAAAGTCAGGCACTCAAAAGGTAGGAGGGGCGAGAATTGAGGCTGGCCGTGCGTACACTCCCTTGTGCACCCCCCCTTGAGTGCATGCGTTACGATACAGTCTGTACTGACATCACCCCATACTACTTTTTCCATCCCCACTGCACCCCAGCACCCTCCCTGTCTGGTCCTCCTCAGCCTCTGACTCCTCAGCTGCTGTGGGGATAAGCATGGGATGGATGGATAGATAGAAAGAAGAGCTGGTTGGAAAATGGGTTTTTTTTTACGTATGGAAAATTTTGACTTTTCCCTGTTCTTGCGCCTCCTCCTGGCTGGATGTGGTATGGCAGGCTCTCATCCTCTGCAATTCCCTGCCCACAGTCACTCCGGCCGTTTGCTTGCTATGACTCAGCCCTTCAGCCAGCTCCCATTTAGTCCCACCCCTTCTGGGGTGACAGGGGGTCCCACCAAACAATAGTCCAGTGACCACGTGCCAGGTCTTCGGCCGAATTGTGGGCTTAATAGTCCTTGCAAGCCTTATATCGGGGGGCTTTCACGCAGGGCCAGTTCTGAGGGCGGTGGATCAGGGCAGTTGCCCTGGGGGCCAATATCCATACCGCTGTGCTGCTCGGCCTCTCCTTTTTTCTTTTTTTTGCCCAGGGAGAGGCGGGGGAATGTTTTCTGCCCTAGATGGCAAAATGCCTACAGTCCTTCCCGCTTCCATGCCACTTTCCTCAGGGGCCAGTAGGGGAACTCAGGCGCCCACCCACACTCTGGGCTCCCGTCCAGGGTCCCTACAGCAAGCAGTTAAGGTCTGTTTCTTCAGAGTCCTTGCTGCATCCCTGGACCACTTCCTACCTCAGCCTGTGTCTGGACCCTTTTCCCACACTCGGTCCCTTCTCCTCCGCAGGCTCTTTGCCCCTTCCCTGGCTCTGCAGAGTTCTTTCTGGCACTTATCCTGAGTGATGCCTCCCAGAGCCTTCTCTCTGGAGGCCCGACTCCTTGCCTCCTCTTCCCAGGCTCTTTCTCTGTGTGTGCGCATGTCTCTTTCCTCCAGAAACCTGAACCCTGGCTGCCTCTCTGTTGTCTGCCCTCTTGTCCAGGCTCACCACAGGAGCTTGTTCCACTCTGGACTTTTCCCAGTGTCTCTCCTGGCCTGCTGCCAAGGCTCCCTTCTCTGGACAGGAGTCCAGAGCCTAGCCTGGCCTGCTGCCTCCCATCTACTGTCCTGGAGTCCTCTCCTTAATTAGTCACCCTGCTCCTCTCAGTTGGGACTCTTCATTCAGGCACCCAGCTCCTCCCCTGCTAGGCCTAATCCTAAATCGGGCCTGCCCCCCCCCCCTCCACTCATTGCTCTCTGGCTCCAGTTAACTCTTTCTCTGCCAGTGTGGGATGTATACCACATCGTGCCTCGAGAAAAACGGAAAATATTTTGGGTTTCGGCGGAAAATGTTTCCGTTTTCCATTGAAAAGTTTTGAGGAAAGTGAACACTTTCCATGGCAATCGTTGTTGAATTGAAAACCCAATTTCCCATCTGGAGAAATTTCAATGAAAAATGTGGGACCAGCCCTGATAGACAGATAGATCGATGCGGCAGCATAGAGTATCATTTTGATTGGACCTGTTTGCTCATTTTGTTTTAATGAAAGGGTGGTGAGAGTAGGTTTGCTGACATGGGTTAGTGTCTGTGCATCTCTAAGCGGTACTGACTTTTAAGGAGGGATATGAATGAAGACAGGTTGGGTGCGTGGTGCGCTGGGGTGGGGGATGCTAGCTTTGGGGGTATCATGGGCGAAGGCATGAAGGGGGGGGGGGGGGGGAGGAGATTATGAAGTGTCAACAGGGGTGGGAAGTTGTAAGAAAGGAAAGCAGCGTTATAGCCAGGGAGGAGTCATGCATTGGCTTCAAGGACAGGACAAGAAGCTTGAACTTGATACAGAAAGCAAGGGGAAGCCAAGACGGTGCTGTGCTCAGAAGAAAATGGATTTTAGCGGCCATGTTATGGCTAGAGAGGAGCAAGATGGGATTTGAGGGGGCAAAGAGGCGGTGATTGAGGTATGGGTACTAAAAACCTGGGGAAGGGGCAAATACATTAACCACGGAGATGGAGAGGAAGGTTTGGATTTTTCTATCTGTTTGGAAGAAAGAAAGAGCAGGATCCGGATGTGTGAGGATTCGGAGTGGGAGATAGGGGACAAAGATGACACCAAGGATGTGAGCCAGGGGGAGGATACAGGTGTTGGCAAGAGCGGTGGAGTAAGGAGGGAGAGGAACTGGTTTGGGAGGAAAGATGCAGAGCTTCTCAATGCTTCTCTTTGGTCCTCTCAACACCTTCCTCTATCTTGTAGTCATCACTATTGCCTGTGGCACTGCAGACCTATTGAAGAGGAAACCATGTTGCTTGGGCACAGTACAGAGAACATCTCTTCTATTAAGCAGACACTTTTACTATCTGGTGTAGAGTCATCATTTTTATGTAATGGCTCTATAAAGCCCCAGGGGATGGAATTGAGATCTAAGTCATAAACACGATACTTTGAGATTGGCATCTGATGTCATCATTATGGTTAAAGATCATGAGATAAGACTTGCCAGACTGCAGAGTTTAAATCCTTGTCTCAAGGGAAGCAGACGTGTATAGACGAGGTATGTGAGGCTTCTTAACCATTGTAAAACAAGTCTGGAAAACACTCACAAATACACTGTTGGGGACAATCCTGCACTAGCTGGGAAATGGGTTGGGTGAACTAATAATTCTTTCCTTTCTCTGATTTCCATTCACTTAAGTATCCAGAGAGCCACAATTTGATAAATCCACTGTAAATATGTGAAGTATCATATCTGTTAGTCTTTAAGGTGCCACCAGACTCCTTGTTGTTTTTGTAAATATGTGAGAATCCCAGCTCCTGGAACTGTGCTTTGTGCACTGTTCAGACGTTGTTTTTGCATCCTACAATTTTAGGGTAATGGCCCATAGGCCTTAAATCGCTTCCAGTTTATCCCTGTCGGTAGATCATTGTCATGGCTACAGCTGGTTGGAAAAATGCCGATGAAACGCTTTGTTATTGGAATTTGCCGATTCATCGAAATTGAAACGGTTTCGTGGAAAGAGTTCAATGTCAATGACGTTCAGAGGGAAGCCAGGCAGGTTTCAGACCCTGCCTCGCACTAGCTCACCTGCCAAGCTCCTCAGGCAGACTGACAGACAACCAAGAACCTGGAAGTCCAGGGAGCCCCAGCTCCCAGGCTTGCAGCTCTGGCCTGCAGGGCTTCCGCGGTTTGCAGGTCCAAGGCAACGTGCCACACAGACTGCCTTGGAATCAGAGACCCCCCAGGCTTCCATGAGGACTGCCCCAGCGCTGGGGCTCTACTCCCTTTCATGGAGATTTTAGGAATATTTAGGTTTTGTTCTGAATTGGTATGAAATCAAATTTTGAAATATCAAAATCCTCCATGAGACGGAATGACCTTTCTCTGCCCACTTATAGTTATGACAGTGGCTCCTTTTTGGGCTAGTTCACAAGAGGTATAATGACTGCTGCTCTGTAAATATCTTTAATCTACTTAATAGATGTCTAAGTATCTGTCCCGCTGACTGGAGCGGCTCATGACTGTGAGTGCCTACCTCAGATTGTCAAAAACAGGGCAGACACCCCAAACTGCTGGTAAGTTCTGTAATTAGATTTCACCAACCCAGTAACAGATGTGAACTCTGATCACTATATCAGTCTGACCCTGGAGTCACAGACGGTCCTCCTAGACTCTCCTATCTTGTCATCCAGGCAAGCTGGACTTAGTGATAAATGGTCACTTACAGCAAAAATCACAAAATATTCAGGTTGCTTCCTGTTCCATGAGACCAGTCACTTACCCCAGATCCATTTGTATCTTAGATTTCACGCAAACAACAATGCCTGTAGCCAATTCTGTAATAAACTAACGAAAGGTTTATTAACTAGAAAAAAGAAATGAGAGTTATTTACAGGTTCAAGCAAGCAAGCATATAACACAAATGAGTCGCAGTCTAAATCCTCAGAGCGACAGAGTTGCAGTGATAGGTCAATTCAAAAGGTCTTTCAGGGCAAATCTAAGGATAACCCTGAGGGATCTCTGGCTTCAATTGAGAGTCTCTAGTCCTGTAAGAGTTCAAACTGCAAAGAGATGATCATTTTTCCTTGTGAGACATTTTAATATTGTCTTCCCTCAGAAATCAAGCCGAGAGCAACAGTTCCCATGCAAGTCCCTTCTTCGTGAAGGAGAGGAGGAATGCACTTAACAAAGTCTTTGATCCTTGCTCTCACGCAATGGCTCATTTGGATTTAATGAACAGGATTTAACATCTTTTTGTTAGAGACCATCATTTGCATTACAAAAGGCTTTTCCCCTGTTTGATGAGGTATGTAGTCACAGAGGTTTACAGCACAGATGCTTGTTGTCACTTTATAACATGGGGTAGAGTTGAGTGAGAACAACACATGCAGCATCCTACAAGCATTTTATAACACTAAACACATGCTTATGAACTTAACAGCCAATGGCTGTTTTGATACTGCTAACACACAGGTAAGCAAGACTGGTTTCCAGCTATGCATTTGTAAGTGTTCAGTGAGGCCTGGGGCAGGCATCTGATCTGCCAGCGTCACAGTATCTTTTACCAATTCACTCTCTTTTTTATACCCAAGAGTGACTTTCCGACAAAAAAAATCCAGCAATGGATTATCATAAAGCCATAATGGGGCACTGGTTTGCTCAAGGCCTAGACAGCCTTAACTGCTAGGTTACAGGTTCGACTTCCCCCAGATCATTGAAGACTGCAGAATCACAATATGTAGCTGCTTACTGACAGAGTCAATGGATGTATGGGTGATAGAATCTGGCGCTAAGGCCCAGATCCTCAAAGGTAGTTAGGCATTCCACAATAAATGAGTCTGCCCAGCCATGCAATGGTGATTCTCCAGGTTGAGGGAGGCTGGCAGAGCAGTGCAGGACGGTTTGAACTGCTCCTGCTATATTGCACCTGTTCTATGACTAGAGGCTTCCAGTTCTGAGGGCTGTTGATCCGGCACCTTTCACAAACGTTACTTTACTTTACTTTACTTTACTTTACAAATAAGAAAACCCGGTAGAATAATAAGGAAAACAAACCAACCGGTTTTCACTCCCAGCTCAATTGCTTTCCTGAGTCATCTCAGCTTGCCTAGATGGTTCAAGGTAGAAGGGGGAGGAGGGGTGTCATTTGCTTATTGACCTATTTCTGCCAAAAGTACCTTGATTCCAACAAAAGCACAGTACATTCCCTTTGTCTCTGTGCCCACTTACAGACAATCAAACCGATAAGCTGCATTTACATGGTCACTGCCCTTCAATGGTGTGTGGCTTCTAATAGATTATACACTCGGGTGTGCTCATTTAAATTCGATGCACAAAGCCACGTCAGTGCAACGTTATGGCTAAGAATGTCAATGCACAGGAGTCAGGAGATTGAAAGATTTGGTTCCCACAGCAACCGTGACTGAGGCTTCCATGCACACATGTGCAGCGCAGTGGCCATATAGAAAAAACGTGTCTGTTGCCTGAGATACCCAAATAATATTAACTCAGTATTTGCCTATACCCAGCACAAAGAAAGGCACGTGCTTAGGAAATACTGCAAACACAGGGGTGAGTTCGCTGAAGGTAAATCTCTATGGCATCAGTTTAACAGTGGTGATGCTTTATTGTCTGTGAAATGAGGACAGCTTCCCGCCAATGTGGTAAACTCAACTTTGTACTGCAGGAACAGGACCTGATCCAAGGCCCATTGAAGTCAGTGGAAAAACTCCCCTTGACGTCAATGCATTTTGGATCAGCCTCTTGAACTTTCAACCCCAGCATCCCATTAAGGTGAGTTTTGAAAATACATAAATTTCCCTTTAAAATAAAATGAAATCAATGAAGTTATGCTGGCATAAAATAAGAGTAATGCAGCAGAGTTCTATTAATAGGGAGGTAGTTGGGTCTACAGGCTGCAACACCTGACTGGGATGTAGGAGACTTGAATTTTATTCCTGACTTTGCGACTGGCCTGCTGGGGAAACTTGGGCAAGTCACTTCCCCTTTCCGTGCCTCAGTTTCCCCATCTGTAAAATGGGCATAATGATATTGATGAAAAGTGCTATATAAAAGTTACGTACTATTTTCAATAGAAGGCTCCGTATACAGTAAATGCAAAGTACTGTATTATTAAGCGTGAGTTCCTTATCCGATCCAAATAAAACAAAACCTGTTTTTTTATTAGACCGCCACTCATTAAAGTTTGTAAAGTGCTTTAAGATCCAGAGATGAAAGACACAATAGGTGTATTTATTATTACTTGTGTGGTAGTCCTCTACATTTTAATGACACTCCCTCATTTATGGGGAAATTCAAAGTTCCAAGTGGATAAAGAAATACGTATATAAAAATAACAGAGAGTCCTGTGGCACCTTTAAGACTAACAGATGTATTGGAGCATAAGCTTTCGTGGGTGAATACCCACTTCGTCAGATGTATATAAAAATGAATCTACCAGATATTGGTCAGGGTTCCCAGAAAATCAGTTTGAGGTACTTTTTTACTAAGCCACATAAATTGGGCTATGGGTAAGGCACTGGGCTAGGAATCAGGAGATCTGGGTACAATGATCTGCTCTGTCACAGGCACTCTTTGTGCTGTTGGGCAAGTCACTTGACTCCAATGGGTCAAGGCCTTACACTTGCTGTGCCTCCATTTTTCATCTGTAAAATGTGCATAAACAGCACTTCCTTTTTCATAACCTTAACAGTCTCGTCTATTTAGCGCTTTGGGGCAGGGAATGCCTCTTGCTATGTGTGTGTACAGCACTTAACACAGTCTGGATCTCAGGCACAGCCTGTAGCCATGACTGCAATAATATAAATAATTGATCAATACACCGTATGACACTCCGATAAAGCCTGCTGTCCTGCTCGACTCATTAGTAACATGACTGTTATTCTTTAGATGCTTTCAGATCTGAGTCCCTGGCGCCTGGCAATCAGAACAGCTCACAACTCCGTTTGTCCGGCAGCTATTATTTCTAGCACATTGTGCAGGAAACTGCAATGCTGCACTTTGTCCCCTCAAGGCAGAGACTGAGCGTGTGACTCATTCCACTCATATGACTCTGAAAGAATAATGCAACACTGGCGCTGGCTGTAGTGGAGTTAATTTTTCCATCGCCCCTTTCCCTACCTATGGAAAAAACCCTTTCCGTCTATTTCCCTCATCCCAGCTCTCTTGGCTGTGGAGAACGTTCAGAGGTCTATTCAAAGGGTATTTTTTTCATTAGGTTGTTGCATTCATTCTCTTAGGAATGGCGCCTTTTACCTCAGATGGAAAGTTGAAAGATGTTAGCAAAAATCCAATTTTTTCCATAGAGAATTTCAGTTATACGGAAATTGCATTTGCTGGCAACAAATCATTTGGACGGAACATTCCCGACCAGCTCCAGTTGGCAATAGATGTGCTTGCGTATGTATGTACACATCTTCCTGGCAAAGACGAGTTCAAGGGAATGACCCTTGTACTAAGCAGAGAGAGTTGCTCCAAGGTAGCAAGGTGAATAAGGAAGTCATTGAGAAGACGCAAGTGTCAGCAGAATCAGTCACCATAGCGATTGAAGCCCCCGAGGATAAGAGTGTGGGACCGAATCAAAGTCGAAGAGATGAGGGAGGAGCTGGGAGGGTGATGGCATGAAGGTAACAATGCTGTTCCGGTCTCAGGCTAGGTCTACACTACAGCGGGGGGTCGACCTAAGATACGCAACTTCAGCTACGTGAATAGCGTAGCTGAAGTGGCGTATTTTAGGTCGACTTACCTGGCTGTGAGGACGGCGGCAAGTCGACCGCTGCCGCGCCGCCGTCGACTCCGCTACCGCCTCTTGCCGCGGTGGATTTCCGGAGTCGACGGTAGAGCCATCAGGGATCGATTTTATCGCGTCTTCACTAGACGCGGTAAGTCGATCCCTGATAGACCGATTGCTACCCGCCGATCCGGCGGGTAGTGAAGACCTGCCCTTAGACAACTCTGCTAGATCAGTGGGTCTCAACCAGGGGTCCGGGGCCCTCTAGGGGACTGCAGGCAGGTTTCAGGAGGTCCGCCAAAATAAACCAGAGAGCAGGGCCGACATTAGACTCGCTGGGGCCCAGGGAAGAAAGCTGAAGCCCGAGCCCATTCGCCCAGGGTTGAAGCTAAAGCCTGAGCGACTTAGCTTCACGGAGCTGCCTGCGGAGTCGTGCCCTGAGCCATTGCCCTGCTTGCTACCCCAGTCCTGGCCTTTAATCTACTGAATATGGAGAAAAACAGTTGTTGTGGCACAGGTGGGCTGGGGAATTTTATAGCATGTTGCGGGGAGGGGCTCAGAAAGAAAAAGGTTGAGAACCCCTGAGTTAGATGATCATTGTGCAGCGCTTTAATACATTTGGGTGGGATTTTAAACAGCACCTGCATGATCCTACCAGTTGTGCACGTTAACTAAGATTTTCAAAACAGACTCCTCCGTTCACCTTTAGCCACCTAAAACACGAGCCCAGTCAAGTGGAATGGCTGGATGCTCAGCACGGCTGCGACTCCGTCTGTTTATTTCAGTGCCTTAATAAGGATTTGGGAGACTATAGGCACCTGGGGCCTGATTCTCATTTAGGCCTGGCTCATATAGAGTTTTTGTACCAATGTAAGTAGTTAGTTTAGGGGTGTGATTTTGTCTTTACTGAAATAGTGATACTGGTACAACCCACAGGGTGGATGCAGTTCTATCATCATAAAATTGCTTTAGACCAGGTCTACACTACAGACTTTTGCTGGCATAGCAGGGTTGGTCAGGAGTATGATGGGGTGTGATTAGTGACTGACAATGCTGTGCTGGCAAAAGCTGCTGGGGTGGACACAGCTTAGTTTTGCCAGTATAGTTTATTTCCTTGTTGTTGTTGGAGGAGAGGGGCTGGAATAGGCCATCCCATTAAAAGCACAGATTTGCCCATATAAGCTATGTCCCCACTAGGAGTGCTTTGTCAGCATAGTATACCAGTATAACTATAAAAACAACAAGGAGTCTGGTGGCACCTTAAAGACTAACAAGGTGCCACCAGACTCCTTGTTGTTTTTGTAGATACAGACTAACACGGCTACCCCCTGATACTTGACAGTATAACTATATTCCCTGAATCTCTCATATGTAGACCTGGCCTCATATCAATGTAATTATCCCCCTGTGATAAAGCTCTGACCTTGTCTCCGTGGGTCCCGCACGTCCTGGCAGATTTCGCTAGCCTCAGAGGCTCACTGTGACCCTCCATGTAGCCCTTCTCTCTCTAGAGGCAAGGGTCACAGCCTACTGAGCCATTTTCATCATAAGCCAGCAAGGGAGGTGAGGAGAAGCAGCCCTCTCTCGTACAGTCTCTGTTGTCTCCCAGTCTCAGTGATTAATGGGGGAGGGGAGGGGGGAGCCCGGGCCCGTCCTCTACTCTGGGCTCCAGCCCAGGGACCCTAATAGTATCAGCTATGGCAGCTGACTTTTTGGAAACAGGACACATACAGTTCCCTGGGCCACTTCCCCACAGCAGCCCCCCACTTCCTCAATATCTACTTCACCCTTACCTCAGGGCCTCCTTCCTTGATTTGAAGCTGGGAATGGGCAACAGGGGATGGATCACTTGGTGATGACCTGTTCTGTTCATTCCCTCGGAGGAACCTGGCATTGGCCACTGTCGAAAGACAGGATACTGGGCTAGGACCTTGGTCTGACCCAGGAGGGCCATTCTGATGTTCTTACGTTGTAACATTTTTTGACTCCAAATAAAGGGTCACCAGCCTGAAAAGGTTGAGAAACCCCGAACTCTACCATCCACCTTCTTATGACATCTCACATCTCAGTCAGTGCCCTTTCAATGTTTCTATTACTCCTTTCTTAAGAGTTTACCAGTTTGTCTGCAGCATTACTAAAGGTTATAGTAACACGGTTAGATTTGGTAATCCAGACCCTGTCTGCATCCTCTCTTCCTTCTGTCCTACTTTCCTGCAATACCTCGGCCTCCTCCGACAATTCAGAAAACATTATTAACAAACCATATGTAACAAATGGTGCTGCTGTTGTCTAGTCAGCTTTTGGCTCCTGTCCCACCCATTGCATAATGGCACAACTTTTTGGATCAGCTACTTGGATACCATCACATTACTAGGGAAGGAAAGGTTCCTTTTCCAGTCCATTTTCTTTTCCAAAGTAACTTCTATAATCCCTGGTTTCAGAGTGGTAGATGTGTTAGTCTGTATCAGCAAAAACAACGAGGAGTCCTTGTGGCACCTTAGAGACTAACAAATTTATTTGGGCATAAGCTTTTGTGGGCTAAAACCCACTTCATCAAATGCATGGAGTGAAAAATACAGTAAGCAGTATATATATTACAGTACATAAAAGATGGGAATTGTCTTACCAAGTGGGGGGTCAGTGCTAACGAGGCCAATTCAATTATGGTGGAAGTGGCCTATTCTCAACAGTTGACAAGAAGGGGTGAATATCAAGAGAGGGAAAATTACTTTTGTAGTGCTTACTTTTGTAGTGCTAATGAGACCAATGCAATCAAGGTGGACGTCGCCCATTTCCAGCAGAGGGAAAATTACTTTTTGTACTGACCCATCCACTCCCAGTCTTTATTCAGGCCTAATTTGATGGTGTCCGGTTTGCAAATTAATTTCAGTTCTGCAGTTTCTTGTTGAAGTCTGTTTTTGAAGTTTTGTTGTTGAAGAATTGCCACTTTTAAGCCTGTTATTGAGTGTCCAGGGAGATTGAAGTGCTCTCCTACTGGTTTTTGAATGTTACAATTCTTGATGTCTGATTTGTGTCCATTTATTCTTTTGCATGGAGACTGTCTGGTTTGGCCAATGTACATGGCAGAGGGGCATTGCTGGCACAGGATGGTGTATATCACATTGGTAGATGTGCAGGAGAATGAGCCCCTGATGCTGTGGCTGATGGGGTTAGGTCCTATGATGGTGTCCCTTGAATAGATATGCGGACAGAGTTGGCAACGGGGTTTGTTGCAGGGATTGGTTCCTGGGTTAGTGTTTTTGTTGTGTGGTGTGTAGTTGCTGGTGAGTATTTGCTTCAGGTTGGGGGGCTGTCTGTAAGCGGGGACTGGGGAGTCTCCCAAGGTCTGTGAGAGTGAGGGATTGTCCTTCAGGATACTGTAGCCTAGGGAAAAGTACACTGGGCTAGGAGCCAGGAAGCCATAAATTCAAGTCTCTTCTTTGAGCCCTTGATGTCTTAGGAGCACTGAAAAGGAAAGGAAGACCCTTTCACTTCTAGGGCACCTATTCAAATCCAGCCCATGTCAGTAGTGTCCAAAAGGACTTCTAACATTAGTGAGTTAAATGCAGGAATCACATAATGGAGTTCTTTGGCCTGTAATATGTGAGAGCCCAGACTAGATTTTCATAATGCTCCTTTCTGGTCTTAACATCTATGAACAATAATACAAGAATATCATTTAATGAAGGGACAATGAACCTGGGGATTGCACAATTAGTTATATTGTTTGGCCTTCCTATCTTTGGATGCAGGAAATAGTGATGCAGAACACCGCTCCTCGTGCTAGCAGCCTTAACTGTCACCTAGTGAATTAACAAAAAGATTCCTGCATTTCCTTACCGTAAATAGTAGTATGTGAGGTGAGTCTTGTGATAAAAGTACAACTCATGACCTGCCCTCACCTCCTGCTATTACCCATTGAGAAACACCCAGACTGATAACGTGGAACTACAGAAAAGGAAACAGCAATAAATCCTGCTAGTCACAAGTATAAAGTATACCAGACGTGGCTCATGAGATACTGAACTTTCCCAGCTCTGTTGCTTCACCACAGTTTTCCTGGTGAAGTTCAAGGTGCTATTTCATATTAAGGTCAATACCTACGTCAAAAAACAGGAATTAAAATGACGAACCTAAGAAGAGGAACTGTATAGAATGCAATAAAAAAAAAACACTTTTAGGGCCAGACTCTCAGCTGATTTAAATCAACCCAGCTCCACTGAAGTCAAAGGGCCTGGTTATCATTTACATTAATTTTAATTAGGCCACTTAGCACTGTCAGATTGGTGTAAAGCAGTGGTTCCCAAACTTTAACAACCTGTGAACCCCTTTCACTAAAATATCAAGTCTCGCGAACCCCCTCCTAAAAATGAATATTTCCAAGGATTTTCTCCTTTACCCGAGTAGAAATTATAAAAGCAGTGATCTGGGAAATATAAAATATGTTTTTATGACATGCTTATTACACACTATTTATTATTAATTATTATTTATCATTACAGTATTTTTATTACATTATGAAAACGGCCACACTCTTCTGAGATCTCACTTTTGTAGCTTGTATCTCTTTGAATAAGCCTGTTATAAGACAAGGCTCCTATGTTTCATCAAGGAGTATCAAATGTGAAACAGCAGGAAGGTATTTAAGAAGCCAACTCAAAGAGTTCCTCCTACACAAGCATTCAAGCCTTGAGCAGTCCAGGCAAACAACACACATTAGACTAGCTGCCTATTTAATTTTAAAAACAGCAAAAGATATCCACCTCCCTTTCCATTTCTTATAAGGAGTCTTGAAGTTTGATAGATATGCTTGCTTTGATCTGCCTAGCTCTTGGGAGTCCAGGGGCTCTGGGCTGCTGGCCCCTTGCTGCCCCGGGGTTCCTAGGGACAGCTCTGTCTGCCATTAGGGAATTTTTTCCTGAGAACCCCCTGTAACATTTTGCGAACCCCAGGGGTTCACGAACCCCAGTTTGGGAACCACTGGTGTAAAAGACCCGAATGTCTGTCTTGTCTATATAAAAAATTTGTACTGCTTTAACTTCTCTAGTGTGGGCATGGTTATGCTGGTATAAAGTTCATATAGTGGTATAGCTTGTATGGGGGTGTGATGGGGCAAGGCCAGATGGCTATAGTAAAGTAGTGGGAGACAGATATATTAGCCCCAGGCTAAACAAATCCCGGTTACCAGGATAAGCAAATGGCAGCTGCTCCAGGTCAATTAAGACACCTGGGGCCAATCAAGATCTTTCCAGAAGGCAGGGAAGACAGCTAGGTTGATTGGGACACCTGAAGCCAATCGGGCTGGCTGAAACTAGTTAAAAGCCTCCCAGTTAGTCAGGTGGGGGCGCATGTCAGGAGCTGTAGGAGGAAGCCACGCTGTTGGAGAAACTGAGCAGTACAAACCTGCAGGGTTGTGACCACCAGCTGAGAAACACTGCTCTATAGCTGAGAAGATTTGGAGTCAGACCTGACCTCTACTCCCAGTAAAGATGAACCTGAATGAACACCCTGGGTCTGAACACCTCCAAACTTTGGAGACGTTTGGACTGGAGCTGGATGTAAACTTTGTAGTTCAGGCACATCTCTAATTCCCAGCCCTGCCCTGCTAATGACTCGTCCAGTGACCCTGAGCAAGCCATTTAGGCAAAAACATCCCAACTTGGGTGCCTCCTGTCAGGCACTTTTTCAGTCCATTTTTAGGCATCTAAATAATTGGACTGGTTTTCAAAGTCACAACGCCCACTGAAGTCAATGGGAGTTTTGCATGAGTCGTCACTGAAGGCCAGATTCTGAATACTTATTCTCACTGATGAGCAAGTTCCTCATGAGTATTCTCACTGGAGGCAATAGAACAACTGGTGTGAGTACTGATTGGCCTAGAGAAAGGACTTGAGTCCTCAAAGGTATTTCAGTGAGATGTCAATTGGAGTTAGGCACCTAAATACCTTTGAGGATCTGGGCCTTGGGGATTTGACCCAATATTATCATTTGTTCATTATTACAAGAACTAAACATGTATATAATAGGTATAATTAAAAACTCAACTTCTACTGCCCTAGGTACTTAGAGTAACTGTAATATGTTCCTATACTTAGAACTGGAGATATTGCAGTCTTCAGCAGCTAGGGAAGTTCAGGCTTGAAACAAGGTACACATTTTTAACAGTGAGGGTAATTTACCATTGGGACTGCTCACCTAGGGATGAGATGGATTCTCCGTCACACAAAGTCTTTAAATCAGGATTGGTTGCCTTTCTAAAAAATGATCTCGCTCTTTGAAAATCATGGCAATCGGGGGAGGTCCCGGATGATTGGGAAAAGGCAAATATAGTGCCCATCTTTAAAAAAGGGAAGAAGGAGAAACTACGGTCTGGTCAGGCTCACCTCAGTCCCCGGAAAAATCATGGAGCAGGTCCTCAAGGAATCCATTTTGAAGCACTTGGAGGAGTGGAAGGTGATCCAGAACAGTCAACATGGATTCACCAAGGCCAAGTCATGCCTAACGAACCTGATTGCCTTCTATGATGAGATAACTGGCTCTGTGGATATGGAGAAAGCAGTGGACGTGATATACCTTGACTTTAGCAAAGCTTTTGATACGGTCTTCCACAGTATTCTTGCCGGCAAGTTAAAGAAGTATGTATTGGACGAATGGACTATAAGGTGGATAGAAAGCTAGCTAGATCATCGGGCTCAATGGGTAGTGATCAATGGCTTGATGTCTAGTTGGCAGCCGGTATCAAGCGGAGTGCCCCAGGGGTTGGTCCTGGGGCCGGTTTTGTTCAACATCTTCATTAATGATCTGGATGATGGGATGGATTGCAACATCAGCAATTTTGCAGATGACACTAAGCTGTGGGGGAGGTAGATATGCTGGAGGGTAGAGATAGGGTCCAGAGTAACCTAGACAAATTGGAGGATTGGGCCAAAAGATATCTGATGAGGTTCAACAAGGACAAGTGCAGAGTCCTACACTTAGGATGGAAGAATCCCATGCACTGCTACAGGCTGGGGACTGACTGGCTAAGCAGCAGTTTTGCAGAAAAGGATCTGGGGGTTACAGTGGATGAGAAGCTGGATATGAGTCAACAGTGTGCCCTTGTTGCCAAGAAGGCTAACTGAATATTGGGCTGCATTAGTAGGAGCATTGCCAGCAGATCGAGGGAAGTGATTATTCCCCTCTAGTTGGCACTGGTGAGGCCACATCTGGAGTATTGCGTCCAGCTTTGGGCCCCCCACTACAAAAAGGATGTGGACAAATTGGAGAGAGGGGAACTCAAATGATCAGGGCGCTGGGGCACATGACTTATGAAGAGTGGCTGAGGGAACTGGGCTTATTTAGTCTGCAGAAGAGAAGAGTGAGGGGGGATTTGATAGCAGCCTTCAACTACCTGAAGGAGGGATCCAAGGAGGACGGAGCTCGGCTGTTCTCAGTGGTGGCAGATGACAGAACAAGGAGAAATGGTCTCAAGTTGCAATGGGGGAGGTCTAGGTTGGATATTAGGAAACACTATTTCACTAGGAGGATGGTGAAGCACTGGAATGGGTTACCTAGGGAGGTGGTAGAATCTCCATCCTTAGAGGTTTTTAAGGTCCAGCTTGACAAAGCCCTGGCTGGGATGATTTAGTTGGTGTTGGTCCTGCTTTGAGCAGGGGGTTAGACTAGATGACCTCCTGAGATCTCTTCCAACCCTAATCTTCTCTGATTCTATGATTCTATGAACAGGATGCATTCAGCCTTGATGCAGCAATTACTGGGTGAGATGCCAATGTCCATGTTATTTTGGTGGTCAGACTAGATCAGGGGTGGCCAACCTGTGGCGCCAGAGCCACATGCGGCTCTTCAGAAGTTAATATGCGGCTCCTTGTATAGGCACCGACTCCGGGGCTGGAGCTACAGGCACCAACTTTCCAATGTGCCGGGGGGTGCTCACTGCTCAACCCCTGGCTCTGCCACAGGCCCTGCTTCCACTCCACCCCTTTCACACCCCCTCCCCTGAGCCTGCAGTGCCCTCACTCTTCCCCCTCTCCCCCCGAGCCTCCTGCACCCCACGAAACAGCTGATCTGGAGGTGTGGGAAGGGAGGGGGAGGCGCTGATCTGTGGGGCTGCCGGTGGGTGGGAGGCGCTGGGAGTGTGTGTATGTGGGGGAGCTGATCGGGGGCTGCTGACGTATTACTGTGGCTCTTTGGCAATGTACATTGGTAAATTTTGGCTCCTTCTCAGGCTCAGGTTGGCCACCCCTGGACTAGATGATTACAGCAGCTCCTTTTGGCCTTAAAATATTTGAATCTAGGAACCATCTCTACAGAATAGTAAAAGCAGAGGTCTTGATGGGTCTCATGGTGGCTCGTCTGTCTCATATCTTGTTTAGCTGAAATGCCAGTTGTCTCAGTGCTTTGCAAATACCTTGCTTTAAAGTTACACTCTAGTTACAAAACATGGCAACGTATAGAGCCCTGCAAATCCGTGGATATCCACGGAGCATCTTTGCGGATCGCGGATCAGATGCGGAAACAAATTTGGTATCCGTGCAGAGCTCTAGCAATATATTTAACATCAGCAGCAACCTATTCTTACTCCTCCCCACCCCACAGGTGCCACGCTCACAAAAGTCACTGGCTGTCAAAGAATAATTGGACATTTTTACATGGGGACAAAAACTCAGACTTTGTGCTTCGTTCTTCCTTTAAACATTTTTTTTTTTTTTACTCCCATAATCAGATTTTCTACCTTGGGGCTTTTCTTTAAAGCTTGTGCTCTCTTGGGCCCATGCTCGTTGCAGTGGTGGTCAGATAAAAGGCTTCTGACACTGTCTGTTAGTGTCCACGCTATGATGTGTTTTTGAAGCTAAGAAGGTCGGATTTGTCTTACTGGATCTGACCTTGTCTGTCTAGTCCAGTCTCTTGTTTCTGACTGTGCCCAATGCAAGCGGAGGATGAAAAAAACCCAATCCCTTTAATAATATACCCAGCCAGTGTTGGGCAGTGCTGGGGTATGTGGAAAGAGTAGGAAAATTCCTTCTTGATCCCTGCCGGTGGTAGACTGTGCCCTGAAGCATGGCATGGGAGGACTCTTCTCTTATTATCTTAGTTTCCCTAGTTACAAATATTATTAATGGCCACAGATTATCCCGCCCTTTTGAAAAATGCAGTCACAGTATTTGTCAATGGATCCCCTGTGAGTTGGGGAAAACTGTGGGATGACCCCACAGACTTTCATGTAGATCATAGAGTCGGCACATGCTCTGTTCTCTAGTAAAGGGCAGTTCACCTCATCCCAGCAACCAATCTCTGAGCTGCTATAGCTACTGCCTAGGGGAGAGATAAGGTCCTGGATTCTGACTTGCTGTGTGACCCTAAGCACGTAACGGTGTGTATTAACCAATCCATCTGTAAGCTGGAGACAGTACCCCCTGACCAAGACAAGGGGGAACTGGGAAATCTGCTTGTGTTTCCTATGTTCCCTCACAGGGGCTGCCACAACTGGATTCTTCTGCTCTGTCTCTGGTAGAGCAGGGAATTTTCTTGCCTGGCACCCTGCTGCTCCTGTCTGGAGCACCAGCTGACAGGGCTCCGGACAGACCCACTAGCTGCCACATGGATGAGTCACCTCCCCACCCATTATTTCAGATTCATAGCGGTCAGTGATTCTTTAAACCAACTTGGCCATTCATCCTTATTTTTAGAGTGGGCACATGCTTTTCTGGCGTGATTGAGGGATGGTCTTGGTATTAATGCTCTGGCCTGAGACTCAGGAAACACAGGTTCAATTCCCGGCTCTGCCACAGACTGTCTGTGTGATCTTGGGCAAGTCACTTAATCTCTCTGTGTCTCAATTTTCCATCTATAAAATGGGTCTAGTAAGATTACCCTACATCACAGGGGTGTTGTGAGGGTAAGTTTACCAGTGTATGTGATACCTATCTGGGCCCCATTACCACAGGATCTGTGCCCCCCCACAACACTCCTGTGAGGTAGGGAGATAGTAACCCTACAGATGGGGACTGAGGCTCATAGAGAGATTGGGTGACTTGCCTAAGGCCACATAGGAAGTCTACGATAGAGCCAGGAATTGAACCTAGCTGTCCCAGGTTCCAGCCAAGTCCCTTTTTCCACAGACCATCCTCCTCTCAGATAAGAAGCTGATGGAAGACATAGGCAGGGAGGTCACTGAAAAACTTCCTTTTTTTTTTTTTTTTTAAAGAGAGAAGTTGATTTTTCTTTTCCAGGTTTCCCTGGCACTGTTTGTAATGAATTCCCACCTTTTTATTTCCAGAGAGGTTGAGGAAATAAATGCAGCACTAAAAAATGCAGCAAACTCTCTCGAGACAGACTTCCCATCTAGGACTGCCAAATCCTGATGCTGCTTTTTGCAGCGTCCTCATTTAACCTTTACCAGAGCCAAAAAATATGCAAAGAGCTGACTGTTTCAGGCACTGGCTATTAACCTTGCTACTAACAATCAGTCAGATTAATGCTGGTGGACTGAAAGTGCGGTTGATAGCTTTGGCAAGGAAGTCCTACCTTTTGTTGTTAAAGATAAAGCCATCAGACCACAATTTACCCAGCTAGTTAAATCTTTTGGCTGAGATGTAAAAGGAACTGGAAAAGGCAAATGAATTAAATAACTCTAAATATGCAGCGGGATTCAACCACCTCTCTGTTTCTGACTTGTTTTTAGGTGGTTTGGAGTGGGCCCCCACCTGCCCTGGGCCATGTCTCCAGCTAGTGTAAAAATCTGGCCCCTGGGAGCTGAGTTTACAAACTGAGCTGAGTTAGTTTTGTGCTCATTGCATAATAAATGCCAGCGATTGCTGAGATTTCAACACCACAGTCCTCGGCCTTACTTGTCACGAGGGAAGCACTTTTAGAAGCTTTCCTGCTGAGTTTAAATGTTAGGACTCAGTACCGTACCCCTTCGACAGTGCCCAGCTTGACTGACGCTGGGGAGCTCTGCAGACAGAGGGAAATGAGGAATTGTCCCCGCATCAGACAACACTCAGCAGCAGCGTGGCCCTGGTATTGGGGGAAGGACCAGAGGATTTGTGTAGTGGTGAAGCCATCAGATTCTCCCCATCCAGGCCCGCCCATCACCCAACCTCCCCTAGGAAACAGCATGCAGAGAACTTCCTTCCATGCCCTCTAGCCCCGGGTGGTGGCCCTACAGCACTTTTACAAGAAGAGGGCGGAATACACTCTGGGCCTGATGGAAATCACATTGAAGTCAATGGGGATCTTTCCATTCATTTCAGTAGGCTTTGAATCAGTCCCCCTCTGAGGAGGAAGCCAGATTTTCCTGTTTACATTGTGGCCGTTATTTTTGAGTCATCGAGGGCCTGAGTCTGTGCTTCCGACTCTGATAAAACTCCCACTGGGGGCCAGCTCCTCAGCTGGTGTTCTCGTCTGAGTGACTCACAACAGAGAATGCAAATCTCAGGTCAGATGGTCAGAAAATAGGGCAGACATCTCAAATTGGTGGTATATTCTATGATTAGATTTCACCAAGCCAGTAACACATGTGCACTCCCGGATTACTATATTAGTATCACCATGGAGTCACAGACAGTCCCCTCAGGCTCTCCAGTGCATCTCGCCACCCAGACAAACTAGACTTTGTGATGAAAGGTTATTAAACCCCCCGAATCATCTCACATTAGGTTACTCCCAATCCCAAAGGATCCGTCAGTGGATAGTCTTGATCTTACACCAAAAACAATGCTGGAAACTAACTAAAGGTTTATTAGCTAAGAAACTAAATGAGAGTTATTGAGAAGTTAAAGCAGGTAAAATACATTAACAGATGAGTCAAAGCTTGTAAGTTCAAAATGTTAACAGAGTTTAAGGAATCTGGTAGATTTCCAAAAGTTCCTCAGGGTTACCCAGAGAAATTCTGGGGATCTCTGTCCACTTGTTTAGTATTCACCCTGTTAGAATCCAAAACAGTTCAGAAATGCAGGATCATTCCCTTAAACCACCATGTATCGATCCTGCTCACAGAAGACAATCTGAGCAGTGTCTTCACCCACATGGGTCCTTCCTTTGATGAGGAATAAGCAATGCAGGCAGTCTGTGAATTCCCAGTGTTGCTTAATGTCCATTGCTTTGAAGTTAGCCTCTTCTTCTTTTATATCCCCCAAGGCTTCATCTGCATTTAATGGGTTATTTAGTTACAAGGATATACATAATATAATTGCCTGCCATTACATTAGGATAGGGATAGATAAGTGAAAACAATACAAGTAACACTTTATTAGTTTTCATGCAGTTTACATAACAAGTAAATTCTTATCTTAATACTAACACACACTCTAATTAAGTACAGGGTTATATATAATGTAATGCAATAGAATTCAACAGGTTACAGATACGTGAAGACAATAACATTAGCATTTCACTAGTTTTCATGAATTTAGAGCAAATGGAATTACCGGGGCATATGCCATGTAAATGTAATGTGATAACATCCTCCTTTGTCCTATTCTAATAAGTGAATACACAAGTGACTTGGCCTATGGCTCTGATTTGAGCTGGCAACCTGCTCGATGGCATCACAGGCATAAACTGGTGAAAACAATGGAGCTATGACAATTTACACTAGCCAAGGATGTGGCCTCTATAGACTAGAATGGCAACTTGTCCTGAATAAGGAGGGCACTATTGGATTTCAAATGGGGAAAGAAACATTGGTTGCATGGTTTTGGGGAGCTTTTATGAGAAATCTGGCAGCCTTTGTGGACCTATTTATTGACCATACAAATCAAAGATTCTTTTCCTTCCTACTCCTAGAAGGGAAAGGTGGATTTCCAGACCAGAGCGACACAATACATACGTGGTCATTTCAGCATGTGTTTTTTGGCTAGTGTTTTTCCTGTATGGGGGGCTCTTTTCTTGCAGCATAGAATGAGCTGATATTGCTGTAAAAACATTTCCCCGGTATCCACACATTACACAATTAGTGTGAAGATAGTTTGATCGTAAATAGTGGAATTCCCTAGACTGACCTGGAAAGTTCATAGTCTTGCAAGAGCTAGTGAGAAATTTAATTTGCACAAAACTACCTGAGAGTGGGAAAGTGTGAAACATGCTGAACTCAGCAGTTACCCGTTGGTCTAATTTAGTATATAGAGCCTTCTGAAAAACACATCCCTGTAAAATTAAATACACGTATCTGTGTATCTATTTATAGAGTCAGATTCATCCCTGGCGTAATTCCATTGATTCATCCTGGGTATGAGTAAATCCCAACCCAGTGCAATGCATTCCTGGTAAAAATCATTCCTTGTGTAACTCCACTGACACAGGCCTGTGTCAATTCATGCCTGATGTAACTTCTTGTAACTCCAATGGATATTGGCCAGAAAGTGTCCCCTCCAAGGCAACTGGGGCACTTCATTAAAAATGCATTGGGCCAAACATGAATGACACATTATACATTATATACTGCAGGGACAAAGGCCATATGATGGATGGATGGGTAGATGGCAAGGTATGTGCTATACCTGTTGTTGGCAGAAATCATGATATAAACAACAAAACTGCTTCTGAAAGAGAAGTATTTTAGGCATTTTAAAATGGGGAGGGATGGGCTAAAGCAGATATTTCCACACTGTTGGGCCTGCTGTAGCAAAGTGTCATCTCCCACACGAGACCTGGCTTGACATCCCCTACAAGGGTCTAGACTGAGCTGCCATTAGACCAGTGAGGTTGGCCCTGCCTAGAAGATCACTACAGCTGAGGATAGTTGGGCCTCGTTTGCCACGTTGTATGGTTGTTGCGCTGTGTTTTGGGCTCCAGCACCTGAACTCAGGTCGTGATTCAACTTCTCCGCCTTACTTCCTGAGTTCCCCCCTCCATGGGCTTTGTCTAGTTTGCAGGCTCTCATAAGTTACAATCACCTTGGGGCCTTCCAGGAGGAGAGATGTCCCCTGCTGTGTAGGGGAGGTTGCCCATCTAACCAGTATCCATTAATGAAACCAGCCTGCTGCTGGTCTGGTCTGTCATGGCTGTTAACTGTGGCCCGGCACAGCTCCACTCCTGCCTACATCTCTGCTCTGATTTCACCCCACATCCCTTTAAGCTCCCCATGCTCTCCACAGCCCTTTGCCTCACTACAACTTCCCTCCCCTTCTCTCACCATCAGTTTTGCCCTTTCCTTCAGGATGCCCCCTCTACTTGAA
Source organism: Terrapene triunguis (assembly GCF_002925995.2). NCBI lineage: Eukaryota > Metazoa > Chordata > Testudines > Emydidae > Terrapene > Terrapene triunguis. The sequence goes on from NW_020664419.1 coordinate 5,771,569, forward strand.
TAACTTCCCACAAATGCCCCTCCAATGAACCTTCAAGCCCCCCATGAAAATCTTCTCAAAGCCTTGAAGCTAGAGTGGGCTCAAACCCAGCCCACAGGCCTGAACAGCCCTTAACCTTCCCTGGGAGGAGAGAGTTCTCAACTGGAGTTGCCATTTGCAAATGGCCCCTACTCTTAATAATGGGCTGAACCAAAACCCTGGATCTGAACAACCCAACATAGAATCATAGGGCACTGTAAGGGACCTTGAGAGGTCATCTAGTCCAGTCCCCTGCACTCATGGCAGGACTAAGTATTATCTAGGCTATCTCTGACAGGTGGATCCAGACCTGTATTTTGCAGCGTGAGCCCATCCCTAATGAAGAACCTGATCCTGTGAGGTCCAGACTGGCTCCTTAGAGGTGCAGATCACCCTTTCTGCTCACTGGAATCCTCAGCTCATAGGATCAGGCCAATTTTTTAAAACTTGGGTGCCTGAAGTCAGGCACTCAAATGCCGGGGGCCTGATTTTTCAGAGATGCTAAACCCCTGCAGCTTCTGGTGAAGCCGATGGGAGCTGGGAAGGTTCTTGCTAGGGGTGCCCTGCACCTGGAATATCGGCCCCTAACCATGCTGTGAAAGCGATGCCTCGCGGTATTGATCATTATTGTGTGGGGAGCAGTAGGATTGGATTGAGGAGTGCTTGATTTATTAAAGATCTGATTGGATTGAAAAAAAAGTTCCATATGCTTTTAATGGAGTGATGTGTCTCTCAACTGGCACAACCCTTCCCCAGGGCTGCCTGTTCCACTCAACACGGTCAGTCCATGGACCAATGCAGGGTTTGGAGGAGATGCAATGGCAGACCCTATTCTCCACTCACTTTGAGGTGCTGTCTGCCCTGGGGTTGCACGAAAAGGAGCAGTCTCTGCAAATGAGACTCCTTGAGCGCCCCCCCATGCATAAGGACCTGTCACAATCCAGGCTATATATTGCTTTAATCAGGCCACAGACAGGCTTAGTTTGTAAGTCAGTGGCATAGCAGGAAACCCTGAATCTTAAGAATGCTGGGTCAATGCTGTAACATGCATGGGTTAATACACCCCACTGAGGTTGGGAATTGCTGGGTCCCTTGCATCCATTCACCAGCTGCTTTCACACGCATTACATTGCTGCATCCAGTCTGCCCTGTTCCCAGCTGTCTGCAATAAAGTCAACATTCCCAGCCACTCTGATGTGAGTGTCTGTGCTTAGCTGAGTGAAAGGGATTTGACTTTTCATCCCCTGTCCTGGGAATCTCTGGCTAGTAGGTGCATAAAAACCTTAAGTGCCTGCTTCTTATTTACTCTAAGACCACTTTATACCTGTCTGGCAGTGTAAAGGGAGCTTAAAGTGGGCGTATGCTTCTTGTCATGTCCTCATACTGCTTCCCACCACCTCCGTGCACATGCGATTGCCCGATCATTGCACATCGCCCGGAAGAGCATTCGCGCTCAAGCAGCTGGCATTGAATCCTAGAATCTCAGGGTTGGAAGGGACCTCAGGAGGTCATCTAGTCCCACCCCCTGCTCAAAGCAGGACCAATCCCCAACCAAATTGCAGGAGGTGCTTCATATTTTGAGGCTTTCTGCCGCAGTCACAGGTATTGGGGCCAGTGATTTAGCCCCACTTGATCGTCACATCTCTAAACCAGGCAACTCCAGGGTGGAGTTGATTGAGGCAATGCCACACAGTCCAAGGCTGACCTGCACCAGCTGATAGGTGATCGACTGATTGGAGCCAGAGCACAGAGGCTACAGGATCGTTCTCCACTCATTTGCCATAACGGATCCCTTGTCTGTTTGGGTGACAATGTGAGGGGTTTAATGGTGGCAAGAAATCTGGGCTGAGACATCAGTGGCCTCAGCGTTGGTGTTAGATCATAGAGCGGACGTCTTGGCTCTGTGCATTGCCTTGTGCGCCCAGTTCTACTAGCAACTTCCAGCCTATCTTTACACAGGCGGGGGGCATAAAGGGACTTAACGGTAAATGAGAATCAGGACGTCTATTTATTAAGGAATCAGAGTGTAATAATACGTCATGATTTTATGTCCTTTTCAAGTGTGAATGAACTCCTCCATCTCTATGTGATCCTTAATAAGAACAGCTAAAAATAATACCACACAACCAGGGCAAAGGGAATACCCCCCCCCCCCCCGCCACCTTCTAGTAGATGGCAGATGGCAATAATGGTTGTAAATAGTTAACGCCGTCTGACTTATGAATTGGGTTGGCAAGATTTCACATGCCCATAAACCTGCTTCTCAGAAGTTGACGTGAACCACGCAGGGCACTGCATTTCCTTCTGCTTTCCCCATTGCTTAGTCTGTGTTTGAATATGGTTGTTTAATATTTACATTTGTTTCAGCTTGGGGCTGATTTCCCCCCCCCCCCCGCTCAGATTAAATTTTAGCTTTGAAACTCACAGAGCTGCTCCTGTTTATCTTAAAACTGGAGAGAAAAAAAAGGCATATTCTGCTAGGCTGTACTGTGGATGAATCAACATTGAAATATCAAACATGAAGGGCCAGAACCTTGCCAGATGTAACTTGGCACAGCTCCGCTGACTTTAACAGAGTTTGGGACATATCCTCAGCTGGAATACATCAGATAGCTCCATTGAAACCCTGGAGCTGTTCTGATTTATGCCATCTGGGAAGCTAGCCCAATTTTATTAATCGGAGAATGCTCAGCCCTACCACTGTCCATGAAGCACAAGGGACTGTGCCGGTTTACAGTATAAAGCGCTTGTTTGGCTAAATTGACCTTTTCCTATTTTATAATCGGAAGTGCATCCCCCATGGCATTGAATACGATAAATAAGAGAAGCCAGATGCACTGTTAGTTTTAATCATTTCATTTGCATGCAGAAATCTGGAATCAGCGCTCAGTCATCTGAGGACAAGGGAAGAACTGGGGGCAAAATGAGTTTGTGTGTGCACATAAAGCCTGTAATGCAGAGGACTGCCTTACATAACAGAAAGGATCTACACAAACGAGGAAAAATGCCATGTGCATAGAAGGCATATTTAGCCACCGCTGCAAAGATAGCTGATAAAAACATAGATGATGTTTCACTGCCCAGCATAGATTCATAGATTCATAGATTCTAGGACTGGAAGGGACCTCGAGAGGTCATCGAGTCCAGTCCCCTGCCCGCATGGCAGGACCAAATACTGTCTAGACCATCCCTGATAGACATTTATCTAACCTACTGTTAAATATCTCCAGAGATAGATGTTAAGGCATTTTTAGATTGGAACCTTTAATTTACTCAGGCTTTTTCACTGGATACCGTATGAACTTTTAAATAAAATACATAAAATTCAGCAACTATAATCTCCCCATGTAGTAATATGAATAAAGCAGTGTAATTCCTTATGTATTTTCCTCAATCTGAAGTAAAATTAAAGAGACACTGTCAATTTTAAAAAGCATGTCTGTCTGAATTCTTTTTTGTGTGTGCCTATTTATATTACAAGAAATGCACACGATTATTGTAATTAACAGAGATTAGAGGAAAAAACTCCTGTGGCTTGCAATTTGCTTCTTTTGTGCATTTGGCAGCACTTTTGTATACAGTTTGTTTCCGAATAGCCAGTTAGTTAAGCACATGTGTAATCTTTGCATGATCCGGGCCTTATCCAGCTTCCCCTGTTTGTGTAGGCATTTTGCAGCTCTATGAGTAATAATAACTCCTGGCTGTTATCTAGCACTTTTCATCAGGAGATCTCAAAGCACTTTACAAAGGAGGGCAGGATCATTATCCTCATTTACAGATGGGGAAACTGAGGCACAGAGAGATGACGTGACTTGCCCAAGGTCACCCAGCAGGCTAGTGACAAACATATACTTGAAACCAGGTCTCCTGAGTCCTAGCCCAGTGTACTATCTAGTAGGCAAGAGCATTTCTTAATGAGGATGGGATTTTGAAAGGAGCCAAGGGTGTTAGGTACCCAACTCCTACTGTTTTAGTCGGACTCCTAACTCTTTTAGGCTCCTTTCAAAATTTCAGCCTAAATATCTGAATTTACTTTGGGGCAAAATAAATGTGTTTGCTGAGGGTGGAATATTTAAAAGCACCTTGGAGAATGAGTCTCACTGAAAGCCAAAGGACATGTGCTCCTTAGGCCTGGTCTACACTACGACTTTAATTCGGATTTAGCTGCGTTAATCCGAATGAATCCTTAACCCGTCCACACAACGGAGCCAGTTACTTCGAATTAAAGGGCGCTTAAAATCGATTTCTGTACTCCACCCCGACGAGCGGAGTAGCACCAAAATCGATTTTGTAAATTCGAATTAGGGGTAGTGTGGCCGCACACCACCGAATTAATGTGGTTAAAATTAATGGGGTAGTGTGGCCGCACACCACCGAATTAATGTGGTTAAAAACCGAATTAATGTGCTTAGTGTGGCCGCGCACAATCGAATTTATACAATCTGTTTCCCAAATTCGAATTATCTAAATTCGAATTAATCTCGTAGTGTAGACGTACCCTAAGTTACAGAGGGCTCTTTTGAAAAATCTCACCCTGGAACCTGAAATCAGGTAACGTTACAGACATTCTAGACGTTTTTATCAGAAATATGCGGTAATCTTTCCATTATATGAGGAATTTCAAAAGTTTATTTAAACAAACACTGTTATGTATTACCCTAAACACAAGGAACTGCATGTGTATTTGTCAGTTTATATGGGTTTTTTTTTTTCAGACTAAGGAAACCAACGAGAGAGAGCACACAGTGGTTCACGCTGAAACATTCTACATTGGAGCTGGGACACAAAATGGCAGCACACAGAGCTATTCCTCAACAGTTGCAGGTTCAGTACATAGGAAAAAGAACAACCGCATCTCTTTCAATTACAAACTACATACACTACACAGTCTAACAGGGAATAATAGCAGAGGTCCAGAAAAAAACAACATTAATCCGGCTATCTCTGCCTAGTTATATTGCTCTCATCATCATGGTATCGAAGACCTTGCTGACCACTGATGATGTTGTCTATTATTTCTATTACAATAGCACCTAGAGGCCCCCATTGTAGCAGATACTGTACATACAACACAATAAGGGACAGTCCTTGCCCTGAAAAATGTACTGTCTAAATATTAATCCCAGCAGACAAGGTATCCTGGGACAGATGCTCAGTTTAACTCTCTCTATACTACTTATGGGAAGCAGTTGTGTAGCAGTTCACTCACCACAGTTGTGTAACAGGCAACACTCACTGCTAGGGGCGCCCCCCTGTGGCTGGGTTTGGGGATCAGCTGTTATCCAGTGCAGTGCCGCCTTCCATCACTCGCTCACCCGCAGCTCCTCCGACTCTCCAGGACTCGGGATACTCTCTCTTTGTGACTCAGCCCTTTGGGCAGCTCACTATATAGCTTTTCCCTTGCAGGGTATCTATGTCTTGCCGGACAAACTGTCTAGATGCCACCTTCACCACTCCCGTGCCACTTCCCAGTGGCTGGTAGGGGAACCCAGGCCCACCTGCAACTCTAGCATCATCAACCAAGATCTATGCCATCTCAACCCTCACTGCCCTTCCCTGGGCTTCTTCCTACTCCGCCTTCCACAGGCTTTCTTCCCTGCAACTCCTCTGGGTGAACCTTTCCTGGAGGGCTAGGATCCCAGGGCTTTTGCCCCCAGGTTTCCTTCTACCCACCTCTCTGTGCCCAGAGAATAACTGCAGACGATCTCTCTGTAGCCCTCTTTTGCTCTCAACTTCCTGGCTTTATACAAGCCCAGTCTGCCCCTGCCCAGCTCGGCTTCATCTTCAATTAGTGCTTATCCATCAAGGCTGACTCTCCTGCAAGCGTGGTCTAGTAGGTCAATTGGCCCCTTCTGAGCCATCTTAACCCCTTCAGGGCTGGTGTGGGGAGAGCTTGTTCACACAACGCACAGTCAACCTGTGGAACTCATTGCCAGGGGAAGTTGTGAAGGCCAAAACTATAATGGGATTCAAAGAAGAACGAGATGTGTTCATGGAGGATAGGTCCATCGATGACTATTAGCCAAGATGATCAGAGATGCAACCCCATGATCTGGCTGTTCCTAGTCTCAGATTGCCAGAAGCAGGGAGTGGATGACAGGGGATGGAGCACTCAATGAGTGCCTCTTCTGTTCATTCACTCTGAAGCACCTGGCATTGGCCATTATTGGAAGACAGGATACTGGGTTAGATAGAAGATTGGTCTGACAAAGTATGGCCGTTCTTATGTTCTTAATACCCCATCACAAGTTCCCATCTTGTCTTTACTTAGCTGTGTTACATTATAGTCAACATTTCTGAAGACAATATCAGATTAGTTTGAGTTTATTTTTATACCCAGACTAAAATCTCCTTTAGAGATCTGAAACAGGAAGCATCTATAAGAGGACAAATCTAATTTTTATGAAGTATCCACTAATGTGATTTACTCCAGTTAACTTGGCCGCCTGAGTTCATCAAACACATTTATTTATTAGGTTCAGAAAAGGAGAAACTGAAGAAAGAGTTTTAACTAATCATATATTAAAAAAATTGCCTACATATCTTTGCATACATTATGTATTCTTCTTCCTTGTTGATAATTTGACAGTCACTCCTCTATTGTATGCTGAATCAACATTTTATGCCAGGTGTCATGACCTGTCTCTTCCCGGACGCACACCTTGTTCAACACTGTTGTCTCTGGGTCGCCGGTACAGCCCTCTTGCCCCTCTAAGCTTCCTCACAGGACACTTGCCTGTAAATACTGGGCAGTCTTGGATGATTTTGAGAGCCCCGCAGATCTCTTCAAACCCCACTGGATGACTATACCTCCAACTTCTAGGTTTGAAAAGCCAATCAACTTTTATTTAACCAGATTAAACATTACAGTTGCATTCAGTATCCCTTTTGCTCCTTACTACCTAGGGAAAGCCTAACCATATAAGTGCCTGACAGTGCTTCCCTTCCTGATCACAGTCTAGCTCTCCAATCCCCCTGTGATTGTGTTCCCTCTCTCCTTAGGAGTAAACTGATGACCCTTCAAAGTTAACCCCCCAAATTCTGGTTCCATCCAGGACTCCAAGCCTCTCTCTCTCTCTCAAAGAAACCACTGGCCCCACAACATAGCCCATCATACAATTCCACTTAACAACAGTTATCATATAACAACATTATTACATCATACAATTTCAAGTTAGCATAGTTCATTCTCCACAATGGGATGTAAGGGAGAGATTAAAAGTCAAGAGATTGTAATCAGATAAATCCATTCAACTCCATCAGAAGCCTTTTCTGTCTCCAAAGTCAAGAGTGTGCAATGAACCTCTGACCCTGGCACTCATTGCATTAGGTGGAAAGCCTTTATTGTGTAATCTGAAGCCAAACTCCCCTTCACAAAGCCCATTTGGTCCTCATGGATAGCCCAGCTGTTGGTATAACATTTTTCAAAGCTACAGCTGATACCTCAGTGATAATTCTGAATTCTATATTCAGAGGGTAGTCTGCAGCCAGAGTCTCCACCATTGTGACCATCTTCCTCTTTCTTTAATATTTAGATGTAAGCAGAGTCAGGATGAGCTCTACCCTGACATCTGGTGGTGAATTGTGGCGAGTTGTGGAAAAGAACTTCAGGGGCTGATCTTGTTTGCATAGGCACACCCACCCTGCCTAGCATGAGCCCAAATTGTCACTTTGGCTGCTGTGGGATCCCCAGTTTCTCTGTTATTGGGGCAGGAAGAATAAAGTGTTGTTACCCTGATTATGTGAATCAAGGACAATGAAAGTGTTTTATGACAGAGGGACTCACCATCAACTAAGTAGCACTCGCTAGACAAAGGACATGGGGCTGGGAAGTAAAATTCTGCAGATAAACTTTTTGAACTCTGGGGGCTGTACTGACCAGGGACAGAGACTTTTGGGTGACTTTTGGGTTGCTGGACTCAAGAGACTTTGGGTGATTTTTTGGGTTGCTGGACTTAAGACCCTAAGGGGAAAAGGATATTGCCAAACTTACTTGGGGGTGGGGTGGGTCTTTTGCTCATGGTTTGTGTTATGAATCTTGTTTGTGGTGTCATAATGCCGCATTGTTTCCCTCCTTTATTAAAAGGATTTCGCTACACTTAGACTCTGTGCTTGCAAGAGGGGAAGTATTGCCTCTTAGAGGCGCCCAGGGAGTGGTATGTAATTGTCTCAGGTCACTGGGTGGGGGCTCGAGCCGGTTTTGCATTATGTTATTGAAACGGAACCCCTAGATACTGAACCCGGCCCTTGTTGCTGCCAACTCAGACAGGCAGAAGGGTTACATATACAAGAAGAGTGCCTCGCATCTCAAGCTATTAGAGAGCAAAATGGGTAAAGAAATTGGCATGTCTATGCAAGCAAATAAAAGAACTCTGAGGCAAAGCACTGGAGATGTCACATTCCTTTTAGCTGAGATCTTCCCAGAACAAAATACTTCCAGTTTTACTGGACTTCACTGTATTTGTACTTGGAGCACTATAGATGCTGGAAGTACAGGGAACAAAGGGCTGGACCTTTCACATATTTTATACTGTAATTAACTAGTTAGAGTGTTGTGCAATGCACACTATTGTTCTTTACTGGATGAAGACAGAGCTGCTCATCTGTGTTCCTTTATGCTGCTACCAGCTCATGGAGATTCTCCTTCTGATCAAGTGGTAGTGGCCTGGACTAATGTTATTCAATAGTGATAAAAATGATTAACTCTTTCTATTCCAGTAGCCCAAAGTATCAGACTTAGAGGAGGTAGATAAGGATCTCTCCCCAGCTCTGGCTGTGTGAATTTCTCTCCTGACCTCTCATGGAAAAAGCAAAGTTTTTGGAAAAGCATGGCAAGATTTGAGCACACATGAAGGAACATTATTCTCCAGTCATGAGGTCGTATTTGCCCTACCAATCCCTATTTTTCAAATGTGGGCAAATGTACCCCAGGTGTAACTCTATGGACTTCAGTGGATTTAGATCAAGGAAATATATGAACCAGTGTTTTGTCTTAGAAGCCTTTCCATATCTAAGTTACCAGGGCTGTACATAACCCAAGGTTTGATCATTCTGAAAATATTTGCCTTTGTATAATTCCTGTAATTTGTACTGTCTGATTGCACGTCATTATCTGAATCTAATTTGGGCCTTTTGATGTCCATGTGAAACCAATAAAACTAATATTACGCACAGAGATGCATGCATGCAAAGAGGAGAAAAAATACAGAATCTCATCTCACGGCAATTTAGCATAGCAAATTCAATTTGTTATTCAGGGCCAGAAGGTATCATTGTGACCATCTCAATTGACCTCCTGCATACCACAGGCCACAGAATTTCCCCAAAATAATTCCCAGAGCAGATCTTTTAGAAAAACATCCAATCTTGATTTAATAATTGTCAGTGATGGAGAATCCACCACAGTCCATGTTGAAATGTTCCAATGGTTAATTAATCTCACTGTAAAAAATTTACTCCTCATTTCCAGTCTGAATTTGTCAAGCTTAAGCTTCCAGCCATTGTATCGTGTTCTCTGATAGATTAAAGAGCCTGTTATTGACTATTTGTTCCCCATGTAGATACCTACACACTGTGATCAAGTCACCCCTTAACCTTCTGTTTGTTAAATGAATTAGATTGATCTCCTGAGGTCTATCACTATAAGGCAGGTTTTCTAATTCTTTAATCATTCTCATGACACTTCTCTGAACCTTTCCAATTCATAAATACTTCTTGAATTGTGGACACCAGAACTGGACACATTATTCCAGCAGCGGTTGCACCAGTGCCAAATACACAGGTAAAATAACCTCTCTGATCCTACTCGAGATTTCCCTGCGTATGCATCCAAAGACTACACTTGACCTTTTAACCAGAGCATTGCACTGAGAGCTCATGTTCAGCTGATTATCCTCCATACCCTCAAATCTTTTTCAGTGTCACTGCTTCCTAGGATAGAGTCCCTCATCCTGTAAGTCTGGCCAACATTCTTTGTTCCTAGATGAATACATTTACATTTAGCCATATTTAAAATGCATATTGTTTGCTTGTGCCCAATTTACCAAATAGTCCAGATTGCTTTGTATCAGTGACCGTCCTCTTCATTATTTACTACTCCCCCAATTTTTGTGTGATCTGCAAACTTTATCAGTGATGATTTTATATTTTCTTCCAGGTCATTAATAAAAATGTTAAAAAGCATAGGGCCACGAACCTGTTGGACCCCACTAGGAACCTACCCATTCAATGATGACTCCACATTTCCAATTACATTTTGAGTCCTATCAGTTAGCCACCTTTTAATCCATTTAATGTGTGCCGTGTTCATCTTATACCTTTCTAATTTTTTAATCAAAATATCATGTGATACTAAGTCAAATGCTTTACACAAGTGTCAGTATATTACATTAACACTATTACCTTTATCAACCAAACTTCTAAGCTCATACAAATATGAGAAGTTAGTTTGACAGGCTCTATTTCCCATAAACTCATGTTGATGGGCATTAATGATATTACCTTCTTTTAATTCTTTATTAATCAAGACCCATATCCGCCACTCCATTATCTTGCCCAGGATTAATGTCAGACTGACAGGCCTATAATTATCCAGGCTGTCCCATTTGTCCTTTTAAAATATTGGCACAACTTTAGCTTTCTTTGAGTCCTCTGGAACTTCCCCGGTGTTTCAAGACTTCTTAAAAATCAACATAAATGGTCCAGTGATTTCCTCGGCCAGCTCTTTTAGAACTCTTCGATGCAATTTATCTGAATCTGATGATATTAAAATGGCTAATTTTAGTAGCTGCTATTTAACATCTTCCTGCGATACTAGTGGAATGGAAAGAGTGTTATCATATGTTATGACTACATCATCTGTTTTTTTCCCAAATACAGAACAGAAATACTTATGGAACACTTCTGCCTTTGATAAGTCTATCATTTCCATCTAGTAATGGATCGGTGCCATTGTTAGGATTCTTTTTGTTCCTAATACACTTCAAAAACTCTGTTTTAGTGTCCTTAACTCTTCTGGCCATAGCGTTCTCCTTGTGTTCCTTTGGTTCCCTTATCAGATACCAGGCACTGTAGAAAATTGATATCAGTAATCTGGACTTTATTCTGTTTGCACATTATAAATGTGATCAAAGTCATGATCACTTGTACGTAAGGCACTTGTTATTAAGATCCAAAGTGTTTTACCATTAATGCACTTGGCAACTCCTTTAACTTGCTACTCCTATGTTTTAAAGAAATCTTTAAGTGTATGTGAGTTTTCCCACAGTCTACGTGTTTGCAGCTTATGATAAATAATGTTACATTCAGTCAGAAGGAATTTAAAGTATCAGAGGGGTAGCCGTGTTAGTCTGAATCTGTAAAAAGTAACAGAGGGTCCTGTGGCACCTTTAAGACTAACAGAAGTATTGGGAGCATAAGCTTTCGTGGGTAAGAACCTCACTTCTTCAGGAGTGCCACAGGACCCTCTGTTACTTTTTAAGGAATTTAAAGTAGATCGCATAGAGAGACTGGCTCTGCAGGCAACCTGACATGCTATACCCTCATTGGACTGTCTCAAGCAGTGGTTTAACAGAGGACAAGTCAAATTAAAGGGCAACTGTCATCCACTTATGTCCAAAAATGTACCCTTGTAATTAGAGCTGAGCAAATAGTGACTTGTTCAGTTTAGTGGCCACTGAGAAAATTAAAAAAAAAAGTTTCAAATTGAAACTGAACTTTTTTCATTTTTTCTCACCATGTCCTAATCTAGCGTGCTATCCACTAGGTCACATTGCCTCCTCTGTGTGAACGGGAACTTACTTTCCGTCAGTGGACAATTGCCAGAGAGGAAAAAGGGTGACATTTGCTCACTAAATTGGTCATTGGGAATTGTTTGCCCAGCACCAGCCAGAACAGGCGGAATACTTTTCACACGAGGGGCTTTTTTTCTTATAGGGTGAAATTCAACCTCAGCCAAAGCCTGTGCAGCACCACTGTCTCTTAAACCCTCAGGGAGACTTAAGTGGCGCATGGACTTTGTGCTGCGTCCCTGCACCAGGGTGAATTTAGAGCTGGTGAAAGCCGCCTGATTGACTGAGCCTCTGAGGGGGAGGGGCTATCTCGTGGTCTATGCCTGTCCAATCCCGAGTGTCTCCAAGCAAACATGAATTGTAAAGGCAGTTTTGTGGTTGGGACTCCTGTCTACTTAGAAACCAGCCTAAGACCCACACAAGATAGCCATCACATAGAAAGAACAGTCACTATCCACCTGGGCTAACTTCAAACCACCTCTCCCAGTAACTACCCCATTTCTAAGCTCTTCCTCCATCCATTTTGATTGAGGCCAGTTTTGTGAACTGATTTAGCTTCCCCCTAGCACTCCCAGATCTCATACTAAACAAGCAATGAATGATGTCTTATTTTATTACTCAGTTAATCCAAAGAATGCGGTAGGAGCTGTAATTCAGTAGAAGGGATTTAATGATTGGAAGACTTATAGCTTCAGCTGAGTTTTGTGCTGGTATTTGTCTAATAATGGTCCCAAGGAAATAAAACACCAACTGGAACAAGGAAGCTACTGAGAGGGGCTGGACCAGAGTACAAAGGGCCTTGTTGCTTCTCATAAAGGTGCCCATTGAACCACCTTATACAAGAGCTGGTTGAGTATTGTTCAGCACATACCTGCTGGAAAATGATGATTAGTTTAAATAGAAACTATTGCCCGGAGAGGGTCAGTTACAACAAATGTTGCACCTAAAAAAATGTTACTTTTTTTTTTTAAATAGTTGAAATGTCCCATCCCGACCTTTTCAAAATGAAGAATTCTGGTTTCCCTGTTGGAAATAACTTTTTGTTTCAAAACTTGAACTAAGTCTAGTGAAAACATTTTCTTTTAAATGGTTGAAATCAAAAAGGAAGGTTTCAAAATGGTTGAAATTTCACCGTGATGGAGGGCCTCTGATGGGGAATGGAAGGGGGGACTACAATGGAAGGCCGTCCTGAAATTCCTCTCCAACGCAAGGCTGTGTGTGACTAACGGCCCAATTCAAAATGGCTGTTAAGTTACTTTGTAGAATCATGGAACTATGCCATTCCTTGAGCAGGAAAGGCGCTGTGTAACGGCCAGCTCTGTCCTTCTGCATGTAATGATCATGCTCAGGTGAGAATCATGCTTCAGAATTTACAAGGAACTGCTCACACAAGTAAAAATACCAACATACCGCTTTAAATTGGCCCACAATGCAATACAACCTGTACTTTTTTCTGATAACCCACTGTGACATACTTGGCTATAATTCTAACTGGTCGGGGGCTGTGCCACCCCTGCCCTGCAACCTTGGGTGCCTTACAATGCCTTGCTGAAGGAGCTGCCACCTGGGCCGCCCACAACAGCCTTCCAGCATGCAAGCCACACCGTGAGTGTCTGTGTGTAACTGCAGCCTGCCAGTTACAGCCTGGCTCTCATCAGCCTTGGTTATACTGCAGGGTGACCTCAATACACCTCCAGTCCTGGATTTCCCCCCAGAAATGTATGTCCTGTACTGCCCAGCCCTCTCCTGGATAGTACAAATATTTTAAATCTGTTATTCCTTTAAGGGAATAATATACCACCTTATTATCTTAAATAGAGTTACTAAAACACTTAGTCTTAAACACATTGGATTAGATAAAACAATAAAACAAGTTTATTAATGACAAAGAGATTTTAAGTGAGTACAAGTAATGAGGCATAAAAGTCAGGAATGTTTAACAAACTATATTAGATTCAAGAACATTTTTTCAACACATGCTTCCAGTAAGGTTACTGACCAAACTCATCAGGTCAGGACCCCTACCCCCAAAGTCCAACGGCTGTTTTCCTTTGTCTTCTTAGGTGCAATGGCAGAGAGAGACAGGGAGAGAGAGAGAGGGGTATCTTGGTATATGCCCCTGCTTTGTATAGTTTCAGTCCCCCTCTTGAAAAACATTTCTAGCTGAGAACCGGGAGAGAGTCTTTGTGGAAGGATGTTCCCTGCTTTTTCCCCCACTTGTTGGAGCTTCCTTTGTTTTCCCTTCCTATCTGATTACTCTGTTTTCTGCTTAAATGCAAATTAGTGCAAGCACACATTCCTTTGTATAAGACAGATCTGTTTACCAACTTCTGCCTGGGCAGGGCTGTGGAGTTTGGAACATATGTTAATAACATCATACAATCTTATAACTTCACATTACAGGGTTGCCACATATGTTTTATCAGGACAGTACTGACCAGCAAATTTCGAGTTTTCAGATGATATCTTCCAAGGCATACCATGTACAAAGATTATTACAATAGCGTGTAGAATGTGAATACAGGCGTATATTCCATTACACCCTCCTAAGTCATTCTGCCTCAGACAAAAGCCTTTCCGTCATAAGACTGTTACTTCACACTGACATGCTCTATTATCCCAGAACCCCAACCATGCAGACAACCCCTCCTCCCAAAAAAATCCAACAACAAAAACCATAAAACCCTATGCCAAGCAGCGTCTTGATCCCCCAAAAGGATCAGTGCAAGGCTCTTCATGAAGTCCACCAAGGATTTCGCTATTGCTGTTACTTTTACATGAAAGGCATTCAGATACTATGGTGATGGACGGCATTGTAACACCCTAAGGGTACGTCTACACTACCTGCCGGATTGGTGGGTAGCGATCGATCTATCGGGGATTGATGTATCGCGTGTAGCGTAGACGCGATAAATTGATCCCCGATCGCTCTCCCGTCGACTGCTGAACTTCAGCAGTGCGAGAGGCGGAAGCAAAGTCGACGGAGGAGCCGCGGCCGTCGATCCAGCACCACGAGGATGCGAAGTAAGTAATTTTAATTCGATCTAAGATACGTCGACTTCAGCTACGCTATTCTCGTAGCTGAAGTTGCGTATCTTAGATCGATCCCTCCCCCCCCCCAGTGTAGACGAGGCCTAAGAGAGAGAAAGATTCACAGATAAGTCCAGAAAGGATCATTGTGATCATCTAGTCTGACCTCCTGCTACAAGCTATAGGACTTCCCTGAATTGAGGTCCATTTGAACGATCGGGAAAAAAAATCCAATCTTAATTTTAAAATAGACAGTGACGGAGAATTCACCACAACCGTCGGTAAGTTGTTCCAAAGCCTGTTCAATATTTCTAGCCTGAATATATAAACTGGCACTGATACAAAACTGTGGGAAAGCAGGAGCTGATAAGAAACCCCAGGCTTATTTGTAGCTATGGTGGTTAGTTTACACAGTTGTTCTGGACCTAGGTCAGTGCATCCTGCAGGCTGCCAAGTTAAGCCTCCCCACCCTGGTTTAGTAACAGAGGGTCCTGTGGCACCTTTAAGACTAACAGAAGTATTGGGAGCATAAGCTTTCGTGGGTAAGAACCTCACTTCTTCAGATGCAAGTAATGGAAAAAACTTTATCCATTACCCATTTTTCGTGGGTTCTTACCCACGAAAGCTTATGCTCCCAATACTTCTGTTAGTCTTAAAGGTGCCACAGGACCCTCTGTTACTTTTTACAGATTCAGACTAACACGGCTATCCCTCTGATACTTGACATCCTGGTTTGTGTCAGATCCAGCGTGAGGTTTCTTGGATTATGTGAAGGGGCTCTACCAATACCATTAAGAGTCTGATTTATTTACCTGTTCCCAAGATGTTCCCACGTTAACTTGATGCAAATGATATGTGGTGTTTACATAGCACTTTTCATTGGTCAGTCTCAAAGCACTTTAAACAAACACCGTGGGTAAGGATTATTATCTCCATTGAAAAGACTCGGGAACTGAGAAGTTAAGTGATCAGACCAAGGTGGCAGAGCCAAGAATAAAACCCAGGTCTCCTGACTCCAAACCCCCATGCTCAGTCCACTACATTAGATGTCTGATCTTAGCCATGTTCCTGATAGCTGAGGCCCTGCTACTAAGGTGCCACAGAACTAAAAAAAGCATTGAATATGATGAATAGATAATGAACCTGTATTAATTGCACTCCTGAAATTCCCATCTATCTCCCCAGTGATGTGTGTTTTTTCCAAACTGCTACGGTTTGCCTTTTCCAAGCCAGTGGATGGTTTGAAATTACTGTTATGATCCCTGAGGATTGTTCCTAGGAAGTTTGCTTCTTTCTCTGTGCGAGAGCTGGCTCCACTCGTCAACTAGCGCCTATGAGCAGGGCTCCACTGCAATGAAAGACCCGTAGCACAGCTGACTTGGGCCTGTGGGGATCGGGCTGCAGGGCTAAAAATTACAGTGTAGCTCTTCGGGCTCAGGCTGGAGCCAGGGCTCTGAAACCCTACAAGGGGGATAGGTCTCAGATCCTGGGCCAAAACATCTACATGCTATTTTTAACTCCGCAGCCTGAGCCCCACCAGCCTGACATGGGCTCTGAGACTTGGTGCTGTGGGTGTTTCACGGCGTTGTAGATGTGTCAAGATTGCTAGTCAGACAGACTTGGCACAAGGTGGCCTAGGAGAGGGTTGGCGGCGAGTGCTTTGGATTAAGTGACTCTAGACACTCGTTTGCTTTAAAAATACAGCCAGTCTCTCCATAGGCGCGGGCTTCCCCTCTACCCGGGGGGTGCTCGACTCCGCTCCCCAGCCCCTGCCCCACCTCTTCCCACCCCTGCTCTGTCTCTGCCCCACCTCTTTCCGCCCCCTCCCCCGAGGGGACGAGACTATTACCACCTCTCTCCCCTTTCCTCTCTGCCTGTCCCCCTCCCATGCAGGCATATTATTTGGGTGTTTATGGATTCAAAGGGGTGGAGGCTATTGGGTCAGAAATCTGGGGTAGACCTGTTAGTGTAGCATTAATTCTATTGCAGTGCATATTACAGAGCTTACTTGAAAGTAAAGTATATGTGAAGAACTCATCCACCCGATTATAGTAAAACTCTCCAAGAGAATATTTTGATACTCCCAAATCATAAATGTGAGGGCTGAAGAAATCAACAATAGACATGGGCTTCAGCACATAAGCTGCCCTTGAACTGTGTTTCTAAAAATGTGCAGCGTTATGTAACAATGGGGAAAGGATGGAAAAATACCATCTGACGCAACCACTTCACTCACTGGCTGTGACTCACTCAGAAAAGAGCTATCTGAAGGGAAGATGTTTCTCAGGAAAAACATAAATGGGATCCCAGAACAAGAGCACGTGGCATACGACTCTTTGGAAGCCTGGGTTCTCATCTCTTCTTCATAGGATTCCTGCCTGTTTCATCCCAAGAGAGTGTTATTTAGTACTTTCCATTTTCAGAACACTTTACAGAGAGTGGGTCAGATTCTAACTGTGCTTTGGCTCCAATCCTGCAAGCAGATGCACCCAGGCAAAGTCCCATTGGAGCCAATGGGACCCCAGAAGGTGTATATTGGCACATCTGCTTGGAGAATGAGGTCTGAAAGTGGAGTAACTCTTCTAGATTTATGCTGATGTAACTGCCATCCGAGTCTGGCCCAAATGCATCCTTGGTATAACTCCACTGACCTGAGATACACCCAGGATGATTTTAGTTTATTAACTAATAAACCCTCACAACAACCCCATGTTGGGTATAAGTATTATTAATGCCATTTTACACATAGGAAATGTGAGACTCAAGTGACTAATGCAGTCCTAGGATGCATGAGGCGAGGTATTTCCAGTAGAGATAGGAAAATGTTAGCACCTTTAGACAAGGCATTTGGTGAGACCTCATCTGGAAACTGTGTGCAGTTCTGGTCTCCCATGTTTAAGAAAGATGAATTCATACTGGAACAGGTGCAGAGAAGGGCTACTAGGATGATCCAAGGAATGGAAAACCTGTCTTAGGAGAGGAGACGGAAAGAGCTTGGCTTGTTTAGCCTAACCAAAAGAAGGCTGAGGGGAGATAGGATTGCTCTCTATAAATACATCCGAGGGATAAACACCAGGGAGGGAGCGGAGTTATTTAAGTTAAAGGCCAATGCTGGCACAAGAACGAATGGCTATAAACTGGCCATCAGCAAGTTTAGGCTTGAAATTAGGCAAAGCATCAGAGGAGTGAAGCTCTAAAACAGCCTTCCAAGGGGAGCAGTGGGGGTAAAAAGCCTAACTGGCTTCAAGACTGGGCTTGATAAGTTTATGGAGGGGATGGCATGATGAGACTGCCTACAGTGGCATGTAGCTGATCTGTGATTGCTAGCAGCAATATCTCCAATGGCCAGAGAGGGGACACTGGATGGGATCTGAGTTACTACAGAGAATTCTTTTCCAGGCATCTAGCTGGTGGGTCTTGCCCACATGCTCAGGGTCACACCTTCTTGTCAACTGTTGGAAATGGGCCATCCTGATTATCACTACAAAAGTTTTTTTTCCTCCTGCTGATAATAGCTCACCTTAACTGATCACTCTCATTATAGTGTGTGTAGACGTGTGGACTCACCCCTGCAGCGCCTCCTGCTGGTGACTTCTGGGAATTAGCTCTTTTTCCAGCCAGGAGTGCCCTTTGCAGGCCGGTGATCCGCCTGTCCTCTGGCCCCATGTCCCTCCCTGGACCCCGGTGCCCCTTTAACTGGGGTGCTGACCCCTGGCAGTACCCCACCAATCTGGGTCTCCCCTCCCTGGGGAACCCCCAACCCACTATCCCCACTTTGCCTCAGTTCTGGCTACTGCCCAGTCTCCATCTAGCCCCATTCACTAGGGCAGACTGCAGTATCAGCCACTCATCATAGGCAAAGGGGTTTGGACCTGCTGCCTTTGCCTACCCCTTGGGCTGCCCCCTGTAGCCCCCAGTACCTCTTGGCCTTATGCTAGGCCGCAGCCTGGGGCTTTCCAGGCAGGATCTCCCCAGCTCCTCTGCCTTTCCCCAGCCCTGCTCCACTCAGGTACCCTATGTCTAGCTCCCTGCAGCCAGGTCCTTCTCCCTTTACAGGCAGAGGGAGACTATTTGCCCCTACCTTCCCTGGCCTTTTTATAGGGCCAGCTGTGGCCTGATTAGGGTGTGGCCCAGCTGCAGCCGCTTCCTCAATTAGCCCAGCTTTTAGAGCTACAGCTTTCAAGCCCTCCCAGGCCACTTTTTAAACCCCTTCCGGGCAGGAGCGGGTAATCACCCCGCTACAGTGTGTATGGCAACACCCATTTTTTCATGTTCTCTGTGTGTATATATAGATCTTCCTACTGTATTTTCCACTGCATGCATCTGATGAAGTGGGTTTTAGTCCACAAAAGCTTATGCTCAAATAAATTTGTTAGTCTCTAAGCAGGGCCGGCTCCAGGGTTTTGGCCGCCCCAAGCAGCCAAAAAAAAAAAGCTGCGATCGCGATCTGCGGCGGCAGGTCCTTCGCTCCGAGCCGGAGTGAGGGACCGTCCGCTGAATTGCCACCGAATAGCTGGACGTGCCGCCCCTCTCCGGAGTGGCCGCCCCAAGCACCTGCTTGACAAGCTGGTGCCTGGAGCCGGCCCTGTCTCTAAGGTGCCACAAGGACTCCTCGTTCTTTTTGCTGATACAGACGAACACGGCTACCACTCTGAAACCTTTCAAAAATATGGTAACCTCCCATGTTGAAATTTTCAGATCAAAATGTTTCAATTTTTCATTTTGAAATTTACTTTATTTTACATTAAAAAAATTGAAAATAAAATGGATTGAAATTTAAATGAAATGTGTCAATTGACCCCAAATAATTTTTTTCTAGAATTTCATCTTATGAAACAATTTGAAATTTTGGCTTTTTATCCTGATTTCAAAATCTTTAAATTTTTCATGGGATGGAAAATCCATTTGCCAGGCAGGTCTAATAACAATCACATTTAGCTCAATAATGGGATTTGAATCTGGGACCTTCAGTACTAACTTGACCCTTTACCACTTTACCTATAAACCTAATTCCTCCAGCTGGCAGGTGCAGTTGACTCATATACTCTTATATAGACCAGCCATTAGAAGAAGCACTCAATAAGCACGGAGACTTAAATATGCTTCTTCCATTCTCCAGGTGGTTCCTCCAAGCCAACACTGAGTGCCTTAAAGATAACAACTGACACTGACGTGGTGATGAAAATGTTGGTGGCTGTCTCCAGAAGGGCTTCTGTTGCCACCACCAGAGCTCAAATAATGGTGCCATCAAAGAGAAATTTTAAGAAAAAAAGTCTAGTGTAGACAAGGCATCTGTGTAGAACCTGAAGTAGCCAGCATGCATATGTTTAACATAATAGATCAGCTAATATTTAACATGAAAAAGAGAAGAAAGCTCATACTCATAGTGGGAATTACACTGCAAGTCCCATGACTTGTTCAGCAATAAGTGCAGTGCCAGTTCTTGATTTCAAGGCAATCTATCACTTGACAAGGAAGTCAAGAGTTTTCTGTTTCAAAGTGCAGTGTGTTAGTACAAATGTTTATTTGCATGGACATTCCTAGATTGCATAACCACTCATCCAAGATGGCTGGCTGAATTACAAGCCAGCTAGAGACCTTCTATGTCTTTGTTTTTCTTGTCAAATGTATGGACCTAAAATTAATAAACTATGTCTCAGGTTTTTGAGAACCTTGAGTTAGTCTGCTGAGATGAAATGTGTTAGTCTCTAAGGTGCCACAAGTACTCCTGTTCTTTTTGGGGAACAATTCTTGAAGTTCTTAACTTAGGCAAAATTCCCAGTGACTTCAGGGAAAGTTTAGCCTCAGTAAATAATGCAGGATCTGACTGAATATTAAGGTAAAGATTGTGAGAGAACTTGTTTTGCCAAATTTAAAATCCACTCAGAATCTGTGGGCTCCAGATATAGATTTGGAGTATTGAGCTTTGGCAAGCTGGGTTGTTCTGAGCTGCCTCACATTCCCATAATACTCTCCGAAGTAGGTTACAAAATTGTTTCCAACAAAGAATCATTATGGTTTGCGTAGCACAGCTTTGCCTTCAGTTAAAAATACAAATCAATCCATCAGTACGACATTTGAAAAAACACTCCTGGGAAGGAAGGTTTCATGAAACTCCAACGATCACACAAAACAAAACTTTTAAAAATAGTTCTAAAGGTCTAGAGAGTTCATAGAACCTAACCCACCTCTTCTCCCTCCCACCTCTATAAAGAACTAGGACTGAACATATCCCTCATGCTGAATGCATATGTAGAACTAACTACTGAGGTGAAAACGTCAGTGACATGTGTGTGCATTGAGCCTTCTGTAGAATCTTGCGTGCATAAGTCACTTCATCTCAGTGTGCCCCTTTCCCCCCATGATTTATCTGCCTCTTCTAATTAGACTGTAATCTTCTGGGGGCAGGGACTGTCTTTAGCACAACGGGCCCCAATCTTGGCTGGGCCTCCAGGCATTATAGTAATACACATAATAAACAATAAGCAATCCCCTGGTGGTTTCTACTTCCATTCAACTTATTACATAATACAACTCAGCTGGCATAAGTTGGTCTAGACATGTTTTGAAAACATAACCAGGGTCCCAATATTACTATTTTTGGGGGTGTTTCTGGTGCAAGTGTCTACAGAACTGGATGGACTACATAGATTTGTGGAGTAACCCCACCTGCTGCAACAGATACTTGTTGGCCCTGTGGGGCTCTGTATTATGATGCTGTTATCAAGGCAACATGTATATGAAATATGCCAATAAATTTTCCTGTAGTGGGTGGGTGGGAGTTACTCTAAGAACCGGCTCCAAAAGCATAAACCGACTGGTTTTCCATATTTGGCTTGATCAGAGTGCTGCACTGTCGGTCTGTCATTTGGCGTTGCTGACTTTATAAGCCATTCATGTCTGAGATTGTGGGCCGTTGGCCTGTTTCCCCAGTCCAGGGAGAACTCTCCGCCATGCCCATGTCTTATTCAGCGGCACAGTTTTATTCCACATAAAACAGGCAAAAACCTAAGAACAAAAAGCAGTTCCACTGCCCACGTGGGCTACAGCTCCCAGAGACGTTTACCATTGTCTCCCGGAGTGCTGAAAGGGCACACCTTCCCTTCAGTCCCTGCTTCTGGGGCTACTGCAGGAGCCCGTCTCCCACCTGCAGCTCCCCAGCTGAGATACTGGCTAGCTTCTATAATCGCTTGACCCCTTCCCAGCTGGAGCTGTTAAATGAACAGGGCTGGCTGCTCCAGGCCCGTTAGCCTTTAAAAGGACAGGCCACTTTCTGTTACAGCCTGTTACAGTCTCATCTCTAATCGTAAAGGTTATGAGATATGAACTGAATTTCTAGCCAAGACAATTAGATCCTGACCTTCAGGAAAGCAAAGGATTGCAGCTAAGCAAACAAGGGCAATAAACACAGAGCCATGGATAAGTCACAGGCAGTGGCTCTTCATACACGTGGCATGTAGTAATGCAGAAGATCTGAAGTCAGTTTCCCCAACTCTCCAAGTTCCGGGGTTCCCAATCCATGAGGAACGGACCTTGCTTCATCTTCCTGCTTATTCTCTGACCAGTCATATGTCTGGATCCAAAATTGCCATTTCTGGATAACTGAAGAGCCCCAGTGGAGTCAGAAATATGTTAACTTCCCAGATATTGACAGTGTCGGAGTCCAAGGAAGGACGAAAACATTTCCCAGCTGTTGACACTGTGTCTTGATTTCAAGGAAGGACAGAGTTCCCATAATGTCAGAATCCCGTAATGGTGACCTCCCATCAGCACTTTAGGGTCAGGCTTGGATAGCTGACCTGTAAAGCTCATTCACTGGATATGCTCATGTGAACTGATGTCCATGTCAAATGTACCCCAGAAGTTTGGAGCTATGTGAGGTCTTAAACAGGAGAAGAGTAAATGTGGTGTATGTATAAGAGACCAAATGGAAAGGTTGCAGAGCCAAGATGCTGCAGGAGGGTTACAAAATCAAAACTCAGGGAGTTATGTCTCAAAACAGTCTTGGAGTTATTCTGGATGAAATCACGCAGAGGCATGTGATAGAGATTGTCAGAAGGTCGGACCAATGGCTGAGCATTAAACTATGTTGGGAAAAGGTAACTATCCATGTAGTAAGTGGGTGTGCACCGAAGTTAAAAGAGGATCAAAAGGTAAAAGAGGAGTTTTTTGATGGGTTGTTGTGCCTTATTGGAAACATGCCATCCAATAGGAAGATAATTATCGGAGCAGATCTAAATGCACATGTTGGAACTGGGAAGACTGGGTATAAAACAGTCCATGGAGGCCACAGCATTGGAACCAGAAACTCTTAGAGGGAAACAGTCCTACACTGGCATTGGACTTGGGGATCACAAACACATAGATTATGAATGATCAGTTTTAAGGCAATACTTGGTGAGGGCATTGTGAGACAGCACAGACTTCTCCTTATGGACTTCAGCATCTGAACTCCAGAGCACTGGAGGCCTAAGTGTTGGAAGCTTAAAGATGAGAATGAAAAAACCTTCAAACAAGGAGAAATGTGTAGACTTCCTAAATACACGCAGGGATATGTGGAGGACAGCTGGTTCAAACGAAAGTCAACTTTTCTGGAAATGGTACATGAAGTCCTAGGAGTGATGGAACAAGTGCTGAAAAGGATAAGCAGGGAGACGTGGTGTGGAATCGTCAAGTTAAATAATCTGTTGGGGAAAAAAAGGTAACCTTCAATAATGTCAGGCCAGTGGCTCGAGCAGTGATAAGATGACGTACATGGAAGCAAAAAGGAGGCCAAAAGAAGTGTTGCTGAAGGCCTGGCTTGTAAGAAGTTATATAAGGCAAGAGAGAAAATGGTGAGGGATGTGAATATATTTGCTTACATTGGAAAAGAATATGGTATTTTGCAAATAGATGGTGAGTCAATCAACAAAGTTTGGAGTGATTACTTTGAAAGGGTGATAAATGAGGACAACCCACGGGAGGAATTAAGAACATGTCAGCCAAACCAGGGCATGACAGATTTTACCCAGAAGGAAGAGCTTGCAGAGGTACTTCAGAAAAAGTAAAAAGAGAAAGCACCTGGGGCAGCTAAAGTACCAATGGATGCGGTAAAGTCATTGGGAAGGGAAGGCATCAAGTGTCTTACAAGTTTTGTCAATGATATTGTTGAAAGGGAAAATGCTGGATGAATGATGTAAAAGTTTTGTGGTGCCTATTTTTAAACATAAAGGAGATATTACTGTGCGTGCTAATTATCACCCAATGAGGCTTACGTCACATGCTATGGAAATATGGGAGAAGATTACTGAAAAACATCTGACTGGAACGGTTGAAATTTGGAAGAGTCAGTATGATTCATGCTGGGAAGGAGTGATGCCATATTTGTGCTATGAAACCCCCTGGACAAGATTTGGATGACTTTGAAAACTGGAGTAAAAGAAATGGGATGACATTTAATACTGCAAAGTCAACACGTAGGGACTAACAACAAGAATTTTTGCTATAAGCTGCAGACATACCAGTTGGAAGTGACTGAGAAGGAGAAAGATCTGGGTGTATTGGTCTATCACAGGATGACCATGTCTAGTTGGCAGCCAGTTTCAAGCGGAGTGCCCCAAGGGTTGGTCCTGGGGCCGGTTTTGTTCAATATCTTCATTAATGATCTGGAGGATGGCGTGGACTACACGCTCAGCAAGTTTGCAGATGACACTAAACTGGGAGGAGTGGTAGATATGCTGGAGGGTAGGGATAGGATACAGAGGGACCTCGACAAATTAGAGGATTGGGCCAAAAGAAATCTGATGAGGTTCAACAAGGACAAGTGCAGAGTCCTGCACTTAGGACGGAAGAATCCCATTCACTGTTACAGACTAGGGACCGAATGGCTAGGAAGCAGTTCTGCAGAAAAGGACCTAGGGTTACAGTGGACGAGAAGCTGGATATGAGTCAACAGTGTGCTCTTGTTGCCAAGAAGGCTAACGGCATTTTGGGCTGTATAAGTAGGGGCATTGCCCGCAGATCGAGGGACGTAATCATTCCCCTCTATTCGACATTGGTGAGGCCTCATCTAGAGTACTGTGTCCAGTTTTGGGCCCCACACTACAAGAAGGATGTGGAAAAATTGGAAGGAGTCCAGCGGAGGGCAACAAAAATGATTAGGGGGCTGGAGCACATGACTTATGAGGAGAGGTTGAGGGAACTGGGATTGTTTAGTCTGCAGAAGAGAAGAATGAGGGGGGATTTGATAGCTGCTTTCAACTACCTGAAAGGGAGTTCCAAAGAGGATGGATCTAGACTGTTTTCAGTGGTAGCAGATGACAGAACAAGGAGTAATGGTCTCAAGTTGCAGTGGCGGAGGTTTAGGTTGGATATTAGGAAAAACTTTTTCACTAGGAGGGTGGTGAAGCACTGGAATGGGTTACCTAGGGAGGTGGTGGAATCTTCTTCCTTAGAGGTTTTTAAGGTCAGGCTTGACAAAGCCCTGGCTGGGATGATTTAGTTGGGAATTGGTCCTGCTTTGAGCAGGGGGTTGGACTAGATGACCTCCTGAGGTCCCTTCCAACCCTGATATTCTATGATTCTATGACTACAGTGAATTCTTTCCCAGGTGACTGGCAGGTGGGTTTCACCCACATGCTGGGTCCAAGTGATCCTCATATTTGAGACTGGGAAGGAATTTCCTCCCAGGTGAGATGGGCAGAGACCCTGGGGGTTTTCGCTTTCCTCTGCTGCATGGGGCATGTGTAGGGTGACAAGATGTCCTGTTTTTAAAGGGACAGTCCTGTTTTTTGGGACTTTTTCTTATATAGGCGTCTATTACCCCTCACCCCCGTCCAGTTTTTTCACAGTTGCTATCTGGTAACCCTAGGCATGCGTCACTTGCTGGTTTGAATTAGAGTAAATGGTGAATTCTCTGTAACTTGAAGTCTTTAAATCATGATTTGAGGACTTCAGTAATTCAGCCAGAGGTTAGGGGTCTATTACAGGAGTGGGTGGGTGAGGTTCTGTGACCTGCAATGTGCAGGAGGTCAGACTAAATGATCATGATGGTCCCTTCTGGCCTTAAAGTCTATGAATCTATGAGTACAGAGAAAAGAGATGGCAACTGGGTATGGTCTTTGTGGACCTGGAGAAGGCGTACAATCATGTACCAAGAGAATTAGTTTGGTCGAGTTTGCGACAGAGAGATATGACAGAAGGCTATGTCCATCTTATCCAGATTATGTCTGATGGAGTGAGTACTGTAGTTAAAACTAAATGGGGTTATAGAAGAGAATTTCTAGTTAATTATGGCCTCCATCAGGGGTCAGCTCCGAGCCTCTTTTTGTTTGTGGTTGTCGTGGATATGATAAGTGAGAATTTGAATCTGCTGTTTGCTGATGACTTAGTGATACGTGCAAAAGATTGTGAGACCCTGCAAGCCAACTTTGCACACGGGCAACGTAGGCAGGCTGGGCTTAGAGTGAACATTGGTGAGACTGAAGCTACGATTCCTGAAGGATGAGGACTCAGCATAAAGGAGTTCACAGGCAGAGGGCTTTGAATAGTGAAATAGCTTAAACACCAGGATCAGTGGTTGTTGATGATGGTGTTCACTTGAGTGTTGCCTGGCATCATATTAAAACTAAATGGTGGGAGCTGACCCTAGTTCTCTGTGTCAAAAAGATGGCAATAAAGTTAAAAGGCAGATGTATAAAACTGTAATTCGACCAATCCTAATGTACCTAACTGAGAGTTGGCCATACACAAGACAGGAAATCAGTATGCTTTTCACCATGGAACTGAAGATGTAGAGATGGTCAAACGGTTGGACATTCCATGCTAGAAAACGAAACGAGGTTGTAAGAGGCTTAACGTGAACTGCTCCAATTGAAGACAAATTGAGGGAGATTGGCGACATTGGTATAGGCATATCCAGTGGAGATGTCAGTAGGATGGCTCTGCAATGATTGTGGATGGGAGACAACCAAGTGGGAGACCAAAGACTAGGTACATAGACTGGATATCAGCGGACTTCAGAGAGATCAATCGGCATGACAGCCTGGCGTACGATTGTGAGTTTTGAAAGAGGGAAGTGCCAAGAAAGAAGAAGACAGAGTTCCTGTAATTTCAAACTCCCATAATGGTGACCTCCCATCAACCCCTTTAGGAGCCCTCTGTTTCAAGGCTAGTTTAACTTTGTGGTTCTGATAAACACCCTGAGGCACATGGACCAAGCAGTCTCTGGACACTCCCTAGTGCAAGAAATGTGATTGTCCCTGACCTTTGCCCTTGCGTTGTGCAAAAATGGGGGAAAGCTCCTTGCATGCTTTTCCCCTCCCTTCTGTGGGCCTGCACAAGGGTCAGGGACCATCTGGGTCAATTCCATTCTAGGCCCTGCATCCCAGGAAGCCAGTGAAGAACTAACTCTTACAAACACCGCAGTATTCTGTTCCAAACACTATACCCTGCAGTAGGCACTACAGTCCTGTAATGCTACCTACCTGAGCCAACAATGCAACCTACCTGGCCATGAAGCCATCAGTCCCCGGGAAACTACAACTACGTAGGGAACAGCAGTGCATCTCCTCAGTGACATGGGCAACTGAAAGTATCTCAAACCTTCCACCATGCTCTACACTGCCCTCTCATAGAATGTCATGTCAAATTCAAGGTTTCGGTCCTTAACTTCAAGGTACTGATTGATTTGGGGCCAGGGTACCTAACAGATCACTATAGCTTCAGGGCAAGGCCTATCATTTACAGCTCCACCCCCTCAGGCACAGTGGACCCGTCTACAGCAAGGATAAAGCTTGTCAGTGCTGTTGGCACGCGCTTTCTCAGGGTCCAGTTCAAGAAAGTGGAGCGAACTCGCACAGGTGTTAAGAACCACCTCAAACCTCACCCCCTTCTGCTCCAAGGGCAAGGGGCTCTTTCTCCAGCCTTGCCATTGCTGTTATAAACACAAAGAACAGTGTACATATAACATTGCATTCCTACACAGTTCCCCCCAGGGGCAGTGAAGGGGAAAAGAATAAACCACGTATGACAGATGCTACATCACTTAATGAACTTCTGAAAAGTGTTTGGGCCTAGATCTTCAAAGGACATCCCATAGGAGTTAGGCACCTAAATATCTTTGAGGGGCTCATCCATGGATGCTATGGTAATGAGGACTAAGAACCTGAACAGAACAGAACATACTGTAGTGGGATATTGCTGTAGAACACTGTCTATTATATCTATCTATTGTCACCTGTTCTAGACTCGGGTGCCTGTCCCCTAAAATAAAAACACACAATATAACATAAATTATTGTTCATCAATAACTATCCACCCAATTCCCCACCTTTCCACCCAAAACCTCCTTCAAAGCCTGGGAGAAAAGGTGAATTCTGCACCGTCCACAGAAGATTGACAAATGTGGGCTATTTCGGATCAAGAGGGAAAGGAAGATTGGAAGCTGAGGGCCCTTCACAGGGGATGCTTTTGCTTTATTACAGTTTTGCTAAGTGTCCATTTTAGCACCTTTGTTATGCTTTAAAATATTAGATTTTGAGCTCTTCAAAGCAGGGGACTTGAATTTCATTTGCCTGTAAAAAGTCACGGGCAGCTACGACGCCAGACGTAGTAATAAAATAATCATTTTGCAAAACTGTGCAATCTACTGTCAAGTGTTACCAAACAATAGCATATTTCAAACACTAGCTAGTGAATGCTTTCATGGCCACTGTGGATTATCTCCATTTTAGAGATGGAGAGTGTGAGGCAGAGAGTTTCCCTGGCTTTCCCAAAGTCAGATAATAAATCAGTATCAGTGCTAGGATTAGGGCACAGGAGATCCTGGCAACTTGTCCTATGATCAGGCCATTAACTCATGCCCAGGGCCGGCTCCAGGCACCAGCGAAGGAAGTAGGTGCTTGGGGCGGCCAATGGAAAGGGGCGGCACGTCTGGGTCTTTGGCAGCAATTCAGCGGCGGGTCCCACGGTCCTTCTCGGAGGGAAGGACCCGCCGCCGAATTGCTGCCAAAGAATGTAGAGCTGCCACCGAAGTGCCGCCGATCGCAGCTTTATCTTTTTTTTCCCCCCACTTTGTCGCTTGGGGCAGCAAAAAAGCTGGAGCCGGCCTCCAGCCTTCAGTGATGAGTGGGGCGTTACCAGCAAAGGGCCTGAACCAAAGCCCATTGAAATCAATGGAAGTCTTTCCTTTGGCTTCACTGGGCTTTGGTTCTGACCCATAGAGCCAAGTGGGGGCATCACAATGAATAGACATCGGTGATCTGGAGTGGAGGAAATATATGAAAACGGAAGGGAGGGGCTCTTTGAAATGCAATTCCCTTGGGAATACCCTGCCCTCCCTTTCCATTCTACCGGGGGCAACCTGTATATATTTCCCAAGTGGGTGGATTTCTGGTAGTCAGGTTGGAAGGCCACCCTTAAAACCAACACAGGATAAGCATAGTCAATCCCAAGAAAAGATGCCCCACCAGAGAGCGGACACTTGGCATTCAATCACCCCCCCTCTGATTATTGTTTCTAAGTGTGTGTGTGTGTGTGTGTGTGTGTGCGTGTGTGTGTGTGTAAAGCCCCCAAGGACAGGGAAAAAAATCAGCTGCATGAGGGAAGAGCCACGAGGTTATTGCAGGACATGTTCCCATTCATCACAATCATTCTTTCCTCCCTTTGGAAGCCAATGGTTTTCCACTGGACACATTTCAGACAGTGGTGTTGTTAATCCCAATACACATCGCACTGTAGGAAACTGCCCACTATGCAGTAGTTCCCGCAGTCTGCAGTGATTCATTTCCCCCCCTCAACATTATTACCCCTGTTTTAATAATGGGGAAAACTGAGGCACACACAGAGAGGTGAAATGATTCGTGCAAAGTCACAGACCATTTCAGCAGCTGAGTTGGGATCAGTGTTTAGCTCCCAGCCCTTTGCTCAGTTTAACAACAAGCTGCCCCTGGGCAGAGACAGAAACTAGCCGGGTACATCGTGTTCTGCCTCCAATGAGTTACCCCAGCTATTTCAAAATCATTCTCAGCAGCTCACAATAAACAGGAACAAGCCAAAACAGCCCCTCCTGCATAAGCCTTGAATTGTCATGTGGTACATACCTGAGACTAATGAGGTTCAGAGAGAATTACAGTGAGGTTAGTCAATAGCCTCTGTTGTGTCCTCCGGTGTTTGATCTTATCTGATGGGAGAAAGAGAACGGAAAGTTTCTCTTGTGAAGAACATTTGTGCTGTCAAGAAGTGGCCTCAAAATACTGCTCCACTCTCCAGAGATTTCCACTTTGCATGGAATGACTTTCAAACTCAAACTTTTCCTTCCCCCGTGAGGTGTCCCATCTGCATGGTCTTTTAAGCATCCGTGGCAAGAAGTGCTAGAGTCTACGAGGGACAATGGATATAGATCCTTTTGAAGACTCCTTCAAAAATCATGTGTCCGGCCATACTCTGACCCTTGTTGTGTACCTGTATTGCCAACCTGAAAGGCCCATTTGGTGGCTTGTCCCTCAAATGGTTTTGAAGGTTTCTTATATACCGCCCTTTACATATAGACTGTCCGCTGTGAACTACCCCATAGAGCCTCTTTTGAATCTTTCCCAGATAAAGGACAGCTCAGTGATTAGGTGGGACTTAGGAGATCTAGGTTCAATTCCCTGCTCTGCCACAGACTTCCTGTGTGATCTTGGGCAAGTCACTTAGCCTCTCTGTGCCTCAGGTCCCCATCTGTAATATATAATACCTAGCTCTTGTATAGCGCTTTCCAGCAGTAGCTCTGAAAGCACTTTACAAAGGACAGTTGTGTCATTACCCTCATTTTATAGAAATGGAAATGGAGAAAGGAAGTAGGCAGTAGCAGAGCCAGGGACAGAGCTCAGATCTCTTAAGTGCCAGTGCAGGGCTTGATCCATACTGGGTATAATATCCTTCCCTTCCTTCACAGGGGTGTTGAGAGGACACATGCATTAATAAGTGTGAGGTGCTCAGATGTGACATTAATGGGGGTCACATAAGTATCCTAGATAGACAAGTCCTCAGTCCTCCCTTTTTGGGAGCAGCTGTCTACAAGTTATCAGCTAACTTACCTTGAACAGTATGCCAGGCATCTGGAGAAAGATGATGTTATTTATTTAGAGGTTAAAAACACCAGCAACAAACTTTCCACAGATTCAGCCACCATCAAATCGAGCAGATTGTTATGCTGTGTAACTAGATGGCCATACCCTCATCCTCCATCCAAGGGCCTGTCTTTTCATTGTCTCACTCAATGTTTGTTTCAGATTAGAGAGTAAACTCTTTGGGGGCAGGGCGCCAGGTCTTTTTATATGGCTGTGGAGCGCCTAACACTGTGATTCTGTCTGGGATTTCTGGGTGTTGTGGTAATAGAATAATAGTGCATTAATTATTATTGATAATATAGTATCATTACTTAGATTGTAAGCTCTTAAGGCCTGGTCTGCACTGGGGGGTGGGGGGGTGAATCTAAGATACGCAACTTCAGGTACGAGAATAGTGTAGCTGAAGTCGACGTATCTTAGATCGACTTACTTCGCGTCCTCGCGGCGCGGGGTCGACGGCCGCCGCTCCCCCATCAACTCCACTTCTGCCTCTCGCAGCGGTGGAGTTCCGGAGTCGATGGGGAGCGCATTCAGGGATTGATTTATCGCGTCTAGACGAGACGCAATAAATCGATCCCCAATAGATCGATCACTACCCGCCAATCTGGCTGGTAGTGTAGACGTACCCTTTGGGACAGAGGTGTTTTTTTTATTATATGTTTGTACTGTGACGACTGTAACAGAGTCCTGATTCATGACTAGGGCTATGGCAGTACAATGATTATTTATTATTGTTATTATTAATAATGCATAGATATGTTCAGGATTTTTGGAGTTTGTGTAGGTTCCTACCAATCGAAAAATGATGAGGAATTGCACTCATGTAACATTTAATCTTCAAAGCACTTTAGAAAGATTGACTAATTAACAAACACTAAGGAATTAAAATGTGCATCACCCCAGTGAACTAGATAAATATTATCCTACTTTCCTAGAGACGACTTGTAGAAGACCGCTGGAACAGGATGTCAAAGATGAGATGAAAATTCAGGAGTTCATGGATCCTATCTTGTTCTCTAACCATGATTTTCCCCAAAAACACTTTTTAAAAAGAGAGAAATAATTGAAATGCTCGCCAGGGCTTAGCGGGTGTGTACACAAAACTGCAAGCATTTTCCTGTGTAGCAATTTTATATGCAGCATCTTCCAACACTCACATAAAGGGCAGTGACTTGATCCAGTTCTCCAGCTGGTGCCAGCCAGCTGTAAGTTATCATGAAAGCTGGAGGGAACATATCTGCATACCCAGTGTGTCTCCTGCTTGCTCCACCTCTGTAATATCACAGACTCAAGAAGTTTGCCAGTGTCCTTAAAAAAAACCCAGTCAAACAATTCCCCACATCTCCCCTTCAAAACAAACAAACAAACAAACAAACAAACAAAAAATCTCTCCTTGGAATTTAATGAAGACCCTCTTCTTTCCCGGTGAATAGGGTACAAATATTTTGGAAAAGAGCAGCAATTCCTAAAGAGAGGATGTGATATACTGGCCAGTCGGCTGGACTGAGGCTCAGTAGATTGGATATCTCTGCGACTGGCTTGCTAGGAGACTTTAGGCAAGTCACTTCCCCGCTCAGTGACTCAGTTTCCCCATCTGTAAAATGGCAACAATGACACTGATGTCCTTTGCAAAACTCTTTGAGAGCTACTGAAGAACATAACTAGGTATAATGATGTCCTAATCTTTTATGCAGCAGGAGAGGCTTCTTTCCATCCTTTTGCTCCTCCTCTGTCTCATCTCTCCCTTCCTGTCCTCACCTTCATAGAAGCATCAGGGTTGGAAGGGACCTCAGGAGGTCATCTAGTCCAACCCCCAGACAGATTTCTGCCCTAGATCCCTAAATGGCCCCCTTAAGGGCTGACCTCACAACCCTGGGCTTAGCAGGCCAATGCTTAAACCACTAAACTACCCACCCCCTCCAAAGCCATGTGCCTCCTTTTCCTTTTCCCCTCTAGTTTTCCCATTTCCCTCCTTATTTCAGATGCAGCTACAGAGAGAAGGTGAATGGAATCAGACCACCCTTCTGTTTGCTCTGCAATTGCGAGGCCACTAACAAAATCTCTCCCTCCCTCTGGTGTCTTAGGCCTGGTCTACACTAGGCTTTTATGTCGAATTTAGCGCCGTTATATCGAATTAACCCTGCACCCGTCCACACCAGGAAGCCATTTAGTTCGACATAGAGCTCTCTTTAAATCGATTTCTGTAATCCTCCCCAACGAGAGGAGTAGCGCTAAATTCGAAATGGCCATATCGAATTAGGCTAGGTGTGGATGGAAATCGACGCTAATAGCTCCGGGAGCTATCCCACAGTGCACCACTCTGTTGACGCTCTGGACAGCAGTCCGAGCTCGGATGCTCTGACCAGCCACACCCCGGGAAAATTTGAATTCCTTTTCCTGTCTGGGCAGTTTGAAGCGCAGTTTCTGTTTGGACACCGTGGCGAGCTCAGCAGCAGTGGCAGCAGTGGCAACGATGCAGAGCTCTCCAGCAGAGATGGCCGTGCAATCTAATAGAAAGAGGGCCCCAGCATGGACGGATCGGGAAGTCTTGGATCTCATCGCTGTGTGGGGAGATGAGTCCGTGCTTTCCGAGCTGCGCTCCAAAAGACGGAATGCAAAGACCTATGAGAAGATCTCTAAAGCCATGGCAGAGAGAGGCTACAGCCGGGATGCAACGCAGTGCCGCGTGAAAATCAAGGAGCTGAGACAAGGCTACCAGAAGACCAAAGAGGCAAACGGACGCTCCGGATTCCAGGCCCACACATCCCGTTTCTACGAGGCACTGCATTCCATCCTAGGTGCGGCCGCCACCACTACCCCACCCCTGACCGTGGACTCTGAGGATGGGATATTGTCCGCGGCCGGTTCCTCAGCGGACGGGGAAGAGGAGGAAGGAGATGAGGAGGACGAGGCAGTAGACAGCGCTTACAACGCTGATTTGCCCGACAGCCAGGAGCTCTTCATCACCCTGACAGAGATCCCCTACCAACCCTTCCCAGCCGTTATCCCAGACACAGATTCAGGGGAAGGATCAAGCAGTAAGTGTTTTAAATATCTAAACATTTATTTATAACATAACTGGCATATTTAAAATATTAACAATAGCTAAAGTGCTTTAAAACATGTAAACATTTATTTACAACAAAACAGGAAGATTTAAAATATTAACAGTGGGTAAAGTGCTTCAAAACATGTAAACAGGAAAGTCAAACAAAACGGGAATCTGTGCAAAGTGTATCATGATTAGTCTGTCTTTGGGCGCTTCAATATATAGTCCGAACTATTTTCAAAAAATTTCACAATGTCCGCTTCATGATTATAGTGCCCAAAACGCTGCACTCATTTGTCCCTCCAAGGGCACCTAACCCAAAAACTGGTCAATGTATCCGGGGATAGAGGCGACATCCTCCGGGGAGAACTCCTCATAGGCCTCCTGCAGGTGTTTTTCCAGCCTCATGAGCAGGTTCCTGGGCAGGGAGAGCTTATTAGGCTCCCCGTGGTAGGACACGTTTCCCTGCCACAACGCCAGCAGGTACTCGGGGATCATGGCCTTGCAGAGCATTGCAGCAAATGGCCCCGGTTTCTGCAGGCTGTCCCTGAGCATCTTCTCCTTCTGGCTCTCCGAGACCTTCAGGAGGGTGATGTCTGGCATGACTCCCTGCTGTGAATTAGGTAGGGGAAAGTTAGTATTGGGACTGCTTGCCCGTCCCTTTACAGAACTGCAACCGCCGGTTTACAGCCACGCGGTTTACAGCCGCGAGGGGGTGGGACAGGGCCAGAGTTCATGCTTGCAGGATTGCTGCCAGCAGAGACTCGCATTGCTTTCTATGTGAAAGGAGGCCAGTGCCACTCTTAAAGTTTTAAGCGGCCACAAGTCTACGGCTTACCATGTTTGCCATCTAGACAAAGTCCGGTGTCCTGCCCTGCTCCTCAGCTCGCCACAGCAAGACCGCAGGCACTGTAGGCGAGGGCCGAAAATTCGACCTTGTCCTCAGTGCGCGTGTGATAGGTGCTCTGCATGGTCTTGTTCACAGAGCAAGACTATGTTCTCTGTTCACAGATACATTGATCTGTCTCAGGAATTCACTCCCTTTTTCCAATTCCCACAGCCACATCTGCCCAGAGGCTAGCGCACATTAGGAGGAGGAAGAAGAGGACACGGGAAGACATGTTTGCTGAACTAATGGGATGCTCCCGAGCACAGGCAGCCCAGCAGACACAGTGGAGGGAGAACTTGTCCCAGATGCACCGGGCAAACATTGAACGGGAGGAGAGGTGGCGACAGGAGGACAGGCAGGCTACTCAAACGCTGCTTGGACTAATGAGGGAGCAAACGGACACGCTCCGCCGCCTTGTGGATGTTCTGCAGGACCGGAGGCAGGAGGAGAGAGCCCCGCTGCAGTCTCTCTGTAACCGCCCTGCCCCGCCACCAAGTCCCATACCCCCCTCACCCAAAGTCCAAACACGGAGGGGTGGAAGGGGCCGTGAAAAATTTCACTCCACCCCTGCGGACTGCTCTACCACTAGAAGGCTCTCATTCCCCAAAATTTGAAAAGTCCTTTCCTACCCGCCTCACACAAGACCCCGTCCAAGTTTCACCCCCCCGTTCCATGTGCGGTTGTTAATAAAGAATACGTTTCTGTTCATTACTGTTTCCATCCTCTTCTTTTGGAGGAGAGTCTGTCTGAAGGGGGGGGAAGGGGCTTGGTCATTGGACAGGACAGTCACCTTTAGCAGGGGGCAGGTGCAGAAGCAGGGCACATATACAGTGCAGTGACTAGTTAACCTGGTCAGTCTGGGAGGTGGTTTTCATGTTCTGTGTGGTGGGGGGGGTGGTGTTGCTCTGTGACTTGGTGGCGGGGGAGTGCAGTTACAGATCTTATGCAGCGGTCCTTACCCTGGATCACAGAGCCGCGCAGCAGGGGATCTGTAACCCTCCTCCCCCTGCAAGACAGTCACATAGCCGACACATACACGCAGTCCCAGCCAGGAGGGCTGGCAGGTTCCGTTGAAACAACCAGTCCACCACTGCGGAGCCTGTCATTCCTGGAGTTTAGAAGCATCATTTGCATCACAACCCTAAACCCGCCCCCCGCCACAGTCTGCGTCCCAGGTTTAAAACATTCCCGCGAAAACAGTAATAAAGACAACGGTGTCCATTAACAAAACAGAACAGATTTTATTTTTTGGGAAGGGGGTGAAGGGGGTATGTAATTGGAGAGGATAGTCGATGGCAACTGGGTAAAGAAACGGGGGCAAGTTCAGCTTCTGTGTCCACAAACTTAAAAGTCACTGGGTACCCTGCTCAGCCTTGAAACTGGCTTTCAAAGCCTCCCGGATGCACAGCGCGTCCCGCTGGGCTCTTCTAATCGCCCGGCTGTCTGGCTGGG
Organism: Terrapene triunguis; assembly: GCF_002925995.2. NCBI lineage: Eukaryota > Metazoa > Chordata > Testudines > Emydidae > Terrapene > Terrapene triunguis. The sequence continues at coordinate 5,807,887 of NW_020664419.1, forward strand.
CGTAATCAGCAGCCAGGCTATTTGCCTCAACCTCCCACCCCGCCATAAAGGTCTCCCCCTTGCTCTCACACAGATTGTGGAGCACACAGCAAGCTGCAATAACGATGGGGATATTGGTTTCGCTGAGATCACAGCGAGTGAGTAAGCTTCTCCATCTCCCCTTGAGACGGCCAAAAGCACACTCCACTACCATTCTGCACTTGCTCAGCCGGTAGTTGAACAGTTCTTTTTCTGTGTCCAGGGCGCCAGTATAGGGCTTCATGAGCCAGGGCATTAGCGGGTAGGCTGGGTCCCCGAGGATCACTGTAGGCATCTCCACATCCCCAACAGTTATCTTGTGGTCCGGGAAGTAAATACCTTCCTGCAGCCGTCTAAACAGACCAGAGTTCCTGAACACGCGAGCGTCATGAACCTTGCCCGGCCATCCGACGTAGATGTTTGTAAACCGTCCCCGATGGTCCACCAGTGCTTGCAGCACCATTGAAAAGTACCCCTTTCTATTGATGTACTGGCTGGCCTGGTGGCCCGGTCCCAGGATAGGGATGTGAGTCCCATCTATAGCCCCACCGCAGTTTGGGAATCCCATCGCAGCGAAGCCATCTATGATGGCCTGCGCGTTTCCCAGGGTCACTACCTTTGACAGCAGTACCTTGACGATTGCCTTGGCTACTTGCATGACAACAACCCCCACGGTAGATTTGCCCACGCCAAAGTGGTTCGCGACTGACCGGTAGCTGTCCGGCGTTGCAAGCTTCCAGAGGGCTATGGCCACTCGCTTCTGGACAGTCAGGGCTGCTCGCATCCGGGTGTCCTTGCGCTTCAGGGCAGGGGACAGCAACTCACAAAGTTCCAGGAAAGTCCCCTTCCGCATGCGAAAGTTTCGCAGCCACTGGGATTCATCCCAGACCTGAAGCACTATGCGGTCCCACCAGTCCGTGCTTGTTTCCCGGGCCCAGAATCGCCGTTCAACAAAATCCACATGCCCCATTGCAAACGTGATGTCCTCGGCGCTGGGTGTCGTGGTTTCTGACAGCTCTGTGCTACTCTCCGACTTCAGGCCCTCACTCCGCTGCCGTAGCCTCCTCGCCTGATTTCTCTGCATCTGCCTCTGGGAAAGGTGTATGATAAGGTGCGAGGCGTTGAGAACGGCCACAACTGCAGCGATGGTCGCAGCGGGATCCATGATCGCAGTGCTGTGGCGTCCGCGCTGTCACTGATCAAAAAGTGCGCGAACTGATTTCCCGCCGGCGCTTTCAGGGAGGGAGGGAGGGCGGTAGTGAATGACGGATGACGACAGTTACCCAAAAGCACCCTCGCCACATTTTTTTACCCAGAAGGCATTGGGGGCTCGACCCAGAATTCCAATGGGCAGCGGGGACTGCGGGAACTGTGAGATAGCTGCCCACAGTGCACTGCTTCCAATGTCGACGCTTTCCCTGGTAGTGTGGACTGACAAAGTCGAATTACTGTCCTTAGTGTAGACACACACGTTCGACTTTCTAATATCGATTGCACATATTCGATTTAACTAAAATCGAACTACTCTCGTAGTGTAGACATACCCTTAGATGCAGCTCTGCAGATAGAAAATTATTATAAGGCAATGAAAACTGCACTGGCTTGTCTGTCTGTGCAGCACTACCCTCTGTTGGTTGGAATGTCACCTCTGCTCAAGAGTCTTCCATTGCTTTCCAGCCTCCATAGCTAACAGATTCAACAAGTTGTATCTAGCACCCACAGGGGTTTGTCAGCACAAATGTTAGGGCTGGTTAATGCATATCATCAACCATTCAGGAGTGAAATCTGCATATGGATCTCATCTCACCAAAGCATATACAGAAAGAATATGGAGTTGGAATAGAGGGTAATATTACCATTGTATATGGCAGTATGGAATTACTGGAATACCATGTCCCGTTCTGGTGTCCACATTTTAAAAAGGCTGTTGACAAACTGGAAAGGGTTCAGAAAGAGCTACCAGAATGAGTCAAGGTCTGAAAAACCCGCCTTACCGGGAGAGACAAACAAAACAATCTATTTGGCTTAAAGAGAAGGTTAAGAGAGAACTTGATTATAGTCTGTATCTACATGAGGAGAAGATTTCTGATAGTAGAAGGCCCTTTAATGTCGCAGTCAAAGACATAACAAGATTCAGTGGCTACATGCTGAAGCTAGACCAATTCAGACAAAAAATAAGGCACTTTTTTTTTTTTTTTTTTTACAGTGAGGATAATTAACCTTTGGAACAACTTATGTAGAGCTGTAGTGGATTCTCCATTACTAAGTGTCTTTCCACAACATATGCTCCAGTCCTTCCAGAAGGACTGGATGCAGGAACTGCTTGGTGAAATTGTCTGTCCTGTGTTAGGCAGGTGGTCAGACTAGATGATCAATGGTCCCTTCTTCTGGTCAGGCTATGAAGCTATGCTTATATGAATCCATGATAACACGGAATGCATGGGAAATCTCAATGCTGAAATAAGGGTGAGGAGAAAGACGTGAAGAAATTGCAGGCCCAAATTCAGAGCAAGCCTCTCTTGAGGTTCTAAAATGTTCGGTTAACGTTTTTAAAACAACAGGCCAGATCCCCAGCTGGTGCATATCAGCGAAGGATCTGGCCCACTGTTTTCCATTTGTTTTGAATGTCTCCACACTGCTTAGTTCCATCTGGGAATGGAAGTGGAGTTAGCAAATACCATGAGGCTGTTTTCTCAGTACATTGCCAAGTACTCATTATGAATTCATCTGCACTGAAACTCCATGTAAACCACAGTGCTTGTAATAGTGAGCCTTTACTGAGAGCAAGGGATTTCTGGGAGCAGAGGAATGAAAGTCACTATATTTTAGGCGTGGCTGGAAGCAGGCACTACTATATTTATGAGAAAAGATGGCCTGCTCCTGCACCCACTGAAATCAATGGGAGTTTTACCATTGACTTCCTGGGGAACAGGAACAGACCCCTAATGAAGACATGCTAAGGACCCTAATTTGCTCCTATTGAAGTCAATGGCGAAACTTCCATTGATTTCAATGAAAGCAGAAGCAGGGTCTAATTTTGCAGAATCAAGGGCCCAATCCAATGTTGCTGCATGCAGGCTCAGGCCCTAATAAACTTGCACCGTTCACACAAGCATCCAAACTAGAGACAAACTAAGACCCAGTGTTTGGAGGCTTTCATAAACTTTGGGGGATGTCTGATCCTGTTCATGTGTTTTCTCCTGATCCAAACAGGTATCCTATTCTTTTCTGTTCTCTATAGATTCTTATGCCATCCCTGTCGTCACTGTCTCTGACTGCTTTGCAGACGTACATTAAACAATGTGACTTCTGTCGCATGTGGTTTGTTCTATCTTATCTTCTCCGCAGAGGTAGAATTGTGCGTGCAGTGGAGTGTCTTGTTTTGGAAGGGTTTTCTTTTGTTCTTTTTTGTTCTTTTAAGGTGTTTTCCCCCCTGAATATGTATGTACACACTGCTTTGTGTTTATGTCAGAGAAGGCCTTGAAGTTGAAGTGGAAGGGAGTGAGGTTTGAGGTGGTACTCAGCTCCTGTGGGAACTGTGACGGAGTGAAAGTTTTCCGTAATATTTTTATTACTATTGTGCATGCCTCAGTTTCCCCTATGTGCTGCATGGTTAACTAGGTTGTGGGAAAAGGTTGTTTACTCTTTGCAGAGACCCAGAGACCCAGGTGTGACTGCCACCAAGCTGTCTGGGGCCTGGGCCTTTATGCCCATGGAGAGTCTAAGGCTGTGGCTACACTCGAAACTCCAAAGCACTCTTTCACATAACACAAGAACCCAGGGGTCACCCAATGAAATTAATAGGCAGCAGGTTTAAAATAAACAGAAGGAAGTACTTCTTCACACAGTCACAGTCTACCTGTGGAACATGTTGCCAGGGGATGTTGTTAAGGCCAAAACTATAGCTGGGTTCAAAAAAGAATTAGAGATAAGTTCATGGAGGACAGGTTCATCAATGGCTATTAGCCAAGATGGTCAGGGACGCAACCCCATGTTCTGGGAGTCCCTAAGCCTCTCACTGCCAGAAGTTGGGAGTGGACAACAGGGGATGGATCACTCAATAATTGCTCTGTTCTGTACATCCCCTCTGCAACATCTGGCACCGGCCACAGTCAGAAGACAGCGTACTGGGCTAGATGGACCTTGCTCTGACCGAGTATGGGTCATTCTTATGTAAAGATAATTTAAAAGATTAAAATTCATTAGGCTAAATCAGTCATTTTGTAAAATGCAAGAGACCAGAAGATTGGAGTATTTTCTAAACTTCTTGCTTTACTATTTATGATTATTGCAATTCTTTGTTTGGAACAAATCTTCTGCAAAAGAAAAAAAAATCTGCAATCAAAAGCAAGGGTCCCAAAAGAGGAAGCGTGGCTTCATATCAGCTGATAATCTGTCTATCTCAGAAGACTGGCAATGACAAATCTGACCTTTTTGATCAAGTCAGAGACACAGACATAGCAGTATAGGGATATAATGCAAATATAGTACCAGGTCTTGAGAAGCCAAGTTAGCAAGAGGGTATAAAAACTGGTCTTTTGTTTCAGACAAAAAGAAGGCTTTGGGACTGGATAGCTCAGTGAGTAAGTTGGCAAAGCTCCATTGATTTCAGTGGCTTTACACCAGGTGAGAATCTGGCCTTTGGTTTTCACGCTTGGAAGCCTAAGTGTGAAAGTGTTGGCCTAAGTGACTTGCTGCCATTTGAACACTGCTTCCTTCACCCATAAGCAAAGTAAATGACTTTGGGGTGCCATCAGCTACCCTTTGCCCATCCTCTCTGTGTTGACCGTCTCTGGCCTGACCTGGGCTAACCAATCACTACAGAAGTAGCTATTTAGACTTTTGTTTCAAATAAACAGTCTGTTTTTTAAAAACACATATTTTGGCTATCGCAGGAAAGTCAAAACCGGTGCAGTTTGTTTTCACACAGTAGCTAGAGACATAACACAAGAGACAGGCAAGGTCAAGTTTGATAGGGCCAGCTCCTCCACTGGTGTAAACCCACATGGCTCCATTGATGTCAATGGAGCTAAACGGTTCCAGCTGTTAGGAACAGATAATTGATCAGAGCCTGCACTTCAGCCAGTGTAGCTAAAGAGACATTTTCACAATGGGCCAGATCCTCAGCTCTGGAGGTATGCTGATTTAAACCATGTATCCTTTCCAGCTCCATGGCTGAGCCCAGCCATGTAGCTAGCGTGTGCTCTCCTGATTTAATAGGAGCCATCTTTTCAGGGGGCGGAATCCTTTTAGCTTCCATAGATACGCCAATGTTACAATGTTAAGCAGACCTAGCACAATTTAACTTGCAGGCTGATAATCCAGTGCCACTGTGTAGGATCTCCTCTTGCAGTCTGGTGCGAGGTTTGTGTGTTAACTTAGATTGCTCTCTAGTGGCTAAAGCTATACAATAAATTTGAAACATTTTCCTTCATGGTATATTACTGGCTATAGGAGTCGGGCTGGATTCTGATCTCCTGTACATCAAGATGACTCTGTTGACTTTAATGGGGTAGCTCAGTGGTTTGAGCATTGGCCTGCTAAACCCAGGGTTGTGAGTTCAATCCTTGAGGGGGTCACTTAGGGATCTGGGGCAAAATCAAAATTGGTCTTGCTAGTGAAGGCAGGGGGCTGAACTTGAAGACCTTTCAAGGTCTGTTCTAGGAGATAAGATATCTCCATTTAATTTATTTATTTACACCAGTGTGGGAAGAGAATCAAGCCCATTTCCCCTCATTCCCAAAAACAAATCCTAGATCCCTCCAGTCAAGCTATTCTTTCTATTTACAGGTGGGTAATCTTATGGTAAGTACCTTTTGGAAGGTTAAGCAGCACTTTTCGGGCACAGCCAGGAATAGAATTCAGGAGTCCTGCTCCACACCCCAGCCCTAACAACCCAATCACCTTACTTTCAAATCCAGCCGACGTCCTACCTTGAACTGGGAGTTTGGTCTGGATTTAGATAGGTTTTATTAAGCTTGTTACTAAAAACGCACTTAATACAATGATGATTTTAAAACAAATGATAAAATGGCACCGCGCCACGTTCAACGCAGTGAGAGGTGAAAGCTAGAAACCGACCGATTGAAAAACAAACCTGCAAAAGTGGCACGTTGTGGATAGGTTACTGATACCATGAACTCATCACTGATGTACAAAGATCGGAGGACATATTGGTCTCAAACACAAGGTTCTGCAATTATGTTCCCTTCTGTACCCTGGGCTGCTTTGTGGCAACCGAAGTCCTTTTTCTCCTACTTACCTCTGGTGTGGATTACAGTGAACTTTCGCCATCTCAGGCGCTCCCAGTGTGATGCTGTGGCCAAAAGGCTAGTGGTATCCCTGGATGTATAAATAGGAGAATCTCAAGTAGCAGTAGGAAGGTTGTATTCCTGCTGCATTTGTCACCGAGGCGATTGCTGCTGGACTACTGTGTCCAGTTCTGGTGTCCACAATTCAAGAAGGATGTTGATACATTTGAGAGGGCTCAGGGAAGAACCATGAGAATGATTAAAGATTTGGAAAACATGCCTTATAGTGATTGAATAGATTGAGCTCCTTGAGTCTATTTAACAAGGAGCAGGTTAAGGGGTGATTTGATCTCAGTTTATACATATCTACATGGGGAACAAAAATCTGATAATGAGTGCTTCAATCTAGCAGACAAAAGGTATAACATGATCCAATGACTGGAGGCTAGGGACGCCACTGGCTGTCGGACACATCACGGACGATTGCTTAATTTATGCTTATCCTGGAGGTGTTGCAGCCAATCACATAGCTACCCTCTCTGCTCTGGACTGGCTAAGAGACCTTAAGATCCAACTGTAGTCACGCCGTTGCTCTCACTGTTCTACTATTGCCAAACGAAAGAAGAAGAAGAGGCACTAAGGGTCTGATCCAAAACCCACTGAAGTCAATGGGAGTTTTTTCATTGACTTCAAAGGGATTGGGATCATGCCCCAACCACTTAAACTAAAGGGACACAACTCCACTGGCTGTCCGTAAATAGCAGGTGCCGTCCCTCGCTGGGCTTAGCCACTAGAGGGAGACATGACAAATACACTAAGCTAAATGTATTGCAGTAGCACTTTTCTTTCCATTTTTTCTCTTCCCTAACCCAATCACCTGCTTAACCAGTTTCCCCAAGTCCACTGTGTATATTTTTATCATCGTGAGCTATGCGGGTGTGCCCAAGAAAATGGCAATGCAGATTTTATACGACACCCTCACGTAGTACATATTTATGTGGTAACCATAGTGTGCATTATAAAAATAGAAGATGGGAGGGTGTGGTATAATGTTGTAGAAGGATCAGATGACTGCATCACAGTCACTCTGAATTATCCAGCTTTCCCCAAACAAGTGGCAGTGATACGAAATCAGCACGTAGGCACAGATCCTCCGTTGCTATAAACTGATGTAACTTCATAGAGAACATGGCCTACTAAAAACAGGGCCAGTGCTAGAACCCCCCCGAAAACTTTGGGGAAGTTTGGATTCACATGAGTTTGACTTCCTCAGGTCTTGTCAATCTCATAATAACATTTTAAATATAATCTTAGATTTATAAATTCTTCAGATCAGGAACTGTATTTAGCTATGTGTGCAGACAGCCCTTTGCACAATAGGACCCTGTAGGTCCTACTACAATACAAATAATGAATAACAATAATCAGAGCTAGTTGAAAAAAGCCAATAATGTTTTGCAGGACATTTTTTCAGAGTTTTTTTTTTTTTTTTTTTAACATTTCCTATAATTTGTTTCAGTGAAATCTGGAACCAAACCAGATAATATTCCCTGAAAATGGGTTTGGTTTTCAGTTTCTGTTGTATTTTGCTGAAAAAATGGAAAGTGTCAATTGGAGCTAAACATTTTCCACGAAAAATGTTCATTATGAGCAAAAAATCCCCATTTTTTTTATGGAAAAATCCCAGATGGAGGGGAGACCAGGTCTAATTTCAGTGGTATTGTGACCACACAACAGCGATGCTCCAGATTGCTCTGGCAGTAGCCACACTGATTTCATATGGGACTGCTGCTTAAAAGGGTTAGGCCCTGGGCCCTGCTCTGTGGCCTATGGAACATAAGAACAGCCCTACTGGATCAGACCAAAGGTCCATCTAGCCCAGTATCCTATCTTCCGACAGTGGCCAATGCCAGGTGCCCCAGAGGAAATGAACAGAACAGGCAATCATCAAGTGATCCATCCCCTGTTATCCACTCCCAACTTCTAGAGTAGATGACAGGGCACATCTAGCAAGTGCAAAAACCTTGGGGGTTGGGTGTTCACCTCCCCACCGCCCTGAACTGGCACTACTAACTTCTTTCCAGAACAACTTGTACTCTTTTTAACATCTGCCATCCAAGCACTAACACACCTTAATACTGACTAGCTTATGAAATCAGAGGGCACAGCCTGAGCTGGTAGAACTGTGGGCTGGCAGAGAAAAAACACTTACCTACCTTTTCGTAACTGTTGTTCTTCTGTGGTGCCGGTCAGCCTACTTGCTCTTTGGCCGCCAGGCCCATTTCGGGCACAGATGACACTACTAGGGGCTGGGACCCCCTGCAGCCTCCCAGGAGTCAGGGGTGGGTCCATGGCTGGACCAAGGGGTCCGATCGCAGCGTTACCCCCGAGCAACTCCGGGGCGGGCACGTGGCCTGACATAGGTCCTTTGCCTGAAACCCCCTTTTTCTTCTTCCCATCCTATTCAACTTATTCATAAATGATCTGGAGAAAGGGGTAAAAAGTGAGGTGGCAAAGTTTGCAGATGATATTAAACTGCTCAGGATAGTTAAGACCAAAGCAGACTGTGAAGAACTTCAAAAAGATCTCACAAAACTAAATGACTGGGCAACAAAACGGCAAATGAAATTTAATGTGGATAAATGTAAAGTAATGCACATTGGGAAAAATAACCCCAACTATACATACAATATGATGGGGGCTAATTTAGCTACAACAAATCAGGAAAAAGATCTTGGAGTCATCGTGGATAGTTCTCTGAAGACGTCCACTCAGTGTGCAGCGGCGGTCAAAAAAGCAAACAGGATGTTAGGAATCATTAAAAAGGGGATAGAGAATAAGCCGGAGAATATCTTATTGCCCTTATATAAATCCATGGTATGCCCGCATCTTGAATATTGCGTACAAATGTGGTCTCCTCATCTCAAAAAAGATATACTGGCATTAGAAAAGGTTCAGAGAAGGGCAACTAAAATTATTAGGGGTTTGGAACGGGTCCCATATGAGGAGAGATTAAAGAGGCTAGGACTTTTCAGCTTGGAAAAGAGACAACTAATGGGGGGAGGATAGAGGTCTATAAAATCATGACTGGTGTGGAGAAAATGAATAAGGCAAAGTTATTTACTTGTTCCCATAATATAAGAACTAGGGGCCACCAAATGAAATTAATGGGCAGCAGGTTTAAAACAAATAAAAGAAAGTTCTTCTTCACACAGCGCACAGTCAACTTGTGGAACTCCTTGCCTGAGGAGGTTATGAAGGCTAGGACTATAACAGGGTTTAAAAGAGAACTGGATAAATTCATGGAGGTTAAGTCCATTAACGGCTATTAGCCAGGATAGGTAAGGAATGGTGTCCCTAGTCTCTGTTTGTCAGAGGGTGGATGGAGATGGATGGCAGGAGAGAGATCACTTTATCACCACCTGTTAGGTTCACTCCCTCTGAAGCACCTGGCATTGGCCACTGTTAGTAGACAGGATACTGGGCTGGATGGACCTTTGGTCTGACCCAGTACGGCCATTCTTATGTTCTTATGGGAGTCTACATTCATGGACAGGCATTTGCTATTCCAGCAAATGACATTGTCATAAATTGAGTTGCTGTCCACACTGTTATTCGTGGGGCCTGGTGTACCCCCTTTTTTCTTGGCTTATGAAACCATATCCTGATTTCAGAGGCCCTGGCCAAAAAAAAAAAAAAAAAAAAAAGGTTTAATTACACTCTCAGCAGGTGTAGAATGGTTGTCGAAGAATGTGCTTTTGGCAGACTGCCTGGGGAGATTGTGGAAGCTCCTGTACTGGAGGTTTTCAAAAGGAGGCTGGAGCCATCTGTCCCGAATGGTTTAGACCCAACAAATCCTGCATTTTGGCAGGGGGTTAGACTAGATGTCCTTTGCTGTCCCTTTTAACCCTATGGTTTCTATGATTCTCTAGCAACGCCATGCAAATAAGTATTGCTATAGTGCCATCTAGTGTCCATGTTTGGAAACACCTGATTACATTAATGTACGCTCTTTTTTGTCGATTGATTCTCAAATGATGGTGACCTCCTGTCCCCTGTGCATTAGAATACTGTAAGAGATGGGCAAGCAACACACAGACACACTATTAGTCCGCTACACACAACCTCGCCTGCTACACATACCCATTGCACACAACCTCCTTAGCAAGCTCATAGCCCTCTCAATTGGACAGCTGCATTCTCTGTTGATAAGGGGTAAGTTCTGCTCATATCACTTGAAATCCTTCAGTTTTTGTCATCAACCTACCAAAAACCTGCTCAAATGTGGGGCCCAAGGAGCTTTTCCAACTTCAAAGTTTACGTGCACTGAGTTTCACAGGCCGGATGGGACCATTAGATCACCTAGTCTGATATTTTGTATATCACGGGCCATTAATTTTTACCCAGTAACCTCTGTACTGAGCCCAAGAACTTCCAAAGATCAAGCACTTTGCACAACTGGGGCAATTCCAGCCCATTTTAAAAAAGATTTTATAATCCACTTGATTGCTACAAAACCATTTTGCAGATTAATCATTATTTCACATTTGTGTATAGTGCCATGGAGCACCCCGGGTGTTTTACAGATAGATACCTAAAGACAAAGACCCTGCCTGGAAGAGATAGCAATCCAAAGTGAGAGTGACCAAGACAGGATGCTGAGACAGTCTACATCAGGGCCAACCTGTGGCTCCGGAGCCACATGCGGCTCTTCAGAAGTTAATATGTGGCTCCTTGTATAGGCACCGACTCTGGGGCTGGAGCTACAGGCGCCAACTTTCCAATGTGCCGGGGGGTGCTCACTGCTCAACCCCTGGCTCTGCCACAGGCCCTGCCCCCACTCCACCCCTTCCCGCCCCCTCCCCTGAGCTTGCAGTGCCCTCGCTCTTCCCCCTCCCCTCCCATCCACAGCCTCCTGCATGCCACGAAACAGCTGATCAGGAGGTGCAGGAAGGGAGGGGGAGGTGCTGACTGGCGGGGCTGCCGGTGGGTGGGAGGCACTGGGAGCGGGCGGGGGAGCTGATGGGGGGGCTGCTGATGTATTACTGTGGCACTTTGGCAATGTACATTGGTAAATTCTGGCTCCTTCTCAGGTTCAGTATGGCCACCACTGCCATAATGCATGTAACAGCTGATCAGAAACATCTGATGATAGGACCTTGCCAAATAATGTGCCCAGTTAACCCGTGTCTTACCATTAGGGTAGAAGTGAAAGTGTTCTTAAAATGAACATGTGCTGGGTCATCATCCGAGGCTGCTAAAAATGAAATATATAGCAAAATGCTGGTAAAATAGAGCAGGGGACATACAATTCTCCCCCCAAGGAGTTCAGTCACAAATTTAATTAATGTATTTTTTTTAACAAGCGTCATCAGCAGGGAAGCATGTCCTCTGGAATGGTGGCCGAAGCATGAAGGCGCATACGAATGGTTAGCAGATCTGGCACGTAAATACCTTGCAATGCCAGCTACAAAAGTGCCATGCAAATGCCTGTTCTCACTTTCTGGTGACACTGTAAATAAGGAGAAGGCAACCTTATCTCCTGTAAATGTAAACAAACTTGTTTGTCTGGCTGAACAAGAAGTAGGACTGAGTGGGCTTGTAGGCTTCAAAGTTTTACATTGTTTTGTTTTTGAGTGCAGTCATGTAACAAAAAAGATCTACATTTGTAAGTTGCACTTTCACGACAAAGAGATTGAACGAGAGTACTTGTTTGAGGCGAATTGAAAAATACTATTTCTTTTGTTTATCATTTTTACAGTGCAAATATTTATAATAAAAATAATATACACTTGGATTTCAATTACTACACAGAATACAATATATATGAAAATGTAGAAAAACATCCATAATATTTAATAAATTTCAATTGGCATTCTATTGTTTAACAGTGAGATTAAAACGGCGATTAATCGCAATTAATTTTTTTCATCACAATTAATTTTTTGGAGTTAATCGCGTGAGTTAACTGTGATTAATCGACAGCCCTAATAATTTTGTCATCTGCAAATTTTGCCACCTCACTGTTTCCCCATTTTTTCAGATCATCTATGAATATGTTGAACAGCACTGGTCCCAGTACAGACCCCTAGGAAACCACTATTTACCTCTCTCCAGTCTGAAAACTGACCTTTTATTCCTACCCTTTATTTCCGGTCTTTTAACCAGTTACTGATCCATGGGAGGACCTTCCCTCTTATCCCATGACTGCTTACTTCGCTTACAAGCCTTTGGTGAGGGACGTTGCCAAAGGCTTTGACAAACTGCCACAGATGTGGGGTGATTTGGAGGAAAAGTTCTGATCACGGCCCACTTCTACTCCTAACTAATTTGAGGCGGTTTGGTAATGCCATGCTTCTTGGGCCCAGTCCTCATGTGTGGAACACACAGGTTACAACAATCATGTTTTAAAATCCGTGCGGCACTAGGGGGCGCCAGGACACAATACTTTCAGCCAAAGAACCGGTACGTCCCAGCAAGTGCCAAGACACGGTATCCATGATGTCTAGCTGAGGGAGGTCTTTACACTGAAAAAAATTAAAGGTTAACCAGACTGCGCCGGTGATACCAGAGTGGCACAAAGCAGCTAGAGTGTACCAGGTAACCTGGGCTACTTAGCTTCCAATCTCTATCCTGTTGATTTAAGCTTTTACTTGAAATATTCCCTTTCAGTTTCATATATCTTGTTGGGTGACTACAGGGTTTTAAAATGATACTTCCTGTTTTGGTAGCGGATATTTTTCTTTGACTTGAGCCTTTCAAACCAACCTTTAAAAACCCACAACCAAATTCCTAGCACAGGGACAAGAGTCTTTACGGCAGTGTTATCACAGCGTATTTTTGTGGAATGTTTTAATGAGTGAATGTTGTGCAATTGGAAGGTGCCATATAGACAACTCAGAGACTGATATTCTGTCTATTTATCTGAGACAGTTTCAGTCAACTTTGAAGTGTGTGTTAATAGGCCCCTGGCCCTGGTTTAATTAGGAAGGGGCTGGCTGGAAGGGCGCACAGCCCCTTGAAGAAGAATGGTCTTGTGATTAAAGCTGTGGACTAGGGCTAAGGAGATCTAGATCCATTTCCTGGTTCTGCTGCAGGTTTCCTCTGTCACCTGGTGGAAATCACTTAATGTCCTAGTTTTCCATCTGTAATGTGGAGATACTAATACTTCCATTCTCCCACCCGTTGTCTGTCTGATCTATTACACTTGTCAGCTCTTTGGCGGCAGGGGGGACTGCCTCTACCAATATGCATGTACAGTGCTTACCACAATGGGGATTCCTGGGTTATGGAAATAACAACTTTGGAAATTGCTTCATTCCTGAGTCCACCAGAACCCAAGTTTGCTGGGCAACTTTCAGGTCATGCTGCAAAGAGCTGCAGGCTTTTTCGGGACTGTACGTCACAAAGGGGTAGTCCTGGTTGCTCCCAGCTGTATCCACCTGTTGTCGCTTGTCATATAGCTACATTGTAAACTCTTAGTGGCAGGGACCATCTTTTCGTTCACTCTTTGTACAGCGCCTAGCACAATAAGGTCATGGTCCGTCACTGGGGCTCCTAGGTGCTGTGATCCTACAAAGAATATTTATCTGCACCACAGTCCGGCACAGGCTGTTCCAACTTTCCCTGCATGCTCAAACATGACTTGGAAAGATATGTGCTTCTAGTGGTGAGGGAGAGATTGTTCCCCAGGCCAACACAGTCCCTGGCCTCTCGGAGGGGAATTATAACAAAGACGCTAATCACTGGTGTGAGTTTTTGGCAGTTGAGATGTCTGTCCACTGGGCGATGAACTGAGATCCCCAACTCATTTTCCTTAGGTCAATGAACAAGCGTCAGGCGGTAATGGCTTTCTGCCACTTCCAACACAGACTAGAAGGGAATGACTTTCCATTCCAGTATCAGCTACTGTCATCGAGGTGGCAGGCAGTATAAAGCAAGAAACAGATAAGATCATGGTGATGACTATAAAATACATCACATGGATATACACTGGAATTTTAAATAAATTCACAATCTCTATTCTTTGCTGTTCATTTTGCAGGCTTATTCCGGCAATGAGTTTGCTGACAGGATCCTCTATTGAACAAGCCAATTAAAACAATGCCCTAAGAAAGCAGATTTAAAATTCGGAGTCACAAGTATGCACACTGGAAATGTGAGTTAGGAGTAACAACTGTACTTCATGAAGTCAGGGGACAGAAACAATGCTGGGATCAAGATTAATTAGGCTGTCCACCACATGATGAAAACACAACTAGCGGCATTAAATAAGCATATACAAATAAATAAACTCGGCCAGCCAATCGAAGTGACAAAACAAGCTCTTTAACCTCCCCATCCTGCAACAACCTTGTCAAACAGCTTTCCTGGCAGGTCATCAAGTTTGAGCTATTTCACACCATATGATCTCTGCATCCAATCCAGAGAGCTCACGTTTTGAATGGTCGGTGCTCACAATGCGCGGCTTGTGAACAAAGTAAGAATGATTCATATCAATGAGTCAGTCTTTTACTCTGAACAAGGAGGGAAATATGATCTGTTGTAAGGTCACTGGCAAACAGAAAAAGAAGTGAAATTTGATGAATCAGATTGCTCATGCTTTGCTTTATCTAGTGCCACTCCCCATTTTATGTTCATCTATTACAGACCCATTTTTCAAAAGAATTCTGCATGCAACAGTTGCCATGTAGGTTTCTATGGCATCGAAACAACATTCTCTCTTTGCCTAACCAAACCCCGGAATTTCACAGTTTTTACTGCTCTTGTATCTCATCAGTGCTGCTTGGAAAGGGCAGATGTCTACTAATAAGTGGAGACTGGGTTCTTTAATCCGCCTGGTTTTTTAAAGTGTTCACCTTTTTGTTCTCAAATGGGTACTATCAGGTGCGAAACTCTTCTCGAAATCTGGCACTGTCATGGGCGTTGAATACTTTTGCATATCAGTCCTGTAGGGTCTTGTTTTAACAATGTCCTTAAGCATGAGTCTAAATTTTAAGAGCAATGGGATTACTCATGTGTCTAAAGTTAGGTATGTACCTTTTTGAACTGGAGCCTTGGTCCCTCTGGCTAATCCTCTGCCTCTGAATGTCTATTGCTGGGCCTAAGTCATGTCTGGGTGACAGTGGGAGTTCTCTTTTCCCCTTTACACCATGCAGGATTGTGTAGGCTGCATGAACGGAAGGAGATTCAAGCAATGATTAGTTGAGGTTTCGTCACTGTGTTTGTACCAATGAAGAGGAAAAATAAATCACCAAGATAAATGAAAAAAAAACACAAAAAACCCTCCTGTGTCAGAAAGCAGCCTCCTTGAGGGGAAACCAAGTGAGTCACTTCCTGGCAGAGGTGTGACATGATAAATGAAAGATGTCACAGCGCAAGGTGACAAATGAACTCTGTTGTGTCCCCAGCCAGGCTGTCTGTGACAGTAGGAAAGCTTTGCTGACCTTGTTCATTTATAGTATTGGTGTTGTCCAATGGCTGCAATCCCGGCCCAGGTGTCAGGCGCTGTACGAACAGTGAAATGACAGTTCTTGTCCCAACAGGTGGACAAAGAGGCAGGGCTGGCTCTAGGCACCAGCAAACCAAGCACGTGCTTGGGGCGGCATTCTGGACACCTTTTTTTTTTTTTGCTTCGGCAGTTGCACTCCCGGAGGTTTTTTTTTTCTTTTTGCTTGGGGCAGCAAAAAACCTAGAGCCGGCCCTGCAAAGAGGGCCATGGCGTAGGAGAGTTGAAGGATGGGGACTAGCGTAGAATAAGCCGATCTCGGCACAGCGAGCAATGATCATGTCTCACCACCTGCCTTGCCGTTGGCAGCGGGCCATGTCTTGCAGGCGTCCCAGCCCGGGAGAGTTTTAAGGCGGGATCTGGCGGTGAATAAGGTGGTAGTTAGATGGATTTTGTCAGGAAGTTCTCCCCACTCATATGGCAGGCAGAGGAGAAAGCGCAAAGGGTTTGAGAGAGAACTCAGGAAGATAGGACATAGACTTGGAAAAAGCCTCCTGGATCATTGAGTCCAGTCCTCTGCTATTGCAGGCAACCTCATCATATCATCCTGTCAATAAATGTATCAAGCTCCATCTAGAAGAGTTTGTTGGTGGGTAGGGAAAGCTGGCAACATGTTGTCATTGCTGCCCTGTCTACACTAGGGCCCAGAGCCTCAAAGGTATTTAGACACCTAACTCCCATTGACTCTCCTCAAGGAGGTTCCAGTGGGAGTTAGGAGCCCATATATCATTGGGAATCTGGCCCTAGGAAGGAAACTGAACTGTTGCTGATAGTGGTTTTCAGTGATGGCTTCTCCTAACCATGTCCCTGGTCCACTGGGTCTCTGCGACCCTCCTTTTATATTGTGTTTTAGGCTAGATCTACACTACAGCGGGGGGTCGACCTAAGATACGCAACTTCAGCTACGTGAATAGCGTAACTGAAGTGGCGTATTTTAGGTCGACTTACCTGGCTGTGAGGACGGCGGCAAGTCGACCGCTGCCGCGCCGCCGTCGACTCCGCTACCGCCTCTTGCCGCGGTGGATTTCCGGAGTCGACGGCAGAGCCATCAGGGATCGATTTTATCGCGTCTTCACTAGACGCGATAAGTCGATCCCCGATAGACCGATTGCTACCCGCCGATCCGGCGGGTAGTGAAGACGTGCCCTAAGTTTTGATCTCTTGTTCTTTTCTCCTTTTGTATCTGACCCAGCTTTTCCTTTGCACTTGGCCCTGGTCTAATCAACATTCAGTAGGATACATGTGATTTTTAAAAGAAGAACCATGTCTGAGCTAAAGCAATAGTGGCCAAGGTCACTTCTGTGCAAGTAAGTGGTGGGTTAGTGCTGAGAGCAGGGAACAGTTCACTGTGCTAACAAGAAGCAGTGCTTTACAAAACTGTACCTATAAGGCCAGCTTCATGAGCCTATTTTGGGGGAACCTTCCCCAGTTTTTGGCCTCAGTCTGAAATCATGCAAACCTCAGCAGCTTCAGATGAGCTTTCCTTTAAGTGTTTGGGTTCATTCAAGCTCCAGACCAAAGGGGAATGAGAGTCCACGAGAAAAATATTTCACAACTCCCTGTGAAACAAAACTGCCGACTTGTGCACAGCTGCCCTGAAAAATGGGTCAAATGGTGATCCCATTGAAGTGTATGGAAATGTTTGAAATTGACGTCAAAGGGACTGGGATGTGACCTAGTGTCTTAATTAGGGTTGTAAACAAATGCATCAAGTATTCATGACTAAACAATGGAGATTAATATTTACAGGACTAACATGCAGGCTGTAAACGTGCCTGGATCTGAATTGTTCCTTTTACACTTGAAACCTGTTGATGCAAGCTACACACCTAAATAGGGCTGCATAGGGATTTATATAACATACCTCAATGGGGAGCATTACAAGACTTATCCTTCACCCCCTCAGGATGCCATCATGAAGTTCTAATCCAGGGAAGACTAGAATCAGGTCCTTGATAAATCTTGGGCTTGTTCTGAGGTCACCTGGAAATTGGAACACACGAAGCAACTTAAATCCACTGTCATTTATCATAACAAACCAGACTGGTCAAATGGTCAAATTGGAATTAGTACCTGATCCAAAGCTCTTTGAAATCAATGGAAGTCTTTCCACTGACATCAGTTTAGCCAACGCTGAGCACGTTTGAAGATCCACACTCGGAGCACAAGTGCTCACAGACCTATCACAGGTTTGCACAGTTCATGCGTTTGAGTTAGTGAACTTCCCTCCAGTAATTTATACCCCTGTTAGTTTCACATTTTTTTTTAAACTAACCTTTCACTCGCTAAAGGGAAGCCTATTCTATGTACTTTAGAAGCTACTAAATAGTCCGTACTTGTCAACTCCTACTTCACTGTTTCCTCGAGAGCTGGACAAATGCTGCCAAAAAGTATTGGTGAATTTTGCTGAGCTCACAGCCATGAATTAGGTTCAGCAGCATGAGTGACCCTTTTTAGTTGCAGAAAGGGTTGCAAATACTCATTCAAAAATGTATTCCCATGGAAATACCCGTGCAAATATATAACTGCATGAGTGTTTGTGCTGAAAGTGTTCACATGCCGTATTGAAAGCTGGGTGCGTTTGGGAGTGACCCAGTCAGTGAGCAGAAAGGAGAGCAAGTTACTGAGGATCTGTCTATACTGCAGTCGTTGGGTGTGATTGGAGCTTGGGAAGACATACCCGAGCTAGCCTTAATCTAGCTGGGTCAGGTACTGGAGCCATGAAGCTGCAGCCCCTCCCAAACCCTGGGTATTAATAATGCTGCTATGGCTTCACGGCTCTAGTACCTGAGCTAGCTAGATTAAAGCAAGCTGGGTATGTCTACCCAAGCTGCAATTGTACCCTGTGACAGCTGGGTAGACATACCCTCAGACAACCAATCATATGGCAAGAATAAGTGAATTACAAACAGGGAATAACAAAAGGACAGCTGTTGCAAAGAGTTTGCAAGGAAGCTAGAAGAGACGTTTTGTATAAACCATTCATTTCATGATGGGCCTTTCCTTTTGTCATTCTGTCCCTGCACATGTGTCTTGGTATTATTTGATGTTCTTTGTGTGTTTAGAGGTTATTTGTTTATAGGCATCACAATTTAACAAGATTACAAAAACACCGAATAAATACATTTAAATGAATCATTGACTGGAGTGACCTTGATGTCAATAACAATCCCCTTTGACTCTGTGCAAACATTTTAGCCTTTGCAAATCTGGTAATTCATTGCATCTGTTGAGGTTACAAGTGAGTTTTTGTTTATTTTAAATGACTGCCTAATAGCTGGAACCGACATTGTGTCTCTCCTGCTGACTCACTGGTTAGTAAAAGCACTATAATGAGCGTGACATCTTTAAACACTATTGAACATACTGTTTCCTTTCAACCAGATATAATTTGCAATCATTCAACTCTCATGTAAAAGAAGCATGTGATAAAGGGTGCAATTGAATATGCCCCTCCCTAGCCATTATAGGAGAGGGTGCAGAAAATGCTGAGAATTATTTACTATGATAATCCCCAGAGAATACATATTAGCTGATTGCCTTTGTTTAAAAAGGCATGTGGCTTTAGCTTCAGCAAAATCTTTTACATTCTTTAACAGGAGCAATCTTGACGCTCACTTCTATCATTAATAGACCATAATAATAGCAGTAGTTTTATTTATATGCCACCCTTTGCCAAATTACTTGGAGCACTAAAAACCAGAATAAAGCCATAGTTTAATATTCTAAAAGGATCATAAAACACAGCCCATTATAGTACATAAGCATTAGTGCTAACTGAAAGCAGAGAGACCTGTGCTGAATTCCTGGCTCTGCCACTGGCTCTCCGTGTGACCTTGGGCAAGTCACTTCATCTCTCTTGAGGTAGCTAGATTAATAGATTCCAAGGCCAGTAGGGATCACTGTGATCATCTAGTCTGACATCCCATATAACACAAGACATAGAACTTCCACGAAATAATTTCTATTTAATCTAGAGCAGCTCTTTTAGAAAAACACCCAATCTTGATTTAAAAATTGCCAGTGATGGAGAATCCACTACAACCCTTGGTAACTGTTGTTATCCTCATTCTATAGATGGGGAGTTGTGGCACAGAGAGACTAAGTGACATGCCTAAGGACGCATAGGAAGTCTGTAGCAGATGGATACTGAATCCAGATCTACTAAGCCCCATTTCAGTGCCTTGCTCATAAGACCACCAATGCTCACAGGGTTAATCTGGCTATGAGTCAGCGTGCTTGAGAATCCAGACTCTTTTCAGGCTCTCCAAAGCGTATGGAATGTATAACAAACTTCAACAGAAAGCAGCAGTACCCAGCGCACCTGCGGCTCAGCCCCTTTGATATCAGTATTCAAAAGGGCCCCAAATGTTTTAGGAACAAAGAATGAAGTCTCCTTTCCACTCCTAAGCCAGAGGGCAAACAAGGGAGGCAGTTGCCTGGTGGCACCCACATATGAAAACGGGATGCAAATGAGTGTATGAGGCCAAAAGGCAGAGTGGGGCTTAGAATATTCTGTCATGAGGGGACCCCCAGGGAAATTTTGATACCGCACACATTGAATCCTTGTTATGTTCAGTCAATTAGCATGGGGGAGATAAAGGCCCAATGATACATAGCCCTGTCAGGAGTGCAGGTACTGGACTAGATGACCTCTCGAGGTCCCTTCCAGGCCTATGGTTCTATGATCTCAGAATATTCTCCCTGCCACAGCAGAGATGAATAGTTATGAGAATAAACAGTCCTGTGGAGGCGGCACCTTTCCCGTCAGCCTCAGAGATTTCAGGGTGAGCACGCGTGCGCATTTGCAGGGACAGGTGTGTCTTCATGTGTATGTGTCTGCAAACCTTACAGAGCCAGCACTTGTGGGATGGCCGCCATCTTGGCTGACACACAGGGGATTCAACTGATGACGTTTAGAGCATGAGGGGTCACAGCTTGAGCTAAAACAAGTGAACATTTTGCAGCTGGGGGCTGTACCTACTCTGACTCTCCATGGATTGGCACAGAAGAGGATCTGCAACACACACACACACACACACACACCACTTTCATTTTTATTTATTGAACTGCCCCTCAAATAGCTCAACATAAAATTTGGAGAAAAAATAATGAAGGAAAAAACCAAACCCCTACGAATTACCCTGGATAATTTCAAAGAACGTCAAAAAGCCACTTTGTACAACCTTCTGTTTCTGAACACTTCACAATTGCCTGGTGCTTTTAAAACCCTCCCTGGACTTATTCCAACCTCTGGCTTATACTCTAGGCCCGATTCTGATCTGATTTACAGAGATGAAAATCAGGAGCTCAACACAGTCACACCAGTGAAAACCCATTGTGCTCCGGTAGTATGGTAATGCTAATGAGATAGAGAGATTCTGAACCCTGCCCTCACAGAGGTCCCAATTCAGCAGGGGACTTAAGCACATGCCTAATTTTAAGCATGTGAATAGTGCCGTTGAAATCAATGAGGCCAAATTTTGTGCTTGGATTTGTACTTCAGAGCCTCTCTCTGGCCCATAATCTGAACACCTCCTGCTTCCAGAGCAAGTCTGAATTTGGATCCCAGTATGAATCCCATGCTTTGTGGCTTGGGCCCATCACTACTCGTCCTACCAGAGCTTTCTCCTCTTCAGCTCCTGCCATCTTGCACCTCACCGCCTCATTGAGTCTCCAGCTCCCTTCGCACATCAGCGGCAAACCTCTCATTTGGATGTGATGTGCCAGCACAGGCTCATCTCTAGCTGTTCCAGACTGTTCATTCTATCAGCCCATATGTCAGCACTAACATAAGTAAAAAAGGCCATTGAGTTTCTTTGCCTTGCCAAAAAGCCACATAGATTTCTGACTGGATTATTGTTTGATTGGCTTCACTGGGTTTTAAAAGGGTTTGTACATGGAGTTGAAAATATTATTTACTTTTAACAAGCTATTTATGTCCTAGCCAGCCTCATCCGCTAATCAATACTGTTCTCCCATCTGTTCTCAGATACTGAGATCAGCACATTTCTAATCTCCACTCTGAATGAAAGGAAAGAAAACATTTGGTCAGAGAGAGAGAGAGAGAGAGAGAGAGAGATGGATCTGAACCAAGTCTCCACATCCACACATCTCCAAACGTTTGGGAACTTTGGATCCAAATCCCTGACCTTTGTAGGTTATGGACATCTTTAGAAGGAGATCCTTGTGTAACTTAGCCCTCAGTCTCTTGGGCTCTGATTAGTGTTATGTTCATGGCATACAAACAGAGAAATTATGTAAAATCATAAAATACTCTTTCTGGAAGGTTGCAACATAACACTTAAAATCCAGCACTCTAACACAGAGGAACCTAAAACAGAGAGAGACAAAGCAGGCTGCTCTGTAAAACAGAGACGCACAACTCATCCCACCTTACTATAAGATGACTCTGCAGACTGACTGCTGCTAGACCCAGATCGCACACTTCCCCACAAAGCCCCTTTGCCTGCAAGGAGGACCAGGAAAATCTCTGAAAATATACAGTGCTAGCTTACAATTTTAACACAGTTTTCAATACAGCACAATTAGAAGAATCATTTTCCTCCTTATCAGTCTCAGCAGTCATCAAAACTGTTTACATCAGGTTCATTTAAATAGAAGCAGTGTGTTGTGACAGCCAGCTGCTCTGTGGAATTACAATGAAAGGTGAGATTCTGTTGATATTATTATTTATTTGTATTGAAGTAGTGCCTCGAGACCCTAATCGTAGACCATGACCCCATTGTGCTAGGGGCTGTACAAACACAGAACAAAAAGACAATTCCTATCCTGAAGAGCTTACAAGTTAAGTATATGACAGGAGACAAAAGGTGGATACAGCAAACAGGCAAGGGAGCACTAGGAAACAATGAGATGAAACTGATCAACATAAAAAGCAGAGGTCACAGCAGACCTGCCACCCAACCACTGTTGAGTCTTCACTAGGCATCACGGCAGAGGATGAAGGAGATGAGGATGAGTGAGAGTAACACCAATGAAATTGTCGGATGAGCCTTGCTTCAGTGTCGTGTTGATGGCTCTTTAATCAGATCCTGCTGGCTCAGGGAGCAAGGCATCGGGACCAGAACTGAAACCTAGATCTCCCACATGGAAGCAGAGAAGTCCCCACTGGGCCATCTACCGCGACAAACCCTTTTTGGGTCAGCATCTGGCTAATAGTTGCTTACTTAAAAACATTAAAGTAGCAGTTATGAGCAAGAGGCTCGGTCTACCATCAAGACCTATATAGGCGTCTGATAGGCCTCTAGGTAAATCCTCATAACAAATGGGATCAATTAATGCTAGCTGCAGCTTGCCTGATGTGGATACGTCTCATCTCTAATCCTTACCATTAAAAGCCACCATCGCTGCTCTCATTCTCACAAACATGGAGGCTCTCATAGATATATTTCAAGCAGGGATGCTGCCGCCTCTCCACCCCCTTCTTCAATGTGGAGAGAAAGTAATCGGTAGCCCACACATCAGAAACTGTGGTATCTGGCTGTGCTCTCACCTGGCAGGTTAAGGAGGACAGAGCTGATCACAACGAGGGTTTCTTTACTGCTGGCAATCTGGGACAATAAGCCGTTTCTATTCATCTACCAAGGAAGAGAGTCGCACAAGGGACTAAGATCTATGTATCTATCTTATAGCCTCATAGATTTTAAGGCCAGAAGGAACCATCATGATCCATCTAATCTGACCTCCTGCACATTGCAGGCCACAGAACCTTGCTCACCCACTCCTGTAATAGGCCCATAACCTCTGGCTGAGTTACTGAAGTCCTCAAATCTTAATTTAAAGAATTCAAATGACAGAGAATTCACCAGTTAGTCTAATTCAAACCAGTAAGTGACCCATGCTTCAGAGGAAGGTGACCCCCTGTGACAATGCGGTTCTGGCGGAACCCAACTGAGAGTGCCAACTCAGGACAAATTGCTCAAATAGGGCAGTTACAGCCCTAGGCTGGGGTTTTTTTCCACCTCTAAGGGAAACCAAACCATCCAGACTAGGAGGACTTCGGTCTCACCCCACTGGCTAACCGCAAGTCTCACAAGCAATCTCCTTAGACGCTCCAGTTTCCCAGTATTACCACCAGTGCCACTCGTTATGGGGACAAATGGTTATGGAAACCAATACCCCAGTAAAAGAAAAAGGTTCTCCTGATCCCAAAGGACCAAGCCCCAGACCTATATAGACAGCATAATTATAACCAGTAAACCATAACCTTGTCTTAGACACCCCATTTGACCCCCTTTATACAAGATTTGGGTGCCACTAGAGGACCTTGGTTGCAACAATGATCTATACGGTCCCAGATTATATCAATAACGTCACACCCCACCCCCCGGGTCTCAGTCCATTTGACATGGGGGAAAATTCCTTCCTGACCCCAAATACAGTGATCACTCTTAGACCCTGAGCATGTTGGTGAGACCCACCAGCCAGAAATCCAAGAAAGAATTCTCTGTAATAACTCAGCCTTCAGCCACCTGCTCCTTTGGTATTGCAAAGGTTGGGCACCCAGGTTTTAACATTCGTCACAAGCCTCCATATGCTAAAGCACAAGGCAGTTTCTAAACCAAGCCTGTTAGATTCAGTGGCATCAGACAGGGTTTCTTTTCCCCCCTCATAAGCGCCATGCTATCTTTTGCAGAACATCAGAACAATCAAGCTTTTCAGAGAACTGATTTGCATTCTGTCTCGCTGCATTGCCAGGGTCACTCCGGGTATGTCTACACTGCAATTAAACAGCCTGGCAGTAATTAACTGTTGGCACGGGACAGCCCACGGGTGTCTAATTGCATAGTAGCCCTTGCCTCTGTGCTGGCTGCCTCAGTGAAAGGAGAAGCCTGGCTTTCATTGGGGGAGGAGGGCTCTTATTTAAGTCACATCAAAGGAAGAGCAAAATCTTTGGGTCCAACTCGCCTTTCAGTTATAAATCAGGAGTCACTCCTTGGAAGCCAATGGAGTTACACCAGCAAGAAACTGGTCAGAGAGAATTAGATCCTTGGAGTGCACCGTCCTTTCTTCTGAAGGCGGTAAGTGCTAGGTTATAGCTTTGCCACAAGCCGTGCTTTTGGGTCAGTGTTTGGTGCTGCACTGGGAAGAAATGTATCTCAGAGAGGTACAAAGAGGGGTAGAAATTGGCTAGTGATCCCTGCCAGAAGCAAGTGTTTATTATTCCTTCTGCAATTTCTCGTTGGAGTCTCATCAACTTCTGCACCCCCCTGCTTGAGGACTGACCAATCACCTTACCTTGCATGTCTCAGGCCAAAATCTGAGTAGAATTTGCACGTGTGTAGGGGCGCAGCCTGCCTCACAGTCTAGTCCTATATGCTTAGTTTCCAGCTGGTTAGATTAGTGATGACTAATGAATAAGAATTATACCCGAGGGCAATTATGCCTAACAAACTTGGAGGGAGCAGTGAGCCTTTGTGATCCGTGCAGTTATATAGGCTCTGATCCATCACCACAGCCAGCCCCAGACAGTGTGATGTAGCTATCTGTTTTTTGTGCACTGCCCCTTTAAAGTTTCCAAGGAATCCACCTGCCTGTCTCCTTTGAAGACAGGGTCTGAAGAGCCAAGCTAGTTCAAGATGGCAGCTGCTACGGAGTGATCGGCATAACCCACACTAGGGGACGTGCGGGTCTTTGTCTTCCCCTGCTCGTCGGAGCATTTAGGCAGTTTGCGTCTGTTATGGCTTCCAGCTAAACAAGCATTTAAGCCTTTAGTTCAAATGATAACAGCTCATATTATTAACTCTGCAGATTCAAACCCAGATTTGGGCCCAAGCAGCGTCAGTTACCATCACACCCATGGCGATCTTTCAGAGAGATTTTACATTTGTTCTTTCTTGTTTTGTCTGGCCGAAATAAGTTACTCGAGACCAAAAGCGTCCAGTTGCATTTTGTGTATGAGGAAAATAAAGCACAGCGCAGCAGCTCATATTCCTCCTCCTCCCAGTCTGAATCCTGGCGCCAGTGAGCTACTACAGAATTAAAATGCATTATTAAGTTTAAACATCTTTTCAGAAAGGTCATTTCCCAGTCTCTGCCGGTTCCTACCTTGCTATCTCAGAAACTCCACGGGGCTGGGATTTATTATCCTGATGATAATGGTGTGCTTCATTTTCTCCATTCTGTCAATTTTTTACTCTTTTCATTATTCCTAGTATGGCTAGAAGTGACTCGAGATGATGAGTTGATTGTTATGCCTTTTGAATGAAAGTCACTATGTGGTCCCTTTTCTCAACTGCCTTCGCCCCATGACATTATTTCTGGGGGGGAGATGAGATGTTACGTCTCAAAGAATTTCACCCTGGTGGAAAATGCCAGCAATTTTAAATAAATACATTCTCTGAGATGTTACATTACCCTGCAGAGCTAGTGCACAGCAGAGATAAAATGGCTTTCCAGAACTGATTTTGCTTCCCCGCAAGCCAAATGGAATATCAAAGCCCACATTTAAAAGGAACCATTAGGAAAAAGGTTATACAGAATGTTATCAACAGAAAGGTGTTGTAAATGAAATGGAAATGATTGCCTGAGAAATCGTTTTCTTTGCTACCGAGAGGCCAACAACAATAAATAATAGAGCTGAAAACTGAGATTCCTGCTCTGATGTCAGGATATTTTCTGTTTACATTATTTTAAAATAAAAGATCAAAGTATAAATCAAATATAACCTCCCACCTAAGTAATATGTTTGCTGTTAAGTCAATCATTAAAACAGTGGGTCTCACCTAAGCCGGTGTACGTTGGCGTTGTTCTCTTAAAGTCAATGAAGCTGCACATGTAACGCTAACAAACCCCGGTCATCGGCAGGCGGGATTGAACCTGGGACTTCTGGAGCTTAGTGCATGAGTCTCTACCACATGTGCTAAAAGCCAACGGGCTGTTAGCTAAGGCTAGAGAGCAAACTCATTAATTTCTCTCTCTAAGTGGTCTCGGTGCCACTAGATGGGACAGAACACCACACCCAGGAGGAGTGTGGGTTAATCACACATTTATACCGGCTGAGAATCTGGCCCCATACGTGTAAAGAGAAATACAGACCTAGGCAAACGTATAGAAACATAATAGAAACCTGCAATGATGATTACACTTTATTTGTATTACGGTAGTGCCTCGGATCCCCAGACAAGATCAGGACCTCATGGTGCTAGGTGCTGTACGGATACAGAGACAGCCCCTGCACTGAAGAGCTTATCTAGTCCTTTTGTAAATATTGGGGCTGCTCAATGCTGGAGTACACCAAACCCCCAGGTGCCAGTAGCATGCCAGGGGCACCAAGCCTTGGAGGCAAGAACTGCAGGTGCTCCTGCATCTAGGCCTCGTCGATGCTCGCCCGGGGAAGTCTCCATAACCACACCGACACACGGCTAAGGGAAAGGGTATTTTGCTAGGGCTGGCGGGAAAGGGGGAGGTTGCAGATACCCTAGGGGCAGAGGCTTACGCAGTTACAGTTCAAGGTGAGCCATAGCAGTAAATGTTCGGGTCCCTGGGGAGTCCAATTGAGAGTCAGGGCTCTTCAGGGCTACTGCTTGGGGTGTCCTCTCCAGCCCAGTCACTATTAGATTGAGCGTTTCCCAGCCCGGCTTAGTCAGGGTCTCTCATTGGGGCCCCTCTGCACTGGCTCCCTGCCCAGCTGCTTCTGCTCCTCCATACGTCTCACACAGAACTGGTCCCATCTGTAATATCCGGCAGCCACAGCATGTTCCACACGCAGCTCTGCACACGGTACCTAGGGAGTCTTCCTCCATCCAGCTTCCTGCAGCTCCGGGCTAGCCATCAGACTGCTTCCTAACAGAGACCAGCCGCTTCCTGGTCCAGGACCTTTCCTCTGGCCTGGCCAGGGAAAGGAGAGGGCAGTGGGGAAGGGACTGATGGCATTTGGGAGTCATAGGCCTCTGCTTAGCAAATCCATCACACTTTTCATCTGAGGTTGGCAGATAACACTATAAATAGGCTTGGAAGAATTAGATTTTTATCAGTAAATATAGATAAACGTTGATTTCACCAGACACATTGTGTAGCAGGAGAACCGGAAGCTCCCTAGAAGTGGGGGTCCACCGTTGCCTGGACCGTGGCCCCACCCCCTGCTGGGCTCCCCAGAAGCCCCACCTGTGCTCCGCCCCTGCTACCGAGACCCTGCTGTCACTTGGCCTCTTCCCCCTGAGGCTCCTCCAACTGCTTGCTCCTCTCTGCCTCTCCCCTGCATTGCTCGCCCTTAAGGCAGGTAAACAGTGATGTGGCCAGGGCCACCTGGCCCCCCGATGTGAGACTTTCTGGGGGTGTCCAGAACTATGGTTGTCCTTGTTAATCCTCTGCTGTAGCCAAAGAGATTTGTTTGGTGTTAAACTGAGTGACAGCTCTCGGTCACCCCTGCTTGCTAGCGCGTCCGACAAGCTCTTTAGGACTGCACCATTCCTTTGTGCCTTGCAGGTAACACTTGATACACCCTGGTCCCCAATCTCCCTGGAAGAGTGTTCATCTGCAGCACCCATCCCTGGTCACAGAAATGACCAAATTTGCTGTGCACACACCAGCCTGTTGGGCCTGCTGAGGTTTCACACATTTATTGGTCCTACAAAACCCGGTAACTCTTGGGCACCATCTACCGGCACGTTATCTATTACCTATTAATGGATATACAGCCGTAGGGCACGCTCAGAACAGTCGGCTGCACCCCCAGCTGTGGTTCTGAGCTATGCAGCGTAGGCTGTGAGCTGGCTGTTTCCTGGAACTTCTTGGGTTAACAGACTTTGTTATTCATACCACTAGACCCACCCAGGGCTGTTACTACAGAAAGGTTAAATGTTTCGACTTAGGTCACACAGTGATTCCATGACCGAGCTAGGAGCTAGTGTAACCTTTGGGGGAGCTAGTGTTCACTAAATTGCCCTTCTCCAGTTCCCATAAAAACCCTCAACTCCCGTAGAAAAGCAACTGGAGACTCAGAATTCAGTCTCTAAGGATTTTCAGCAAGGCTTGCACAGGGTCAACTTCCCCACATTCAAGTCCCAAAAGGAACGAAAATAATGAATTTACTTAAGTAACAACTTTAAAAAATCTTATGATAAAGACTGCTTAGACTGTCGGTCCTTCATCAGTTAAGACTGAGCCGATCACAACACGTCTTCCAATCTTCTCTCGCTCTGGCCATCCTTCGCCATGTTTGTCCATATCTCCTTATTAAGAAATCATCCCACCTCTTTGGAGGCCGACCGCGTGGCCGTTTCAGTTCTCGCGGATACCACTCAGATATAGCTGCAGTCCATCTGTTGTCACTGAGTTGGGCCACATGTCCCGCCCACCGCATTTTGCTGAGCCTGCTTTCGACAACAACATCTCGGACTCCAGACTGCTGCCTAATTATTTCATTGGGGATGCGATCGCGGAGCAAAATGCCCAAAAATGTTCGTTCCATTGCCCTCTGTGTGACAGACAGTTGATGTTCTTCAGTCTTCATCACGACCATGTTTCGCTGCCATATAGCATCGCTGGAAGCACGGTCGAGTTAAAAAGATTCGCACGAGTTGTTTTGCTGATCTTTCCTTGGAGGATGTCCCTGATGTTGTTGAATGTGCACCATCCAGCTTTTTTTCTGCGCGACAGTTCACCTTTCTGATCGTGGCGCATGTTGACTTCCTGGCCCAAATAAACGTATTTGTCGACCTCTTGGATCTGCTCTCCTCCAAGAGTTATTTGGGTTCTTGGCAGAACAGCCGATCTCATATATTTCATTTTCGACGGGTTCATTTTTAATCCGACTGGACTACTTTTCGCGTTCAGTTCTTTAAGCATTCTCTCAAGCTGGACTATGATAAAGAAACGTAATAAATTATAATAATTTAATGTTTACAACATGACATGGCTATTTTATAATCCATAGACATTGTCTTCACAGTTATACATAAACATAAATAAAGAAAACAAATTAAATCTAAACAGGTCAGTCCCCACAGAAACACCATGAGAAGAAACTCAGAGTTCCCCACAGCTCAGGCTGAGTTCACTTGAGTCTCATTTAGAGTCTTTGATCACCCAGTCTACAGTCTGCTGAGTCCCTGATCTACATTACAGAGTTTTGTCAACTAAAGTTATGTCGAACTCAAAAAGCTCTATAATAAAAATCAGCATTGCATGTTCACACTCGCTCCCTCTGTCGGCAGTGTGAGCAACGCACTGTGGGTACCTATCCCACAGTCCAGCTCGACACTTTCTGCCTCTAGGTCTTGTGGGAAGGCAGAGCAGATCGCAGCACATCTTGGCACTGGGTTCAATGTCCCATGATGCATTGCTTTCCGTCCCAGCATTCCATGGGCTTCCGGCTTTCTTTTGCGGCATTTTTCAACGGCCCTCGTTTGCTGTGCACCCCGGCATCTTTGTGTGAAGGGATGCAACATTTCCCCTCCACTTGCTTTTAAGAATCTTCAGTTGGAATCCATGCAGACTCGTCCTTTGCTGAAATCACTGTGAGCACCGATGCAAAGTTGTGTTAACATCACGGTGGTTAACCCAAACTATGTTCCAACCTGGCCCAATGTTCTACTGAAGCCCTGAGAGAGTCGATACAGTTTGCCAACCTTTTGAAGGAACCTGGGATGACTTAAGAGTTTGCACAGTGTGTGCTTTTGCAAGGTTTGATGCAAGAGCCGGGTGGAAAACATTTGAGAATGAGTATTGCTTTGAATTGTTTTACTCCCTCAAACCCCAAAACTCAAAGTGAAACTCAGTATCTCTGGGTGGATCAAAACCAAAGGCAATGCTCAAAGGAAGCATAAAGGAAGAGTTTTGGACAACTCTAGTTAGTGTTATGGTAATACTGGTGGCAGGTGGATGAGCTGAGATGGGAATGAAGTGAAACGGAGTCTCTATAACTCTTTTGAGTATGTGCTAGAAAAAGGGGTGGGCAAACTATGGCCCGGGGGCCGCATCCAGCCCTTCAGACGTTTTAATCCAGCCCTCAAACTCCCGCCACGGAGCGGGGTCTGGGGCTCTCCCTAGTCTGGCGCTCCAGCCGGGGAGAAGTGTCGAGGGCTTATCTCACTCTGTGCGGCTTTCAGACGCAGCGGCATGTCCCCCCTCCAACTCCTACATGTAGCGGCAGCCAGGGGGCTCCGCACGCTGCCCCTGCCCCAAGTGCTGCCCCTGCAGCTCCCATTGGCCAGAAACCGCAGCCAATGGGAGCTGCAGGGGCAGCGCCTGCGGATGGGGCAGTGCGCAGAGGTGACACGCCGCTGCTTCTGGGAGCTGCTTAAGTGCCGCCTGGAGCCTGTACCCCTGAACCCCGCCTGTGCCCCAACCCTCGCCCCAGCCCTGATCCCCCTCCCTCCCTCCCTCCGAACCCCTTTGTCCCAGCCCAGAGCACTTTCCTGCATCCCCAACCCCTCATTCCCAGCCCCACCCAGAGCCCTCACCCCCAGCCGGAGCCCTCACCCCCCCACACCCCAACCCCCAATTTCATGAGCATTCATGGACCGCCATACAATTTCCATACCCAGATGTGGTCCTCGGGCCAAAAAGTTTGCCCACCCCTGTGCTAGAAGGACTGGGAGTTGGATTCCAGAAACTTATCTGGGCCTGACTATAAACAACTTGGAGCCATGTTGGTCCCAGGATATTAGAGAGACAAGGTGGGTGAGGTAATGTCTTTTACTGGACCAACTTCCGTTGGTGAGAGAGACAAGCTTTTGAGCTACACAGAGCTTTTCTTCAGGTCTGGGAAACATATACAGAGTGTCACAGCTAAATACAAGGTGGACCAGATATAGGCAGTTGGCTGATGTATCACTTGTTTAATATCTCTTGCTGCTAGGGACTAGACACAGTAAGATGTCCAAGTTTTAGGTCATGTGGTTTCCAGAAGGTCAGTGCTCAGCAACATTCCCACACCCAGAATGCTACATTTCTGGAAATGGCTGCCCCAGACATGTAAATCAATTCTGTCTGTCTCGGGGCCCATATTCATCATTGGCGGTGATGGATAGTGCAGCATTAGATTTCCTTTAAACAAGTGATTGATAACAAGCATAAATGTGAGAGCTCTCGTTTCTCGTGCCGCTCAGGAAATGAGTCATCACCACTCTGCCGCGCATTTGCCTCACTATCAAGGAGTTGGTGTTTTAGCAATGGATGATATTGAAGGAAAATTTACATGTTGATTTGTGAGAGTCCTGCCATCACAGCTCCCTTTTAATCAACTTCCCCTTGTCATATCAACCTGTTGCATACCTGTCAATACTTTGGGGAGAAAATGAGTCTGCCAAAACTATCCTTAGCTGGTCATCGCTGAGGACAAGTGATGTGTCAACCCTTCCCTGCCAAAGCTGGGAACATTTTCAGTGATTTATTATGGGAGCGGCTAGAGGACTCAACCAAGATCAAACACAGAGACAGTCCCTGCCTCTAAATACTTCCCAACTGAATACACAAAACGTGTGACATCCAACACCGGGGAATTCTCTACACTTTCTACAGGACCTCGTCTTGACAAATAAAGAGGAACTGATCACAGAACTAAAAATTAATGGTAACTTAAGTGCAACATTTATAATGTTCAAACAGAATGAAGTCCAGACCAGTGATATATATACTTGGTGCTTTAAAAAGGGCTAATTTCACAAAGTGGAAAACAATTATGAGACAAATCAGATAATTTGGAATTGTTTAAGAACATTTTACTAGATGCCCCAAAAGCCACAATCCCACAATTGAGGAAGAAGGCCATGTTGGTTAAAAAACTGACCTGGTTTAGAGGAGTCACGAAGGAAGCTATATAACAAATTAAAGAAAGGGGAAATTGATAGTAATGAATATAAATCAGAAGCTAGGAACTATAGGAACTATAGAAAATTGATAAGAGAAGCAAAGAGACACAAGGAAAAATCTATGGCCATTATAGTTAAGAACAATAAGAAGGAGTTTTTTAAGTATATTTGGAACAAAAGAAATCCTAGCAATGGTATTACTAGTGGAAATGGTAGAATTATCAATAATAATGCAGAAAAGGCAGACTCATTCAACAAGTATTTCTGTTCTGTATTTGGGGAAAAATATGATATAGTAATATAATATGATAATACTCTTTCCATTGCACTCATGTCTCAAGAGGATGTTAAGCAGCAGCTAGTAAAGTTAGATATTTTAAAATTGGCAGGTCCAGATAACTTGCATCCAAGAGTTTTAAAAGAGCTGGCTGAGGCACTCAATGGACCATTAATGTTGATTTTCAGTAAGTTTTGGAACACCGGAGAAGTTTTAGAAGATCAGAAGAAAGCTAAAGTTTTGCCAATATTTAAAAAGGGAAAACAGGATGACCTGGTAATTATAGGCCAGTTAGTCTGATATCAATCTCTGGCAAGATAATGAAGCAGCTATTTAACCTTTTTTATTAATGACCTCGAAGGAGATCTAAAATCCTCACTGGGAGTTTTCATATGACATTATTCACCACATGTGGTAAATAATGGAGAGACCTGTCCTCTTCAGTATTCGATTTTTTCCCCTAAAAGATACACTCTAGGAATGCTTTTGGGGACGTTCTCTGGCCTGTGTTATGCAGGAGGTCAGACTAGATCAGGGGCAGGCAACCTATGGCATGCGTGCCAAAGGCGGCACACGAGCTGATTTTCAGTGGCACTCACACTGCCCAGGTCCTGGCCACCGATCCGAGGGGCTCTGCATTTTAATTTAATTTTAAATGAAGCTTCTTAAACATTTTAAAAACCTTATTTACTTTACATACAACAATAGTGCAGTTATATATTATAGACTTATAGAAAGAGACCTTCTAAAAACGTTAAAATGTATTACCGGCATGCGAAACCTTAAATCAGAGTGAATAAATGAAGACTCGGCACATCACTTCTGAAAGGGTGTCGACCTCTGGACTAGACGATCACCATGGTCCCTTCTAGCCTTGGAATCTATGAATCTCTGAAGCTGGAGAAAGGAAGATAGAAAACTGAGGCCCAGAGATGTTAAATGATTTTCCCAAGGTCACACAGAAATTCTGCAGCAGAACTAGGAACTGAACTCACATCTTTTGAGGCCCCAGCCTGTGTCTTAACCAGAAGACTCTCTTTCCTCTCTAAAGATGCTGGTGGCATCTAGGAACAACAATCAGACCATTGATTTAAAGTGTTGTATAAAGACAATGCTGTATAAAAATCATAACAACCTGCATTCCTTTCCTCTTGTCTTCTGTACCTGGTGCAGTTTTTCTTCAGTCTCTCTTTCCTACTATATGGTGTCCTTTTTCTGTGATGCCGGCAAACCAGGTGCTAGCTCTTGCCAAGGCTTTAGCTCTCAACCGAGCACTGACAAATTCATTGCTGGAAATCAGTCTGTTTCACCTGTGTGTTAGTAGGGTTAAGATGGGTATTGAACTTATAACAATGTGTTTAGTATTTAGACTTTATGACATGCTTGTAAATTGCAGCATGCATTAATCTCACTTATACTGTCTTTATTATGTGCTGTAAGGTAATATTTAAGTTCAGGAGGGATTATCTCCTGCTCCTCAAGAAGGCTATCAAAAGGAAAGGGGCCATGGAGAGACATCACAATACAAAGACTTTATTAACTGCTCCTTCACACCCATGAAGAGGCTACAGTGCAAAAGGGCTCATTCCATCAACTTGAATTCTGGAAGAAGGAAATAAAGATAGTGAAGAAGAAAATTTTTCATCTCTTTTGCTGTTTGGACTTTCATAGGGCTGAAGTCATGAAACAGCAGCAGAGATCCCCAGGGTCAACCTGGGTTAGCCCTAAAAGATATGCAGTGCTCACAGATTGCTACAACTCTGTCACCTTTTGGAACCATAGACTGTAACTCATTTGTGTATGTATGTTTGCCAGCTTTAACCTGTGAGTAACTCTCTCATTTCTTTTTCCTAGTTAATAAATCCTTAGTTAGTTTACTATAAGATTGGCTACAAGCATTGTCTTTGGTGTGAGATCTGAGGTACAAGACACTAAGCTGGGGGGAGAGGTAGACACGCTGGAGGGTAGGGATAGGGTCCAGAGTGACCTAGACAAATTGGAGGATTGGGCCAAAAGAAATCTGATGAGATTCCACAAGGACAAGTGCAGAGTCCTGCACTTAGGAAGGAAGAATCCCATGCACTGCTACAGGCTAGGGACCAACTGGCTAAGCAGCAGTTCTGCAGAAAAGGACCTGGGGATTATAGTGGATGAGAAGCTGGATATGAGTCAGCAGTGTGTCCTTGTTGCCAAGAAGGCCAACCACATACTGGGCTGTATTAGTAGGAGCACTGCCAGTAGATCAAGAGAAGTGATTATTCTCCTCTATTTGGCACTGGTGAGGCCACACCTGGAGTATTGTGTCCAGTTTTGGTCTCCCCACTACAGAAGGGATGTGGACAAATTGGAGAGAGTCCAGCGGAGGGCAACGAAAATGATTAGGGGGCTGGGGCACATGACTTACGAGGAGAGGCTGAGGGAACTGGGGTTATTTAGTCTGCAGAAGAGAAGAGTGAGGGGAGATTTGACAGCAGCCTTCAACTACCTGAAGGGGGTTCCAAAGAGGATGGAGCTTGTCTGTTCTCAGTGGTAGCAGACGACAGAATAAGAAGCAATGGTCTCAAGTTGCAGTGGGGGAGGTCTAGGTTGGATATTAGGAAACACTCGTTCACTAGGAGTGTGGTGAAGCACTGGAATGGGTTACCTAGGGAGGTGGTGGAATCTCCATCCTTAGAGGTTTTTAAGGCCTAGTTTGACAAAGCCCTGGCTGGGATGATTTAGTTGGTGTTGGTCCTGCTTTGAGCAGGGGATTGGACTAGATGACCTCCTGAGGTCTCTTCCAACCCTGATATTCTATGATTCTAAGTTGACCTAGGTAAGTGACTGATCTCTTGGGACTGGAAGCAACTGGAATCTTTTGTGATCTTTGGTGTATAGCAACCAACTAAGTCCAGCTTGCCCAGGTGGCAAAACAGAGGGGAATGCCCAAGGGGACTGTCTGTGACTTCGTGGTAAGACTGTTAGAGTGCTTCAGGAGTTGACATTTGTTACCGGGTTGGTGAAATCTAATTGTAGCACATACAACCAGTTTGAGGTCTCCACCCTGCTTCTTGACCCCCTGCCCTGAGGCTGGCACTCACAGTCGTGGGCCACTCCAGACAGCGTGACAATTTCTATTTATTGTTTCTTCCTTATTTTGCCTTTATCCCCATCTAGATTTTGCTGTCAGCATTTCCCTTCTCTCCTCCTTTCCTCTGAGTAGCCCGATCTCTACCCACCATTCCGTCTCCTCTTCTGTTTTCTACTAACCCTTAGTCCTCTTGCTCTCTCCCCACCCCCAAGTACTACCTCCCACCCTTTAGTCCTCTCCCCATCTTCTCTCCTGTCCTTTCAGGCCTGGGACTGGAGAGCAGGATCTGCTCAGAAGGACGCAGGTGGGGAGAACATTTCAGAGGGCGAGTGGGTGAATATGCAGGCATGGGTGAGTTGACCCAGCTTGCGTATCATGACCAAATCCCTTTGCTTTACAGCTCTACCTTCCAGTTGTAGCCAGAAAGTTTCCTTGGGTGGAGATTTCTAATTCACCCCACCCCCAAGCCAATCTGTACTTCATGAATATATAGATGGACACTCCCTGATCAATCAAACCATCCATCTATCAAGCGTCTGTCACCATGGTGTCTAAGGATCATTCAAGGTTTAAAACCAGTGGAGCACCATCCAAAGGGTGGTTTCATGGGGCAGGGGAGGTGGGAGTGAGGCATCTCTTGGGGGGAGGGATAGCTCAGTGGTTTGAGCATTGGCCTGCTAAACCCAGGGTTGTGAGTTCAATTCTTGAGGGGGCCATCTGGGGCATAAATCAGTACTTGGTCCTGCTAGTGAAGGCAGGGGGCTGGACTTGATGACCTTTCAAGGTCCCTTCCAGTTCTAGGAGATGGGATGGGATATATCTCATTTTCTGTCCTACTCTAGGTGCCTCCAGGGGTCCTAATTTGAGTGCAATGTTAGCTCTCCATCCTGCTTGAAGGTATAGTCCTAATTCCTTCTATTGTGCGTGGGCCTCATTTTTTCTGCTTGATCCCCTCCCCTTAAAGTGAGCAGCCATCATCAGTGCCTAGATAGGACAACAGTTGCTCTATAGCCACTTACATTAAATAGAGGCGTGCTGCTTTCAGTGGGGAGGGTGAACAGTGTTGGAGACCCTCAGAGTTGGGCTGGATGACCTGGTCCTTTTCTCCCTACATTATTTGCGGTGTTATTGCCTGCCAGGTTACTGCTACGGAACCACAAATAAACTGGTGGGGATGTTTTATATTGAACTCCCAGCATCCATTAGTCTGCAGTGATTTTACACACATGCCCATTGATCCTGCAAACCCCATCCTTGTGCGGTAAAGAAAACAGCCCCCTCACTAGCCGATCCCAGAGTGAGTTTTCAGCACATTCCTGAATCAAGCTACCCTGCTTTTCTTGTCTTTTCTGGCCTGGCCTCTCCCCTCTTTGAATTTCCCCATCAGTCTGACTGAGGAGGAAATGTCCAGATTTAAAGGATCTCTGACCCCACCCCTCACAACCTCCACCAATCACAGTGCTTAGTCTGCTTCCTACAAGCTCCCGTTGGCCCTGGGAAAGTGATCAGGCCTTTCTCCAGGTGCCTAGGATCAGGGTCCCTGATACACATAATGAGCATGTAGGTTCATTACTGAAGTGATTTAAAGGACGAAGCGTGAAGATTCCTGTCCAGATTCTGTCTCAGGTATTTCTAAGGTGCCTATGCAACTTGGGACAGAAGTGCCTTGATATGTGCCTAGCCATGTCACACCAGTGCGTACTTTGGCCTATCCACAGACTGACCCATGGCCTCCGTTCTGTGAATATCAGATTCAAAGTAGGATTCAAATCTTGCCCTTGCTGAAGGGAGAGAGGGCCAGGTAGTGCAGTCTCTGTGGCCCGGATCCACAAAGGAACTTGGGTGCTGTGACCCTGAGCATTGCAATGCCTAACTTTTTAGGCACCTAGAAAATCACAGGAACAACACTGTGACCCACTAAGCCCGTGCTAGGCGCCCAGACTCTCTATACAATGCATGGGGAGAAAGAGAGGTGCCTGAGAATGTGACCCACAAAAGACAGCACGATAGGAAGGGAACTGCCTAAGCTAGCCAACTGGAGAAGCCAAAGAGAGGGGTTTGTCCTAAGCCCTGCCCCACTCTCAGAGATAGGTGCTGAAGTCTGGGCTATGGGGATGTGCCTATCTCTGCTTATGATCCATGCATGGGAACCCCTCCTGCAGTCCGGTGGCTTAGGCACCTAGGCCGTGTCCATGAAAATGAATTAGGCACCTGCCTCACGCCCCACAGAACAGCTGGAGGGGGTCGCCTTGCAGCCTTTAGCCCAGTGGTTAGCGCAATCACCGGGGAGGTGGGAGAGCTGGGTTTAATTCCTCCCTCTGCCTGAGCGGGGAGAAAGGATTCAGACCCGGGTCTGCCACTTTTCAGGAGCGTGCTCTAACCACTGGGCTATGGGCACCCGGCCAGCAGCCACTGCTCTCCACTCTGCCTTCAGAGCTGGGTGGCAGTATATGTACTTGTGGGTGTGGGTGTAAATGACTACGGACACAAAGAATTGGGGTCCGATCAAATAAGTTTGAGAATCACTGCCTTAGAAGCTCTGGGCCCAAGTACCTGGCATCAGTGAACTGAACACCAGCTAAGGGTGCTATGAAAGTCACGCAGCCAGCAGCAGCTCTGCCTCAGACACATCTGCATGGCCGATCTCTTTCGGATGAGAAATGCTCTCGAGAGCGGCTCTAACCCCACCCCTGGGGCTGCCGCTCCACTTGCTGATGCTGCTGAGTGAGTCTGGCTCAAGAAAGCGGCAAAGCGACATTTTCTGTGTGTCTCCTGCCAGTGCAAGCAGCAAGAAAGAGCAGGGAGAGAGAGTGAGCGTGAAAGAGAGCTTTTTGAAAAGCTAATATACAGGCACAGCGCGAAGCAAAGTATTGTCTCTATCGCTGACACCAGTTTAGTTTCAGGAAAAGTGGCTTTTTGTCCAAATGGAGTTTGGGCCACAACATTTTCCATTTTTGTCAAAATAAATCCAAACTCAGACGTCTGTTGACTTTCAGTTGCTGTTAATAAAACCAAAACCAAACAAACAAATGTGCGTTTTATGTTTGATTTTTTTTTTTGGCTGAAAAATGCCAGGAAAAACATAGGAAAAAATGTAATGTTTTCTCATATTATTATATATTTTGCAGAATATAAAATACATTTTCCAACCAGCACTTGTGATCATGTAAAA
Organism: Terrapene triunguis; assembly: GCF_002925995.2. Taxonomy (NCBI): domain Eukaryota; kingdom Metazoa; phylum Chordata; order Testudines; family Emydidae; genus Terrapene; species Terrapene triunguis. Next base: position 5,846,961 of record NW_020664419.1, read on the forward strand.
TCCCTGGGGCAACTACCCCAATTGCTTCTATGGAATAGTAACATTAGTTAGGAGAGTATTTAATGTCTTTCTGACTGTCTTCTGACGTGATGTAGTAGCTGAAAACCAAGAGGATCAGCCAGCACCATATGACCAGCAAGTCCTCCTCGGAACACCAGCAGATATGCTCCATGGCCCATAGCTGGGACCACTGATCCAGCATGATGTACACCACAAACTAATTTAGCCCACTCTGGATGTGCTGAAGGGGAGTCAGGGCCCCCGCACGCCAAAGCACCTGTGTAGAAGCTGTCCATGGTTTGGTTGTTAATACATCTGCAATTGATTTTGGTCCTGATTCTACCACCCTTACTCTCATTGAGCAGTACCTTAACTCAATGAGACAACTGACACAGGGCTAGGCTGTGAACCTCCTTCCTCCTCTTACTCATGTTGGTGAGCAATTACTCCCGTGAGTAGCTCCATTGACAAGAATGGGGCTGCTCATGTGAGTAACTGAGTGGGGGAATCACATTTTGGCCCCACTCAGCAGGGGTAAGATTAGTAGAATCTAGCTCCAAATCAATTGTGGGTGCAAATCTGGGTTCCTGCCCCTCTCACGACCTGAGCTGAGACCATAGTTGAATTGCGGGTGCAAAAACGTGGCTTACATTTAGACCTGACGCCTGGGAGGCCATCATTGTGGATATACACACGCCACTCCTTTCACCTGGAGCCAAAGGCAGGATTCGGCCCCCTAATGAAAGACCAACCAAGCCCTTGTAAGACCTGGATGAAACCGTTTGCAATAAAACATGCCCCTCTCCGAAGAAGATTTTGCACCTGCTTTGGAGGAGTTAGGTTTAGCTGAAAACATCAGCAAGGGGCTGAGTTTTTGTCAGCTTCCACACAGACGCTTCGCGTTCAGCCCAAGTTGGCTCCTATCTCACAGCAGATTTCACCACAGGAAAGCGAGTGTCGCTTCCCACGTCACTCTCTGTGCACCACAGACACCTCCTGGCAAGGAGAGACCAGCATTTCAGCCCATCGCTCTGGCGAGATGTGCAGCGTTCATGTTCTCGCAGCGTAGAGGGCCCCCATGCTTCGGGCCTTTGGTTTTCAAAATGATGACACTTGGGGCCAGACGCAGACCCCTCTTCTTGCAGTCAGAGTCAAAAGCACAGTGTGCAGTAAGTGAAATGGGGGGGGTGTTTTGGCAGTTATTCAAACGTATTTCCCTTGCGAATCACCCACCTCCTCTGCAGCTTGGCAGTCTGGGATGATGTCTAGGAGCAGTTCTGGCCAGCGGGGTGTTAAAAGCTTGTGGTGCTCAGCCACCAAACCACAGAGGATGATTCAGCAACTCAAATTATCTCACTTCCTTAGGCTGCTCCCTTTGGCTATGCTTGCGAGAGGGTGACACATGAACCTATGTCCTTGTATGGACGATAACCCAGCTGGATGTTAACAGATACTTAATTTAGCCTGCATTAATTACAGACAAATCCAGCCTGAGTAACTGGGCTGGACGTTGGGGATCTCTCCCTCCAGGCTGTGGAATGGGAACAAAACCATTCGAGGGGCATTACTGCAGCATCTCAGCTGGAGTAACCCCCCGCAGGCCTTGTGCACACCGCTGGGTAAGAGTTGCACTGTCAAAGATGGCCTGGCTGGACGAGCTGTCAGAACTTTTCAATTTGTATCTGCTACACCGGGCTTGATTCTGCTCTCACTTACGCCAGTGAAAACAGGGGGAATGCCACTGGAAACAAGGCGGTTACACTAGTGTAACTGGTTACGCTGGTGGAAGAACCAGGCTCTGTGATTTGTTGACTCTTTCCCTCAGATTAACGACAACGGAGCAGTGACCAGATCAGTCAGCTGGATGGGGGTAAATCTTCGGCCGTTTGCTCATTTCTCAGGACAAGTGGAAGGATATGTTTTTGGCCTCTGGCACCCCTTACCACTGACCTGGTTCCATTAGTACCATTGTCTATTGTGGGCTAACGTCGTAACAAAAGCCTCCAAAACGTCAGTGGCCCCCTGAAGGAAACTGGTTTCATCTCATATGTTTTGACTTCCTGCATTTTCTTGGTGAGCTTCTCGAGGAGGCCACCATATTACAACTTACCTAGGTATGCAGGATCCCTGGGTCTTCCCTCCCTTTGTGGTTCAGGAATCAGAGCTGGTGCACATCTCTTACATGTTTGGACATTTTCTCCTTTGTGAAAAATGTTTGCTATGTTTTGACCGGCTCTATCAGGGATTCCCGTTTGGCAAACAAAGGGCGGGCTCATGACATCAGTTCACAAAAGAGTGGAAAAGCTGGTTAGGCAGCGTCCATCCCATCCCAACTTTGGTTATAACCTCAGCCCCAGTGAACATGGCACTACTCTAGGGGCAAAGTGTCATCCGAATACCCAGCAACCCGGCTGGGGAAATCCATGCTTTGTGTTTGCCTCTCAGATCTCAACTCCAATATATTGCTCTTCTTCCCTACCTGGTTTCCCATGATGTCAGTCCAACTGTGCATGTAGGGAGAGCAGAACTAAAAATCTGAGCTGAATGGAGAAGAGTGATCACATTATAGCATGTCTAGCTATGTTTCTTACATAGGTGTCTGGCCCCTATTACTGTAGTATTTGAGCACCTCATAATCTTTCATATTTTTATCCTTGCAACATCCCTGTGCAGTAGAGACATGCTCTAATCCCCATTTTACAGATGGGGAACTCAGGCATGGCGGCCCAGATTCGTAAATGTATTTTAGGACCTAAAGATTCAGAGAGGCACCTAGAGGGGTTTCGAGAAGTGTCTGTGCAGGTGAGGCACCTAACTCCTCTGGGAGTTGGGCAACTGGGTCCCACATAGGCATAGGTCCCACATAGGCATAACATTGACTCCGTGGGGGAAAAAATAGTGGGGGCTCAGCACCCACCAGCCACAGCTGGGGCCCCGCTGATTAGCTCTTTGGCACCTCTTAGGGAGGGCAGAGAGTGGGCAGGGGCCTCAGTGGTGGAGCTGGGTCAAGAAGAGGTGGACTGAGGGCGGGGCCTCGGAGGAGAGGCCGGAGCGGGGGCAGGAAGGGGTGGAGTCAGCGTTTAAGCACCTATCTGCACTTTTAGGTGCCTGAATGTCTGTGAAACTCTGGCCTTAGGTACCTAAATCCTTTGCAAATCTGTCCCAGAGAGACTAGTCTAAGGTCATACAGGAAGCACATGGTGGAGCATGACCTTGAATCCAGGTCTCCCAAGTTCTAGGGAGGTGCCCAACAACTAAACCATCTGTCTTCTGTATGTAGTAATTGTTTGTGTTTGATCAGAGCTTCTGCACCAAAAGCTAAGGAAATACAGTACTTCCTCTGGCGTTCCGCTGAACCAGCTTAAAAATGTCAGTAGATAGTGTTACAGATGGGGAGAGGGAGTTTCTATATCTAGTGAGTGAAGATATTAGAGACACAAGGTGGGTGAGGTAATATCTTTTATTGGACCAGTTTCCGTTGGTGAGAGAGACAAGTGAGTCAGGATGGCTATTTGGGGATGGTTTGTGTGGGTTGGGGGAAGGAGAAATGGGAACCATTTAGGCAACAGTTCAGAACAATACCGTTCAGATTAGACTTTTCAAACCCAGCTCTGAATTTCTTGAAAGTCTTGGCTCTCAAAGGTTTTGTTCATCCCATTGGAGACAGGGGCTGAGCACAACGTTTAGATCCAAAGCTTCCTATAAGGTAGGCGTGTTGGTAAATCAGGTTTTGATTTGGGTTCATTTCTAATTTGGATGACAATGTTAATAATGAAACTTGTCTTAGTTCCTCAGTGTGGAACACCAGACAGGATTAGGTAATAGTAAGAAACCTCAGAGCCAAAATTCAGAAGAAAATCAAAGCAGGAGACAAGGAGCCAGTTCAGATATTAAATGTGATATGCCTTTAAAAGGCAATCCGTGATGTATCTATTTGGCAGTATTTCCACTTGATGGGGGGGGGGGGGCGCAAGTGAAATGGCAGAAATTGTATGTCTGCAATGCCAATCCACAGTACTATGAAGCTGAACCTGAGCCAAAAGACAGCTCAGTTCAACAGTTATTCTGGTATAACCCTGAGCATACTGTTGGTGCTCACTAAGGGATAGTGCTGAAATCGGGGACCTTGGGGACTTTACTGTACATGTGTGTGTCTGTATTGTTACAGACATACTTGCTGACAGGTATTTTGAAATAAATTACCAAAATAATTGAAACTGGCATGATTATATAGTGTTATTTTGACAAATAAAATTTGCAAAATTTTAAAATATCCTGTGCAGAATTTTTAATTTTTTTGGCACAGAATTTTTAATTTTTTAGCACAGAATTCCCCCAGAAGTAGAATAGGCTTGGCTGGAATTCAACAAGCAGGAAGTGACATGATTTAATTTCTATTGATGTAGATCTTTTTTTAAAACGTGCCCATCCATCACTCTAGGTTTAAGTACAGAAAGACCCACCCTTTCAAAGTTAGATGCCTACAAATGGGCTCCTAACTCCGAATGTAAGAATCTAATGGGAAGTTGCCTTATCATCAGCAGTGCTGAGCACTCCCAGCTCCCACTGACTTCACTGCAAGTGAGAACCAGGCCATCCTCTTTTACATGCCCAATTAAGGATTTAGGTGTGGGATTTTCAAAAGCACACCACATTGGCCTAACTCTGCTCCTGCTGGAGTCAATGGGAGTTTAACCATTGACTTCAATGGGAGCTAAGTTTAAGCCAGCGTTGAGTGCTTTTTAAAACAACACACTGGGTGCCTAAATCTAGGCCTTGTAAGCATATTTGGAACACTATGGTGGATGTTATACCTCTCTGTTATTCCCATGCAACTCCCTTTGTCACTAAGAGGAGAATTTGGCTCTTTACTTTGATCCCTTTTACCTTGTTATAATATGAATTTTTTCTCTTAGATACAAAAGGCCTGATTCTCAGCTGGTATAAACTGGCATAGCTCCGTTGACTTCAATGGAGCGAAACTGAGATACACCTGCTGAGAATCTGGCCCCACAATGCACAAGCAAATCCCGTTATTGACATTAGCAGGAGGGGCATGCTCCTACGTAAGGGCACAATTTGGTTTTACACTTGCTGTCATGCAGAAATAGACATTAGTCCATAGCACAGTTTTTAATATCCAAATGCGTCCTGACTTTGGTTCCTTACCACCTGGTTGAAATGCCCCTGAAGAACGCACAGCAACGCGACCATCACAATTTTAATGGCTTTTTGGAGCGGCTCCTTTCTTTGTTCCCCTTTAATCACATTTACACTGACTCACCAATCGTACGCAACGTTTTATTAAACTGTACAAACAGCACTGACATTTTAAAAATTCATGTTAACGGTTCTAATTAAACATGATGACTAGCGGCAAACAGTGTGCACAGATTTCGCCTACATTTCATACAGCACAAACAACGACTTCACAAGAGGCAGGAGACTCACATTACTGGGATATTCTTTTAACAGCACGGTGGTTTTCTTTTTTGTTTTAGATTTTCATACTGCTGCCCATCACCGTATTACGCTGAGTGCCCATTCCCTCACATGGGACCATGGCCACTGACACTGATATCCACAATGTGGTTGCACAGGTAGAAAGCCTAAGACAGTTTTAATTGTAATGAGTCACTAACATTACATTGCCCTTGGAAATCTCTAAATAGTCATACAGATCCTCAGCTGGAATAAACCAACATAGCTCCACTGAAGTCAACAGAGCTACACAGAGCAGAGAATCTGGCTCTTTATTTCTGCTTTGACATGATAACCAGGCTAAATATTTCCATAAGACTATCAGTGAAAAGCAGTAACTTAGAGGCATTAGATCTTTCCGTTTCTATCTCTTGAATGGCAACTGAATAAATAGGAGGATAGTTTTGCAAATCTCAGAAGACAGCGTACATTTATTGTAAAGGATTTCCACTACAATCTCATTACTGCTACGATATTTTTTGCCCGAAACAGAACATAATAGGTCAGCAACTTGTTGTCAACAGTTGAGAGAAAATAATTACCGTACCGTGCAATGTACTGTCTCATCTTTAGAGTGTTGTGTGCAGTTTTGTACCTTGATTCAGGTCCCTGCTGAAGACCAAAGAGCAGGGGCAGCATCATTTGTAGCAGTATTAAGTTGTTCAGGCTTTGAAAGTACTGAATACTATCTTTCAAGTTAATACCTGCAGGGCAATGACTGGAGGCCCAATCTTGAAATCCCTAAATAATGTTTTGGGGAGAGTCTCTCCATAATCCTGACCAGGTGTTAGGCAGGGGGAGGGATAGCTCAGTGAGTATTGACCTGCTAAACCCAGGCTTGTGAGTTCAATCCTTGAGGGGGCCATTTGGGGATCTGGGGCAAAAATCTGTCTGGGGATTGGTCCTGCTTTGAGCAGGGGGTTGGACTAGATGACCTCCTGAGGTCCCTTCCAACCCTGATGTTCTACGATTCTAAGAAGAGACTCAGCCCAGATCTTACCCTGATGCTGGGACAGGAGTTTAGAGCAGCATTTCCCAAACTTGGCCACCAGGGGCTTTTCTTGTGGCCACAGCCCCTGGGCTCTGTGTGTGGGGAGTAACAGCCCCTTCCTCTCCCTGTTGCTCCTGGATGCACCACCTTGGTCTTGGTTGCTGGGGCTGTCAGCAGGGGTTGGGCCCTGCCCCCCTTTGGAGACACCTGGGGCACAATGCTGGAGGAGCAGGCAGCCGGTGAGTTCCCCACCTTCCCAAGGGTGGTGGGGCTCAGGCTTTGGACTTCAGTCCTGGGGTGGTGGGCTGGCAGGCTCTGGCAGCAGGGTTTCAGGCTCTACCCCCCCTGCCTCTCCCTAGCCCCTCATCCAGGCCTTAATTTGTCCCCAGGCTTGGCAGGGCTGAGTAAGTCTGCTGTGAAAAGAGATATTTGTAGGTTAATATCACTTTTCACAACGGACTTACTAGCTAGCAATAAATAAATTATAACGATATGGACCTGCATATGTGCATATTTAATTGCTTTTCTTAAAGCTAATTAAGCATTTTAGGAAAAAGTGTGAGAGCGGCCACCAGCAAGAGTTGGTGGCCGCACTCTGAGGCCACCAAAAAATTTGTCCTGAGAAGCCCTGATTTAGAGAGTCCTGTGTGAACGAACACCCATAGGGTACGTCTACCTTTGGAGTTGGGGGTGTGATTCGCAGCTCAAGGAGACCCAGCCACACTAGCTTTGATGGAGCTGGCGGGCTAAAAATAGAGTGTAGATGCAGTGCTGTGAGCGACTGGAGGGGGGCTGGCCTACCTGAGTATGTACATGGCTGAGATGCTAGGCATGAACTTGGGGCAGCTTGATCCTCGCGCTGCTTGCGGTGCCACAGCCATGCTCTACGTTGAGCGCACTAGCTCAAGCAGAGCTAGCGTGGGTACGTCTCCTCGAGCTGCCAATCACACCCCCAGGTTGAAGCACAGCCACGCCCATACAATGCAAAGGCGATGAATAAAGCTCAGAGGTGAGCCTCAGTGCATTGACCTAGGGCGTGATGTTTAGTCTGTGGTTTGAAGATCACGTCTACATGTCCCCAGCCTGCGCAAGTGTAAATCCCTGCCTGCGCACCTAGGCAAATCTAACATTTCTGTGCATGCAAGGATTGGAATTTGCACCCGTAAAGCCCGTCTGTCCCAAGGCTATTTTGTGAGGGCAAATTCTAACTCTTGCCTAGATCAAGGCGTTTTTAAAGAATGCAGGGTTCGTCTTCGCCAAGTGCACGGAGGTGTACGTACAATTTTACAGGTGCACAGGTGGGGGCTGAAAAGAGACCTACCTGGAAAGGTAGCCTTCTAGGAGATCCAATTCTTGAACACACAACCCTTTACTCAATGGAAGTTTTGCCTCAATAAGAACGTCAGGACTGGACATTGGAGGAGCAAATCTGAGACGCACCGCTAGGGCCGAAATGCGGTTGTCTTACTCACACGAGGAGTCCCACCGGCTATGTGTGTGAATAAGGTGACAGTATTTTGTACCTACTCCTTTTCTATAGCCTTCAAATTCAAGAGCATCCAGAAAAGAGAGAGAGACCAGAAAGAGAGTTGGTCATTAGTGAAGTACGTTTGGCATCTGCTACAGGATACAACCAGGTGGAAACCCACAAACACGGTATCAGGTTTCACTGGTGAGTGCTTCTGTTCAGGTCCTCGTCCAAATGAACCATTCTTGGTTTTCAGTTGATAGAAGTGTTACTCAAATCAATTCACAGAATTCCTTTAGCAAGGAAAGTGCTGGGGAGGGCAGATCTCAGGATAACATCCTCTCCATTTTAGGGTTCACAAAGGAAAAGTTGCTGAACATATTCTGGTCCATGCTGTTAATCAGCGCTCTGTCTGCACACGACAGTCTAGGTTTTTCATTGAGAAACTCCTTGTCAAAGTTGCTACAGTCACTTGCGGATTTCTTCAAGAAGGAAGAAGAAAAGAACGAAAAAATCAGTTGTTTCATTTCACAGCATCTACCATTTATCCAAATCTAATCTAATGCTATATTTAAGGCACCCATATCTTTGGTATCTAAGGGCATGTCTACACTGTAGCACTGTAGTGTAGACACTTCTTACATTGATGGAAGGGTTTTTGCGTAGATGTAGTTAATCCACCACTCCAAGAGGTGGTAGTTAGCTCAACAGAAGAATCCTTCCCTTGATCTAGCCACGTCTACATTAGGGGTTAGGTCGACCTAACTATGGTGCTCAGGGTGCAAAATTTTTCACAGTCCTGAGCAATGTAGTTAGTTCGATCTATTTTTAAGCGTAGACCAGGCCTAAGTATCCATCATCCTGGGATTGGTTACCTTGGTATCAGTGTGGTATCAAAGTATCCAGTACCTTGGTGTCAATCACCTATCTATCACCGTGCTATCTAAGTACTGTAAATGGGAGTACAGATTATATGGGCAACAGTGTGACCCCGGTGAATTCTACCATGTAGGGATATTAGAAAATTGGTTTCTCTTTCTGTAAAACAGGGATAATTATGCTTATGTGTCAGTCTGTGAAGGCTAATTAACCTGTGTTTGGAAGGGACTTTGAAGGTAAAAGGCTCTACATAAATGCTGTGTTGTAAGTACTATATAAACGCTCTTGCTATTTTTGACAACATCAATGTTCTCCAGATTTCACAGAGAAGCTGATAGCTTGATTTGGTTTTGTACCTTAATTCTGTGTGTCCTAATGAAGGAAAATCCCATGGGACCAGTGCTTTATTTGTAATGAAAGATGTGCCGGGGCTCAAGCGATTAGGTGCTGGGCCTCAAACCATTTTTTTACATTCATAACTGATGCAGCAAGCCCAGAGGTGCCAAGGCTATGAACTGCCAAGCCTACAGGTGCCCTTGGCAAGCCCTGGCAGAAATTAAGCACTGCATGGGGTACCAGAAGTTAGGTTCAGCATTTTCACATTTGGATGTCTATGATTAGGTGCTTTGGTGTATACTAAGGCACTTAACCAAAGGCCAACATTGTCCACCCTGTGTGTCCAAAGTCAATCCACGTGGAGGGATCAGGGACTGATTTGCAGAAGCGAACTCCACACAACTCCGCATGAAGTCAATGGGTGCTGCAGGTGGGAAATCAGCACAACTAAAAACAAGGCCCTAGGTGCCTAAATGTGGGTTGAGGTCGCTGACATTACACCCCGGAGCTTGAAAATGTTGCCCAGTATGTCTGACCAGAGGAGACTACATTTGAAAGTGTTGGTCTGAATCCCGCTGGTGCTCTCCAGGCAGGCTGTTCTGATTGGCTGTTGGTGCCTGCTTCAGTGCTGGTACGGAGAACCAGTGGCATAGCTACAGGTGGGCCTGGGTGGGACATGGCCCACCCACTTAGCATCCAGGCCCACCCCCCAGCCCGGGCTCTGCTCTGGTCCCAGCGCTTGCCCTGCTCCGCCTGCCCGATGCTCCAGCCGGGGAGTGGGGTCAGGGTGCGGGGACTTGCTCCACTCTGCCTGCCTGGCGCTCCTGCTGGGGCCTGGCGGGTGGGAGCAGGAAAAGCCCCCGTGCCCCGGGCCCATTTCCCGGCTGGAGCACTGGTGGGGCGGGTGGAGTGGAGCAAGCCCCTGCGCAACCACCCCGATTTCCGGCAGGAGCACCGGGCAGGTAGAGTGGGTGGGGATGTGGGAGCACCCATTTTTCCGGGGCCCTGGGTTGGCCCAATGGCTAATCCACCATTGAGAGAAGGGCGAGCAAGTGGGTAGCCGGTGGCGGTAGAGGAGATCTTCAAAAAAGGTAGGCCCGCTGCCTGGGGGAGCCGGGCCCCTGCGTGGGGGAGTGGCACCTGGAAGAGAGCCGGGAGCCATGCGTGCTGGAGAGCAGCATCTCCTCCCAGAGCTTGGTGCATGCCCAGGGCCCCGGGGAGCCCCTGGGCAGAGGGTCCATCCGTTGCCCCCCCGCAAGGCTGGCTGCATGGGGTGGGGAGAGGCAGGCCCCCCATTCCTGCTGCCCTCCCAGCCCCCTCATAATTGCCCACCCACCCGAGGTCGGGGCCCACCCAAATATTCTATGCTGGTTATGCCACTGGGGCGAACGCACAGTTCAGGAACAAAAGAATGTGGTAAGAAAAGCGTTTTGATCTGAGGGACCTAAGAATAGTCCTTACCACTCTGGGTTTGAATGGTGGCTCCATCGCCCGCTCTTCTAGAACCTCCCAGTTTATCTCCTGGAAAAAGGCATGCTGGCGGATGTTCCCCTTTGCTCCGAGCCGCCTCTCAGGTTCTCTCACGAAAAGCTGGAAGTTAGCAGAGAGCAGAGCACCTTACTCTTCTGTGGATAGCACCGTCTGACTAGCACACACGTAGCCAGAGTACGTGTCACCCACGGTACCTCTTTACTCAGTGAAAACGTGAATCTTGCAGGCAAAGTGGTGCTGATTCCTAGGTTCACATGCCAAGCGGGAAGCTGAATCATCTTGTCCTGTCCTCATTATTTCAGTTTGATATTTGAGGCCAATGTTTCAATGTCAGCCATTAAGCTGTGCCCTCAAAACATGCTGGTGCACAAGCAAATGGTGAATTGTGTGAACAAAATAGGTGCTTAGATGCACAATTACTGCACCTGTTTGCCTGCACAAATGCCTTCACAATTACATGTGGTCCTGCTTTGAGCAGGGGGTTGGACTAGATACCTCCTGAGGTCCCTTCCAACCCTGATATTCTATGAATTACCTGTGTGAGGATGAATAGTTTGTAGATAAATCTGAGGCATCAGTGTTGGAAAAATTAGGCCTTGACGGCTGGAATATTCATAAGGAAAGTGTTGCCCACCTTCATTTTTACCAAGCATTCCAGTCATCTGGTCTTGCATTTTGTGGGGTTCTCTGAATCAGAAAGGCTGCTAAGATGTGGCAAAGCTACTTAAAAGTCACTCCTTGCACCCTGTGTGTTGTCTTCCCTTCTGTCGGCACTTTTACCATGACACCTTGGCCCAGAGGCACCGGAACAACGGGGGCTATGCCCTCTCACTTTTTACCGGCCTTAAGGATGAGCAACGGGGGAAAGGGATGGGGCCTCAGGGGAAGGGGCAGTGTGGGGGCGGGGCTTCAGGGGAAGGGGCGGCACGGGGGAGAGGGCTCAGGGGGAAGGGACAGCACAGGGGTGGGGCCACGGTTTGGGCGCCCAGGGCCCCCTACTGTTAGGAAGCTTCCACCATCCCTGCCACGGCCACAGGTTCCCTTGTTTATCATGATCAACTGAAAAGATAGAAGACTTTTCTAGCCCTAGAAGAAGACGGTTGTCTATGACACAGATTTTCAAAAGAGTTGAGCTCTCCTGCAGGCCCCTAAATGAAATGGCATGTAGAGTGGGTCAGGGATGTTTTGACAAAATGCGTTTTCACTAGAAAATGCCATTTGGACAAAAATGAGACTTTCTGTAGGTGAGCAATGTTGTAGTAGGCGTGCTGGACCCAAGGTATTAGAGAGACAAGGACATATCAGGTTTAATGAAAGTTTCATGGGGAAAGGTTGCTTAGGTCCAGGATGGAATTTCTGGATAGAGAGAGAGGGAGAAAGATTGTCCCCTCCCAACATCCAAAAAGACCAGTGACTACAGAATCTGTTGAGATGTTGGTAACCTAAGTTCAAGACCCATCTCTCCCTGACTCAGACCCGGGTCTCTCCACCTTAGCTAACCACCTTGGCTACAATGGCATGGGTCTCTGTGTGTGTGTTTTCATGAAAATCTTTCCAAGGTCTCTGTTCTCGTCCCAATACAGAACAGGACAATTTCTTTTTAAATCTCAGAAACTTTTGCGCGACAGGAAAACCATTTCCTGCCCAGCGCTAGTGGCCACATTTTCCAAAGTGCTCAGCGCCCAACAGCTCCCATTGTTCTCGACACAAGAAGCTGGCTGCTGAGCGCTTTGGGCAACCTGGCCCCCCAGTTGTAGGTACTGAGGTCTGCTGAAAATCTGGCCTTTTATCTGGGGCAGGACCATGTCTTTTATGTGCATGCTCCTTAGCAAGCAAACACACAGCTGCTGCTCAACAACTAATAAGCAATAAGATCTAGGGCCAAAGGTAGCCGCTGAAGAATCAGATGGAAGGAAATCCCAGCTACTCTTATTTGAAAAGAATGGAGTCTTCGGTTGTGTGCCAGCAAATCATAACCTGGCCGCAGTGTTGAAATAGACCAAAGGAGATTGATTGCGCAGCTATAATTCAGCTATGCAGAGTTCCCTCTGCTAAATTAAGTGCTTATGGTAATGGAGCTAAATATTGCAACATGTATAACTATATAAATTCAGTGCTAATGGGAAGTGGCCAATAACCAGGCTAATTGTCTCTTTCTCAGCAAGGGAGTTTAGTGTTTAGCAATAAGGATGATTTTTATTTCTGATACTACATTAAATAAAACTCACAAAGGCTCAGTCTGCTTGTGCAGAAAGATGGCATCGTATTCACCAAAGAGACACCTAGTCAGGCCTCCATAATCTCTGTCTCACACGTTGTGCTTTGTTTGAGCAAGCATGTTTGTACTTCATTATTGTTTATTATGCTTATTATGGTGGTTCCTAGAAGCCTGAGTCCTGCTGGCCTAGGTGCTGTTCATACATAGAACAGAGAATCCTTTTTCTCCATTATTATTATTGATGGAGCATTTATTGACACATAAATAACATGGTCCTTCCCCCGAGTCCAAACCAGAAAGACTAATATGAGACATGAGAGAACAAGGTGGGGGATGAAGACGATGTGGAGATCAATGTAGGCGTTAAGACTCAGGGGGCCTGGGATCAGGCCCATTGTGCTCTGAGATCCTCAGACAAACCACTGTATATAATTGTGTGTCCAGGTTTGGTCCCCCCACTACAGAAGGGATGTGGACAAATTGGTGAGAGTCCAGTGGAGGGCAACGAAAATGATTAGGGGGCTGGGGCACATGACTTACGAGGAGAGGCTGAGGGAACTGGGCTTATTTAGTCTGCAGAAGAGAAGAGTGAGGGAGGATTTGATAGCAGCCTTCAACTACCTGAAGGGGGGTTCCAAAGAGGATGGAACTCGGCTGTTCTCAGTGGTGGCAGATGACAGAACAAGAAGCATTGGTCTCAAGTTGCAGTGGAGGAGGTCTAGGTTGGATATTAGGAAACACTATTTCACTAGGAGGGTGGTGTAGCACTGGTGTGGGTTACCTAAGGAGGTGGTGGAATCTCCATCCTTAGAGGTTTTTAAGGTCAGGCTTGACAAAGCCCTGGCTGGGATGATTTAGTTGATGTTGGTCCTGCTTTGAGCAGGGGGTTGGACTAGATGACCTCCTGAGGTCTCTTCCAAGCTTAATATTCTATGATTCTATGTGATTATTTCTCACCATAGTACTAAGCCCATTTCTCTGCACACCAGTGAGAAGATGCAAATATCAAAGAGAGATGTTAGCATTTGGCAAAAAGTATTTGACCTGTAACAGTGGAAGTGCTGTGTCTTCTTACCTTCACTAGGATGTCTTTTGCATCCTTATTGAGCCAGCGAGGGTAGAATGGATTATCCATGCGGATGGACTGGAAAAGCTCCTCTTCATCTTGGCCATGGAAAGGAGACTGGCCAATGAGCATCTCATACAGAAGGACACCAAAGGACCACCAGTCAACTGCAGTGTTGTATTTCTGTCCCAGCAAAATCTATGTCAGAGGGAGATTGGCAGGGAGTGAGAAAGGCAGACACAAAATATTTGACATTAATAGTCTATTCTCTAGATGGTGTCCATTAGTGGACCCCTCTACAGCTGCTTTGTGCTGCTTAGGCAGAGCAAAACAGGCATGATGCTATTTTAAACAGCCATTGGACGATTTTCCTCAGCAACCTCCGGATGGCATAGACTTACCGGAGAACGCTGCCTCACAGTTGCCAGTGTGGGGTGTGTGTGGTCAGGGCAGCTCTAAATCACAGCAACCCCAGGCTTCCTGAACCCTCCCTTTGGGCCATAGACTGCTGGGTATAAGTCAGGGACCTCCCTGAGGCTTCTTTAACTGGTCCGTGGCCACTAATGGAATCAGGGACAGAAAGGTGATGTAAAGACCCTTTGGCCCCATGTCTTTTCCACAAGTTGCACCCAGAGCTGGGATGCAGCTGAGGATTTGGACCAAGGATTTGGAGAAAGCAATTAATTGGCATCGTCATCGGCATCATCAAGTGGATGGGGAACCAGCCTGTGGGTCAGAAGACCTGGGTTTGCCAACAAGCTACTGTGTGACCTTGGGCAAATCACTTAATCTATCTGTGCCTCAATTTCCTTAGTTACCAAAAACAGAGATAATAACAATATGTACCCACCTCTGAAATCTATGCCTGAAAAGCTGTCTATAGCAAGTATAATTTTACTACGCAGTTCGCTTTCCTGCAACAGTAGAAGACTAGTGCAATTTGCTGCAGCAAAAATAGACACATGGCTAGCAGTTAAAGGTGTGCTAAAGTTACGTTATAAACCCTGCTGTTTTTCTGCTTACAAACACGGAGCTAAACTGTTGCGCTGCAACATGGGAAGTAGTGCCAGACCCAGATTCTTTTGCAAAATTCATCAGAAAAAGAAAAATCAATTCAGACTTGTGAGTTCCGTCGTTTAAAGAAAAACCCAGTTTGTGAGGTGCATTGTGGGGCTTATTTAATTAATCAGAGCTGCATTTTAAAGAACTGAATTTGGAACTGATTAGTAGTCTATACCAGTGTTCCTCAGACTGTGGTCTGTGAATCACTTTCTGGTAGCCCACAGAGAGCAGGTCATATGATGTTAGTTACTAGCTTCTTCTACAGGCATCCATGCTCTTCATTATAAAGAAAAGCCCTGAGGCCTGGGGAAGCAGCTGAAGGTAAGAAGGAAGGAGCCAGCCTAGCTGCATGTAATGTAATTGCTGTAATTCCCACAGGGATGTTGTGCAATTGTGAATAGGATCTTTATTAGGAGGGGTGGCAGTCTGCTAATCACACATTGTTTGTGGGGGAGAGGTAACCAATAGATTATGGACCTACTTCTCTGTTACATCCAGTTAATAGTGGGTGAAGCAAAATGTATGTGTGTGTTGGCTAGTAGGGAACTTGTTATTCTGTTCCAATAGCCTGAGTCTTTGCCCTTGAATTGGACCAGTTTAGAGCAGCCATGGGGCTGCTCTAAAATGCACCAGTGTGTTATTCCCTAAGGACCATATGCCAGCTGACTTTGTGCTCTGCCAGTCCTCTTGCCCATCCTGACATCCCCCTCCCCAGCACTAGGGTCTGCAGGGAAGGAGTAACAGGTAGCAACTCTGCTGGCTCTATGCTGGGTGGGGATTCCCCCATGTTAGGAAATATCAATGCAAAGGTGGTGCAATAGGTCAGAGAAACTAGTCTGGCCTGGTTGTTAGGATGTGGTTCACTATGTGAACAAGTTTAAACCTCTGGTCTTCAACATGGTCCAATAGCATCTGACATTTTGAGAAATCAAAATCAAAACCACCAGAATAAAGTTTAAAAATAAAATAATGTGCTCAAGTGTCCACAATCATCCAGTCGTTTTTACAGAGTTTTGTTAGGTTTCTTGTTCTTTTCTCTTTTACCACTGACATCGCTTTTTCTAATTACGTTAATGTGCAACTGGCCAGAAAGTTGCCTATCCATGCACTATCTGTACTTCAGCCCTACACCAATGCATAAAGACTCTGTCAGCTGCACCTTAATGAACAAGGGTTTCATTTCACTCCACGGTTTATCGCTGTACTGGATAGATTTTTGATTCACAGAAGAGAATGCCTCTGACAGCTTGTTTGCAACGATGACTCAAAAACTTCTTGGTTCCCAAATCCCTGTTCAAACAGTGTTCAATTTCCACAGCAGGAGGTGCAAACATCATCGCGTAATAGTCGAGTGCGGTGTCTTGTAAGGTTTGCTGTAAGCAGCTACATGGGATCTTTAATGTGTTCACTAGACCCCAGTTGTAATTTTACAAGCTATCCTCTGGTGTGGTGAAATCACTCTAAGTCAGGGATTCTCAAACTGGGGGTCGGGACCCCTCAGGGGATCGCGAGGTTATTACATGGGGGGTCGCGAGCTGTCAGCCTCCACCTCAAACCCCGCTTTGCCTCCAGCATTTATAATGGTGTTAAATATATTAAAAAGTGTTTTTAATTTATAAGGGGGGCTGCACTCAGAGGCTTGCTGTGTGAAAGGGATCACCAGTACAAAAGTTTGAGAGCCACTGCTCTAAGTTACCCAGGAAAGGAATGGGACAGCACAGAGGGAATTTCACTCAGCTACTAATAGTGCATAAACTAAGCTTCATGTTACTGGCAATCACATGGCCATATTGAAGGCAATGAGTTTACAACGATGGAACTGAGAGCAGAATTTGGCCCGGCAAACCTACTGTGATTGGTCCAGATCTGCTCTCATTTACATCTGGAGTAACTCCCCTGTAGCCAGAATCTGGGTGATTGCATGGAGCCCAGAAATGACACTTTTCTAGAGATGAGCCAGAGCAAGAAGAATATAACCCCATGCCCAGTTGTGAGTGAGCAAGGCCAAGTTAGAATGCCCTTGAGTGTGAGCAATTTGGCAGGTGGCAAAAGACACAGGTGTGGGCTTGCCGGCATTCATTGTTTGAATTGTAAGGGCTCTATCCTGTAGACTTTACGAAGGTAAATCTCCCATTGAGGCCAGTGAGATAGGGCAACATGACAGCATTCCAATGCCAGAAGTGGGAGTCAGATTGCTGGGTTGAGCCTCAAATGCAATTGCACCGATATAGCATGGGCTACATTCAGTCTGCAGCGGCCATCCCGGAGCTGCCCCCTGCAAGGAACTCTGGGAGAGTCAGCCAGAATTCTTCCTGGGGGCTCTGAGGAAACGACATCACCTTTCAGGGGGTTCCCTCTAGGGCCCTAGTCCAGCCCTCACCTCTCCCCTTTCCACCGTTTTTCAGACAGCTACTGCCCACTGTAACTTGCCCATATTAAGGGGCTCAAAAATGGAGGGGAAGTTCATTGCGGCTCCTCCCCTATGCTCTTCAGCACAGGGGCTGATTACAATCTGACCCCGTATGTTAGAGTTGCTGTAGCTATAAACAGCTAACTGTGGAGATGATTAACACCACAGAAGACAATTATTCTTATAAGTGCAGACAGAGCCGCTGATGGCTGAAGCAGTGTGGTCCGGGGAACAGGGCACTGGTGTGGGAGTCAGGATACCTGGGCTCTATTCCTGGCTCTGCTACTGACCTGCTATGTGACCTTGGGCATGTCACTTTACCTTTGTGTCTGTTTCCCTTCCCACCCTCCATCTGTCTTTTCTACTTAGCTTGTAAGCTCTTTAGGACTAGGTAAGTACAGCACATAGAACAATGTGGCCCCAGTCTCAGTTAGAAACTCCAGGCACTACTGCAATACAAATAATAATAACTGGAATAGGCAGCTGTGCTGAAATGCTGGAAAAAGTCTGTTACTTGGCTTGAAAGATGATTAATCAACTCCACCAGCTCTTTCAGTTTGTAGGGAAAAGGTTTTTCTATGCACTGGCTGAAGTTCTAAAGTAAATGATGGTGCCGAGATAAAAGCTCCTGGCCTCTCCAGCTTGCATTAAGTGAAATCGCAGATAATGGATTATCTCTTGGAGACCGTGGCTCTGGTTTAGGATCAGAAAATTTTTTTTAAAAGAATGCTGAAGCTGAATAAAAGCCACTGGGGACTTGATTGTGATCTCATGCCCGCCGGCGTCGTTCCAATGACTTCAACAGCGCGGCTCCTGAATTGCACGGCTACCGCTGAGATCAGAATCAGGTCCCCGGAGTGCAGTAAAAGATTGACGAAATACAGCGTGGGGGAAAACAAAGCCTTTAAAAGCCATCTGGCAAGCACCGATATCCATCACGAAAACACTAAACTCGGGGAACGGGATCTTGAAAGGCAAAGAAATGGATTTCAGAGCGATGCCAGGCATGATGCATTGAGGGCTCTTGGGTTCTCTTCCTTCCTGAGAAACATTTGGCTTGCTGGTAAATTAGTCAAAGTCTCTCCCCAGTAAGATCTGTGTCTGCTTTCAGCTGGAGGCTGCACCCACTCAGATCAACCACAAGGCCAGGCGTGCTGGAACAGGGTGAGGGCAGGAGGAAGAGGCATTGTGGGGGCAGGGCCTGGGGAGAAGAGATGGAATAAGGACAGGGCCTCAGGGGAAGGGGCGGAGTGAGGGTGGGGCCTCAGAGGAAGGGGTGGAGCATGGCCTCAGGGGGAAGAGGCAGAGCGGGGTGGGGCCTCAGGGGAAGAGGCGGAGCAGGGGGCAGGGCCATGGTTTGGGCACCGGTGGGCCCCCCCCCCCCACTTCTAGAGAGCTTCCGGCACTCCTGTACCAGGCTACATCAGTCAGGGCACACTAAGACCAGATTCTGGTCTCTATACACAGCTCATTAGCTGATGCATCCTGGTGAAGGAGAAGAGGACAAGGAGGCGTGCAGGAACAGAGGGGACTTTAAGCCACCTTTGTGTCTCCCTTTATCCCAGCCCAATACACTTTAGAGCAGCCTCGGGGTAAATAATGTTACGTTTTCCCCAGTCCCATCTAGGAACCAAAGGCAACTGAAAACAGTGAAAGCACAGTGACCACTCCCCTGATATCCCCTCACTGCCCATGTCGTGCACCATACATAGAACAAGGTGGCTACTTATACTGGGGTATTTCCCAGGGGCTGTTTCTGCCCCCTTGGGACTATAAGGGAGAACTGGGCACACTGACTTCAGATTGACCCTGGTATAAGTGAGAGTCCCTATATATTTATATGAAAAAACAGTTGTGATTCATAAGCTTGTACTGTGCCTTATTTAGGGCCCTGTCACGTTAACACTACTACTCAGCAAAGACCCTGATTCAGGAAGCACTAAAGCATGTGTTAGTCCATCCCTATTTCGGAAAGCCCTTTCAATCCATGTTTAACTTTAAGCATGGGCTTAAATCCCGTTGAAATTAGGGAGTATTCAGTCAACTATTCAGGATTTTCTATTGAGTTTCGCGACCGGTCACTTTAGTCGCATGGCATTTCTGTCGCCTGATTGGATGACCTGCCTTTATAAACAGCTACTGCCTGAAATGAATTTCATTTAATCACAGATCAAATCTCATTTCTTGATTCAGCCACCCATGGAGTCAGCGCCTACGTTCACAGAGAGCAATAAAGGGACCAACAAGCCAAACTGAAATGCAGTTTCTAACTAGGGGAACCATTCGCAAGAACCTTATATACCAGGGGTGGCCAACCTGTGACTCCGGAGCCACATGCGGCTCTTCAGAAGTTAATATGAGGCTCCTTGTATAGTAGATGACCAGATGTCCCGATTTTATAGGGACAGTCCTGATTTTTGGGTCTTTTTCTTATATAGGCTCCTATTACCCCCCATCCCCTGTCTCAATTTTTCACATTTGCTGTCTGGTCATCCTATTGTATAGGCACCAACTCCGGGGCTGGAGCTACAGGTGCCAACTTTCCAATGTGCCGGGGGGTGCTCACTGCGCAACCCCTGGCTCTGCCACAGGCCCTGCCGCCACTCCAATCCTTGCCCTCCCCTGAGCTTGCCGTGCCCTCGCTCCTCCCCCCCAGCCTCCTGCATGCCACAAAACAGCTGATCAGGAGGTGCGGGAAGGGAGGGAGAGGCACTGACTGGCAGGGCTGCCGGTGGGTGGGAGGCGCTGGGAGCAGGGTGGGGGGAGCTGATGGGGGGCTTCTGATGTATTACTGTGTCTCTTTGGCAATGTACATTGGTAAATTCTGGCTCCTTCTCTGGCTCAGGTTGGCCACCCCTTTTTATATACTTTTCATGCAGCCCTGCAAGTGATTAAACATTGTCTGTTTCCTCAAAGAAAATGATGCAACCCCTGGGCTAAATTATGCTTTCAGTAACAACCGCGCAACCTCATTGACATTGGTGGGCTTCGTGCAGGTCGGACAGAGAACAGATTTGACCTAAGTTCAGGTCATACCTACCTCGGGAGCAATGTAATCAGGGGTTCCACAGAAAGTGCTTGTCTTTGCATCTTCAAACATGTTCTCCTTACACATCCCAAAGTCAGCGATTTTGATATGCCCGTCCTTGTCTAACAGAACGTTATCCAGCTTCAAATCTCTGCAAGAGATGAGCAAAGTAAACATCTCCTATGGAAATGTTATCCAGCGGCATAAGCGCATATATAATAGTACATAACATATGTTCTTGCAATAGGACAGTGGCAAGATTTGGTGAGTTGAGAACACAAGAGGGAGGTCAAGGTCTCCATCCTGACCCCAGCAATCTCTACAGCCAACTCAGTGAGTTCACCCTGTCTACTCTACTCCCATTTCCTCACCTGTCATATGGGCTTATAAATAGTTACTGTACCTACCGTGCCTTGGAAGGGGGTTGTGGAGATTAACGGGGAGCAGCATGGAGCTGTCCTGCCTGCTCAGCAGCTCCAAGAATGAAATTGCCTGTGTAGGAGGGGCAAGAACACAGCCTCACCCCGCCCCCTTTGGGCTGCGTTCACCCCCAGGGCCAGGGGCGGCTCTATGTATTTTGCCGCCCCAAGCACGGCAGCCAGGCGGCTTTTGGCGGCGGGAGGTCTGCTGGTAATGCGGATTCGGCGGCGCGCCTGCGGGAGGTCCGCCGGTCCCGTGGCTTCGGCATACCTGCTGCCGAATTGCCACCGAAGCTGCGGGACCGGCGGACCTCCTGCAGGCACGCCGCCAAAGGCTCCCTGACTGCCACCCCCACAGCGACCGGCAGGCCGCCCCCCGCGGCCTGCCGCCCCAGGCACGCGCTTGGTGCGCTGGTGCCTGGAGCCGCCCCTGCCCAGGGCACACAAGGAAGATGCACACCTTGCACTCAGGGAAGCACACGGGCTGCAGTTTTTACCTGGCTGCGGAGCCAGGGTACAAGGAGGAGGGGTTTTTTTACACCTTCTTTCTCATTTGGCAGCCCTGCAACATCCATGTTAAATAGCAGTATAAGCAGCTCTGCTCCTGGGGACAGGGAGGGACATTAGGAATTCATGGAGACTGAGACAAAGGCCAAAATATACTTCCACACAAGTCCTGTCCCCAAAATCGAATTCCGGTGCTAGCCTCAACGGGTATGTCTACACTGCAGTTAGAGATGCACATGTGCTGCCGCACATGGAGCTATACCAGAGCTCGCTTTGATCTAGCTAGCCCCAAAAACAATTGCAGGGAAGCTGCAGCCGGGCTGGCTTTGCAATGGCTGGGAGCACCCCAGAACATAAGTAGAACATCCATCATCTTTTCCCTCCCCGGGCTGCACTGGCTGAAGCTGAAGTATTTACATAAGTCCTTCACACACTACTGCAAAGCTCGCCTCTGAGGTTGCAGACTCTGCAGGCAGCTGTGGGAAGCCGAGAGCTTGGAGAGAAAAAAATGTGTATGGGGGAAATAAAAAGCCAGCCAGCCAATGAATCACACACATCAACACAGAACAAAGAGGTGCCCACACAGGAACGAGCCCTGAAAGGAGAAATGGGGTGATGGCTTCTTCTGGGTTAGTCTCCAGAGCTGACCTAAACTTCAAGTTACGGCTGATAAAATAGTGATTAAGTCACAGGGACCAATTTTCAACGTGGTTTTCTAAAGAGCACATTCTTCTGCACTCACATGCGCCAGCAGGCCCTTAAGCAAGTGATTTAGCCACTTTACCTTGAATGGTCCCTTGAAATATGTGCTTACTTATGCAATCTATTCCACCTGACTATTTAGCTGTGACACTCCGAGTACATTTCCCAGACCTGAAGAAGAGCTCTGGAGAAGCATGAAAGTTTGTCTCTCCCACCAACAGAAGTTGGTCCAATAAAAGATGTTACCTCACCCACCTTGTCTCCGTAATATCATGGGACCGACACAGCTACAACAACACTGCATACAGAAGTGACTTGTAATTTTGGGCACCCCATCTGAGGCACCTTGAAAGGGGCCTGACTTCCAATGGGTGGCTACTCAGAGCCTTCTGAAAATCAGAACATGTTTCAAATTGAGCAGCCCAAAAATAAAGGCAACCAAAGTTACTTAGGCTATGTCTACACTAGAGACCGTACAGCGGCACACCTGTACCGATTCAGCTGTGCCACTGTAAGGTCTCTCGTGTAGCTGCTCGATGCTGACGGGAGAGAGCTCTCCCATCAACATAATTAAACCACTCCCAGCAAGTGGTGGTAGCTATATCAGTGGGAGAAGCTCTCCTGCTAACATAGCACTTGTGCACACTACCACTTATGCCGGCAACATTGATGTCACTCAGGGATGTGTTTTTTTCACACCCCTGAGTGACATCAATTTTGCCGACATAAGTGTTAGTGTAGACATGGCCTTAGTTGCTTTTGAAAATTTAGAGCACTCTCTCTGAGTAGTCAAACATGAGCCTCCTTGGACTCCTATTAAAGACTGGGATTTATCGAAGGAAAGAAAAGGGAGTTAGGCATTCAAATCCCATTCAGTTGAGGCGCCATTGAAAATCCCAGACAAAGCACGTATATTTAAAAATAGGGACCATAATATCAAGAGAAGAAAACATTGTCACAGGATAATAGTCTCCTGCTGCCAGGATAAAAGGCGAGACATTGATCAACAAGAAATATAGAGGCAACAGTTGCGTTCACTCTCCAAGCGGCAGATATTCATGTTGTCATCATTCCCAACGTCACTGACTTTATGTCTGTTACACAAAAGAGATTAATTCCATTCTGTGATGTTGTTTTGTCTGACAGATGGAAACAAAGAACAGTATCGCTTGCCCCCCCCTCCATTATTGATCAGCCACAGTTTTATTGGCTCAAGGGACAAACGTTGAACATGCTTCAGCCAATTAAAACCCAGGCTGTTTATTAAAATTCAGAGGGGAGATGTAGTCAGATCCGGGGAAATGCCTGTAGAGGAGAATGGCAGCATGTGCTACCTGAACTACAACTCACATGAGTCATCAGGACAGCATTTCCAAATCAAAATATTTTGTATTTCAGCAAAAATATTTTGCTTTTTGGCCAACATTTTTTGGTATTGAAATTTCTGCCAAAAACTATTAATATTCTGCAAACGCACATCCTCCTCCCCCATGTTTTTCATCCAGCTCTACTAAGAACTTTCAGGAAAATTCTCAAAAGCACCAAAGGGCTGGAATAAAAATAAGACACATTCAGATGCCGGATAGCATCTTCTTAGCTTAATGCCAGTGTTATTGCTCTCGTATTGAAGTAATCACCGTCATTGGTCAATAGAGATTATATAAACTGCTCCCACATGAATACTAATAATGAATAAGAAGAATTATGTGAGTCAAATCTTTTGTTTTAATGGGCAAGTTGTTTGTAAACAAGTCATTCAATTGTAATTTCTGTTACCATGTTTACACTTCATGACTAACCTTGAAATAAACTGATTTTGGTTTCAGTAAACATTGTTGCTTCTGAGAATTTTCTAATTTTCTTTCAATGATCTGCTTGCGTCCTCATTTTATAAGGTGATAATTTAACAACTAATTTTTACCAGAGCACTGGAAGGTCAATTGGCCTGTAAAGAACTAGTTCAGTCTAGTTCCCACACGTTCAGTCATTACTCCGAAGGCCAGCTATTGTCGTCATAGGGAACACGAGCCACAAGACTGATTTTAATAGCCCTTTCCACTCCCCATTGTTCCCATGCCCTTTTATTTAGGAATTAAATGTAATCCCTGTTTGTTATATACACACAAAACTGGCAGCCTGATTCCCCATACCCATAGTCATTTACAACTGTGCTAAGAGAAGGCAAATCAGACTGATAGGATTTGACATCCATTTGGCAGAGGGGTATTTGGCTACACAAGGTGCAAAGGAGTAGGGAATCAGGCCCTGGATATTTACTGGAGCTGGGCAAAAAACCTTTCATCGTAACTCTTCTCCATCAGAAAACACTGTTTACAGAAAACCGACTTTTTTGTGTGTTAAATTATATCCAGTTTGATTCAATTTTGTTTAGAAAAAATGGGGGAAAACATTTAGAAAATGTTGAATCCTCTCCTCTGGATAGTTTCTGAAGGAAAAGCTTTGGTTTTTCATTTTGAAACGTGACTTTATAAAAATAAATAAATGCAAAGGGTCAAAATCAAAACAAAGTGTTTCAAATTCGTTGAAACAAAATGAAACAATGAAAAATGTAAAAGTTTGGCTTTTGGTCCCGTCCCAATTTTGAACAATTTTTTCCCCCAAAGCTCACAATTTTTCACAGGACAGAAAATTTGTTTTCCAACCAGCTCAAGTATTTACTGATTGCTGGCAAGGTTAGTTTACATTAATGAAACCCTGGTGTTGGGTCTGATCCTCATTTAGCCTTAGGCTACTTTACGCTTCTCTAGGGTATGTCTACAGAACCAAGGTTAAAGTGTTGCTGTGGCTGTGTAGTCACGGCTCCAGCGCTGGGAGAGAGTTCTGTAATAAAACCACCTCCACAAGGGGAGTAGCTCCCAGCGCTGGAGCACTTTACAGCGCTGAAACTTGCATCGCTCCGGGGGGTATTTTTTCACACCCCTGAGCGAAGAAAGTTTCAGTGCTGTAAGTGGCAGTGTAGACAAGGCCTGAGTCATGTAAAGGGACTTTTAAAAGGGTATAAATATAAAGTCACTGTAAAGTGACCTTAATGTAAAAGAGAATCAGACCCATTACATCTGTCGGTAAACAGGCTGGGCCTGAGGCACTTTGCACTGCTCTCAGAATGTGAAGTGGCATTTAAAGGCCCTTTTACACTGCTAGAGTGGTGTGCAGTAGCCTTTGTGTCGTTGAGAATTAGGCCCATAGTTTGTGCATTAGGCCCATAGTTTTAGGCCCATAGTTTGTCCATTGTAAATCCAGTTTTGTGTCCTTGGTGTTTGCATCCCAATATTTCCTTAAAATGTGTCAGATCTTGGAAATTAAGAGGGATCCAGACATTCTTAATAATAATGACATAAATTCAGATTAAAAAATGAATAAATAACTTATTCATTAGACTACTTTTGAAAAATAATTCCGAAAACACCCAACGACACCTTCAAAATTCGTACATATCTCCTGAATAGAACTGATGGAAAAGAAGAATTCCATTTTGCGAAACATTTTGAGGTTCCAGTGTGGAACAAGCCCATGATGTCTGGCAGGGTTTTTTGTGTGAAAACAAAACGAAACAGAAAGATCTGAGTTGACTGCCAATTAGCTAGCGAATACCCTGGTGATCAGGGCACTCACTAGGGTTGTAAGAGACCCAAGTTCAAGTCATTAGTCCCTGTCAGGAGGAGCAGGGGTTTCAAACTAGGTCTCCCACATCCCAGTTGGGTGTCCTGACTACTGACTGTCCTAGCATGGTTCGCTCTCATTTTGACCAGCAATTTCATCCTGGACCTCAGAAACCTGCCTGATGAATGTTTTGTCAACATGTCGGTCTTAACAAATTGGCATTTTCCAACAACAACAACAGAAAGTTTTGTCGAAAAGTCCCCAGTCAGCTCTAATCACAGCAGATTGGTGTGCAGCGAGCGATCCAGTGGGGATTGATTTATCGTGTCTAGTCTAGATGTGATAAATCGACCCCTGAGCGCTCTCCCGTCGACTCCTGTACTCCAGCGCCGCGAGAGGCACAGGCAGAGTCGACGGGGGAGGGGCAGCAGTCGACTCACCGCGGTGAAGACACCACGGTAAGTCAATCTAAGTATGTCAACTTCAGCTACATTATTCACGTAGCTGAAGTTGCGTAACTTAGATCGATCCCCGCCCCCCCAGTGTAGACCAGGGCTCAGACTATCATGTTGGTCATGGGGAGGGGAGGGATAGCTCAGTGGTTTGAGCATTGGCCTGCTAAACCCAGAATTGTGAGCTCAATCCTTGAGGGGGCCATTTAGGGAACTGGGGTAAAAATATCTGTCTGGGGATTGGTCCTGCTTTGAGCAGGGGGTTGGATTAGATGATCTCCTGAGGTCCCTTCCAACCCTGATATTCTATGATTCTACCATTGTGGAGGCAACACTTATACAGAAAATGTAACGTCATCAGCTAAAGTGGTAGGGCTTCAAAATCTCTACATTAGCTAACGGCAGGCAGCTGAACATCCCCTTTCCCAGAAGCCAATTCCCTATATCAAGAGCTGGTTAAAAGTTAGAAGATTTTCAATTTTTCAATATAATTTTTGTGCAGAAATTTTAAATGTTGTTCTCCTGAATATCTTCCATCTGATTTTTGCTGGTTTTCCAACCAGCTTACAGGGTGATCAATATATTTTTTTTTAATTGAATTTTGAGGAAAAATTCCTGAACAATTCTATTCATTTCCTCATTTCTTCTGAATGAGTTTTCAGCATAGAGGGGCAACTCTCATCTTGCTCCAACACATCCCTATATTAAATAAAACTGAGCTCAGTCCATATTTAGCATTGTAGTATCCTTCTGAAAAACTTTCCAATATGCAACACTGTCCATATTGTACACGAAGGATGTGAAAACCCTATTGACACAGTAAAAAGAAGGCTGAATGGTATTTTTTCTCTGCAAGGATGTAATTCCATTTAGCTACACTTGGAGTTATAGATGCAAATTAAGGGGAGACGATTCCCCTTAATTTAGAAGGTGTGGCACTGGTGATTAATTAGAGGGCACTTCCATCTGATTCAGTACTGAACCAATGGGGTTAGGGAGCCTTGCTTTAGTGGAGTTGCTATCTTTTGAGCTACTTTGGGTCATTAAAGATCCCATGTCATTTTCCCATCAACTAGGATCATTGTTAACTTTGGTGACCTGGATAAATTCCTAGTAGGTAAGAACATTTTGTTTATTTAAAATCCCTTTGCAGTTCTATTGGAACAGTTCAGTAGTACTGTAATTTCCCCCCCTTTTAATATAAACTGCTGTCTTCCAATCTAGAAGTGGCTACATTGCAGTGGCAGGGCAAAGTGACCCTTCCATATATAAGGTCTAAGCATGCATTCCTGGTGCACTCAAAACTCCTAACGAAGTCAGTGGGAGTTCTGAATGGACATGTAATGGAGGGAGTGGGCCCATGTTTTGCAATCATGTCTTTGGGATTTTTCAGTGCAAGGCACTTTGTAAATGTCAATAACATCTCAAACTGGCTTTGGAATACACAATGGGCATTGACCTCAATGGAAGTAGGATGGGATCCCCAAAAGGGTGCATAAGACTGACTCTTTTCCAAGCTCTCTTTCCCAAAATAAAACAGGCGAATGGGATGAAAAACAAACCGGGTTGTAAATTCAATATTCGTAAGAAGAACAAAGTACAAACTAGCAGGTAAAATCAATATGTTGAAGAAAAAGTCTAACTGTGCCGTATATTAAATTCCAAAGTGTAAAA
Organism: Terrapene triunguis; assembly: GCF_002925995.2. Taxonomy (NCBI): domain Eukaryota; kingdom Metazoa; phylum Chordata; order Testudines; family Emydidae; genus Terrapene; species Terrapene triunguis. Next base: position 5,874,766 of record NW_020664419.1, read on the forward strand.
CTACCTGTATATTATTCCCTTAGAATGAAGAAATTGCAGACCACAAATGATTTCAGCAGCATAGAACCTGGAAAAAAAAAGACCATGCATCAGAACTGATGTCTCCCCACAATAATTCTCCATTTGGGGCCAGATCCGCAGCTAGTGTAAATTGGCATCACTCCAGTGCAGTCAAAGGAGTACAAGCAACGTCTTCAAAAGCAGCTGAGTGATTTTAGGACCCCAACTCCCTTTTTCAAACATGACTTAGGCACTTAAGAGCCCAAGTTCCATTGACTTTTGATTCTGGCTTCTAAGGGACAGATTATTTAGGCACTTAAAGATGCTGATAGGTTCCAAGCGGGATATTCTAAAGGGTTTGGTTCTAATTGCCATTTAAATCACTTGGGAAATAAATGAGAGTTGGCCCCTTACCTGCTTAAGCACTTTTTAAAATCCTCTTACGTGCCTAGTGTGCATCTTTAGGCATCTTTGAAAATCTGCCCCTACGTGCTTAAGTCACTTTTGAAAATGGGACTTAGGCTCCTAAATCGCTTAGGTGCTTTTGGAAATTTTACCCCACATCAGTTTACACCAGCTACAGATCTGGCTACTTGTGTCCTTTGTAGAGTCATTTTTTACCAAGTTTCTTTAGAGACCCTTGTTCACAGCACATTTCTGCATTGGGGTGAAACTTCACCCCAATACGCAGGCCCAGTGTAGGACCAATACGCCACTTAAGTTTCACTTCAGCCCTCAAAATAGGACTCCTCTGCCCAGAGGTGAATGTAACCCTAGGACCATATTTCCACTGGATTTGACTGCATCCTCTCATCAGACCTTGAATGTCCTAGGCTGGGGGCACAGTCCTCAACATTCAGGGTTTTTTTTTTTAAAAAAAACCAACAAATCAAACTTTTATTTAAATTAGGCTCTGTTATTTAAATAGAAATTAATTTCTAAGGTGTTTCAATATTGACTTTTACAATATCTTTTGCTGGCATAAGGACTTAGAAAAAACTTTTATTTATTTCAATTCCTCTGTTTCAATCGTGGCTAAATACATTTTTAATTCTCCCTTGGCGTATTTACTTTTTATATAAATTTACCTTTTTGCCATTCGATTTGACAGGATTCATGTCCCCGTCCTGCATTTTTGCTGCTCGGTGACGAAAACAAGAGACTCCCTTTTCTTTTGTAAAACACTATTTTTGTCCAAAGTAGGTGGTCTCAGGATCTCTGTGTAAAGGGGCATGTGGCTTACACAGTCATCCTAAAGCTAAAGAGCTTCAACTTCTGGGAATGGCTGAAGATTATGGGATTCTTTTGTAGTCCTTTTGCTCAATGGCTTTTTCTAAGGGTACGTCTACACTGCAACTAGAGGTGTAACTCCCAGCTCAGGTAGATGTACACATGCTAAATTTGATTGAGCAACAGTGTAAAAGGAGCAGAGTAGCTGCAGCAGTTCAGGAGGTGGGAGAGTCTAGCTGCCCAGAGTACATCCCCATCTCCATCCCCATCCAGTTTTTAGGCTAGGGCATGTATGTCTACCTGAGCTGGAAATTACACCCCCCAACTGTAGTGTAGACACACCCTAAGAGTTTGGAGAGAGTCTTCTCCTGCCTGCAAAGACTTTCAGCAATCAAACTGGGAAATCCTGGCTATTTTATTTCCCCTACAGTGGGAGTTTGTTCATTTACATCAGGGCTGAACATGGCTCAGTGTGAGCTGCCCACATGCGTACAAGGCCAGAAGATGTCCCCAGACATTTGACACTGAGCATCAGAGGCCTGATTAGCCTCTCGTTTACTCCAGTTTTACACTGCTGTAACTCCACTAACTTCAGGGGTTTTACTCCTGATTTCCATCAGTGGCAGTGAGATCGGAACCAGGTCCCAGATCTGAAATTCAAAGTGCGGCACAATTGGGGGAGGGGGGGGAAGCTTTAAGCCACCTTTGTGCTCTCAAAATTGTGGTCTAACCAGGGCCTACCCAGATCCCAGTGCAATTTAGGGCAGCCCGGGGGCTGCTCTAATTTTCAACAGCCACCTATGGGCTGCTGCACAGCCCAGAGTGTTCCAGCAATGGCACTGTCCTCCCCCAATTCTCGTCCTGCCCCAAGATGTGTCTTGCCAGAGACAGGGAAGGAAGGTGGCTTATGCCACCCCTGCAGAGCCAAGGGAACCCTTCCTTTCTGGATAAATCCCCAGCAGCTGTTCTGTGCCCTTTTGTGGCTGGAGCCAAACAGAGGGGCCAAAACAAGGCACAGAATCAGGGCCCTGGTGTATTGTCAAAAGCTCTGCTATTGTCTTACAGTCTTCTTCTCTGTAGATTACCTGGAGATGTGGATCAATGTAACCCTACCATCTTAGTTCTTTATTGAATGATTCAGACTTTGTATGAAAAGGCCCAGGTACCTACTTCAGCAGCCAGACTGGATCCGCTGATCCATGACTGGAAAAATCAGCTGAATGAAAGGCTACGCATGACTGGAAGATCTTGAAATGGAACGTACACTTTGTGCTTTTGTTATGGTTGTACCTAGACCCCTCAACTGCGATTGGGGCTGCATGGTGCTAGGTGCTGTACATACGCAGTATAAGAGAAAGTCTCTGTCCTGAAGAGTTTACAAGCTACATTGACAAGACAGAGAAATGGTGGGAGGGGAAACAGAGGCACAGGGAGAGGAAATGACATGCCCAAAGTCAGTGGCTGAGGCCAGATGACAGTAATCATACCAAGCCCTAATATAGTCATTTTCACCTATAGGTCCAAAAGCTTTACAAAGGAGATTCAGTATCATTACTCCTATTTTACAGATGAGGAAACAGAGGCACAGAGATGAGAACTGGCTTGCCCAAGCCAACACAGCAGGCCATTGGCAGAGCCAGAAACAAAACCCGTCTCCTGAGGCCCCATGCTTTACCCATTAGGTCACGCTGCCTCCCTATTACACTAAGTATATGACCTATAAAGTAAAAGGCAATTAAACCATCTTACGTTGCTCTGGCGGTGTCAAACTTGTGACAGCTTTGGATATGAAACATTAAGTCTCCTCCATTTAGATATTCCATTACAAAAAAGAGGTTTTCCTAGAAACACAATAAAAGACTAGAATTAGGCACGAAAAGGAAAAATACCATGGAGAAGGAGGGGGAGGAGAAAGGGGAAGGAAAGAAGGGTACAATACAAAGTTGGATTTCTGAAGCCAGCAACTTATTTCACCGGTATTTCCTTTCCACGTTTTTTGCGTTGACCCCCTACCGAGCTCCCACTGCCCAGATTTGTATAATCACTGTTCAAAAACATAATAATAAACAATCCCTAACTCACACATAACATTTTTCATCAGCAGATCTCAAAGTGCATTACAAAGGAGAGCAGTTTCATTATCCCCCTTTCAGAAATGGGGAAACTGAGGCAAGGAGCAGTGAAGTGACTTGCCCAAGGCCAGCCAGCAGAGTGACAGAGCTGCGACTAGAGCCCAGGGCTTTTGAGTCTCAGTCCAGTGCATTGCTCACTAGGCCACACTGCCTGCCAGGGGCCCCAGTCTGAGAGACACTTGCTCATGTGAGCAACTTTAGGTATGGGAATAGTCCAATAGAGAGCTTGATCCTGCAATGTGCTGAGCACATTGGCCCTGATCCAGCAAAGCACTTAAGCAAGTGAATAGTTCTATTGATGGGGCAGTACTTAAACAATTATTGCGAAGGTTTAAGCGAATAATAATTCTTGTAGTATGCCCCAAATGTGCCAACAGTCCACAGAAGCTTTAGAAAGACACAGTTCCTACTTCCAAACTGGATACAGACAAGTGTCCTAATACTGCAATTGGAAGACCCTGAGGCTAGTACGGTGCCCCATTATATAAATGGGGTCCTGCACGGATGCAAGGATCTGTCTGCAGGGAATCAATAGCAGGACTGGATTCCTAAGCTTCAGTTTCAGTTCTTTGCGTATGGCCATTGCATATGGTTTTGATAGTGCAATTACATTAGGGACAGCCCTGTCACTTAAGCCTGCACGAATCTGAGTGGATGCCCTGGTCTAGTGGTGTCAGAACGCCACGGAGAATTATGCCAGGCTGGGTTCTTGCCCTTGCCCTGGCTCTGATACAAACTTCCTCTGGAGTCTTAGAAAAATCCTTTGACCTCAATGTCTGATTCTATCAGACTCCGCGGGACAGCCAGTGACATCAACCCCCACTGTGGTCCTCAAGAATTTAGGGTGCTGAGTACCTTTCAGGAGGTGAGCAGGACTGTAGCCTGTGCATATGCAGAACTTGGATATTAATTACTGACCCAAAATCCTGTTGTAAACATTAATAAAACAATAACTTAGATGATGAATTTAGGCAAAGTCTTAAACGAGTGTTGCTGCATAAACTGCATCATGCCAGGAAGCACTGTGCCTCAGAGATACCCTGGGAGTTACAATTTCTCCCTTGCTGCTTTCTTGATCCTGAAGGGTAGTGATTTGCTGCTGACCTGTATCAGCAGTAAATTATTCTTCCAACCCTGCCAGCTCAGCTTCTCTGGCCAGCCAGTTTCCCCCCTCTCCCTGTTGCCATGCTCCAGGGCGGGAGTAAATAAATAAATATATGGAGATATACCTATTTCATAGAACTGGAAGGGACCCTAAAAGTCATTAAGTCCAGCCCCCTGCCTTCACTAACAGGACCAAGTACTGATTTTGCCCCAGAACCCTAATTGGCCCCCTCAAGGATTGAACTCATACCCTGGGGTTTAAGCAAGCCAATACTCAAACCACTGAGCTATCCCTCCCCCTTGTCAGCTAGCCAAGAGTCCTGCTAATGCCCATGTTCCTGGACCTGGATAGGCTCATAAGGGGGATTCTTCCTCCCATTCTTGGGCATATATTCTGGGTCAGAGGATAGCCCGATGTTTGCAGTGTCCCGTGAACATGAAAAACGCTATATACAGTGGGCACCTTTCAAAGCTGGACATTCCCCACCTGTTGGAGTCAATCTTACAATGGCCTTTCCCATTCTAAGTACAGAGAAGACTATAAATACCACCATGCTGTAATAAGCACCCTTTTTTAATGGCGCCTACTGAGTGTGCTATGTGTTATCATCATGGCACAGGGAATTGTGTTGCTCCGTGCTGTGCAATACACAACATTAAAGACATGCTCTGCCTTGAGGAACTGGTAATTGAAAAAGCAAACCCACATAAGACAGTGTGCAATGGGAAACCATCATAAAATGATGCCAGCCTTCCTGGGTGCTGAGCACTCTGGTAAGGGGTTGACTGATTTCAGTGGGAGATGCGTTACATGATCAAACTCTCAGTGCTTTGAGAAATAGAATGTACATTCTACCAAAGCACGCTGTATCACTTGGCTCATTGTCTACCTTCTCAGGGTGTGGCATGCATGGAGTTAAATCAACATGCTCCCGCTTTACATGCAACTACTGTGAAAATGAATAGTTGCTGGCAGTAGTGATTTTGCCTTTAGGAAGTATGAAACGGCAGCATTTAAATGAATCTTGTGAAGGTATGGTCTAACTAATCCTGTGACCAGCTGGAAACACTCCACAGCACTTTCCCTGGGGTATGTTTATTTTTTAAGCACTGCATACATACAAATATATATAATGTCAGACCAGTTACTGAAGAGGAAGAAATATCTTCCCATGGCTTTAACAGTCACAAATATTTGACCCGTTCATGTGATAGGCATGCATACCACGTACACCTGCTGTTGGCTTCCTTTGTTATCCTAGCAAATGTGTGCCATTCTAGGGCCAAATTCCCAGATAGTGTAAATTCACATAACTCCACTGAGGTCAATGGAAATAGGCCGATTTACACTAGCAAAGGATCTGGCCCTCCAAGCCCACCTATATCAGTAGGTATAGTCCTGCCTTGGGTCCGACCCTGTCCATCCTTAGACGCATTGACTTCAGTGGGACTACTTAGGTGATGAATGGCTTGTGCAGGATCCCACCTCTGTCAATTTGTGGTTCTAGGAAGTACAGAAGATACTACTTGCAATGGAAGCTTTTGGGGACAATCAAAGCTTAGCTGCTAAAGACAAAATGACTGAGGGTTTAATTTTGTTCTTCAGGGCTAAAGAATGTTTCCCCTTGTGCAATATCAGCCTATTCGCTAGAGATGGCAGCATTTCCTACAGCTGCCAGCCAATTCAATTCAGTCCTCATCTCACACAATTAGCTTTTTATTCTGATTCTTGCACTTGCAGCATCTTTTACTGCATGTTAAATAACCTGATTCAGGAGGCTCTGCTTTGCAAGTCCATCTGCTTCATTTAAAGCAGCAAACACATCTGAATATATAGACAAAGATGCAGGTGTAGATTACGGTATCTCCACATACTAAAGGCCTCCCGGCATAATTCCGCAAACATCAGCAAAAGGCTAATTCCACCACTTAAGTCTCACTTAGGACTTCAAAACAAGAGTTCTCTGCGGTGCTTAAGTGCTAACCTACCCCTCCTACAAGGTGATAGAACTGCCCCTATTGCTGGTTTCAGGACTGGCTGAACATTTCCAAAAATTCTTTTCGGATGGAAAAATGGGTTTTTGACTAAGCAAAAATTGCCTTTTGCTCAAAAAATTTCAGTCTTTTGTTGGAAAACCTACAAATGCTCTAATTTTCAGCTGAAAACTGAAACGTTTTTGGCCAAAACACTTTGGTTTTAAATCTGTGATAAAAAGGCAAAATTTTCTGCAATGGAAAAAAAAAATTCTGACCAGCTCTTCTTAAAAACCCCAGCCTATCGACCAGATGTTTATCTGGGATAAATGGAGCTGATTGTCAGTAGAGCAATGGATAGTCAATGGAGCTAGGCAGATTTACTCCAGCTGAGACTATGTCTCTTTGTCACTTTAATAATCACTGACATCTGCTTTCCACTTTTCCTTGCCTACCTGCTGTGCAGGGGGCAAAACTCTGCCCCCATCATGTACTGACATCATCTGAGTACTGTAAAGTCTTTTCAATACAGACTTTATATTTTTGATGTGACAACGATCCATTGTGAACTTGAACGTGGGGGACAATTGTGTTTTTACCACTTTTTGGAAAGCTAGTCTTTTGAACTGTGCTGGCTTAAATGTGTATGATGCGGATATAGCAGCACAGTGACAGGCACAGAAAACCTAGCCAGGAATTTCAAACTCAAAGAAAAATCTAATAATTCAACATTTTTTTTGTCCTGAATTAGGATTATTGAAATTTTTCATGGATCAAAATATCCTGAAAAATTTTGATTCAGAAATGGATAAGCATTTCATCACAATGAAATTTGTCAACGTGCCCATACTGAAATGTTTTATTTTGGTTTGTTGAACTGACCCAAAATGTTTCATTTAGAATAAGTTCAAAATTAAACTCCATTTCCTTATGATGCCACATTGCCCCATGGGAATTTTAGATTGAGAGCCTGAAGGTCCCATTGGGGCCAGGGTCCCTGACTGGACTACAGGTTTCAGAGGGGTAGCCATGTTAGTCTGTATCAGCAAAAACAACGAGGAGTCCTTGTGGCACCTTAGAGACTAACAAATTTATTTGGGCATAAGCTTTCGTGGGCTATAACCCACTTCATCTGATGCATCCGGACTACATTTCCCATAATACACCTGCAATCACGTGTGTCCTTTGATGCACCACACAGCTTGGTCAGAGGGGGAGTCCATGTTGCCCATAGGAGAGCATGGGGCTCCGAAGTACAACTGCCATTAGCCAATGCAGCACAATACGGAAATGAAGTTTAATGTTGAACTGACTCAAAATGTTCGACAAACTGAAATATTCTGATTCAGATTGATGGAAAATTAAAAAAACAAAACAAAACAAAAAATCAGCAAAATTGAAATGTTCCCATGGAAAATTCAATTTTCCAGAAACAACATTCTCTACATTCAATGTCATTTTGATAGGGAATTCCTGACCAGCTCTAATCAAGATGTAGGTTTGATATGTTGATAAGAGGATGACGGGAGTGCTTGTATATATTAATGGCCTAATGCTGCAAGGTACTGAGCAGGGCCGGCTCCAGGGTTTTTGCCGCCCCAAGCGGCGGAGGAAAAAAAAAAAAAAGAAGCCGCGATCGCGATCGGCGGCATTTCGGCGGCAGCTCCACTGCGTCGCTTTCTTCTTTGGCGGCACTTCAGCGGCAGGTCCTTCCCTCCGAGAAGGACCGAGGGACCTGCCGCCGAATTGCCGCCGAAGAGCCCGATGTGCCGCCCCTTCCCCTTGGCCGCCCCAAGCACCTGCTTGCTCAGCGGGTGCCTGGAGCCGGCCCTGGTACTGAGCGTTCGCCATGACATCCTGAGTGCGCTCCACACCCACTGAAGCTTTTTGAAAACTCTCAGCTCACCACAGAATTGTCTCCTAAGATTTTTTTTTAATGGAAGTTACAGGGTCTGATTCTCCTTTACCCTAAGGCCCTTTACATTATTCTGTCAGTGAACAGGAGTCTTAAAGTGTTAAATCCCATATGTTAACGTGACATGTTATGTCAAATTTGGCTCAGCCTTTAGGTGTTGTATAAATGGGCTGTTACAAAAGATAAGGCTAACAGCACAGAAATGCTTCCGTAACATTTGTTTTTAAACTACAATAAATATGGTTTCTATTTTACTGTGAGAGGGGCCTTAATGTAAATTAGAATCTGGGGTATGAAGTGAAACAAGCTGTAAACAAAAATGAACCTGACTTTCAAAAATAGAAAGTCTATTTTTATTGTTCAAGCTCAGTGAAATGCAAAAATCAATCAATCAATAAAAAGAAGCAGCATAAATGGTGAAGAGTTAATTCAGAGATTAACCCTGTATCGGTGTCAATAATTTCAGGATTAGTAGCATAGGAATTATAAAACAGTTTTTACAGTGTCCCTTTAAATCACATAAAATAAAAGGTTTTGAACACAGTATATAATTAGCCTGTTGAACTCACTGCTGAGATCATTGTGGCAAAAAAAAAAAGGTAAATATCAAAAACATCTGAAAAAAAGGGCATCTTCATTTATTCTAAGGAGGCTAAAAATGACAAGTGGCCTGATTTTCACGAGTGCTGCATCTTCTATGGAAGTCAGTGAGAGCTGTAGGTGCTCAGCATCTTTGAAATTCAGGCCAAAGGACTATCAATTCTCACGCTTCATAGCATGCATTGATCATCACTGGCTGGGATCAAGCAGAACCTACCCCCCTGTAATGGATAATGCTGTCCAAACGAGGTACATTAGGGAGATATTTTATTCCTTTGAAGACATGTGGCAGATATTGATGTTGATGAAGAACACTGGACTGAAAGGACTACTGGTCTGTCTCAGGATGGAGATGCCTATGTTCCTGTTTCTACTATTCTTTGTAGATGCATTCAGTACATAAAGGAACTCAGAAACTTCGCAGTGCCAACAAATCAATATTTCAGAAAGGTTTCTGACGCACGCTTTTCTGTCTGAAGCCACTTATCAAAAGCCATTCCAGTGAAGCCTTCAAAAAGAGATTCCAATAATAACTCCTAGGCATGGCTTCTACACACCAGTGCATCTGCTATGAAATGCTTACTCTGAGCATATTATGATTAAAACATGCCTCCATCGAGTGGTGAGAGAATGTCTGCGGCTTGTTACAGCTCTCTCATTCAGAATGACTTTCATGAGTTGAATGATCACTGCTTGACTCGGAAAGGTCAGAGGAGAAAAACGTAAGTCAGAAATCAATCACAGTCTACGGGCGATTTGGATTAAAAAGACATGCGCTAACTCCTACAGCTATAGTGTGAAATGAAGAGGCCAAACTGCTTTAAAATGTTGAAAAGTTGACTTGGGTAAGACCGAAGAAGATGCTTAACGTACGTCAAGAGGGCAATATAGCATCATGCAGTAGAGAGGGGGGCTTGAAGTGATCACTCATTTGACCTCGTTGCATTTTTCAGAACTATTCACTATACAGATCCTTGTGCTTCAGGGTATAAGCCAACCGCTGACTCTAGGAGCCTAGGAAAAGTTTGTCCTGGAGGCAGGTTACCCCATAACTGCCTACTGTAGGGTTTCTTGCACTTCCTCTGAAGCAGCTGGTGTTGGCCACTGTTGATGACAGGATCTTGGACTATATAAACCAACGCTCTATTCTAGCAACGTATACATTGCTATACATCATTCCCACTGGTGTCTCACCCAACCTACCCTTGAATATCAACCACCCCCACTGGGAGTATATTCCACTTCCCAGTTGGTATTATTGTCAAGAATACTTTTCCTATTATCTAGTCTCGGTTTTCTTTCCTTAGTTTCAGGTCATTTATCTTTCCCCCACCATCAGCTGAAACTATACATAATTTCCTTACTGTATGTTATGGGTATCCCTTTGCTCATCGTCCTGAAAGGATTAAAATAGATGCCAGGATTCAAAATTTCATGATCTACTGACACAGGAGTTCACCAACTTTTCCACAGTAAATTTCATCCACTGTCCTTAAACACGTGTTGTTTGGGAAGCTAACTGTATACGTAGCAGAGGTACTATTTATTTCCTATGACACTGGCTGCTCTGTTGTTAACCTAGCACTGAGCAACATCTAGCATTGCTAAATTAGGGTATACGAATGAGCATGGAAGCCTCTTGAGATGAATCCAGACCTTCCAGGGCTGCCTGAGTGAACAGAGTGGTCATTGGGATATCATTCCAGATTTTATCCCCAGTTAAACTTGTCGTAATGCCAGTTTAAAATGTTACTATATAGAGCAGTGGTCCGCAAACTGCTTTAGGGAGTGCAAAGGAACATTGGGGGGGGGGCGAGGCCCGGGCCAGCTCCCATGGAGGGCGGGGAGGGAGCACCACCCAGCCCCACTCCACCCCCAGCTCTGCCACGGCCCCGCCTCCCAGCTGCTGCTCCGCTCCCGGCTCCAGCCTTGGCCCCCAACCGTGGCTCCGCTCCCGGCCCGGCCTCAGCCCTCAACCCCTGGCTGCAGCTCCGTTCCCGTCCCCAGGTGTGGCCCCAGCCTCATCCCCCTTATCCCTGTCCGTGCGCCCCCCCGGGAGCCGCAACCCCGGCTCTGGAGCGGGGGTGCGGACAGGGGTAAGGGTGTGTGTGACCCTGACAAGTTTGGGGACCACTGATATAAAGGGAAGGAAACAAACTAGTTCTTTGTTATTTGCCTGGTATGGTGCTTGAAAGGCTGGTCAGGGACACAGAGACAAACGCTGGAAGCTACTTTTTGCATTAGGGTCAGGGCCGGCTCCAGGCATCAGCTGAGCAAGCTGATGCTTGGGGCGGCAGATTGTTCGAGGCGGCATTCTGCCCAATCCTAGGGTGACACGGCCGCTTTTTTTTTGTTTTGTTTTTGTTCCGCTCCGGCCGCCCTGTAGGGGGCGGCGGCGCGGAGAACCAGAGTGCCCTGCAGGGCAGTCCTCTTCCTTCCCTCCCCGCCGACCGGAGTGGAGCCCTCGCGGCAGGCGGCAGGAGGCAGTGCAGCGGGAGGGGCCGCGTGACAGCGCCCCTGCTGTAGCCCTGGCCGCCCCCTTCTCTCTCTCTCTCCTGCCCGCTCCCTCCCCCCCCCCCCCCCCCCGGGGCCGGCCCCCCCGCCCCCCCCCCCCGGCCCCCCCGGCGGTTTTTTTTTTTTTTTTTGCTTGGGGCGGCCAAAAAGCCAGAGCCCGCCCTGATTAGGGTGCACAAGGCTCATGCACTATTAAAGTCCCACTTAAGCCTTGGTTTGAGAGCTTAAATAGTGATATGCCTTGTGCTGTCCCTCTGCACAGGACTGAATTTCACCCTTAGTACATACTGCACCACGGTGACTCTCTGCACTGCCAGTCTTAGGTGGGGAAAGAAGCATGAATCTACAGGGGCCCAAGTCCAAGCATGCTCCCTGGAACAGATCAGCTGGCCAAGTGTCCTACCCACCCCTACACCCAGCACGCGTCGGATGAAAGCAGGGGATGAGGTCAAAGTTTCTGAGGCACATGCTGAGACTGAAGATTCCTTCCTTTAGCCCTATTTTGTTTGAGAGAACTTTCCTCAGAGTAAACAGGCTCAGGCTTTTGCCCAGTAACGGGAGTAAAGCAGAGTGTCCCCAGCACGTTCCGGCACAAATGGAAAGCACGTATTTACCTTGGTTTGGAATGTACAATACACATGGGTTAGAAACGGGTGCTCCCAAGCTAAGGAGAGGACTCTCTTTTCCACCATGGTGCATTCGACGTCATCATCCATCAAAACCACATCCTTCTTCAGAGCCTTCACAGCGAAAAACTGATCCGTGTTCTTTAACTCAGCAAGGAAGACCTAGAAGGGGAAGGCCAACTCATATAAGACGTGCATTTTCTCAAATCATGTTCAGACCCATTTAAAGAAGTGAATTGAGAATAACTGGCTCAACACAAGGTTGATCAGACAACTTAGAGTGGAAGGATGATCTAGTGCAGGGGGTTGGCAACCTTTCAGAAGTGGTGTGCCGAGTCTTCATTTATTCACTCTAATTCAGGGGTTCTCAAACTGGGGGTCGGGACCTCTGAAGGGGTCGCGAGGGTATTACATGAGGGGGTCGCGAGCTATCAGCCTCCACCCCAAACCCCGTCTGCCGCCAGCATTTATAATGGTGTTAAATATGTAAAAAAGTGTTTTTAATTTATAAGGGGGGGTCGCACTCAGAGGCTTGCTATGTGAAAGGGGTCACCAGTACAAAAGTTTGAGAACCACTGCTCTAATTTAAGGTTTCGCGTGTCTGTAATACATTTTAACGTTTTTAGAAGGTCTCTTTCTCTAAGTCTATAATATATAACTAAACTATTGTTGTATGTAAAGTAAATAAGGTTTTTAAAATGTTTAAGAAACTTCATTTAAAATTAAATTAAAATGCAGAGTCCCCCGGAGCGGTGGCCAGGACCCGGGCAGTGTGAGTGCCACTGAAAATCAGTTTGTGTGCCGCCTTTGGCACATGTGCCATAGGTTGCCTACCCCGATCTAGTGGCTAAGTCGCCCGACTAGGACTCAGGTAGTCTGAATTCAGGTCCTGATTCTGCCCCAAAGGTATGAGGCTTTGGGAAAGTCACTCAATCTACCTTATGCCTTAGTTTCCATTTGTAAAATATGGATAACACTTTCCTACCTCCTAGGGGTGTTGTGGGGATAAATCCACTAATGACTTGGTTACTACAGTGATGCGGGCCATGTAAGTAGATGGAACACTTCTCACATGTGAAAACTTTGATGACTGAAACCAGTTTTATGCACATTTTCATAAATAATGGTTTCCATTTTCTGGCCACTCTGCTAACCACTACAATACTCTAAAAGACATATGGGGGAATATTATTTTGTCAGTAATATATAAAGGGAACATTTGGGGTCAGATCCTCAGCTGGGATAAATCAATGTAGCTCCACTGATTGACGGATTTACAAGAGTGCGATATGAATAGAGAGGTTGCACTTCTACAGAATTTCTCGTCTGAGGATCTCAAAGCGCTTAGGAAATACTAATGAACTGAGTCTCAGAAAAATAGGCAAGCTTTATTATACCTCTCTTACTGATGGGGAAACTGAGGCACTCAGAGGCAAAATGACCGAATGAGCCAGTAGCAGTGTTGGAAGTAGACTGATTTCTAGGCCCACAGGCTAATTACAGTACTAGGCAACCATGTGGCTTAGTGGACAGCACTGTACTGGGCCTCAGAGGACCTGGCCTCACTTCTTAACTCTGTTATAAATTTTCCAGATGATCTTGGGCAAGTCACTTCCCGCTCTGTGTCTCAGTTTCCCCATCCCTGACATGGGGATACTGACATCCTTTATAAAGTGCTTTGAGATCGACGGATAAAAAACACTATATAAAAGTTGGGTCTGATTATTAACATGCCCCTTGGTTAGCTAAACGTTCAAGAATAATCAATAAAGCTTCCTCAGTACTGTTTACTGAACCGTAGATATGGAAAAGTGCAGGGGATCTGCAACCCCCTGGCAAGTTTTATTTACTCTTTTGGTTATTTGTATGTTTAACTTATCAGTGTGCTGTGTATCGCCTCTCCCATGCGATATGGGGAATAATCAGTAATATTAATGCTGATGCTACAACAACTCTCTCACAGTGCCCTCTCCATGCTATAGAATATTCTTTAAGAGAGGGGCTCAAGGGATAGTAACCAGAGTGCAACTGTCTGACTGGAAGGCAGGAGAGGGTAGGAGACAGTAGGGTCAATGCAGCGGCAATGGGCTTCTACACAGATGGCCCAGTACCATCGAAACCCATACAGATCTCTGGAGACTGGCAGGGTATGAAGGCTGAAGACCCTGCATCTTCTCCAAAGGAGGACACACCCCACTCCAACCAATGGAAGAATTTGGAGAGAATTTTGTGGAGGAAGCTTGTAGTATTTTCTACTCCCAACCGGTTTTCTGTGGAAGGGCCTGATTTGTCCTAAGCTTGTTCAACTATGGAAAGCAAAATGGAAAAAAAATAAATCAGATGTTTCATTAACAATTTAAGATGTGGCCACTGCAATTGCATCAGTCCATAAAATATGCAAGACTCAGCCATACACCCAGGGGAGGTTCCATCTCTGATGTCTTTGGGCAACACGTTATCTAATACGTGCCCACTCATTAGTTGATGCTAAATTGCAATGAAGAGTGCCTTCCGAATTGCCTCTCAGAACTGCATTAGCGCCAAATGAGTTCATCACGGTTAATGTTATCATAGAGGATGCTTCTACGAATTAATAATGATCAGCCGCACGATGTAAAGTGAGACGAATGAATCCGCTGAAGGTAGAAGATTCATGTTTCAGATCCAAGGCACAGATCCCCCGCTGATTTAAACTGGTAGAGCTCCATTGACTCAGTGGAGCTATACGGATTTACATCAGCTGGAGATCTGGCCCCAAACATCTAAGGGATGTAGCTGAATCCAGCCTGAGTAAGGGGCAGAGCATAGTTGCCCCAAGAACAGGGGGCTTCATAATCTGGTCCCTGCTTCCTCTTTGCCCCGGACGGGGAAGTAATCTACTCCAGATGCAGCTTACTTCCTCCTCTGAGCTAGCTCAGCTGTGCTGGCTGCTAGCAGTGCCAGGACTCCACCCAGTCTGCTCTCTGCCCACCTTCTCCCCACCTGTTGGGGTTACTAGGCCTGCCTGAGCCAAAGTTCTTCCATGTTTAAACTCTGTCCTTCCATGTTTAACTCTAATCGGTCTCAAAAGCCAAGGACAGAAATTGGAATGTGTAAATAGCCAGTTATCAATTACGACCTTGCTCATACCAGGTACCAAGCGATAATGATGAGGTTTGCATGTTTCTAGCTGGAGAAGGGGTAATAAACTAAGGGTAAACAGGACCAAATAACTGTTTAGAGGAATGTTACTAACAAGCTAGATTTATAGCCCTAGAATGATTTAACGGCTTAAATGTATAAACATGCCTTCGGTAGAGAGGGGAGGGGGAGTAGAGGGAGAGGTGGGGGGGTGGTAGAGAGGGGGAGAGAGGGGGGGCTTAGTTGTAAAATGTATAAGAAGAGAGAAACTGTTTTTTGCTAGTGTGCTTGATTTGAGACTTGCCTGTCTCCTTGCACCACTTTGAGATCTCAAATAAACTTTGATTGTTTCTCCACCCCGGTATGTTTATTGACACGAAGCACGCCGGGCAACAAATCCCGCTGTTGCTGTCCTTGGGCTTCTGTGCTGGCAACACACCCACATGCATAAAAGGGGAAGTAGCAGCCTGGCTGCTGCTTTCCCTTTTACACAGTGATGTGGGTAGCCGGTGCAGGGGAGTAAGAGGGCCACTACAGTATATTTACTCTCCTATGCAGAGGTGGGGCTGGGTTTATGATTGAGCCCTGGGAGAATTAGGTTGCTATGCAATGCAACAGTTGGGTACCCTTGGCGATGTTTAAATCTTATTTATTATTAAGGACGTTTGAGTCAGGTTTGACCTCTTCCGAGGTTTGAAAACAGAGAGTCATGCCTTCTGCCCCTGGCAATGCAACATCCACGTAGGCATTGAAAAGCTGTTTATATTCTCCAGCAGTGCACTGCCTGGTTTTGCTTAGCACACGTCAGCCCCATCTCACTTACCTTGCCAAAGCTTCCCTTTCCCAACATTTTGTGTAAGACAAAATCGTCGATTGTTAATTTCAGCTGCTCAGACTTCTGGTCTTTCCCTGGTTCTGATTCTATGAGAGACTCGGGGCTTGTCACGTCTTCCACCGGCGTCTCCCAGGAGATTCCCTGTGGCTCTGAAATGAACCCCAAAGCAAAATAAACACCCAGAAACAAAACAAAAAAATCCACATCCTAGTTTTCCATATTTCAAAGACACCCAGTTCCAATTAAAATCAATGGCAATCAGGTGTCCACATTCAATAGGTGGATTTGAAAACCGCAGGCATTGTACCTTAATCTCCTTCTAGTTACATCAGTTTTTGCAGTGGTGTAACTCCACTGACTTAAGGAGAGTGACTCCTGATGTGATGTGGGTGTAAATGAGAAGAGAAAGACACCCTTTAACTGCCATGTTGCTTTCATAGCCGAAGAACAGGGCCAAGCCCTTAGATTCCGTGAAGCTTTTACTTGACATTGCTTCTTGCTGGCTGTCACACTGTGCCATGACATCTTACCCTGGGGCCTCTTGCAAGTCCATTGCCAAGGTTGCTGTGTGAAACAGATGAGACACTGTTTATACTTCATGCTCCGATCCCAGACGTTCAGATCAGGTTGGCTGCCTTTGCTGTCAGTTCCTGGAGTGGGACTTTCAAGAGTTTCCTGGGTATTCTATTTATTTAGATTTATCAAAACCTGTATAGGAATCTATTCCTTACTGAACCTATCCCACAAACTCAAACACGCAATACCATATAGAGGATTGCTCAGCCCACCTTGACAGATAAAATAAATATCCACCGGGGAAGAAATGGTGCCTTAGGTAATCCGGTCCCAAACCCGGTCCCAAACTCCACCTAGAAACTAACTGCAAGCCACTGCAGATGTAATCCTCTGATCAGCCTATGTCAGACATCCTCCTCTGGGGCCAATTCACAAAGGATGCAAGTCTGGCTCTTTAGAGTCAGAGCATCACAGACATGTTGGGCTGGACGAGACCTCAAGAGGTCACCCAGCCCAGTTCCCTGCGCGGAGGCAGGACCAAATATACCTAGACAAGGCGTTCTCACGACAAATGATTTGGTGGCCTCAGAGTGCGGCGACCAACTCTTGCTGGTGGCCACTTTCACCTAAAATACTTAATTAGCTTTAGGAAAAACAAATACATTTGCACATATACACATCCAATTCACTGTAATTTATTTATGGCTAGCTAGTAAGTCTGCTGTGAAAAGTGATATTAACAAACATATAAGTATCATTTTTCACAGCAGACTTACTCAGCCCCGGCAAGCCTGGAGACAAATTAAGCCCTGGATGAGAGGTTGGGGGAGGCAATAGCAGGGGCTGGGGTGGGGGAGGGTTGGCTGGGGGAGGCAGCAGGGGGCTGGAGCCTGAAGCCCCGCGGCTAGGGGATGGAAACCAAAGCTACAGAGCTGGAGCCCGGGGCTGGAGCCTGAACCCTTGTGGCCAGAGCCTACTTCCACACCACCCCCGGGCTGAAGCCCAAAGCCTGATCCCCACCACTCCTGAGAAGGTGGGGAACTCACCGGCTGCTCCTCCAGTGTTGTGCCCCAGGCATCTCCAGAGGGGGGCAGGGCCCAACCCTGGCTGGAAGCCCCAGCAACCAACACCAAGGCATCCAGGAGCACCAGGGAAGGGGAGGAGCCGCTGCTCCCCCTGCCCCCCGCCCCATCACAGCCCAGAAGGTTGTGGCCGCAAGAAAAGCCCCTTGTAGCTGCATTTGGCCACGGTGGCCGCATTTGAGAAACGCTGTCCTAGACCACCCTGGACAGGTGTTTGTCCAACTCATTCTTAAAAACCTGCAATGATAGGGATTCCACAATCTCCATTGGTAACCAGCACTTCACTATCCTTAACGTTAGAAAGTTTTTCCTAATATCGGACCTAAATTTCCCTTGTTGCAAACGAAGCCAATTACTTCTTGTCCAACTCTGAGTGGACATGGAGAAGAATTGCTCACGGTTTTCTTCCTTTTACTTATTACTCAAGCTGTAGAGATTCATGCTTCTGGTGTGAGAGGCCTCTGGTGTTGACCAAGATGGTAGTCATCACAAAGACTCCAGAGCATTGGTATAACATGCTTCTGATTGGCAACTCTGCTTTCATAAGCGGGCTGCAGCATTCTGCACAAGCTTCATTTTCCCAGTGGTCTCCATGTGCAGCCCTCGTGCAGAGCAATGCGATCTTAAGGCGACAGGGCCATGGATAATTATAGCAAGGTTGGAAAGGAAACGTTGTGCTCTTCCCACCGTTCCACTGGAATCCAAGCTGGGAGCCCAATGTTGAGGCCTTTATTGGGTTTAAGCTTTGGTTTAGTTTTGCTTTTGTTCCTAACACATGTATTTTAAAGCTTGCAGGAGAGGTGGTTTCTGTGCTACCCATTCTATAAGCTGTATTTCATATGTTGTGCTACAGCCCTTGGATGCCAAGGTAATAATAGGAACTATGGACCAAAGGTGGGATTTTCCAACAGGTCGATGTGAGTTAGGAGTGTAGTGAAAGTCATTGGGACTTGTGCACTGAACTACCATTGGGCAAATTCCCAACTCAAAGGCTAGAAGACAATGTGCAAGGGTTCCCCACATTGTTCAACTGGGGAGGGGAACAGAATCCTCTTTCCAGGTCACTGGGCTCCAGCCCAGATCCACAGGCCTATGCTCTTACCCTACCCTGGTACCCTGCCCTGCCCACCTGAACCTTCTCTCCGGTAACATAGAGCATGCTGTCATGGAACATTGCTTCACAGCAGGAAGGACAAGGGGAGCTTCCTTGTATGGCCTCCTGTTGGCTATTTTCAAATGCAGTTCTTTCACGTCAAGGTGCACATTAGCACTGCAGATTAGCATGTATGCACCCTGATCTCAATTATCCAGTCACAATCATACTTGAATTTGGTAGGCATAGCATATACTGTAATTCGTAAATTTACCGTGCAACTCATAGAATCATAGAATATCAGGGTTGGAAGGGACCTCAGGAGGTCATCTAGTCCAACCTCCTGCTCAAAGCAGGACCAATCCCCAACTAAATCACCCCAGCCAGGGCTTTGTCAAGCCAAAACTCAATCATTTTATTAATAGATCCTCAGCTGGTGTAATTCAGTGTCACACCGTTCACATCAATGCAGCTACAGTGATTTACACCACTAAGAATCTGGGCCAATTTGCTCTGATTTCTTTTGAATTTGAAATCTTCGCTGCTAATACTGAAAGGAATAAAAGCTATTGTGGTTCACAGGGGGAGGTAATTTCCAAATGTGGGAGCTGAAAGATTCCACTTAAAACCTACATTTTGATGTTTAGGTCAGCTCTTGGGTGAGTAAGGTGGAGATTTTCCATTGACTTTCTATGGCATGGCTACATGGGGACATCCAGGAAAATTAATCCAAATTAACTAAAGGTGTGAACTTGAAGCACACTTTGGAAGTGAATTAAGACACATCAAATTAAGGCCACTTTAATTCTGAATTATACTGTCCGTGCCGGGATTTAATGTGGTTTAACTAATCCACTTTAAACATTAATTTGGATTCACCTTCTCGAGTGTCCCAGTGTAGACAAGCTCTTCAGCACCTAATTGCCATTTGTGTCTTTGAAAGATTTCCCCCCAAATGGTCATTTTTTGTACACGAGTGCAGATTTTTATGAAATGTGCGATTTGGCCATGCTATGAAGGTGGGCCACACTCACAAAGAAGGCTCATAGCATCAATGGTCATTACCTGCAGGGATATTCACAAAGCTAAGTACAAATATCATCCAAGAGAGGAGAGAAAAGAGTAAAGTGAAACAAAATTAATTAAGCCAGTTCTTGGAACAAGTACACATGTCAACAGCAGAGTGTAGCTTGCCAACCGCGTGGCAGGGTACACAGGTAAAGATAAACACAACACTGAAACGCTTGCAGCAGTTTCTGTAATCAGCATAATTAGTTAAGACTATAACAACATGCCTGCAGTACTAAAACAATAAATAAATAAATAAAAATTTAAATTATTATGAAGCTGCTACCTGTCGAGAGCATTGCTCTTTCATTAGCTGTAAGCCGTAACACAGAGAAAATAATAAAACCGGGATATGAATTTTCAGTGGTGAGCAGATAGTTCGAACTAAACAGTGGGTGACGTTTCTTCTTGAGGTTCTGATGAATATGGTTGTGGGTGGGGGAAGTGGTGGGTATTGGGATACCTGACCTAAAGGAGGATTTGGGGAAGATTTTGCCAGCAGTGTGTGTGGTGCTTTGTGGTTCCTATCACTGGAGGACAGAAATGGAGAGGTTAGGGCACATGTCTACGGAGAGGTAGAAGGGAATTGCACTGGGACCAGAGGGATTAGTTGCCCTATATGGAGTGGCTGGGAATAGTTTGAGGGTAGGTATGACAGAGTGTGGATGAGAGGGATATGTTTTGGTAGAGGCGTGACTCTAGAAGCGACAGATGTTGCTTTGTATTGACTAATGAACACATCACCCGGAGTGAGTTATTTTGTGGAAACTCCACTATTGGGAGCATGCACTGGAATTGTTGCTGACTAGGTCTAAGCCATAAATCATGTCCGTGCTACTATGTCAGAATCATGACATCACGTGAGGCTTGGAAGGAACCTCTTGTAAGTGTAAGTCACACCCACTCGGTGCGACTCTCTGTCTCCTTCTGGTGGCGGCTAGGCCTTGGCTCAGAGAGGTGGGTCTTTCAGCTCAAGTAATAGAGGCTCATTTATGGATTTCCCAGGTTTGATCCCTGCTGTCAACAACCCATCCAGGGACATCAGCATTACAAGTGATGGTCCATACTTGGAATCTAGCTGGGAAGCCTCTGAGGCTTGGGAAGTGCTTCCTGGTCAGGGGGAGATGAAAGCCACCACCAGAGGGGGACAGAGCACGGAGTGGGCGTGGCTTATATACGTAATACATAGGATGTCTGTTTCCCTGTACTATGAATGGACTAAGTTCATTATTATCATTGTCTCCGGCTAACAGTTTAAATAATTGGCACCGTGAATACACATAATTGGAGAGCTACCTCTTTTCCCAGTTGCAGGTGCTGGCACAGTGTGAAGCAGAGTTACTTCTTTCATAGGAACGGGAAGGCCAATTTCAATAGGTCCTTCTCTGAAGATCTGTTCAGTGTCACGCAAACAGCGAGCCTGGGTCACAAGCAAAAAAGGAGCGATGTTTTGGCTGAAAATGCCTACGAGCACAGGTATCTTATTAAACCTGCTTAATCCGCACAGTCATAATTACAGAAAGACAAGGAGGTGGCTACTAACGAAAGGCATCGATTGAATGCATGAGGTAGCTCATGTTTTTGGAGTCTTTGTTTCTTTAAAGCAACACACTGTGGAAGAGTTTGAGTCTCCGTGTTGTTATATATATATATTACAGCCATGCCTAGAGGCCCCAACCAAGATCTGGGTCCCATTGTGTTGCATGCTGTTCACACAAAGAGTCAGAGACAGTCTCTGCCCCGAAGAGTTTACAATCCAAATAGACAAGACAGAGTGGAAGGGGAAACAGAGGGTGAAATGATTTGCCCCAGCTCACACAGCGTGTCAGTAGACTAGCTCCCAGGTCTCTTGAATGCCACACCAGCACCCTATCCACTATACCATGCCGTTTCAGCCCACGAGCTGTTGTACCTGCTGGGTGCTCTCTATCATTGCCAGTGCTTCGGCCATTAGTTTCTGGTTAACTCCACAAAGGTTTGCCACTTTTGTCTGGCACTTGTGATGGACGTTCATGCCACATGCTGAAAGGAAGAAGTTTATGAGGTGATCAGAGCCTGGGGAGGTTTGCATTATAAACAGCATTTGTTTGACACGAGGCAGAGCACTTCTATTGGCCTGAGCCAACAGCTGAGGGTGAAATTCGCCCCTGTGAAGCCCTCTGTAGCTCAGGGCCTAAGCACCAGTTAAATCCTATTGGTGCATAGTCACTGTGCTGGTCCAACCTGAATAAGCCACAGGCTGGAGAGATGCATGCGGGCTTTTTCCTCCCTAAGCCTGTGGACAGATGTGGATCCACTCTTCAGCCCTATGGATCATGCATCCTTGTGTATCCCCCCAAAATGATCTTGTTGTGTGTGTGGGGGGAGATCCTCGGGCTCTGCCCTCAGCATGTCCCCATGCCCCCAACTACTAAGGAGGTATTTGCATGTGTAACGTAAACAGGATTTGGCCCTTAGACTGCAGCTCCTCAGGAGAGCAGCCTTGTAAAGGCCCATTCCGTCTACATTTGCAGAGCAGCGGGACTCACCGTCACACTTTAACCCTTGCCTCGCCAGGCCCCAAAGAAGCGTGCCACAGTGCTCGCAGAATGTCGGGCTCTTATAGTTGTAGACCTTAAACCGGTGAGGCATATCTATCTTAAACCTCTCCTTGTGGAACTGCAAGAAAAAAAGACAGCTGTGAAAATACTGCCCACTCTACATCAGCGCTGAATTAAAAAAATGTAGTACTCCTCATCCATATTATTCTATCTATTTTAGGGGATTAGACTGCTGCCCATCACTGTGGTCTTTGGCAGCCTTATTATTAGTTGCTAGGGTTTTTAATTTATAGAGATATCCTATCTCCTAGAACTGGAAGGGACCTTAAAAGGTCATCAAGTCCAGCCCCCTGCCTTCACTAGCAGGACCAAATACTGATTCTGCCCCAGATCCTTAAGTGGCCCCCTCAAGGATTGAACTCACAACCCTGGGTTTAGCTGGCCAATGCTCAAACAACTGAGCTATCCCCATGCCCAGGGGGGGGGAAAATCCTTGGGAATAAGCAATATATTGTACATAGAAAACAAGGTAGGAAAAAAAGTGACATCCATGCCAATGCTGCATCTTTGTTATTGGGATTGACCAAAAAGAGGAAATTGTCTATAGATTTACAAAGCCAAGTAGGGGATTTTGCCACAAAGCTCCCATCTTTGTCAATGGGAATTGTGTGGCTAAACCCACTAGTTAGCTTTGAGAATAACAGCCTAAAGTGTTTGAAGGGTGTAAACACCATGGAGGGATCAGAGCTGATGAAGGGAAATGCTACATGGGTATAAATAGGAGCTGTGGGATGAAATTAACTAAGAAAAATGTAGTTTTAACAACAAGGCGGAAATGGCAGCTTACTCTCCTTTTTGCACAGGATAGGGGAATGCTCCCTGGAACAATGATGGGGGAAGGATAGCTCAGTGGTTTGAGCATTGGCCTGCTAAACCCAGCATTGTGAGTTCAATTCTTGAGGGGGCCATTTAGGGATCTGTGGCAAAAATCTGTCTCAGGATTGGCCCTGCTTTAAGCAGCAGGTTGGACTAGATGACCTTCTAACCCTGTGATTCTATGATAAAATAAAAATATAATAAAGGGGAACTTGTCAATATACACATCTCCTATTAACAATCTGCAAAGTTTGGATAATATATACACTCTTGAAATGGTAAATTCCTCAATTTTAAGGCCGGAAGGGACCATTATGATCATTGAGTCTGACCTCCTGCATCATAAAGGCCAACGAATTTCACCCAATAATATCTCCCTCGTGCCCATAACTTCTATCTGAGGTATAGCATCTCTTTTAGAATCATAGAATATTAGGATTGGAAGGGACCTCAGGAGGTCATCGAGTCCAACCCCCTGCTCAAAGCAGGACCAATGGAAGACATCCAGTCTTCATCTAAATATTGCAAATTCAGTTATTAAATTTGAGTGCATCACGAATAAGAGATTGTGTGACCGATTAGGAAGGTGCAAGCAATCTGATCCATTACACCCATTCTACATCAGTAACTTTAGTGACTTTGCTGGAGTTACTCCTGATTTACATCAGCATGAGAAAGATCAGAATGAAATCCCTATGTCGAAATGTGACACATACCATTGTTTCTCTGCTATTGATTGCTGATCCTGTGCACTTAGCTATTACTTTATCAATACACTTCTTATGAATGGCAGCATTGCATTCTGAAAGAACAGATAAGTCACAATATTAGGAAAAAATGCCATTTAAAAAAACAACGGAATAAATAATGATAGTAATAAAATAAAGCTTCTTACGCCTGCACTGGTAGCCTTGTTTGTTAAGACCCCTGGAATAAACACAAAACTGGTTACTTTTGAATTTTCAGAGCGCTAATGTCAGCAGTATTTATGCAATGAAAATTGAATAAAACCACATTGATTTTTATTAGCTCCTGTAGGGCTTATCTAGATTAAGTATCTTTATTCACTTCAGCTAGGAGTTAGAATGACTGCCTGCGGCCCTCACAGCAGTTTTTGTGCACTTTACAACTTTTAATTTTGCACCAGTTAATGGGAAACTGTTTATTAGAAACTTATGTGTCTTTTAGTCACTGCATAAAAAGTAAAAGATAGGAGTGAATGTTCACACTGGTGCAAATGCAATTAGAAACATGACAATTGTGTGTGTCATATCCCGGGAATGAAACATGTAACCCCTACATGTAACGGATAAAGGGCCTGATACCGTGACACTTACTCACACGAGGAGTCTTTACTCCTTCAAACAGTTCCAATGCCCCAAATCCGGAGGCCTTTTCTCAGTTTCCAGTCCTAACGGCCTGATCCCACTCCCATTAAAGTCAATGGAAAGATTCTCAGGCCCAGATCTTCAGAGGTAGTTAGGCACCTAACTCCAATTGATTTCAAAGGAAGCTGAGAGGCTAAATACCTTTGGGGATTTGTGCCGGACTGACTTAAATAGGAGCTGGATTGGGCCCTGCTCAGACAAACTCTCACTGAAAAGGCCCATTGGAGTCAAGTATGGGAGTGAGAGTTGTGGGGTCAGGCGTCTTAATGGTGAGCAGTAATAATGTTTTTTCACTGATGTTTGGAGGAATAGGTTCTCCGGAGATGATGATTAGTGTCTAGTGTATAACAGACGTGCCTGGGGACATCTGTATACACACGTACATGCTGAATTGCACTGGGCTGTGATCCAGGGAAGACTTGAAAGCACCTCACTTGCACCAACTGTGACGGTACCTCCCGTAAGGCTTTATGGAAATATGCTTAGAATGTGTTTTATGCTACATATGCCATGTAACATATCTCAAAGTTTATGATCTACTGAATGTATTAATCCTATTGGTATGCATGTATAATTTTTGTATTCGAAGTTATGAATGTTATGAATGTTGGCTGGGGACTGGCTTGATTTCTAAATAACCTTAGTAGAGCATTTGGTCAGTTCCTGGAGAAAGGAATGTTGAAATTAAGTACCTAATCAAGAAACACTTAAAGGACAATGGATCTTGGAATGCTCCAATCTACATAAGAAGTCTACTTGAGGATGTTCAAGGTGGCATGTAAACAATGGATGCTACCTGTAAAAACTGTGAGTCATGCATGGACATGTGACTTGCCCAGGTGACTCCTAAACTCCATCTTGGAGCTGGACTTTGCATAGGAGTGAGGAGGGGGTCTCCACCCACAAGAGAAAGTCTATTTAAACCCCTGGGAGACCCCTCCATTTGGTCTTCAGCTGGCTAAAGAGAGAGCCTCCCCCCCACCCCCCCAGGATACTTGAAAGAAACTGCAACAAAGGACAGTGTGCAAGGGGTGTGAGTGATTGCTGGACCCAGGCTAAAAGGAGATTAGTCTGTAAAAGGGAGCATTCTGGAACTGGTGAGGATCTTATCTGTATTCAGTTTGATTAGGCATAGATTTGCGCATTTTATTTTATTTTGCTTGGTGACTTACTTTGTTCTATCTGTTACTACTTGCAACCACTTAAATCCTACTTTCTGTATTTAATAAAATCACTTTTTACTTATTAATTAACTCAGGAGTATGTATTAATACCTGGGGGAGCAAACAGCTGTGCATATCTCTCTATCAGTGTTATAGAGGGTGAACAATTTATGAATTTACCCTGTATAAGCTTTATACAGGGTAAAACGGATTTATTTGGGTTTAGACCCCATTGGGAGTTGGACATCTGAGTGTTAAAGACAGGAACACTTCTGTTAGCTGCTTTCAGGTAAACCTGCAGCTTTGGGGCAAGTAATTCAGACCCTGGGTCTGTGTTGGAGCAGACGGGCGTGTCTGGCTCAGCAAGACAGGGTGCTGGGGTCCCGAGCTGGCAGGGAAAGCAGGAGCAGAGGTAGTCTTGGCACATCAGGTGGCAGCTCCCAAGGGGGGTTCTGTGATCCAACCCATCACACCAACTCTCATTCATTCGTAGCCACAGAGTGCTTATGGAAGGGCAGCCGGTTAACACAACGGACAATGAGTTTCAGAATGAAAGGTGGAGGAAACACTGAATCATTGTACGTACCAGACGAACTCATGGCAGACAGAGCAGAATGTGGGTTGCGGGAAAAAGGTAGCAGTGAACTCATGACATTTGACGTTGTGAATTTTGGCTTGCTTGATAGCTCCCCGGCGCTGATGCAAGGAGAAAAACCCCTCTGTCTCGCAGTCAATCAGCTCTTTAGCATCTGGGAAGAAAGGAGACATAAAAGTTCATTACAAAATTCAGTTATTATGTATGTGTGTGGATATATACAGTATAAGTATATACAGTGTAAGTTCAGTATAACTACAGTGTGTGTATACACTCACTATATTATAATGTATTTATACTCTGTGTTCTGAGCTGTCTTTTACTGGAGAATCTCAGAGTGCTTTACAAGCATTAATAAATGAAGCCACACACCACCCTGGCGAGGCAGGTATTACACTCATTTGACTGATGGGGAACTGGGACACAGAGAAGTTAAATGACTTGCCTAAGGACAGAGGCTGTATAGTTGAGAATAGAATCCAGCAGTCCTGAGTCCCAGCCCTACCCTCTAGCGTCCTCTCTGTAACTATGCTCATGGAAGCAACTAATGTGAGACCAAACTCGCTAACATAGATACTTAGTATAAAACTTATAAGAGATTACACATGAATCCTCTGGTTAGAAATGAAGCAGACAGAGTGCCCATGTCTGTTTCATGAGGGCTTTCATTCTACCACCTTAAAGCAGAAAGGGAAAGTCCTCCAAATAAGCAGTTAATCAGTTTAAATACCAATTTGCTGCTCTGAAACTACTGGTAGAGGATCCTTTCAGCATTGACAATGTGAACATATGATGGGGGGCATGACCTAGGAGAGGAAAAAGGGGGGGGAAACAGCTGGCAAAATTCACAATGATAATCCAAGCTGGGTGGAAAAAGGTCATTCCGTTTCAGGGAGGATTTTTATATTTTGTTCCAACTGGGAACGAAACCCCAACATGTCAAAATTCTCATTGAAAAAGATCCCCAACTCTGGGGCAGTCTGCTGGTGGGCTGTCCGGAAGTTGTGCACCCTGGAAACCGTGGGGTCCCCAGCAGCCCACCAGGTGGCCCCTGAATCTCTGGAGTCTCTGACTCTGAACCAGTCTGCCTAGTATGCGACGCTGGAGCCGTGGACCATGGAAGCCCTGAGGTCCCCAGCAGCCCATCGGACAGGCTTTCCAAGGAGCCCGGTGGGTGAGCTGGCAGAAAACACTGCCTGCGTGCCATTGGAACTTTGGTGAAATTGAACCATCTCTGTGAAACATTTTATTTTTGATGAATTGGCAAATTCTGACAAAATACTGTTGCATTGGAATTTTCCTGACCAACTCTAATGATAAAGTGGACTGAACTGTTTGCTACCATGACAGTGTAGGTGTGCTTCATGGTGCATCCCCAGTGTAACTCAGCCCTGATCCGAATAGCTGGTAGAGCACATCTACAGGCAAGAAAACAGTTCAGTTTCCATGTCTGTTCCATCAATGTTCAGTCTTGTTAGCTATTGTTAATAATGAGGTCAATTGTGCCAGTAGAACTATCCACTAGGAAATGGACTGAGACCACCTTATTTCACCTGGGACCCCTGAATTTTGGTTTCTACTGACTTGAACTAGCGCTGAGCTGATGACTTAAGGGAGAAAATTCTAGATCCTATAGCCAATGCCTTGAGCCCTCCTATCTGACTTTCCTCCCACCTCTACCCATATTTTAAATAGTGTGTTTGTTTCCCATATATGTTTACATTTAAATTCTAAAATCTTGGGTGATGCTATTTATTATTAGAAAAAGGCTATTTCATTCTGTGGCAAGCAACATTACATGATAATTCCCCCAAAACTACAGCCCCATGCTTCTAAATATATGTTTCCAAAGGTTGGAATTGGCTTAACATGCTGAATTACAAGACAACAGGGACCAATGAATTGTTGCTAATGCTAATTCATAATATGCAGAGTATAGGGATTATTTAATGTATTGTTTCCAGCAAATAATTTTCTTAAAATAAAAAGACATTGAACCCTTTCTGATCTCTATAACCCGCAGAAGCAGAATGTGTTAATACAGACAAGCTCTTGTCTTCTCCTCTTGTTGGCTTTCACCAACGAAGCAGGGCTGGGTCTGGTTAGTATTTGGGTGGGAGATTTCCAAGGAAACCCTAGGCTTTGAAGGAAGTGGTTTGTGTGGTTCAGTAAGTCGTGCACATCCCTCTATTCAGAATTAAACTAATGTCCCAGCAGTATGGAAGTGCTGGCATTGGATTAAATGTAAAGGAAAGAATGTGCCTGGAAAACAGTCACAAGTATCTCTTTGGGATGTTGTTGACCTCACTGATGGTACCTTGATCTAAATCAAGATCTTAAGAGAAACGAACAGTTAAAATACTAAATGATGAAAAGTGTTGCATAAACAAGAGGAAGTATTTTTGAGGCCTGTTTTTTTTAAAACTCACTGGGTGCTCTTTCAGATGCAGTTTCTTTGCAGTTCAAACTACAATCTGTAATACTACAAAAATTTAGGGCTTGATCCAACTATGGGAGTTAGATCAGGGCCATGAGGTAAATATTAATGAAGCTGTTTTCAAAAATATAGACCTTTCAACTCTTGACATGAGTGCTCAGGTGTAAGATTTTCAATTTACACAGAATTATGCCCTGAAAAAAGTGGTTAGAATTATATATAATTTGCTGAAAGATTCTTTTTGCATATTACTTGTCATTCTAGGCCAGTACTGCTTTCCTATATGCTGTATTCATGAAAATATTCACAGTTAGCGTAATTCTGCAAGCTTTGCGAGGAAGAAAAACCCAACCCTTGCTAAATAATATAATAATAGCCACATAGTGGATTGTGCAACAATTCACCTAAGTATTCTGTAGGAAGTAGCCTGCACTGAAGTATTGATTCTGACCTTGCTACGTGCAATTCAGAGATGTACTATACACTTAACTTCCCTAAAGGTTAGCCCCTATGATGGGTTAAGACTTTTGTTTCAATGCTGACCTGATACAGCGTGACAGCAAAAGCCTTACTACCCATCAGAGGTAGGAGTTGATGAGGAAAAGTACCAACATACACACGCTTCCTAATGAATTACTTTCATTTTCTCATTGGAAGATCTTTCTAAGTTCAGGTTGTTACCTCTCCATCTAGTCCTCCCATCCTGCAGCCATCAAAGTCAATGGGAGTTTTGTCATTAAGGTCAAAAGATGAAAATGTGTTTTACATGGCCATTTATGCATGTTGCCATCCCTTTATGTTGAGATTGTTCCAAACCAATATATTCTTAATGTATACATTTTTCAGCTAGGAGCTCTATATGGGGCTAGTCCAAACCTTTGACATCAGTGGGAGTCTTTCCACTGTCCTGGATGGGAGCTGGATCTGGAATTAGGTCCTTTTTTCTTCTGGGTTTACCCTAGTTGGCTTAAGGGAATGCATATGTAGGGCTGGCAGTTAGAGAATCCACTTTTTTACTGGTAAAGCTAGCAGATTTGAATGCAAATAACTGAGGGACAGCAAGCATGGAACCCCGCAATGCTATATGAATTGCTCTTCATAGTGGAGCCGCATTCAACCCATTGCAATAATCTCAATACAAGTCTATAGGTGAATCACCAGTATTGAAGTGAGCATTATTTTAAATGGTAGGTGTTTATCTGAAAATGACTTGTCTGCCCCACATAACCAGAAATCAAATCAATTAATCAATAAATAGTGTCACTTGCCACTCATTTCCAGGAAGTATCTTGCATTCATTAGCATTCTCCCTTGAGGTTTCAATTCTAGCTGGTTGAGACAAGGAGAAAGAAAAAAAGGTGTAGATGTTAGACAGCAATACTACTTAATGGCAATCACGTCAGATGCTTGAGCGAACTCAAAGCTAAAGTCTAGCAATAATCTCAGCTGGCAAGAAAAAAATGAATTTCCACCCGGAGTTCAATAACTGTCAATAAATGCTTGGTTTTGGTTTGTTCATTATTAGACACAGTAATTACTGGACAACAAAGTGCACTGGAGAACAAAGTGTATAGAAGGGCTGTGGGAGGAGAGACAGACAATATGGTTATAGGACTATGTTGCTTCTCATCAGAGGCTTGGGAACAGCATGCTAGAACATACGTAAGTATGGATAAAATAATAAATAAGACTGAGATTTTCCAAAGGAACTCGGTATCCACCAGCTTCCATCAAGAAAACATATTCCCAGTGGCAGCTGCTGAGTGCTAAGCACTTTTGCAAATTTGGCGGTAAGTGCCTAACTCCCATAGGCTTTCATGGGCGTTAGGTGCCTAGCGCTATTTTTGGTTTGCTGGCTGAATCAAAACTTTTTTTTTTTTAATTGTTTCAGGTTGACCCAAAATGAAATTTTTCGGCATTTAGAAAAAGTAAAAAAAACCTCAAGGAAAGTTTGATTCGACCCAACATGAAATGTTTCATTTTGTTTTTGAAGGATGTCTGCTGAAAAAACAACAACCCGAGAAGTCTACACAGCAATGAATCAGCCCCACTGTCTGAGCCTCGCGAGCCCGAGTTGGCTGGCATGGGCCAGCTGCAGGTTTTTCTTTGCTGTGCAGACATACTCGTAGGCTCTATATACCCGTAGGCTCTGAAGTACCCAAACTGTTTTTAAAATAGAAATTAGGTGCTTTTGAAAATGTCTCCCTATGGGTAAAGCTTACAAGTTAGCATAGGTGCCAACTCTGTGGGTGCTCTGGGGATGGAGCACCCACATAAAAAAAATAGTGGGTGCTCAACACCCACTGGCGGGTCCCGCCAATCAGCTCCTCCCCCTCTCCCCAGTGCCTCCCACCAGCCAAGGATCAGCTGTTCAGCAGCGGGCAGGAGGAGCTGCGGGGGGAGGAGGAGCAGGGGCATGAAGAGGCAGAGTGAGGGTGGGGTGCACTCAGGGGAGGGGATGGAACAAGGTAGGAAGGGGTAGGGCCTGGGGGGGGGGGGGGGGTGGGGGCAGGGCCTGGGGCAGAGTGGGGGTGAGCACCCTCCGGGAACTCAGAAAGTCGGTGCCTCTGCAAGTTAGCCTGAAAACTGACAGGAAAAACTACCTGCGATTCAAGTAATTTAACATTTGGAGAAATGTTATGTCCCTATTAAGAGCACGGCAATCACAAAAATACTATTGGCTGAACAGTATTACCTGCAGCCTGCCTGCTGGGATTATCATGCCATGTCATTAATACTTCGAGCCTGTTTCATCACTGCGTTACTTCAGATTTACACCGCTGATGCTTAATGGAGTCACAGTGATACAACCCTGAAGTGATGCAGCGGGGAATCAGTCCATTGATATTAGAAAGATTAAATGTTAAGAGCATTTCTCTAGGGCACCTCAGATAATTCATATGTAGTCACTCATATTACTATCTGCCCCCAAAGGATTGTCTAAGCAAAGCTATTTTGTCTGCATGACTCATAGGAGCCAGAATCCTTGCTAATATAAGGTATAAGTTTTAATATAGCAGCGACAGTTAATATAAGAGCATTAGGTTGCTCTTTCTGATGTTCATGGATTGCTTTCCATCAAGCAATACACAAGATGACTCCACATGTGTTCCTTGGACGGCAGACAATTTTTTTTGGCATATCACTTACATTTGCAATCTGGTATGCACCTAGCGCCTCCCCTTATTCCATAACAGTTATCTCTAACAAGCCATCAGTGGTGTTAAGAACCCAAAGCGCTTACCCATATTTCTGTCTTCCCATTGGTCTTCTTGCACCTGTCCGCCAGTACGTTGAGTTCGACTGTGGTTTCTGAAACCATTTCCGCGCTTTTGTCCTTCACAACGATGTGCATGACCCTACCCTTGTTGATATGGGCATCGAACGTGCTGTTCCAGGGTGGGTACATGGTGGGCTTCTTTTGGACGTACACCTGGCCATTCTCTGTTAATGGAAAAGATATTTAGACGTATCGGGATGTCCACCTGAGAGGATGCGACAGAATGGGCCTGATTCTCATTTATGCCAAGGCCACCATGCAAGCGAGAAGGGGCCCTTGAACTAGATTTAAATGTAATTTGTGCCCACTTAAAGACCTCTTTATTCTGCCACAGTGATGTAAAGTGACTTTGTGTAAATAAGAATCAAGTCCATTAAAAATCAGTGGAGTTACACTGGCGTTAATCTGCAGTAATGCAGTTATGCATCAGGCCCTAATATTGTCTCGGTCAAAATTATTTTTCCAACATTCCTGCCTCTAAACTTCTTTGTCTTCCACGATGAAACCAAAACAAGTAAAGCAATTCCATGGTTATTCACTCTGAACCCAAACAAGAAACCGGCGGCTAGATCATTTCTGTGCAGGAAACGAGACCGGAGTCAGAGCACCTAGGCTTCTGTGGGAGGATAATCGCTCGTTTCCCTCACAATTACTCCATCAAAGCCAGAAACACTGAAGAAAATAGGGGCAGGAAAATGTGACATGGGAGACACAGGGGCTGACTTCTATTTTTCCCGGTGGGTGCTCCATCCCCACTCCGCCACAGTCGCCAACTTTCACGTGTTAAATAAGCACCCCGACTTTCACAATAAGCCAGAAACCAAGCGAATCCCAAAACAAGGCCAAAACAAGCCAATCCCTAAGAACCCCAGCACTCTATGTGACTAGATCCCCCCGGTGTGCAGTCTGGGACTGTGGTGGGCCCGCTGTGCACCCCTGACTCTCTCCCACCCTTGCCCCTGCTTGCACACACACCCCCCTTGCCCCTGCTTGCCGGGAGCTGATCAAAGAAAAGGAGCAACAAGCTACAACAAGCTACAAGCCAAACAAGTTACCAGCCAAAAACTTGCCAACAAGCAACTCACAAGCCAATTAAGCCAAAAAACAAGGGCAATTTCTGCATTTTTTCACAGGTCTGGCATGTCTGCACTCTGCCCTGAGGTCTTGCCCCTACTCTGCCCCCCTCCCCAGAGGCCCTGCACTCACTCCACTTCTTCCCGCCCCCTGCTCCACTCCCTTCCCTGAGGCCCCGGCCTGCCTGCTGCTCACTGCTCTCTGCCCTCCCCCGAGCGCCTCCTGCCAGCTGCTGAACAGCTGTGGCTGGTGGGTGCTGAGCACCCCTATTTTTTTTTCCTTGGGCGCTTGAGCCCTGGAGCACCTATGGAGTCAACGCTTATGATAGGAGACACATCTTACTAGGAGGTGAGGTATCTTTGAGGCCTACCATAAAACTGCCCAGCCAGTCCCAATCATACTTCCCCCACTCTTTAGTCCAAGTCTCGCCAGCCTCTTTGTCCCAATCTACTCCTGTCCTTAGATCCGGCTTTAGCCCTCTCCGCATTTGAATCAGACAGTTTCCTCCTCCACACGGCCTGGGTGCCAGCAGAAGGGTGACCGAGAGGACAGGAGAAAGGCTGCCTGTCTTCAGTTCCAGTGCCCAAACCCACACGGACTTGGAGCAGCTGGGAGAAGCCATTATGGGGAAAGCTTTATCCCCATGGTGACCATAAAAATGGAAAAGAACCTCACCTATCTTTCTTAGTCTTATAACTATCAGTTTATACACCACGTCAACTTGGACTCTTTACTCAAGGTGAGCTTTGTTTAACAATAACCATCCTTAACTTTTCCTCTTATAAAATGTTAATTTAATGGAATAAGAAAATTAAAAATAGAAAGCATGTTTAAGTGCATTGTGGGATAATAATATTGCCCCTCTGCCAAGCGTTAGCAGAGGTCAGGACCCTCCAGGTTGGTTTCCTGTTGAAGGAAAAATCAATGACGCAGAGTGAGGGGGTGTATCCTTACTGTAACTCGTTTATTTACACAATATACACGAATCCATGAACAGAGGTAGTCACAAACGGCATGCAGGAAAACCCCCACTTTCTGAAATCTCCACCCAAAAGCCAATACCTGGTTCCCAGGAAGCAACTCTGCACCAAGTATGGATTGGAATTAGAGAAATAAAGGCAGAGAACAAACTCGCTTGCTGTTTGCAACAGCTTCCTTTAAAAGAAGCTATGTCAAAAAAACTAACACAATACAGCATTTCTTCAAAGAATATACACTGCTTGCATGCTGTGTGTAATGGTACCATCTGGTGACTCCCTCCATAACAATAATACTTTACACTTCCATAGCCTCTTACTTCAGACAATCTACAAATGCTTTACAAATATTCATAAAAATACTTCCATGACTTCTTTATACATCACACAGAAGCAATAGAAACCACAGCACGGGACTGGGATTTAGGAGACCTGGGCTCTATTCCTGGGTTAGCCACTGACCTGACAAGTGATCTTGGGTAAGTCACTTCAGTGCTCTGTGCCTCGGTTTCCCCATCTGTGAAATGGGGATAATGATCCTGATCTCCTTTGTAAAGTGTTTTGAGATCTACTGATGAAAAGCGCTATGTAAGAGCTCGGTATTATTATTAATTAGCATCATCCTCATCTTCATCATTCATCATCAGGTCAACTATAAATACTTGGGTGTGTGCAACCAACTGGAACCAGTTTAACTAAAGGTGGTTTTATAAACCAATTAGGTGACATTGGTATGAGTTTTGGTTTAGCCACTTATTTTGGTTTAAAAGTAGTTCATTTTGATTTTTCTTAATCCAGTTTTAAAAAAATGGATTAATAGGCAGTGAACCACTCTTAAACTGAATTAAGTGTGTCTTCACGCAGACTTGCACCAGTTTAACTAAATCAGTTTGCAAACTGATTTAAGGTAAACCACTGCAAATTCTGTATTCAGACTAGGTTTTGAAGGAGCAGCATTTTAAGAGAGCCCATACTCCCAGGTAAAAGAAGCCCCCTACCCCCCTGTCTTTTCTCTAAGGGTCCAGAGTGGGTAGAGGCAATATAAGGAGACAGCAACCTACTGTTGATTGGGGCTTGGGGGAGAACCAGCCGTCGGCCACCTGCTGCTGCTGGAAGGGAGGAGCAGGAACCAGAGGGGAGGGAACAGAGAATGGGGAGCACATGGAAAGCTTTTAAACTCCATTCCCTGTCCGGCTCACCCAATGACAACAGAAAGCTGCCTTTATTGCTCCTTTCCATCTCCCTCACCTTAGGAGGCCACGCCCTCCCCTCCCTTCCAGCAGCTGGACCACTGGAGAAAAAGGCAGAGAAGAGATGTCTCTTACTGTACCTGGTGCTGCGTCCCAGTGTGACCTCTGCTAGGATGCTGCCTCTCAGCTCCCTGGATCTGTCCTATTTGCATATCACCACAGCAGTGATCCCCACCCCTGCTTTCACTAAGGAAGTAGAGACAAGGGCTGGGAAAAGAAATATACAGTCTTGAAGGAAAGATCTGGGATCCAGTCCCAGCTCCCTGTATGTGTCGAGGTTTTATATGGTAAGGACCAGATCGTGAACCCTTTACTCATACTGGCTTATTTACACCATATACACCAATCCTTGAACAGAGATGGTCACAAATGGTATGTTGGCAAACCCTGCTTCCTGAAATCTCAGCCCAAACTCTGATGTGTTGTTCCCCGGAGCAATTTTGCACCAAGCCGTTAGAGAAATAAAGGCAGAGAACAAGCTTCTTACGGCTTGCCACAGCTTCTGCAAAAAGAACCTGTAGCACAAAACTAACCACACAGCGTTTCCTCATGTGAATTGGGACTTCTCGTATAAGGGTCTCACAATATGAGTAGAGGCTGCACCACTCAGTCCAAAGTTTAAATCTGTACATGGACTTTCCCAAAGTTCAGGGGAATTTGGGTCTAGATCAGGCCCATCTCTACGATTAAGGACCATCACATATTTAGTAAGTGTGTGATTGGGCATATTTTACTCACACTTGAACACTGTATGTATGTAGATTTTTGCAATTAATATACTTAGATAGCCTGTGGGCCTAATTCATCCCTGGTGTAATTCCTGGCTTTGATGGAGTTTCATCAGGGATGACTATGGCTCTGTATGTCAAATACCAGAGGCTTGCTTCAAGGCACAAGCTCATAAATATACATTCAGTATCTTTTGATAAAAAGTTGCACAAAAAGAAAAGCAGCCGAGTGCAACATAAACTTCCAGATGTCACTGAGAACAAAAATATTACCAGGAAGAGCCATGACGTCCTCACTGCATCAGCTACCCAGCCACCCGACATAGAGAAATCAATTTATCCAAGAGACACAATCATTTGCAAAATAAATATCTCAGTTTTCAGTGCCCTGGAAAATATACGGCTAAAATAAACAAACACTGGGATGGTAATGAATTGGCCAATGCATAAGGGCAAAATTCTCTCTGATGTAACTCCACTGAAGTGAATAGAGTTATATCAGGGATTAATTTACCTCCATGCTCCTGGAAGATGAAACAGCAGCTGTCTTTCCTGTAGTGCAAGGCTTTCTCCTTAGCTGACAGTGTCTCTTGATCAGTTGGACTGCGAATAAAGTTCAAATACAGTGCAGAATCTCTCATGAGACAAATGTCATCAAGACAGGTGTTAAAAGGGCATGGATCCAGGTGGCCCATTAAGTCCAGAGCAGCTTTTAAAGGGCAGATTTTTTTATGCCTCAAAGGCTCCTATGATATCTGAAAAGGTTTCTCTTCTGTAGTGAGCTGCAGTAGCACTTCCAACCACTTGACTTTTATTTCGGAGAATGGCAATGGCCTTGGATTAAATACGGCGATTCCTTTGTTTAAAACAAACAACCCGAAAACCTTGCCTAAAATTACAAAGTGCAGAAAAAACAGCATTCAACAGACACAGCAGTGAAAGATGACACCAATGCACATTGCAAAGTATCGAGGCAGAATCTTCTACCAAAACGGCGCCAGCATAGAGGGCCTGATCTAAAATCCGTTGAAATCAATGGGAGTTTTAAGGGGCTTTGAATCAGACATAATGTAGCTGCATATCTGGGATAAGGCTCTGTGAGATACCAGAGTGGAACCCAGACCAGTGGGGGGCTGTCACCCCTGCCCTATAACTTTGGGTGCCTTGCAGTGCCTTGCTGCTGTAGCCTCTGACCTGGATTGCTCACAAACAGCCACCAGCATGCAGGTCACTCCCAGATGTGTTTGTGTAAATGCACATCAACAGCCTTGGTTATACTACAGGGTGACCTCAATACACTCCCAGTCCTGGATTTTCCCCCTGAAATGTATGTCTTATACTGCCCAGCCCTCTCCTGGACAGTCCAAATATCTGAAGTCTGTTATTCCGTTAAGAGAATAATACACAACAGTTATTACCTGAAGCAGTTACCCAGACACTTTAACTAACAATGCTGGCTTCGATAAAACAATAAAACAAGTTTATTAACTACAAAGAGAGAGATTTTAAGTGAGTACAAGCAATGAGGCATAAGAGTCAGAAATGGTTACAAGAAGAACAAAGATAAAATGCTTTTTAGTGCCTAACTTAACAAACTAGATAAGATTCAAGCAAAGTTTCTCACCGCATGCTTCTAACAAGGTTAAAACGCTTCAGGTCAGGACCCCTCCCCACAAAGTCCAATGGCTGTTTTCCTTTGTTTTCTTAGGTGTGATGCCAGAGACAGACAGGGAGAGACAGGGATGTCTTGGGGTGTTTGCCCCTCCTTTTTATAGTTTTTAACCCCTCTTTGAAAAGCATTTCCAGCTGGGAACCAGGAGACAGGCAGTCTGCTGGAGGAAAGCGACTCCAGGCTGTTTTTCGCTGAGATGCAGATCTCTTTGTCCCTGTCCCATTTCTTGCCAAAGAATGGTCACTTGGTAGGTAAGGGCCCATCAACTTTGTTAAGACCTGGCTGGGGCATCAGCTTGCTCTTTGTCTTTGGGAAACTGGTATAATCACTCTCTAGACTTATCTGGGAAACCTATTTCAGTCATGATTTCAGCTTATGTTCTTCACTTTACATATAATGTGGCTATATGGACTTTACCATGCTATTACTGATCAGCAAGTGGTGAGTTTTCAAATTATACCTCACAAGGCGTACCTTGTACAAAGACTATTACAATAGCGTATAGGGTGTGAACACAGGGGTGTATTCCATCACAAGCTCATTCCATCCTGATATATCATTGGCCCCAACTAACAAAAACAAATCCATTTAAATAATTTACGTTTATAAAAGACACCAACAATAGCCAAAAGTTCATTGAGCATTCCCTGTCCTATAGTGGGAATTTAGCGTCTTTTCCCCATAAAAGCCTTGGCGGTAGCATGGTCAGAGCATAAGGCTCAGAGCCAGGATTCCTGGATTCTTTTACCAACTTCGCAACTAATTAACTGAATCTCCTTGAGCATTTCATCGAGCCCAATATTTTCATGCTTGGGTATCATGTTTGGGCACCTAAATAAAAACAGCCTGATCTTCACAGGTGTTGAGCAGGATCTCAAGTATTGAGTGGATCTAATTTACCTCGATTTCAGTACGGCATTTGATACGGTTCCACATGGGGAATTATTAGTTACATTAGAAAAGATGGGGATCAATGTGAAAATTGAAAGGTGGATAAGGAACTAGCTAAAGGGGAGACTACAACGGGTCATACTGAAAGGTGAACTGTCAGGCTGGAGCGAGGTTACTCGTGGAGTTCCTCAGGGAACAGTTTTGGGACCAAACTTATTTAATCTTTTTATTACTGACCTTGGCACAAAAAGTGGGAGTGTGCTAATAAAAGTTTGCGGAAGACACAAAGCTGGGAGGTATTGCCAATACAGAGAAGGACTGGGATATCATACAGGAAGATCTGGATGACCTTGTAAACTGGAGTAATAATAATAGGTTGAAATTTAATAGTGAAAAGTGCAAGGTCATGCATTTAGGGATTAATAACAAAATTTTTTGTTATAAGCTGGGGACTCATCAGTTGGAAGTAACAGAGGGGGAGAAGGACCTCGGAGTATTGGTTGATCACAGGATGACTATGAGCCGCCAGTGTGATATGGCCGTGAAAAAAGCTAATGCGGTCTTGGGATGCATCAAGCGAGGTATTTCCAGTAGAGATAAGGAGGTGTTAGTAGCGTTATACAAGGCACTGGTGAGATCTCATCTGGAATACTGTGTGCAGTTCTCGTCTCCCATGTTTAAGAAGGATGAATTCAAACTGGAACAGGTACAGAGAAGGGCTACTAGGATGATCCGAGGAATGGAAAACTTGTCTTATGAAAGGAGACTCAAAGAGCTTGGCTTGTTTAGCCTAACCAAAAGAAGGCTGAGGGGAGATATGATTACTCTCTATAAATATATCAGAGGGATAAATACCAGGAAGGGAGAGGAATTATTTAAGCTCAGTACCAATGTGGACACTAGAACAAATGGATATAAACTGGCCATCAGGAAGTTTAGACTTGAAATTAGACGAAGGTTTCTAACCATCAGAGGAGTGAAGTTCTGGAACAGCCTTCCAAGGGGAGTAGTGGGGGCAAAAGACAAATCTGGCTTCAAGACTAAGCTTGATAAGTTTATGGAGGGGATGGTATGATGGGATAGGCTAATTTTGGCAATTAATTGATCTTTGACTATTAGCGGTAAATATGCCCAATAGTCTGTGATGGGATGTTAGATGGGGTGGGATCTGAGTTACTACAGAGAATTCTTTCCTGGGTGTCTGGCTGGTGAGTCTTGTCCACATGCTCAGGGGTTAGCTGATCACCATATTTGGGGTGGGGAAGGAATTTTCCTCCAGGGCAGATTAGCAGAGGCCCTGGGGGTTTTTCGCCTTCCTCTGCAGCATGGAGCACGGGTCACTTGCTGGAGGATTCTCTGCACCTTGAAGTCTTTAAACCGTGATTTGAGGACTTCAATAGCTCAGACATAGGTTAGGGGTTTATTACAGGAGCGGGTGGGTGAGATTCCGTGGCCTGCGTTGTGCAGGAGGTCAGACTAGATGATCATAATGGTCCCTTCTGACCTTAAAGTCTATGAGTCTATGAGCAACAGCAGCAGCTCCATGAAACTTTCAGGAGGGAATTGAGTCTAAACTGCATCAGAAGATATCCAGGGCTCAGAAATCTACCAGGTCAAAGGAAATGGGAACCTAAGATTTTGTTTGTTTGTTTCCCATTCCAACATGTATATGCTTGAAGGGCCTGTACAACTTTACTCCTGCTTACATCTCAGGTCTTGCCTCTTATCATGTCTTCTCTTGCCTCCTTTGCTCTGCCAGTGATGCTGTCTAACCTTAATGCCCCTTTATTTCCTTCGCCTACTCCTGGCTTGATTCCTTCTTCCATGCTGCCAGGTCACAGGACATCAGACCCCCCACCGTCTTCTCCTTCTTCATGTCTCTCCTAAAACCCCATATCTTCAGCAAGGATCAGAGACACTAGCCAACTAACAGATGCCCTAACATTTTGGAAGAGAGGTTGTATAGGAAATATACAAACTGAGATTTTCAAAGGGGCCTAAGGGAGTACTGTGCCCAAATCCCACTGAAATTCAATGGGAATTGGAGCCCAGCTCCTCAAAGATATTTAGGAACTAACTCCCATTGAAATCAGTGAAAGTTAGTTGTCTAAATACCTTTAGGGATCTGGGCCTGGGTCCTTAACTCCATTAAATAAACACCTTCCATCAAGTCACCCAGTGCATTTTGCCTTATCTGTGCCTATTTTTGGATTGCAAGCTCTTCTGGGCAGGGTCTGTGTGACATTTCCCCGGGTACCCAGGGCTGTGAGGCACCTGCTTCCGCCTGCTCTTAGTGTGAGGAAGTCTTGTCTGTGCCCGCTGGGGGGTCAGCTCCCCAGCCCCACCAGCCACGGGCAACACAAGTGCTCCCTTCTAGGCCTACACAGACCCTACTGTCACTCTGCAGACTAGTGAAAGGTACACTCAGGTCCTGGAGCCCTCCGAGCATCCCCCTGTTCTACTGGACGCTCGCAGGGTTCACAGATCCGCTGCATCCAAAGGAACAATTTGCCTCAGTTTACCAGTTCCACCTCAGATTACTGCACCACTTAACACACAGCACTTAGGTATGTTTGCAGTGAAATTAAGTGTAAGTTTATTTAACAAAGGCAGAGAGAGTCAAGTAACAGCAGTATTGGAAACAAATGGTTACAGAAAAGTAAAATCATAGCACGCATTCTAGGACCTAGACTTCGTTAACTAGATACGCGCCTGCCTTGTAGATCAATGCTCACCCCAAGTCCTTTCAGTGTTTGCCAGCCAGGCTGATGGTGACCCCACTTTCCTACAACAAACATGGTGTCAGCTTGCCTCCGTGAACAATCCTGTGTGCTTCCTTGTATCCCTAGCAGCGCTTTGTCTTTAGTCAGAATCAGGACATATCCTGCTGTTGTTTTTTCCCCTG
The DNA here is from genome assembly GCF_002925995.2 of Terrapene triunguis. Taxonomy (NCBI): domain Eukaryota; kingdom Metazoa; phylum Chordata; order Testudines; family Emydidae; genus Terrapene; species Terrapene triunguis. The sequence continues at coordinate 5,916,351 of NW_020664419.1, forward strand.
TACATTTTCTTTCTTGTAGATTTCACAATCTTTCCACTGCGATCTGGGTTATGTGCAAATAGGCATCCATTGTAAGACATACAATATACATATGGCCAGACACAGAGATGAGCGTCTGTTTCTGCCTGCCTGCAAGGAACATGTCCAAGGTTTATCATCTCCTGGTGACCTACCTTATAATATATGGAGATGTACCTATCTCATAGAACTGGAAGGGACCCTAAAAGGTCATTGAGTCCAGGCCCCTGCCTTCACTAGCGGGACCAAGTACTGATTTTGCCCCAGATCCCTAAGTGTCCCCCTCAAGGATTGAGCTCACAACGCTGGGTTTAGGAGGCCAATGCTCAAACCACTGAGCTATCCCTCCCTGTCCCCAATACCTTAACTCCCAGATCTTCAGAACATAATTTTCAGTATGGATATATACCTTCGTCAATACTGTCCGTGTATACATTTTGCAATGATTATGCCGACCAGTGGTCTGCTGCCTTTTAGTTGAGACTTCACGTGCCACTCTTTGGTAAACAATAATGCACATATTTGACCCAGGGAAAGCCCTGGGCACCCCTCTGCCAGCTGGCACCAAGTGATCCCTCAATCACAGTCTGTCACTATTTGTGTCCGGAACAGAGCTGAGAACATTGTCGGGACTTAATGAACAATAATCTGTTAAGCGAGGGACATAACTTCAGAGTCTTCTCTAATGGAATAAACCAAGATTCCCCAAATTTATTTTGTTCCCTTCTCAACTAACAGAGGCATCAGTCTGAGTTGTGGCTCCTTTAAAGGATTCACTGAAGAAGACACCCCGGCTACAAATAAAGCGTAATGAGAAAGTATTGCTTTCAGTCAAGGCTGTGAGTTTTAAGATCCTGAGGATCTGGTGGCATCCATTGTTTTCCACTTACATGGATTGATATCCCTACGTTTTCCAAAATCGTTTAAAATATATTATGAAAGGGTCAATTTTAATACTATATAAACAAACATAGTCCACATTTTCTTAAAAAAAACCCAACCCACAGTCAACTGTTGAATTAATTGTTTTAAACGTATAAAAATCTTCTTTTACTAACTGCTGTAACACCCTGCAGGGCTTGTGATATAAAGAGACTCCTCAGGCAGGTTGATTTCTAAGACAGCCACCTGAATTATTATTATTTATTATTGTAGCATCTCAGAGCCCGTGTCGTGGACCAGGATCCCATTGTGCTAGGTGCTGTACAAACAGAACTCAAAAAGATGGTTCCTACCCCCAGAAGCTTGCAATCTAAGTATAAGGCAAGAGACCACAGATGGATACAGGCAGATGGGGGAATGCAAGGAAATAATGAGACAATGGTCAGCATGGTAGGCAGTGGCCAGCAATTAGTCTAATGATTAAAATAAATAATGGTCAAATGCAACAGTAAATACAAGAAATTCTTGAACAATAATTATGACCTGATTTTGCAAATACTTATGGATGCGAATAACTTTACACATGTGAGTAATCTCATTAGGATTGTTCTCATGCTTAAATACGTGTGAAAATGGTTTCAGCACTATGGCCTATATAAATCATAGAATCATAGAATATTAGGATTGGAAGAGACCTCAGGAGGTCATCTAGTCCAATCCCCTGCTCAAAGCAGGACCAACCCCAACTAAATCATCCCAGCCAGGGCTTTGTCAAGCCGGGCCTTAAAAACCTCTAAGGATGGAGATTCCACCACATCCCTAGGTAACCCATTCCAGTGCTTCACCACCCTCCTAGTGAAACAGTTTTTCCTAGTATCCAACCTAGACCTCCCCCACTGCAACTTGAGACCATTGCTTCTTGTTCTGTCATCTGCCACCACTTAGAACAGCCGAGCTCCATCCTCCATTCCCCCCTCACTCTTCTCTTCTGCAGACTAAATAACCCCAGTTCCCTCAGCCTCGCCACATAAGTCATGTGCCCCAGCACCCTGATCATTTTCATTGCCCTCCGCTGGACTCTCTCCAATTAGTCATTCCACTATCAAAACTGTAACAATGCATGCATTTGGAGCTGGAAAACCGGCTACTCTAGTGTTTTCTCTTCATACCTAAGTGTAAAATCCCCTCAAAAATATATCTTATACAGGGCAGTGATTATGCTAAACAGTTCATTCAGTTTTGAACGATTCTGCCTGTTTGAGAGAGATTTCCCAGGCTTCTTCAAACAGAGAAATGGTTGCACCTGGCTGTATCTCTAAAAACGAAATGAACGTTTTAAGTTATACCGCTGTATCTCAGAGACACCCAGGCAATTTGCACCTAACTTGAATCAAAATGAAATGTGAGTTGGCTCAGCTAATTCTGGAGCAATGCATGCTGGGATTGATAGCCTCAGCACCCATGAGCCCACAGTAAAGATGAGGACTTTTCTAGGCTACATTTTAAAAACATCCTGGTCTTGAAGGCCCCAGTGAGCCCAGCCAAGCCGTGCATGATGGAGGAATTATTCTACGGAATACTATCGTTTTTAAAATTTGTTATTAAAAGATGCTATAAGGATCTCAGCACACGTTTTACGCACAAGTAGCAATGCAGAGAGGCACACATCTATAACAGCCACATAACATGTATATCTTAGCATGTATATGCTTACCCGATTCCTCTGCTTCTTTGACCATCACCGCACAATAAGGATTAATCACCTCCCCTTGTGATGGCAGATAGGGGCCGCTGTCATAGTTTGATAAGCCAATCCGAAGAAAGGGTGACATGACAGATCCTGTGTCGAGGAAAAGAGAAATGATATTTGGGGGAGTCTAAAAATTCCCTTTGTTTTAACTAGCATCACTGGTAGTCGGGGGGCAAACTAGCAGCTACTTATCCATCTGAAAAGGGGCTCTATGATTTCCTCTTCTGCCTAGCAAGTTGCTTGACTAGCACAAAACAGTCATGAGACTACGCATGAGTGAGGTAACGTAACCAGATGTGTTGATTTCAAGGTGTGACTTAACCGGTCACAAGGCATTTGCTGGAAATGCACTCAGCTGGCTTCAGAGTACCACTGATTCAACACCAGCTCACATATAACCACACATTGGAACTACAGCAATAGTGAAACCAAGTCATATTCATGGGATAACCTCTCCTGTAGTTCATGTGCAGTCACACGCTCACAAAACAGAACATTGTGGGGAAACACTGAGTTTTGGGAACACCAGTCTATTGGAAACCTGAAAGTGAAACATGACGCTGTGAAAAATTGAAGCACTATTTATATGCAACGTAGAAATGATGCCAGGCATCACTGGGTAGCTGACACTTATTTATTGGCAATTTATTAACCTTTAAAGCGAAAATTCTGCTCATTGGACCCAGATCTTTTTGGAGGGCCAGGGAGGAGAACACTTATGGAATCACAGATTCACAGAAATGTAGGGCTGGAAGGAACCTCTAATCCACCCCCTGCACTGAGGCAGGGCCAAGCAAACCTAGACCTGACATATGTTTGTCTAATTTGTTCTTAAAAATCCTCCAGTGATGGGGATTTCACAAGCTCCCTTGGAAACCTATTCCAATGCTTAATTATCCGTATAGTTAGAAAGATTTTCCTAATATCTAACCTAAATCTCCTTTGCTGCACATCAAGTCATTATTTCTTTCCCTACTTTCAGTGAACATGGAGAACAATTGATCACCGTCCTCTTTATAACAGCCCCTAACATATTCAAAGACTGGTATCAAGCCCCCCTCTTGGACTTCTTTTTTCAAGATTAAACATGGCCAGTTTTTTTAACCTTTCCTTATAGGTCAGGTTTTCTAAATCATTTATCATTGTTGTTGCTCTCCTCTGGATTCTCTTCAGTTTGTCCACATCTTTCATAACATGTGGTGCCCAGAATTGGACACAATACTACAGCTGAGGCCTCACCAGTGCCAAGCAGAGCAGGACAATTACCTCCTATGTCTTGCATATAATACTCCTGTTAATACATCTGAGAATGATATTAGCCTTTGTTGGAACTGCATCATACTGTTGACTCATATTGAATTTGTGATCCACTATAACCCCCCAGATCCTTTTCAGCAGTACTAACCAGTTATTCCCCATTTCGTAGCTGTGCATTTGATTTTGCTCCCTAAATGTAGTACTTTGCATGTGTCTTTACTGAATTGAGTTTTGTTGATTTCAGAACAATTCTCCAATGTGTCAAGGTCTTTTTGAATTTCAATCCTATCCTTCAAAGTGCTAGCAATCCCTCCCAGCTTGGTGCCATCTACACATTTTATAAGCACACTCTCCACTCAGTTATCCAGAGTAATTAATGAAGACATCAAATATTACCAGATCCGGGACAGACCCCTGCAGATCCCCGCTAGTTATGACCTCTCAGTTTGACAGCAAGCCATGGATAACTATTCTTTGAATACGGTCTTCGGGAACAAGCTGCAGCCCTCTATACCGATATTCCAGTCATGAGATTTATCCCACCAATTGATGCCAATTAAATCAGAATTTAGCTTACGTACAATACTTCCAGTTCTTCCTGTTTATTCCCCATGCTCCTTCCATTTGTGCATAGACATCTAAAGCCTGGTCTACACTACAGAGTTAGGTTGATGCAAGGCAGCTTACGCCAACCTAACTACATTTAAATTTCACCTCCACTGATGTAACCGCCCTGCTATGCCGACGTAATACTCCACCTCCAAAGGCGGCGTAGAGTCAAAGCCAATGTAGGTAGGTTATGTCCACTGTTACTGGCTTTCAGGAGCCGTCCCACAATGCCCCAGTACAATCAATACAAGTGCTCCTGGTGAGGATGTACACTGACACAAGGAGCCAAGTGTAGACACGCACAAGCAACGCAGTTACTGAGGCGGCTGCATGCTGATGTAAGTTAGGTTGTGTAGATGTGGCCTAAGATACGTTAAGCCACTAAGAAATGCTATACAGCCGAAGAGCAACTTATCTGTTCTCCTCTTGTAGCTCTTCTACAGCTTGCAGTGAAAAGATATCGCAAAGTGATAATCGTGTCAACAGAATAACTCTTTATTTACAGATTATTGGGTGCCCACCATAGTCATATCTAGGTCCCATCAAGACTCTGGTCTGGCCCCTCCAATGTCTCCCAGTCCACTACAGCTGCCAGTTTAAGACCTTGCATCTAGTTGTCAGAGCCATTAATGCATAGGCGCTGACTCCGTGGGTGCTCTGGGACTAGAGCACCCATGGGGAAAAAATGGTGGGTGCTGAGCACCCACCAGCAGCCCCCCTATCAGGACCTCCCCCAGCGCCTCCAGCACGCTGGTGGGCCCCACGGATCAGCACCTCCTCCTCCCTCCCCACACCTCCCGCCCGCAGCAATCAGCTGTTTTGTGGCATGCAGGGAGGCTGGGAGGGAGCGGGAAGAAGCGAGGGTGTGGCACACTCAGGGGAGTGGGTAGAACTGGCTGGAAAGAGGCGGGGCAGGGGTGGGGGCTTGGGGGAAGGGGTGGAGTGGAGGAGGGGCCTGGGGCACCCCCCGGCAGTTTGAAAAGTCGGCACCTGTGCATTTATGGCTCAGGTCCTACCAACATAAGAGAGTGAATTTCCATCTAAGAACCACCTAAAACAGTGTGATTCTCTGGGACAATGAAGGTCACAAAGCCCAGAAATAAGTGTGAGAGAGCTGGAGGCAAAGCATTCCCAGTTAAGGGGATTTGAACTTCCAGAAGCGTTTAGCTGAATCCAGAGTCTGACCAATTTTAGAAAACACTGAAAAACTTTCTCACGTTAGAAAGTTTTCCCCACCCTAACCAGAACAACATTCACAAGAACAACCACCACATCTCACTTATACACACAAACACCCTCTCCCGAGCAGAGCATTTTATACGCTGAAAAGTAAGAAGTGACAGAGACTGTATGAAATTCACTGGGAGGGATTTTGGTATTGCTAATCTATTTTTGCACAGAAAGTGCCCCGATATGGTCATGGGCAGCAGTACAAAAGCCTAAAATAAACAGAATTGACACATGCGCACGGACCACAAATGGCAAACCCTGTCTGTAACCTCCTGCTGCTTTTTGAACTGCTTAGTTCCAGCATCAGTCAACAGGTTGATTAAAAGGATACACCTTGCACTGCGCTCTGAAAGCCAAACCTGGCCTTTCATGGACTATGAGTGGAAATAAATCTCACAGTCCAGAACAGACAGCTGAGACCACCCAGCCACCAGTGCTCCTATGGGCTGACAGCAAAAACAACCCAGCTGACCTCAAAGGTCACGCGAAGGAGGTTAGGGTAAAATAAAGCCATTTTTCTTACCTGTAAATGGAATTTTACTGATAGACAAGGTCAGTCTCTAACTAGATGGGTTTTCCTTTTCATCACATCTGTAGAAAACATGGAGCAATGTCACGGCTGTCTCTCATTGTCACTGCTCCTGGGGCTGGGCTGCCTTTAAAACTCTGGACTCTCTGTTTAAGGAGGTGGAAGAAAGGAGAATGAATGGGGGGAGTCGGAGCAAAACCATGCCGCAGCCAATTGCCAGAATGGCGACCGTCTTACCAGGCAATTTGGAGAGACGAGAGTCCATCCCCCCGCGCTGTGCAGAAGTAGTGGGTGACTGCAACAGTCAGAAGGAGTCTCTGTAAATGCATGACTGTCCCCCACAACCCTAGCCTCTGGCAGATCCTCTTGCCATCTAAATATGGTAAAACCCGCTTCTTCCTGGTTTGGAAAATAAAGACAAACATCTACAATTAAGATTGGGATTGAAACAAGATTTGGAGGCAAACACTTCGGGCCTGATTTTTCAAAGGCGCTTAACACGCATGGCTCAGCACCTTCGAAGGCTGGGACACCTGCTCTTTTCTTGCGCAGGCAATAGGGCGTGTTTATTCGCTGCTAGATCTTTTAAGGGGTTCGTCAAGGGATTTCTCAGATAAGTTGCACCAGTATAGGGACGATCCACAAGCTTGGCATTATTGTGAAGGTTCTCCTCCCAATTTTAGCTGAAGTACCCTGTGATCGGCAGCTTGTGTAGCTGCTAATCTGGCTGAGACACAGATTGAACTCTATGAGGAATCACACAGGCACTTAAATACTATGTTTAAGAAAGTGGAAAGCCTTTGGATACCTTGAGAGGGGCCTTATGCCTAGGAGAAAGAAAACTCCATGAGTTCTTCATAAAACCCCAGGCAGTGCACCGATGATGGTCAGACTGTGCCAGGTGAAAATCTGAAAGCTTCTAGGGTCACTTCAAAAGACTACCCACATGCTTCTCTATAAGATCTCAGTGTGTGATGTTGCCCGCAAGTAGGAGAAAATATTTTCGGAAGCATCTGTGATTTGTAGCTTTCCCAGGAATTGCTGGGGAGGGTAAATCACAGGCGGGAGTATCTGAAATTAGTTTCTGTTCTGCAGGATAATGCAGGGAATTAGCACCATCCATCTCTCCTCAGGTCTTGGGCGATATATCTCTGGAGTTAGCTTCAGCAGCTTGGAGATACATCAGTATTAGAAAGATAGGTCCTTGAGGGAAGCCGGTGAGGCCATCCTCATTATCGACCCAGGTTTGGATAGGTTTGCATGGCAACAAACAGGATGGGAACAGATATGGAGCAGCACCAAGAGCCCGGTGAGTAGAAACCCCCTCCAAAGTTACTTATTAGGGGAGGGGTCCATGATATTAAAGCAGGTGGGCAACAGGAAGAGGACTTAGCCTGGATTGATGGAAAAACCCAATCCAAATAGATAGTCTCCCCACAAGAAACAAATGCATTGTTCTTCTTTCTTTGTCTTCAACTATTCGAACATTTCCTACCCCCCTGAAATAAGAGGCCTAGCTAAACTGGGAGGGGAAAAAAATAACCTGAGGAATTCTGGCAGCAAGATGTAAATATAAATGCCTGTGCCAAGTAATGGGCATCAGGGCAAGCTAACAGGACCCTGAAGACAGCCTGGGGCTGACACTCAAAACGGCTGCAATCTTCCGCTCATGCCTGTTCAAATATGAAGTAAGTAGAAACCCGTCTCCTTAGAGGCTGACCCTGCCCACTTGGAGTGAGGAGATGAGTCTGTTGTATAAATAGCACAGCAGGAGTTTGGTTCCACTTTGCATTTGTTTATACCATCAGTTCTCCATGTTTTTCATTCTGCTAATGACCTGGCAAGAGAAAGATCCCTTAATGGATACATGTCCCAACACCCTAATTCCCAACTGTTTGGCTCTCAAAACAATCCACTCTGTGGACCCTCAGGAAGGGCTGTGATCACCATTAAGTGGTCCACTGACCCCATGCTGAGCAGCCCTGGCTTACAGGGGATGGATCACTTGATGATGACCTGTTCTGTTCATTCCCTCTGAAGCACCAGGCATTGGCCACTGTCAGAAGACAGGATACTGGGCTAGATGGACCTTTGATCTGACCCAGTATGGCCGTTCTTATGATTAAAAAGTATAATACAGCACTTTGGGAATCTTTGAGCATGAAAATCAACAAAGCAATCTAAATATTGTTCTATATCTTCTTGGCACAGAAATACCCCAAATGCAACTAAATCATTTTCTCAAATATTTAGAAAAACTTCACTTAGGTGAAAAGTATTGGGCTAAATTCATCACTAGTGTAATCCACTGAAGTGATGCAATTACTTTAGCAATGAACATGGTCCAACATGTTGACAGCAAAGGTCAAAGTTTAAAGAAAAAATCAGTTTTGAAGAGTTATCAGATCTCAAATCAGTACCAGACTTAGGGCCCACCCCTCATACACCATCAGCGTTAGGAGCACGGTCTGTATTCCACTAGAGAGTCGAAAACCCTCCGTTCCAATGGAAAATAGCATTTATTGTAGCCCTGGTTGGCTGCGCAGTGACTGACCTCAACAGCATGTGACTATGTTCTATTTATGATCAATTTTAGAGACTCTTACCACACATTAGTTATAAAGAACTGGAGCCCTGTATTGGGGATATTCAAGGAACTTCCCATAAGCTGATCTATCACTCAGAGGTTCTAGAAATTGAAATGTCATGGCAATCAAGCAGTCATCAGCAAAGGAGAGAGGATATTTGACATGGCTGTGTGGGCCCTTTGCAGCTGAAGGAAACAGATCGTATCTGGGGGAGAGTTCATCAGGGATCTGCGTGAGTCTTTTGTGTTGTGTGCACTAACTTTCTATTCCATTTCTTTACAAAGAACAATAACTGCAGGCTCACTTTTCCTCCCCAGTAAGACTTATAGAAACATGTGAAGTCCCCACAGAAGCGTGTGGGGGGAGACAGAGAGTGGGCGACTGATTACTTGATGAAAGCAGAGGGCATATAGTACATACCCAGTCCTGGCGTAGGGGAGGGCTGGATGATCTAATCCTTTGCTTCATCTCCAACTTCTAACATCCTCCTATTTTCTGTAGCTAAATGCCTATATAAAAATACTTCTTTATTAACTACTCGGAAAGCTTGAAGCTGGACGGGACTGGACCTCTGGCAGATATCATGGCGTGGTGCAGGAGAGCAGTAGCTATGACAGATGACAGGTGCACCTAATGGCCCCCGTTGCGATATTAAGATGCAGCTCCTGCCCCTGAAGAGCTTACCCTCTAAGCTAACAAGGAAGACAGAGGGAAGGAAGCACCATAGTCTCCATTTCACAGATGGGGAACTAAGCACAAAGGGATTCAGTGACTCACCCAACATTACACAGGAAGTCTGTGGTAGAGTTGGGATTTAAACCCAGGTCTCACAGTGAGACGACGTGTCTAAGACACTTATATGGCGCCTATCAACATGCTATCTGAGCACCTCACAACCTTTAACAAATGTATCTTCCCAGCCCCCTGGTGAACTAGGGCAGTGCTATTACCCCCATTTTAAAGAAGGGGATTGAGGCACAGAGAGACTAAGGGCCAGATCCACAAAGGAACTTTGGCATCTAAGTCCCAGTTTTAGGGATGGCTGCAATCCACAAACCCCCGTCAGCTGCTGCCTAACCCGATGGGTGCCAAAACTCACTGGGCACCTAAAGTTTTGCTGTAAAAGTTGCATTGGTGCCTAAGTTTCTGCTTCTGGGCATATGCACTGCTGCTTGAGGCAGGCGCCCTGGCCCCTGTCTCCTACCGCAACCCCTCACACCTGGGAGAATAGGAAGGGCAACTCTTTCTTGACTATATTAGGAAGCAATACACGTAATAGTCTTAAGCAAATGAACTCGAACAGCGTGGAATGTACAGACTAAGGCCTGGTCCACACTAACCCCCCACTTCGGACTAAGGTACGCAAATTCAGCTACGTTAATAACGTAGCTGAATTCGAAGTACCTTAGTTCGAACTTACCGCGGGTCCAGACGCTGCAGGTAGGCTCCCCCCGTCGATGCCGCGTACTCCTCTCGCTGAGCTGGAGTACCGGCGTCGACGGCGAACACTTCCGGGATCGATCCGGGATTGATTTATCGTGTCTAGACAAGACGCGATAAATCGATCCCAGAAGATCGATCGCTTACATCCGGACCAGTGGGTAAGTATAGACGTACCCTTAGGCCCTTATTCAGCAAAGCACGTAATCACACACTGAGCATGGTTGACTTCAGAGGGGTTTAAGCATGTGCTGAAGTGTTTTGCTGAATCAAGGTCTACCCGAGGGGAGATTTTAAACAGGTCGGCTCTTTTTTCAGTAACTAAACTCACAGTTTGTGGAGAGGATGGGATCTATTTCCCAGCCATATTGATGTGGCATAAATGAGCTCCCTTTTGCTGGCAAAACGACAGCTGCAAAAAACGGAGTATTTGTGCCTTTAGCTTTCTCATCTGTGACCACAAACAGACAGAGGAGCCCGTATTGTAGGTGAAAAATGTAACTCTCAAAGGGATGCTTCCCAGCTGAAAGACACTTGGACACATGCATAACTTTACAGACCAGGAGTATTCCCGTGACTTCTGGGCTCCCAAACTGAGTTCAACGGGATTACTTCCAGTGAATAAAGATGAGCACATGAGCATAGATGCGGACTCCATAGGTGCTCCGGGACTGGAGCACCCATGCGGAAAAAATAGTGGGTGCTGAGCACCCACTGGCAGCCCCCCTATCAGCTCCCCCCCACCCCCAGCGCCTCCCACCTGCTAGCAGGTCGTGCCGATCAGCATCTCCCCTTCCCTTCCCGCGCCTCCCGCCCATCGCAATCAGCTATTTTGCAGTGTGCAAGGAGGCTGGGAGGGAGGGGGGAGGAGCAAGGGGCAGGGGAGGGGTCTTGGGGAAAGGGGTGGAGTGGGAGCCTTTGAAAAGTCGGAGCCTATGAGCACATGCATAAATCCTTGCAGGATCAGGGCCAAATTTTCTGTCTCTCTGTCCTGAAATTCAGGAGAGAACATCTGTAAATAATTCCTTTCTGTCATTTTCACTGTAGGGGTATACATCGACTGGTAGTGCAAAAGAGCTAAAAACAATATTTTTATAAAGAGAACATCTGAAAGCATTTTGGGTGGGACAGTCCCTTTTTCAGACTGCCTTTGGCAGTGGGAGGAGGGCCGAAAGAGAATTGGAATAGCTATCTAATTTCCCCTTTCTCCACAGCCAGCCATAGAATTTGCAGCCAGTGGCTTAGAGGGGTGGAGCAGGGCCGGCTTTAAGCCGATTCCCTGGAATCAGGACCTGCGCCTAAGAGGGCCCCGCTCCGGAGGTCTTCAGCGGCATTTTGGCGGCGGGGGGTCCTTCGCTACCGCGGAAGACCCAGAGCGGACCCCCCCGCCGCCGAAGTGTCGCCGAAGCCCCGGACCGCTGCCGGGTATTGGAATCGGGCCCCGCGGGTCATAAAGCCGGCCCTGTGGTGGAGGAGGAGTGAGAGGGAGTGGAGGGGAGCCAGTTGTCACTTATGGGAATGTTACAGAATGAGACTCTATGAGGTGAAGACCTCCAAAAAGCTTACCATCAAATTTGATTCCCACACCTAGGGGATTCCTAACTCAGCACCAGGCCAACACCCCCACTGATCTGTATACAGTTCAGCCAGACAATGCATTGAATGCTTCTGCCATGTGGAAAAGATGGTACAGGGTTCAGAGCAGCCCATTGGAGCATTCAGGGGATGGGTAATTTCCCTTTAAATAATTTGTGGACGGGGCAGCTCTAGCTTTTTTGCTGCCCCAAGCACGGCAGGCAGGCTGCCTTCGGTGGCATGCCTGCGGGAGGTCCCCAGTCCCGCGGATTCGGCGGCATGCCTGCGGGAGGTCCCCCGGTCCCGCGGCTTCGGCGTACCCGCTGCCGAATTGCCACCCAATCCGCGGGACCGGCAGACCTCCTGCAGGCAAGCCACCAAAGGCTGCCTGACTGCCGCCCTTGCAGAGACTGGCAGGGTGCCCCCCGCTTGGAGCGCTGGTGCCTGGAGCCGCCGCTGTTTGTGGAGCATCTAGTGATGGTCTCTGTGTTCTATGTTTAGAGATCTGCCAGAGCAGCAGGGTATGAAGGTAGCTAGGCCTTGCATGCTATATAAGGCCAGTAGACTGGGTTATTTGGACTCCACCATGCTCATGTGACGTCATAGAGTTTAAGGCCAGAAGGTTCGTTAGATCACCCAGTGCGACGTCCTGTATATTACATTCATCTTATGCTTGTTGTGTGACAAAGAAAAGACACAGCACCTAGACTGAGCCAAATCCCCAGCTGGTTTAAATTAGGTCCAGTGATGTTAATGTAACTAGGCAGATACTGCAGATACCTCCTTCCTACAGGTGAAGGAGAGACAGAGCTCAGGGGTTTAACAATGGACAGCTGGAGACATGTCTAATGGTGTTTGGCAGCCTTAAAGAGACACTGAAATGTTAAGGGAAGGATTAATACTCTTCATCCCCAAGAGATGGACTTCCTGCAAGATAAGGATTATTCCGTGCAAAAGGGATCTTTCCTAGATGCTGGGTACTTGCCTTGTTCCCGAATAGGCAATGGGAACATCTCTAGCAATTAATCTACCTTTAGAGACCAGTAATTTTTACAGGCTGGTTTGAATCCTCTGCTACTTCTGCAAACACCAGGGAGAGGCAAACCAGGAACACCAATAGGGGAATTGCAAAGATATTCAGTGACTAAAACCTTGCCGAATTCCCTGTCTATTAAGCAATTGTATAACCACTTCTCTTGCCATCATTCCATGCACTGCCACCTCTGATGCCCTAAACACAAACACAGCCTTACCTATTCAAACAGAAAGATGTACAAACACTAGATTTACTTTCCTCCATTTCTGCTGCTTGTTTACTTTTTGCCTTTTTCTCAGCTATGCATAACGAAAATTGACTGGTCATTTCATGTCCTGCATTACCCCAGTGCTGCAACATCTGGGTGGCAAAAACCACAGGGGAATATTTAATTGTCTAAAAACAACTATTTCCACGGCATTTTTTTTTTATTTCATGAAAATATTTCTCATGGTCTTAGTTTTCTTCTAAGAAAATTTGACTGGATGGTGGATCTTTTCATAAGGCTTTTTAACAGCAGTTGCATTCCATATAGTGATGAGGGAAATCTCTTACGCTGAGATACAACTGTAGTACCTTTCGCCCTTTTGTTGTCTTGTTCGTTAACCTGGTGGTTCCTGTATTTCTATAAGATTTTGGTATTGGTTAACAGACTTCCTGCTGTGTTTACTTTTAAAAAAAATGACACAGCTGGAGTTTTGCCTGAACCAATATCTAACCACCTTAAGCCAGAGTGGCATCTATTTCATAGCACTTCCTGCCCACACCGGCTTCTGTATTTTTTTTTTCACTCTCAATCAAAAGCAAAAGAAAATGCAAGAGGGGGGGGAAAATAAGATGGGCTTGATGTTTAAAAGTCCTCCATTTTGCAGGCCCAGTTTTGAACCCACACTTAATTCTGGACAGAAATATGGACCTCTAGCTCCCTGATCTCACCCACAAATCAGGCACAGTAGTTAGATAATGGACATGCTTAGGGTGACCATGTATTCCTGAAAAGTGGGACCAAGATTATCACACAGAGGAGCTGAAATCCATATTTTAGTACTCAAGTATGCTTATTTAGGAGCCTAAACTAGGATTAAAGAGCCTAATTTTAGGCCCTGTTTTAGTCTGGGAATGTCCCTGTTTTCACGACCTGCCCCAGTGTTTTGTCCCAGTTTTTGTAATGCCCCTGCAAAATGGACACCTCAAGGTGCTGCCGGCCAGCTAGCTGATCAAATTGAAGGCAGACTGACAGAACACAGGGTCACCTCAAGAACATCCCCTGGGACTGTCATGTTCTACCCTTTCCCCATCTCACACCTTCCAGGAAACCTGTATCCTCTGAACAAGAGTCCTTGAACCAGCTGAGCATCTAGCCCAGGATTACTGAATACTTTTGCATTGCTGAGACTCAATTATTCTATCATTTGGTACCTTCAGTCATTCATCCTTGTCCACTTTCACTTGACCAGGTACCTTGTGGTTTCATCTCTACTCCCTTCAGCTAATTATCTTAAAGGCAGATGCATTTCTCTTGGGCAAGAGGAGCATCCCTTCGCAGAACTCCACACCCTCTATCTCCATCCTCAGCTAAGGTCTCCCATAGGTCTCTATTGCCCATAGCCTTGACTTTGAGCTCTCCTCCTATATCTACAAATCACCTCCACAAAGTTTCCTGGCTGCATCGCTGCCATGACGTTGAGGTCCTGCTGAGGTCCTCGCCTGTATCTGCATCTTCTCTTGTCATTACTATTGCAATGCCCTTCTCTCTGGCTTTCCAGCTCCCAAGCTCTTCAGACTCTAGAATTCTGTCTGCTTTCTTACATTCTTAACACATCAGTCCCATCCACCAACAACTCCATCGGCTCCCCACTCATTCCAGGGTCCGGTTAAAAATGGCATTCATTGTTTATGAAACCCTTTTGTAGCCCGATTCACAGCTCCCTGTCTAGTTAACACTGGCCTCCTTTCTTTCCCCTCGCACAGTCTCACATCTGACCATGGCAGATCCTTCTGAACAACCTCCCTGTAGCTCTCTGCTTTGCCCATTTTCCAGCTCATGTCAGCTGAAGAGATATCTCTTCTCCTTTATCCATACCCACAAATGTCTCTCTCTCTCTCTCTTTCTGCCCTTATTTTCCTCTGTGACCTGAACTGAGTATGGTGGGATACAGACTGGATAAGAGAATCCAATATAAAATTAAGTTCTAGGGTATTACATTCAGTCCGGGATGGCGAGAATTAGGCACTTTGTCACATTCCCTCCTAAAAGTGTGAGCTTTCCGCAGGTGAGTTTCATCCTCTGTGAAGAACTAAGCAAAGATCAAGCAGCTACGACCTACTGCCAACTCGTAGGGGGGTCACTGCATGGCTGTGTCAGTCCATGGGCTAGAACAGCTTCCACTGCCCTTCTGTGTCCCTTGGAGGCACCGGATCCAGGCTGTCACACATGCAGTGGCTTCTCTTCTGGCCTTCTTCCTGCACCCCCCTCTATGTTGGCCTATGTAGGGCACATCCACCCCACCCCTACACAGCATATCTCAGGATTTTGTGATATGAAAGGCCTTGCCCAGGATCTTCAGGATTCATCACGGGGTGAATTTCACCTTAGCAGCACAAACTTTTACTTTACTTGTATAGTATGATCCCATTCTTACTGTACAATGAATTGTCCAAATACCATCTGTGGTTACTCACAGGTGATGGTGATGCACTCAGGCAATCCAGAAAGCGTGAGTAGCTTCAGGGTGCATTGCTTCTCTTCCAGCTCCACACATCACTTATTTATTTATTCATTTATTATTACAGTACAAATAAGCGATGGTCACATAAACACCACCCTATACCGGAAACCTACTGACCGCTATACTTAGCTACATGCCTCCAGCTTTCATCCAGATCACATCACATGATCCATTGTCTACAGCCAAGCCCTCAGATACAACCGCATTTGCTCCAATCCCTCAGACAGAGACAAACACCTACAGGATCTCTATCAAGCGTTCTTAAAACTACAACACCCACCTGGTGAAGTGAAGAAATATGTTGACAGAGCCAGAAGTCACCTACTACAGGACAGGCCCAACAAAGAAAGTAACAGAAGGCCACTAGCTGTCACCTACAGTCCCCAACTAAAACCTCTCCAGCGCATCATCAAGGATCTACAACCTATCCTGAAGGACAACCCCTCACTCTCACAGACCTTGGGAGACAGGCCAGTCCTCGCTTACAGATAGCCCCCCAACCTGAAGCAAATACTCACCAGCAACTACACACCACACAACAAAAACAGTAACCCAGGAACCAATCCCTGCAACAAACCCCTTGCCAACATTGTCCACATATCTATTCAAGGGACACCATCATAGGGACCTAACCACATCAGCCACACCATCAAGCGCTCATTCACCTGCACATCTACCGATGTGATATATGCCATCATGTGCCAGCAATGCCCCTCTGCTATGAACATTGGCCAAACTGGGCAGTCTCTACGCAAAAGAATAAATGAACATAAATCAGACATCAAGAATTGTAACATTAAAAACCAGTAGGAGAGCACTTCAATCTCCCTGGTCACTCAGTAACAGACTTAAAAGTGGCAATTCTTCAACAAATAAACGTCAAAAACAGACTTCAATGAGAAACTGCAAAACTGGAATTAATTTGCAAACTGGACACCATCAAATTAGGCCTGAATAAAGACTGTGAGTGGCTGGGTCACTACAAAAAGTAATTTCCCCTCTACGGATACTCACACCTTCTTATCAACTGTTGAGAATAGGCCACTTCCACCTTAATTGGTTAGCACTGACCCCCCCACTTGGTAAGGCAACTCCCATTTTTTCACGTGCTGTATATATATATATACTGCTTACTGTATTTTTCACTCCATGCATCTGACGAAGTGGGTTTTAGCCCACGAAAGCTTATGCCCAAATAAATTTGTTAGTCTCTAAGGTGCCACAAGGACTCCTCATTGTTTCTGTTTATTTCAGATTCTTAAACACCAAGGAAGTGTAAGAACACATAGGAGGTTATAAATGGGAAACAGAAAATTTAGGCTGACTCTAAGAATGAATTTCCTGACAGTCAGATCTATTAGAGTGACGGAAGCACCAACACATTTAAATACAGATGGGTCAATACACTAGAAAAATACTCTGTAGGGAACAATTCTGCTTAGGCAGGAGCGTGGGGTAAATCACTGAATGGGTCTTTTTCGCCTCTCGGACTTTGAGGATTCTAAGCATATTGGCTTAAGTGGTGTCTTTACTAATTGTTACAGTTTTCACTCCGAGGGCCAGCACTTTTTTTTCTTTCCCTTTCTGTATTTCTAAACACAGGGGAAAAAATGAGGGAGATGGGTGGGTGGAAGTGGCTGAAAAAGGAAGCTAAAGGGTGGGTGTTCGCTAGTTTACTAATGTGATAGATCTAAAGAGAAACAGTGCTCTTTAGTGCAGGAGGGGAAGGAAAGGGAAAACCTAGGCCTGGCTAAATTCCAGCCCTGGCTCTTTTTCACCCTTTTGGGCAAATAATGGTGTTTCCCATAGTAGTACTTGGGCCTTTATTTGATTTTTACAGGCAGCCACGGTATGGCCTTGCTTAAATTCCATTCACACACCAATACAAATCTGCATACGCCTCAACCTGTTCTTTTTGCACTAAAAATATTGTACCTGACTCTCCTCCGACTGGCCCCAATGCGTCCCCATCATTGACTTCAACAGAGTGATTCCTGATTTACATTGGTGTAAATGGGCCTGATTCTCCTCTGATGTAAATCAGAGGAGAATCAGGCCCATTGGTGCACGGAAGAGCCAAAGCAGCATCATGCTAATGCAGCATGTTAAAAAAACCCGCAAACCCACCGAATGTATATCTTAAAATCTTGGGATGAAATTCTGGCCCCATTGAAGTCAACAGGAGTTTTGCCATTGACTTTAACAGCCCCAGATTTCACCCTTGATTGTTATGCATTGTTTCATCACATGTGGTGCTCTTTAAAGGAAGAGGCCAAATTCTGAGTTCTGTCACAGCTGTATAAATTCAGAGCAAGTCGGTTCATTTCAGTGGAGTCCCTACAGATTTACACCAGGGAAACTGTTAGCAAAATTTGGCCTGGTACCATTTATATTTTTAATAGGTTAAAAATGAAAAACGTCTTGCTGGGCAGGCTATTTAGAAACCAGTCTAAGGGCCAAATTTGGCTTCGCAGCTATGGACGCACAGCTTTCCATTGAGGTTGATGGGAGTTACTTGTGTGTTTCTGACAGCAGAATTTGACCCTACATTTGGATTAGGGCAAAAGTCACACTGCATGTTGGGCTTCACTGTGATCTTTCTTACACCAGTCTAAGTTGGGAGCAACTCCACCAAAGCCAACAAGTCATTCTGAGCCCAAAATCAGGCCCATTGGGCCTTAAATCTATCTGCATAGCTGAGTAAAGGTTACATGATCCACCCACATGTGCAATTCTCTGTGAGCCAAAGCCTGGTCCCATTGAATCGGTGGGAGGTTTAATATTCTATTCTGTTCTACACAGGTTCTTATACTGTGCTCATCACTGTAGTATCTGAGCATAGGATCTGGGAGACTTCAGTGGGACCATGAGTTGACATTAGAAAGAGCTGCACTGGGGATAGGTCAGGGGCAGGCAACCTATGGCACGCGTGCCAAAGGCGGCACACGAGCTGATTTTCAGTGGCACTCACACTGCCCAGGCGTTGGCCACCGGTCCAGGGGGCTCTGGATTTTAATTTAATTTTAAATGAAGCTTCTTAAACATTTTGAAAACCTTATTTACTTTACATACAATAATAGTTTAGTTATATATTATAGACTTATAGAAAGAGACCTTCTAAAAACGTTAAAATGTATTCCTGGCACGCAAAACCTTAAATTAGCGTGAATAAATGAAGACTCGGCACATCACTTCTGAAAAGTTGCCGACCCCTGGGATAGGTTTTGATATATGGTTATAATTAATAAAGAGACTAAATCCTGTGGTCATTATTCAGGAAGGAAACCACTGGAAGTTTGCTTGTGTGACCCACACACCTCCTGGGTGTGGTGTTCTGTCCCATCTAGTGGCACTGAGACCACTTAGAGAGAGAGATAAAATGAGTCTGCTCTACAGCATTCACTAATGGCCAGTTGGCTTTTAGCTCATGTAGTAGAGGCTCATGCACTCAGCTCCAGAGATCCCCGGTTCAATCCTGCCTGCGGACAGTCAGCGTTACACTTGAATAAGGAGTGAGTAAAATCTGAGGAAGGATTTTAGGATCTGGCCTAAACTTTGAGCAAGTTTCTTAGCTGGTTTATATTTCCCCATAAATCATCAGACTACTTTATTACCTGACCCTTAAAAAACCGCAGGTGTCCTAAGCAGGCATCAGCAATTCAATGAAGGTGTTGTGATCTGTATACGCACACATTAAACTGCCCCGGCTCCCCATGGTGGAGAAGTACAACATTACATACGCGCTCTGAGCTAACGGGCATGCTGAGAATGACGCAGAAATGGTCAAAATAATCAAATGCCATATAGGTCTTGCACTTACTGGCTGAGAGGCTTATGTCGACTGGACTTGGTTTATTTTTCTTTACAGACAGTGCCTGGTGCTATCACACAAACATGGAAAGAACTGAGCTTCATGGCCTGAAAAAGCACATTCTGCTCCACCTCCATGTTAGTTTACTCTGGAACGGAATAGCTAGGCTATGGGTGGTCTTTTACCTTTCAGCACAAAGAAGATATACCATCTATGTAGGTACTTGGATGGTCCTCAATACCAGAGTATCCATTGACAATATACTTATCCAATCGCTAATCTCACTGCATTATGACCAGCTGTGACCCAAGAACCTGTTAATGTCCACTGGCAAGGGAGTGCAATGGGCAGTGCAGGGATCTCCTGGGTCGGATATGTTTGCATGTGAGGTCTCAAATAAAAGCCGGCATCACACTGGTCATCAGTATCATTGTGAAATTTATGTACAGAAACTGTTTAAGGAGTTATGTATAGACACTTAAAATACGTTCTTAAAGTCTGTCTCAAGGCACGGGTCCACTGGCAAAGGAAAAATAACAGGTTTCCTGTCAGACAAGAGATCTAGCTCTACCTATGCGTTTACATGTAAACTGAGTATTGTCTCTTTCACAATGGGTTTCCCATCAGCAGTCTGAACTAAAGGCAAATGAAAGATTGTGGAAAGACTCTAAGGGCTAGTCTACCCTAGAATCACTACAGCGGCATAATTACTCCACCACCCCGAATGGTGGTAGCTATGTCAGCGGGAGAGCATCTCCCACCGACACAGCGTTGTCCACACCGGCACTTAGGTTGGTGTAAGTTATGTCATAAGTTATATCAAAATAAGCATTAGTGTAGACCTGCCCTCTCTCAGGAAGAGTAGCACAGCAGAGGGGAGGGAACCCTGTCTGGAGATGCACATCAAAGGTTTTCTTGACTATATTTGGGGTGCAGAGAAGACACATGGGCACCCTTGACTGGGGACTAAAAGGACAGCAGTTTTCTTCATGAAAAAGAGGTCTCAATCAGGCTTGGTCAAACACGCTGAAGAGAACTTTGGAAGCGATAGACTTCTTTAGACAGAATGTTAACCTGTTAGTTAAATGTAGTCTTTAGAAAGGGTGGTACGATTTCATTTTATATGTAACCATTTGTTTCCAATATTCTTATCCACTTTCACTTGAATCGCTGTTCTTTGATAAAAAACTTATTCTTGTTTTCACTACAAATATACCTCAGTGCTGTGGTGTTAAGCAAAGTGATGATCCTGAGTTGAATCTTACAAGCTGGTGTGTGCTATTCCTTTGGGAACAACAGACCGGGTAATTCTGTGAGTGTTCAGTGAAAAGGGGGCTAGACACTGCAGGCAATGCTCCGAGGACTTGGGGGCTGGTGAGTGCCTTTTAATACCTGCCCGGAGAGAGTGAGGCCTGTGGACGCAGGGAAGGCAGTGCTTGTGCTGCCAAAAGCTGTTGGTTTTAGGGAGCTGATGCACAGCAGGCATAGACACAAGCCCTTCACAAGGGCAGGTGGTGGTGAGATGCCTCAGAACCCTGGGGGAGCATTACACCAGTTCTCCCCCGACTCCCTCTTCTCTCTCTCTGGGTTTAATACTGCCACCCATCACCATAGTAATGACTTGTTGATCGTACTCAATTATGGCAGCCTCTTTCACCCATTTCTCCCATGAACATTCTCACACCTCCCATGCTGCCCCATATGCTTGGATCATATGGCCTCCCATGGCTATTGCCCTGTCCTTCAAATCCCTTTCTGAGACCCAACTCTACACATTTTTTCCCTGAAAAGTGCCTTTCTTCTATGGAAAATTTACATTTTTCATTGAAAAAACAAATGCCTGGAAATCAAAATATTTCAAGATATCCCATCATGGTGCCTCATGGGAGTTGTAGATCAGCTTCCTCATTTCCCCATTCTCCTTTTTGGGACAGGATCTCCAGTTGGACTACATCTTCCAGGATGCACTACAGCCTGGGACTTCCATGATGCAACTGCATCCCCTCACGTAGGGAGCCCGTTTTATAGAGGAGAATGGTAGCATGAGGCAGCGAACTACAACTACCATGAGGCACTGTGGCAGCATTTCAGAATCAAAATATTTCAGTTTTTGATTTTTTTTTTTTGCCGACTCAAAATTTTCCATTCTGAAAATCCCACTTTCCACTTCGCTCTATTATTTAGTGTCTCTTATTCACTCATCTTATTAAAAACAAATAAACAAACGACATTTGTACACTTAGGTCCTGATCATGTGTCATCTTACATCTGAGCAGACTGCTATGTCCATGTGGAGTCACAGCCTACCCACGCACAAGGAGTTGCAGGGTCAAATTAGTTAAAAATATATGCAGCCTTGCATTCCTACTGCTGTCATCCTCCTTTTTCTTCTTTTCCCTTTTCCATCCCAATTATCAGAGGGTTAGCTGTGTTAGTCTGGACCTGTAAAAAGCGACAAAGAGTCCTGTGGCACCTTATAGACTAACAGACGTATCGGAGCATACGCTTTCGTGGGTGAACGCGTCTGACGAAGTGGGTATTCACCCACGAAAGCTTATGCTCCGATACGTCTGTTAGTCTATAAGGTGCCACAGGACTCTTCGTTGCTTTTTACATCCCAGTTATGTTTTTCATCCCTCTGAGCCACCTGGCACCTCTTTACATTGTAAGTTTTTTGGGTCAGGGAGTGTCTTTTATTGCATAGTTGCACAACACTAGATCTAGCTCTAATCCGGATTAGGGCCTATGGGTGCTCCTGGAATAATAATAATTAACAGTTCATTTCATTATCACAATCTCTGAGGTTTACAATAGGTTAAGTATAGAAGGGTCGTTCTGGTGGAATGAACATTAAAGGACCAATACGTTATTGGTAAATTAATGTATTTTTCATGAATCATTACAAAGATGACACATTTTATAAGTGTTCATTTTAGGATGAAATAATCTGTGGCAGAATAGGACATTGGTCTTTTATGAGCAGGGTCTCAAACAACATTAGGGATGTGACCTAGCAAAGATCATGTTAACAATTATACAAGACAGTTTCTTCATTAAGAGTCTCTTTCCCCCTTTGCTCTCCATCTCTCCTGATGTAAGGGCTCAATCATGCAAGGAACACGCAAGGTTCATTCTGGCCCTGATACAGCAAAACGCTTACATCCAGACTTCACTTTAAATTCATGAGCAGTCCCACTGAGACTCCTTCGTAAAAGTGATGGCCTTAATTCTCAGGTTTCCGAAGGCTGTTTGAAACCAGAAGGCTCACTTGGCCTTCTTTCCTTCACCAAAGTATCCAAGCACCTTACAAACTTTCATAGCTTTCCTGTAAGATAAGGAAATATCCCCATTTTGCAGCTATGGGATGACTGAATGATTTGTTTAAGACCACACAGGAAGTCTGTAACTGAGGGGGAAATTGAACCCACTGAGCCTAGTGCCAATGTGCTATCCACTAGACCATCCTTCCTCCCTGCTTTAGCAGTGTTAAGGTGTCTTAAAGCAGGTAGAAATATTAAGGCTCTTTCTCTCTCCCTTTACTATACTGCTTGAGTTGCAAAAAGGTGCTTTATTAGGCCTGATTCTCAGTTAACCTCTGTGCTAATTATAGAGCAGGCTGCAATGATTAAGGATTCATAATGATTTCCCCTCTTACCCTCTAGTCATTTGGAAACTTTCATCTCTTGGACTAAAATTTTCCATGCTTGGGGGCTCTCTCCAATGGTAGATTTGTTCTGAAGGCTTGAAGAAAAAGGGGGTCAGTTGTTCTTAAGCATAAGGAGCGTAGGGAAAAAAAGATACACTTTTCCCATTGCAAAATAAAATAAAAATAAAATAAAAATTCATGCATTCATTTATTTGAACACCTGTATGGTCAAAAAGGAGTTGCAATGTGACTTAGAAATAACCCTTCCTGAAAATAATAAAAATACTACCTAGCTCTTTTCATCTGTAGATTCAAAGCACTTTACAAAGAAGGTATCAATAATTTCAGTTTACAGACAAGGACACTGAAAACAGAAGCCATTTGCCTAAAGTAACCCAGTGGGTTTGAACTAGAAGCCAAATCTCCTAAGATCTAGTCCAGTGTATTACCCACTGGACCACACTGACTAATTACCCTGGAGAAAAGTGGCAGCTTCGTGGTATACATGGGTATTCCCTTCACCCTGTCCCTGCACAGGTATTCCATACCCTTAACACTTCCTGTATGCAGCCTTTCAGGCCACATGTGCCCTGATGAGCCAGCACTAGGATATGGGCCAAAATGCATGGCTGTGTTTTAATATATATGATACCAAAAGAGTCGAGTAATGTGACAGCACAATTCTGTACTAACCAGCTGCTTGAAAACAATAGCTCTAATATCTGACAACACTAAAACAGGAGAGGTTATCCACTGCTGGGACAGCTGCGTGTAATTTCAAGAGCAACCTGGTCTCATTCTAAATGTACCAAAAAACCAATAAACTTTTTCTCTGCTGCTGGATGTAGCATGGTCTGTGTCAAATTAAAAATCTCCAACAGGCCAGGAAAATTACAAAAATTAACCTCAACTGACAATAATATGGATAATCACTTGAAGCCAGCTACCAATAAGAATCTGCAGTTATTCTGCTAGTGTTTTCTTTCCAAAAAGCCCTATGATCAGAAATCAGACATTCTGGTCAGGATGTGAGTATAGGCTACAGGAGAACAAATACACTAGAATTGAAATAAGTGGTCATGGTTTCTGCTAAACTCAGGCCACTTCCTGATTTGAATCAAGGACCAGATCCTACAAACCCTTACACACATGAGTAACTGTAAGGCAGGAAGTCCCTCATGTTCAATGGTACTAATCACAGGCAGAAAGTTACTCATGTGTGATTGTAGGACCAAGGTCCTAGTTAGCACTATGCAGTACATGCACAGGTGTAGTTTTTAGATCTTCATACAAATGTGTTTCCTTTCTTTTTATTTTATGTTTTTCAAAATCAATCTTCAAAGCCAGCACAAAAAACTGCAGTCCACTTTCACAAATTCTTTCTTTAACAGGTTTGCAGAAACGTCAACAACAGCAGAATCTGGAGCAGAGCTTTTAAACTGATACAAACTTAAATCCATAAAAATGAACACAAAAAGCCAACAACAACAAAGCAGATAAAATTATGGGGGATGGTTAATACGACATCATATAATACTCTGCCAGGAATATAGCTTTTTCTGATCAATATCCAACCAACAAGAGAAGAAATTAAAAAGCACTCATCAAAGGTTAAAACCTACTTTTGACATAAGGGTAAATGTGGAAAATATCTCTTTTAACCTGCCAATGTGCAGATGTGATATATGACAAAGACCCAAAATGAGGAAAACTAAAAATGTTTCATGATGGGAAGCTAAAATGCTGGAGATTCCTTTCTTTAATGTTGATGACTTTTTCCATAGCTGCAGTTTCATGGTTCTTTATTTCTGATTTAAATATTCTCAACAACAGCAGAACAGAGGAGACTAAATGTGTGTGGACCATAGAACTTTGGGAATAGGCGACTTTCCTTGAAAGGAAGTACTCTTGAGGGTGGGAAATAGAGTTAACCCCATAGAAAATGTTATTAGGGCAGCCTCCTGTTTTAAGGGACCATTCAAATTACCACCATATGTAGTGAGTACAAGTCTGATCCACATTTATCAGATTAGATGGTCAACTCCATTGAGCAATCAATTTTTGTTAGTGTCTTGATTGGTATTTTAGGACACATCCCACTGTTAACGGGAATGTGCAGAAAACATACCATTGTCTTGGGGGAGACTTAAGAGGATTTTTCTGAAATAAGAAATGTCATGATACTAATACAGGAACCCAAGTTTGGCAATTCAACAAGATGGAAGTCAAAATACAACCCCCCTGAACTGCAAACATTTCTATTTCTCATTTTTAAAATAGCAATTCAGTGAAACTTTATCTCTTTCTGCCCTAGTAACCTTATTAAGTACTCTTTTATTAGCATGACTCAGTTGGGTGGCTGTCAGCTGGTCAAGTTATTTTTACTGCAATGAGCATTTCACTGGTGGAAAAAGAATGTAACTCTCTCCCTGCAAAGCATGTCAGTAGCTCTGTAAGGAAGGAAAGTATCATTGAAAAGTTCCTGTATTGTATCCACCAATCAAAAGCAATGACCAAAAGGATCTGACTATGTCCAGGAGTCTAACTGTACTTCATTAGCATTCAACACTCTAAGGTTACAGTATAACCAAGGTCACATGATTGAGTGGACAGAGGCTGAGTTTTCAAATCCCACCCCCTGAGAAAGGAAATGCAGCTCACTACACTAAGCCTGCAGGCAGGAGTTGGTTAGTTTCTCTAGGCCTCTCAAATAAACTTTCAAATCTATCACAATATCATTTTGTAGTGCCTCTCCTTACACGCTGGATGCCAACATGATTTACAGAGATACACCATCAACTTCAAAACCCCACTTTCTGCCTGAAAATCTGTTGCCTGCCATTGTCACAAAGAGGCACTCAAATGACTATATATGAAAGAGGTTAGAAGGGGGAAAGTGTTTTCTCTATTTTTTCCAGTTTGTTTACTTTGGACATTCCATAGCACTCTGTTTATAGCCCTTTTCTCTGTTCCCCATGTACAGCCAGTCATTTCCCCCTATTCTATGTATTGCATACAGCAACAGGGGAGAGAAAAACAATTTTTAAAGACAGGAAAATGTGATTATGAAACCACAGAAACTTGTGGGGAGCCTCAGATGTAGGACTTGAAACTAATTTAAGCTCTTTTTTTAAAAAAAATGAGTAGGTTTCGGGTTGAGCAGGGCACTTTAAAATGAGAACAAAATGAGAGAGAAATTAAGGTAGAAACGGCATGTTTAATGTCACCCAAGTTTAATAAAATGACAACAAAAACACTCAGACAGTCTCAAAACTTTCTTTTTTTCAGTTCCTGCTCATTCAAACACTAAAATTTCCTGGAACTTCAGATTTCCTTTTCTCATGCACATTTTACAGGCACAAACACTCTAGGTCACACAAACACACACACATATATATATACACACTCTGGCACTTATACACACAGCCGCACGCTTTCACATATCAACACACGGTCGCATACATACAACATCACCCTTCAACATTCTGTCATGTACATGGATGCCCATTCTCATGTGTCACACTCTCACTTGCACGCACACATATATGCTCCCTCACACACAAATGTGTTCTCCGACACACACTCCCTCCAACATCACATCGTTTGTACATACACATAATCGCTCCCACTGTTACACATCCGTGTCTCTCTGTCAGATGCTTCCACTCTCCTCTGATGTTCACACTCACACCTTCAGCCATCTTTCACAATCACACACATCCTCTTTCTCTCTCACACACCGCTCTACGCTTCTCTCACAATAACACACTGAGACCCCTTCACACAATTGCATTCACTCTCACCTACACAAACTCTCTCACTCTTGCCTGTGTGGATCTCTCACCATAACACACACAAACACCCCGGGTGTATCTCTGACCTTACACCCACACACGACCCTGTGTGTGTCTCTCTCACACACCCCTGTGTGTAGTTCTCACCATTATCCACACACCCATCCCTATGGGTGTGTATCGCTCACAATTGCACACACCTGTGTGTGTGTGTCTCTCTCACACACCCCCCATGTGTATCTCTGACTATTGTACATACACACACCCCTGTGTGTCTCTCTCACCATTACACCCCTGTGTGTCTCTCTCACAGGTACACCCCCATGTGTACCTCTCATCATTACACACGCATGTGTGTAACTCACAATTACACCCCCCGTGTTTCTCTCTTTCTCACACACATCCAGTGTGTATCTCTCACAATCACACACACACCCCTCCCTGCGTGTCTCTCACCACTACATATACACACGTTTGTAACTCAGTTACACACCCCGTGTGTCTCTCTCACCATTACACACACAGACACACACCTCCTCCCTGAGTGTCTCTCACTGTCACCTCTACACAGACACACGTTTGTAACTCACAGTTACACACCCCGTGTGTCTCTCTCACGATTACACACACACACACACACACACACACACACACACACAGCCGCCACTCCCGGCTCAGCGCCAGCCCCTGCCGCGCATCTCACTCTGTTCCGCGCTCCGGACCCCAGCCCGGGACCCCCCCAAGCCCCGCAACGCGCCGCGGACCCACCTGTTCTCAGCCGCCTGGAGCGGGGCCGCAGCGGGGCTCAGCGATCCCAGCGGCTGCCCCGTCCGAGCTCCGCGCCGTGCCCCAGCTGCTGCATCCACCCACCGCCTCCGCTGCCGGGGGGAAGTGAGTGGGGAGCTCAGCCTGGCTGGCTGCCACCCTGGGTCTCCCCTCACCTCCCCGCCCCTCTCGCAGATCCCTCCTCCCCCTGGGCAAGGAATCCCCCGCCCCACCCCTCTTCTGGAGACTCAGTAACCTCCCAGCCCCGGGGCACAGTCCCCACTCTGTGGATTTCCTGCGCCTGGCAGCATCATACGCTAAGTGTGTGACTAGAGATTCACAGATCCGGAGGAGGCTAGGAAGCAGGGGACGTTGTGACCCTCGAGGGGACTTCCTATATAGCAAAGACAACTTCCCCATGGGAATTCCGAGAGCAGATCGTCCAGCGAAACAGCCAGTCTTGATTTAAAAATGATCAGTGGTGGAGACTCCTTCAGGACTCTTGGTAAATTGTTCCCGTGCTTAATTACCGTCTAGGTTAAAAATGGACCCTTTACATTTGAGTTTGTCTGACTTCAACTTCCAGCCCTTGGATCCTGATCTCCCTGTCTCTGCTAGAATGAAGAGCCAGTTATTCAATATTTGTTTCCCATACAGATATTTATAGACTATAATCAACTCACCCCTTAACTGTCTCTTTGTTAAGCTAAATTAGGATGACCAGATGGCCTGATTTTATAGGGACAGTCCCGATTTTTGGGTCTTTTTCTTATATAGGCTCCTATTACCCACCACCCCGTCCTGATTTTTCACATTTGCTGTCTGGTCACCCTAAGCTAAATAGAGCAAGCTTCTTGTGTCTATCAGCGTAAGGCAGTGGTTCTCAAACTTTTGTACTGGTGACCCCTTTCACACAGCAAGCCGCTGAGTGCGACCCCCCTTATAAATTAAAAACATATTTTTATATATTGAACACCACTATAAACGCTGGAGGCAAAGCAGGGTTTGGGGTGGAGGCTGACAGCTCGCGACCCCCCATGTAATAACCTCATGACCCCATGAGGGGTTCCCAACCCCCAGTTTGAGAACCCCTGGCATAAGGCATGTTGTCTATTCCTTTAATCATTCTGGTGGCTCTTCTCTGAACCCTCTCCAATTTATCAACATCATCCTTGACTTGTGGACACCAGAACTAGACACAGTATTCCAGCAGCAGTCGCACCAGTGCCAAATACAGAGGTAAAATAACGAGGGCTGTCGATTAATCGCAGTTAGCTCACGCGATTAACTAAAAAAAAACATTAATCGCACTAAAAAAAATTAATCGTGATTAACCACAGTTTTAATCTCACTGTTAAATAATAGAATACGAACTGAAAGTTATTAAAACTTTTGGATGTTTTTCTACTTTTTCACATATATTGTATTCTTTGGTGTAATTGAAATCAAAGTGTATATTATTTTTGATTACAAATATTTGCACTGTAAAAATGATAAGCAAAAGAAATTGTATTTTTCAATTCACCTCATACAAGTACTGTAGTGCAATCTCTTTATCATGAAAGTGCAATTTACAAATGTAGATTTTTTTTGTTAAAACAAAACAATGTAAAACTTCAGCGTCTACAAGTCCACTCAGTCCTACTTCTTGTTCAGCCAATCGCTAAGACAAACAAGTTTGTTTACATTTACAGGAGATAATGCTGCCTGCTTCTTATTACAATGTCACCAGAAAGTGAGAACAGGCATTTGCATGGCACTTTTGTAGCTGGCATTGCAAGGTATTTATGTGCCGGATATGCTAACCATTCGTATGCGCCTTCATGCTTCGGCCACCATTCCAGAGGACATGCTTCCATGCTGATGACACTTGTTAAAAAAAAATGCGTTAATTAAATTTGTGACTGAACTCCTTGGGGGGAGAATTGTATGTTCCCTGCTCTATTTTACCAGCATTTTGCCATATATTTCATGTTATAGCAGTCTTGGATGATGACCCAGCACATGTTCATTTTAAGAACACTTTCACTGCAGATTTGATAAAACACAAAGACTTGTGAGATTTCTAAAGATAGCTACAGCACTCAACCCAAAGTTTAAGAATCTGAAGTGCCTTCCAAAATCTGAGAGGGACGAGGTGTAGATCATGCTTTCAGAAGTCTTAAAAGAGCAACACTCCTATGCGGAAACTACGGAACCACCAAAAAAGAAAATCAATCTTCTGCTGGTGGCATCTGACTCAGATAATGAAAATGAACATGTGTCGGTCTGCACTGGTTTGGATAGTTATCAAGCAGAACCCATCATCAGCATGGACGCATGTCCCCTGGAATGGTGGCCGAAGCATGAAGGCGCATACGAATGGTTAGCATATCCGGCACATAAATACCTTGCAATGCTAGCTACAAAAGTGCCATGCAAATGCCTGTTCTCACTTTCTGGTGACATTGTAATAAGAAGCAGGCAGCATTATCTCCTGCAAATGTAAACAAACGTGTTTGTCTGAGCGATTGGCTGAACAAGAAATAGGACTGAGTGGACTTGCAGGCTCTAAAATTTTACATTATTTTTTAATGCAGATTTTTGGACATAATTCTATATTTGTAAGTTCAACTTTCATGATAAAGAGATTGCACTACAGTACTTGTATTAGGTAAATTGAAAAATACTATTTCTTTTGTTTTTTTTTACAGAGCAAATACTTGTAATCAAAAATAAATATAAAGGGAGCACTGTACACTTTGTATTCTGTGTTGTACTTGAAATCAATATATTTGAAAATGCAGCAAACATTCAAAATTTTTTAAATAAATGGTATTCTATTATTGTTTAACAGTGCAATTAATCACGATTAATTATTTTAATCATGTGATTAATCACGATTAATTTTTTTAATCGCTTGACAGCCCTAAAAATAACCTCTCTACTCCTACTCAAGATTCCCCTGTTTATGCATTCCAGGATCACATTAGCACTTTTGGCCACAGCAGTGGAGTGGGAGCTCACCTTCAGCTGATTATCCCAAATCTTTTTCAATCATTAAAAGGATAAAGCCCCCCCATCCTGTAAGCTAATACATGCATTAGCTGTATGAAAATGCCTATTGTTTGCTTGCACCCAGCATACCAAGCAATCCATATCACTCTATTTCAGTGAGCAGTTCTTCTCATCACCACTCCCCCAATTTTTGTGTCATCTGCAAACTTTATCAGTGACAATTTTATGTTTCCTTCCAGGTCATTAATAAAAATATTAAATAAGGTATGGCCAAGCACTGATTCCTGAAGGACTCCACTAGAAGCACAGCCATTTGATGATGATTCTCTGGTTACAATTACATTTTGAGGCCAATCAGCAAGCCAGCTGTTAATCCATGTAATATGTGCCATGTTCATTTTAGATCTTTCTGTTTTTTTAATCAAAATGGTGTGCAGTACAAAGTCAAATGCCTTACGAAAGTCTAAATCAATGACATCAACACCATTCCTTTGTCAACCAAATTTATAATCTCATAAAAATATCAAATTAGTTTGCCAGCATCTATTTTTCATAAACCCATGTTGATTGGCATTAATTATATTATCTTCCCACAGTTCTTTATTCATGAAGTCCCTTATCAGCTGCTCCATTATCTTGCCAAAACCCAAACAATAGCAACAAAACAAAGAACAAACAAACACCCCCCCCGCCGCAAGAATAAAAATAATTCAGGCAGAAGTCCATAAGCAGAGGGGAGGCTGCCCAGTTTATTTCACTGAATGCCGCATGTAGGATTACCTACCTTGTGGGCAGGCAGTGTATGTGTGAATTTAGTGCAAGCAACTCATGGGCCTCAGAGACTGAATATGGGCTCTTGAGATCAGAGTGCCTGAACTGGAGGTGCTAAGAGAGAAAGAGATGTACACAGATGAGACTTTCAGGACACCGGTCCCGTCCCCAGTCTGATGGTCTCTGTGCTCTTGAGGAGGACGGAAGTTTCAGAGAAGGAGAATAGCAAACTGGAGTGGAAAGAAACCATCCCATGATTGGAACCTTCCTTCCAAATGATGTCATGGTGTACTTTCGCACTGAAGAGATCCCTCTGGGGGAGGGAACCTTTGTTATTAAGAAGAGAGAGGCAGGGCCGCTGAGAGCTGGTTCGGGCCCCGGTGAAAAAATTTTTTCAGGCCCCCCAGCAAGGGCAGACAGGCTAAACAGGGCCGACGAAACCGGGGAAGCCAGGCCTTGGGCCCCCTTCCGGACTGCCGGGCCCCAGTAATTTGTACCAGCTTCCCCCCACTCTCATCGGCCCTGGAGAGAGGTAATTATAATGGGGGATTCCATTATTAAAAATATACATAGTTGGGTTTGTGATGACCGGGAGAACTGCGTGGTGAATTGCCTGCTGGGGGGTGAAGGTTGTGGACCTCTCAAAACCTGTAGATAGACTTATGTGCAGTTCTGGGAAGGAGCCAATGGTCATGGTATCTAGGTAGGGAAAGGTAGGAGAGAGATCCTGGAGGCCAAATTTAGGCTATTAGGCCAGAGATTAAACTCCAGTCCATTCATGGTAGCATTCTCCAAAATGCTTCCAGTTCCCT
The DNA here is from genome assembly GCF_002925995.2 of Terrapene triunguis. Classification (NCBI taxonomy): domain Eukaryota; kingdom Metazoa; phylum Chordata; order Testudines; family Emydidae; genus Terrapene; species Terrapene triunguis. The sequence goes on from NW_020664419.1 coordinate 5,948,590, forward strand.
GTGCAGGGACTGTGAGACAGGCAGAACTGCAGGGTTTCAATGAGTGGATGAGACAATGGTGTTTGGAGGAGGGATTTCAATGTATTGGGAACTGGGGAATCTGTTGGGAAGACTACACAGGAAGGATAGGCTCCACCTAAACCAAAATAGAACCAGATTGCTGCTGTGCAAAATTAAAAAGGTTGTAGAGACGTTTTTAAACTGGGGGAAAGTCAACTGATGCGGAGGAGCACACAATTCAGACAGAGACATTACTTAGGGGAGGATTTATTAAAGGGGATATTCTATATCCTAGTAAAGAGGAGAGGATAGAAGTTGATAAAGGTACAGGTAGGAGCTGAAGAGAAACAGTCAAATGAAAAAAGAGTCTCATTCAGTTACATCACATGAAGGCAGACAATCAAATATTGACAAATTTGATAAATGCTTGTATGCAAATGCTTGAAGTCTAAAAACTAAGATGGGTGAACTTGAGTGCCTGGTATTAAATGAAGATACTGATATTGTGGGCATCACAGAACATCAGAAGGCAGAAAGTTGTTTGAATGATGATAATCAATGGAACATAGTACTACCAGGGTACAAAATATATAGGAATGACAGCGTAGATCGTGCTGGTGAGGGATTGGCAATATATATGTGAAAGCAAACACAGAGTCAAATATAATAAAAATCTTAAATGAATCAAATGGTACCACAGAATCTCTGTGTACAAAAATGTCATGCTTGAATAATAAAAGTATAACAGTAGGAATATATTACCGACCACTTGACTAGGATGATGACAGCGGTTATGAAGTGCTCAGGGACATTAGAGAGGCTACCAAAACAGAAACCCCAATAATATTGGGGGATTTCTACTATACCCATATTGACTGGCTACATGTCATCTCAGGACAGGATGCAAAAACAAAATTTCTAGACACCATTAATAACTGCTTTTTGGAGCAGGTACTCCTGGAACCCACAAGGGGAGAGGCAATTCTTGATTTAGTCCTAAATGGCACAAAGCATCTGGTCCAAGAGGTGAATATAGCTGAACCTCTCAGTAATAGGGACCATAATGCAATTAAATTTAACATCCTTATAGGAGGGCAAACACCAAATAAACCCACCATAGAAGCATTTAACTTCAAAAAGAGGAACTATACAAAAATGAGGAAACTAGCTCAATGAAATGGAATAGCCACAAGAGTGAAATGCCTGAAAGCTGCATGGAAACTTTTTTTAAAACACCATAATATAGGCTCAAACTAAATATATGTCCCTAATAATAATAATAATAATAGTAATAATAATAATAAAATGAAGAGGACCAAAAAGAAATGCCACCATGGCTAAACAACAGAGTAAACGAAGCAGAGACAAAAAGCCATTCTCTAAAATTTGGAAGACAAATTCTGACGAGGAAAATAGAAAGGAGCGTAAACTCTCACAAGTCCAGTGTAAAAGTATAATTAGACAGGCCAAAAGAAAATTTGAAGAGCAACTAGCAAAAGATAGAAAATCTAACAGCAATTTTTTTTAAGTACATCAGAAGCAGAAGCCTACCAAAACAATCAGTGGGGATACTGGACGATCAAGGTGCTAAAGGAGCACTCAAGGAAGACAAAAGGCTGTTGAGGAGAAACTAAATGAATTCTTTGCATCAGTCTTCACTGGAGAGGATATAAGGGAGATTCCCACATCTGAGCCATTCTTTTTACTTGACAGATCTGAAGAACTGTCCCAGACTGAGATGTCAACAGAGGAAGTGTTGCAACAAACTGATAAATTAAATAGTAATAAGTCACCAGGATCAGATGGTATTCACACAAGAATTCTGAAGAAACTCTGATATGAAACTGCAGAACTACTGACTGTGATAAGTAATCTATCACTTAAATCAGCATCTGTACTAGATGACTGGAGGATAGCTAATGTAATGCCGATTTTTAAAAAAAGCTCCAGAGATGATCCTGGCAATTACAGGCCAGTAAACCTAACTTCAGTGCCAGGCCAATTGGGTGTAACTATAGTAAAGAACACAATTATCAGACACATAGATGAACACAATATGTTGGGGAAGAGTCAACATGGCTTCTGTAAGGGGAAATCATGCCTCACCAATCTATTAGAATTCTTTGAGAGGGTCAGCAAACATGTGGACAAGGGTGATCCAGTGGATATTGTATACTGGAACTTTTAGAAGGCCTTTGACAAGGTCTGCCACAAAAGGCTCTTATGCAAAGTAAGCAGTCATGGTATAAGAGGGAAGATCTTCTCACTGTTTAAAAGATAGGAAACACAGGGTAGGAATAAATGGTCAGTTTTCACAGTGAAGAGAGATAAATAGCAGTGTCCCCCAAAGATCTGAACCTGGATGAATGCTGTTCAACATACTCATAAACGATCTGGAAAAAGGGGTAAACAGTGAGGTAGTAGTTTGCAGATGATTCAAAATTACTTAGGATAGTTAAGTCCAAAGCAGATTGCAAAGAGTTACAAAGGGATTACGCAAAACTGGGTGAGTGGGCAACAAAATGGTAAATGAAATTCAATGCTTATAAATACAAAGTAATGCACATTGGAAAACATAATCCTAACTATACAGACAAAATGCTGGGGTCAAAATTAGCTGTTACCACTCAAGAAAGAAATCTTGGAGTCATCACGGATAGTTCTCTGAAAATATCTGCTCAATGTCTAGCATCAGTCAAAAAAGCAAACAGCATATGAGGAATCATTAGGAAAGGGATAGATGATAAGACAATAAATATCATAATGCCACTATATAAATCCATGGTACACCCACGCCTTAAATACTGTGTGCAGTTGTGGTTGCCCCATCCCAGAAAAGATCCATTAGAATTGTGAAAGACACAGAGAAGGGCAACATAAACAATTAAGAAAACAGCTTCCATAAAAGGAGAGATTAAAAAGACTGAGACTGTTGAGATTAGAAAAGAAACAACTAAGGGGGAATATGATAGAGGTCTATAAAAGCATGAATAGTGTGAAGAAAGTGAATACGGAAGAATGATTTACCCCTTCACATAACAAAAGAACCAGGGGTCACCTGATGAAATTGATAGGCATCAGGTTTAAAACAAACAAAAGGAAGGACTTCTTCACACTATGCATGGTCAACTTGTGGAACGAGTTACCAAGGGATGTTGAAAAGACCAAACGTATAACTGGGTTCAAAAAGGAATTAGATAAGTTCATGGAGGCTAGGTCCATCAGTGGCTATTAGCCAAAATGGTCAGGGACGCAACTCATGCTCTGGGTGTCCCTAAACCTCTGACTGCCAGAAGCTGGGACTGGACCCCAGGGGATGCATCCCTCTGGCCCATCCATCAGATGTTGGAACTCCAGATTAATGGGAATTGGGTGCCTAAATATATCCCAGGGGTGGGGTTTAGACCCTGCCCCTTTCCTCTGCATTTCACTCCCGGGTAGCTTAGGCAGTTCTTCACTCAGTTTACTGGCTTCTGAGAACACCTTCCTTAGGCATCTGTATCTCCTGATGCATATTACAGGGAGCCAGGGCACCGAGGATTCCACTAGCTGACAGGGTGTCTAAGGGTGAGGTGCTGCAAGACCTAAATCCCCTTGCCCTTTTGCTGGGGCGAATCATTGACATTTGACGTAAGGAGCAATTGTCTGTCAGATCTCCCAAATCCGGCCTTAGAAGGGGCAATGTGCTCTTCAGCATTTTCAAAATGAATCATTCGGCAGCTTTAGTTCTGAGTTTAAAGCACTCCGGGATGGTTGTCTGAATGCTGCTGTAGCAAAGCAAGATGCTATTGTATCACCCTAACTGAGGTTTCCTAAAATATCATCCCGGCAAGCCCAAAAGGGAGCTCGAGGAAAAGAAAAGACTATTTGGCTTTTGGAAGTCAGGGAGTAAATAAATGTACAACCTTCCAACTGCCCCCCTCCTCTGACATACACTAGACCAATTTCAATCAAGTACAATACATTTTCTTGTTATTGAAACAAAGATCAACTCGGGGAACGCAAATGGCATTTCATGAGACTGACAATCTCGCATTTTAGCTGCGCTCATTCCATTAAGTTACGTATTCCGCCTTCTTGTCCACATCAGGGTGTATTATATTTGCTTTTGGTATCATAAGCGGTCAGGACATAAAGGTTTCCTTGGCATCCAAAACCCAAGGAGAGCTGCAGAAAACCAAATTTTGAGTTTTATATAGCGCTGGACACGTGCCCGGTGCTTTATACAACGCTGTCCCGGCCCTGAAGTGTTTGCAGTCTAATCAGTGGTTGATATCATTATTACCATTTTATTATTTCTTTTCAATAGCACCCACACTGTCACTGATCTGCCCCTGGCACCCCACACAGAATAAGCCAGGGGGACTCAGCCTTCTAAATCTGAAGATCATTCCTGATCTGGAAATGGAAGGGATCACAGAGCCGTCACTATTTAGCTGAAAGGAAAGACCCTAAACTGACCTTACATCAGCAGGTGCTGCGGTGGAGGTGAGAGTTGGCAGCAGACTTCTTCAGGCCCAAAGCTACATTTTATATTAGGGCAAAACTCACAATGGGGTCAATGGGAGATTTCAATGCGCAAGTCTAACTCGCTTGTCCGTGTGTGTTGTGGGTCCCCCTCTGTGCCTGACCCACTGAGGCAGTGAGTCTGCTACTGCTACCAGCCTCGGGATGTAGTTCTCCAGCTCAATCTGTACATGCTCCTGGCTTTAGCTCTAGAGATCCCTGGTCATGGTCAAGAGGAGGGTGGGTGTTACAGAAAGAAAGGACCCGTGGGCTCTGTGTCTATGAATTGGAGGAGTAATGCAGGTTGCATGGTTTCTCATCAGAGCGGATCACATTGGGCTGCATGACGCTGAAGCTTTGGTGGCAGCTGATGCAGAGCTTCCATTGCAATATGTGTGACTGGTGTGTCTTACTGCTGCCACTTCACTCTACATGCACAGGAGGCCCTTCAAAGTAGGTGTAGGCATTTGGAAACCAAAAGCCCTGAAAGCTGCATCTTTCTGGTGGAAAATATCACCACAAGTCGTTGTGTTTTCTTTCCTGTATTTGAAAACCACCCACATTTTTTAGTAAAAAATGCAACCGATCAAGCATTTTTACCCAAGCAAAGGGCCTCTTTGCAGTATCTCACCTCAAAATATTTGTCAGTGTTATTTTTTTTCTTTTCTTTTAATGACTGGTTATGTACAGCTATTTATTAGCCATAAGGGGATATTAAATGGCCATGAGACCCAAATCCAATAGATGCCATGGAAGAAGGCTAAAAAATGCTCTCCCTCTCTGTGTTCAGTTCGTTGGATTTAAGCATTAAGTAGCCAGTGCACTTGCCATAAAAAAAGGAACACGCGTCATTACTGTGGGTACTTTTCAAAGCTAATGCTTTTCTTATAGTAGGAATATTGGAGATGCAATACTAGCCCATACCATTTGCCCATCTAGCCTGCGACAATGCCCAATAACAGAGGCTGCAAGTGAATTGGGAAAAGCCCCATAGTGGCCAATTATGGAATAACCAACCCACAGGGAAAGTTCCTTCCTAGCCTCCATGAGTTACAGGTTGGATTATACCCTGAGGCATGTGGATTTATATCCCTTCCAAACTTGAAACAGAAATTCTATCAGTATAGCGGTGGTTATTATCATTATTAATTATGACACTAACAGCTAAGAGCCCCAGTCATGGACCAGTATCTCATTGTGCGAGATGCTGGACAAACACAGAGCAAAAAACAATGGTCCCTGTCCCAGAGAGCTTAACAAATCGTTTTCATTTGAAGTGTTCAGTACCTTTTCTAAATCCTGCTAAGCTCTTGGCCTCAGTGATCATTGTGGCAATGAGTGCCACAGGCCAAGTGTGCTTAAAACGCTTGACCCATTTAAATAAGGAAATGAGAAATGTAGACCATGCCTGACCGGGCTGGGTAGGGGTGTTTTTTAATATATATTTGAAAATGTTGGAAAATGAATGTGGTGCTAGTGGACGGTCCTGAACTACTGGAGATTAACATCTACTGTTGACACATAGAAGAGTGTACTCATGCTACCTTGCCAGCGTGCCTCAGCCCCTTTTACATATGTGATGTATACCCCAAGGGAAGTAGGCAACAAAAAACCAAATAATGTTGGGTTCTTTTATTTAACGCGTGTTATGTCCATATCTATTCTCTACCCAATTCAATGAGGTTTAGTCTAAGTTTCTTATGAACCACACAATTTTAGCCTGTGGAAGTCATTGCCACCAGAAATCAAGAAGGCCAAGAACTTAGTAGGGTTTTTAATGTTGATATTTATTTTTTGTAACCTAATGCTTGTATAACATGGTTCTCTGTCCCCTCCTAGTGACTGGACTGCATAGATGTTAATGAGTTTGCTATTGCCTTTGAGATAACAGGGCTGGGGCTTTAGCTGAGAGGGTAAAGGTTTATCGACTGTAGATGCAGAAGGTCTGGGTTTGAGTCCTACTAGTGACAATCCACCTACGAGTATTGTGTTATCGACGTGGTGGCCTGTACCAGGATCTGAGCTGCAGTGGAACTCGGAATGTCAGGATGACTTTCCCTTGCAGGGGGAGTGTGCATCTCAGGCTTATACAGTGTGGCTCTCTGTCCCCCTCTAGTGGCTGGCCTGCATGGAGTTGTATGAGGCTGTACAGCTTTTGAGCAAAGAACTGCCTGGGTCTTTTAGCTCAGACAGAAGAGACTCCTGGCTGTTGATCCAGAGATCTCAGGTTCATTCTGGGTTTGATCCCTGCTCCCAACACCCCAGCCAGGGGTGTTGCATTACGTTTGCACTTCCGATAGCCTCATATTCAAGATTTAATATTTCTGATGTAAAACAACTGACAGGAAAAAGCCGTAAGATAACACCAGGGAAGAGGGAAATTTGTGTCTGAAACAAATGATGTCTCATGTACTAAAGAAGAGTTGAGAGGCTGTGACAGGATCCCTGGGGTGCAACCTGGGACTGTGGGACTTCTGTGCCCCCTTTTCTCACTATACTGGGTTGTCGCTCACACTGCCTTACTGGTGGCAAGCAGCAAACCCTTCCAGGTGCTGTTACCATTCAGTACAACCGCATATGGTGCCCCACACCCAGCTGGATTGCATGAATGCTCCCAGAGCCACTCATGTATCACACAGAGAAAGACACTAGCCAAATCTCCCCAGCTCCCAGCCTTGTACTTTAGGAATCTACTGTCTTGCACTGCTTTCTGCTTACTGAGACAGCAAATGAAGATGCTGCTTAAGGCCAAATGTGGTGGTGGTTTTGTGCTGCGGACACTGGCCAGCTGTCTCCTGGAATCTGGGCAGGGATCGTGGACTCATTTCAACAGCCAGCGGTCAGTGGAAGACCATTCGGGGCTGAGTTCCAATCTCATGTCGGTTTGACGCCAAAGTAACTCACATAGTTTTGTTACTTGTATGATGGTAGTGCTGAGGGGCCCCAACCCAAACAGGGCCCCATTGTGCGAGGTGCGAGCCAAGCCCTCCCGTGGCAGGACACCCTCTGCTCCCATTCTCTCTGCATGACACTCGTCAGGGTATGGTACTGCTGCATAGCTGTGTCTCTTCAGTTCTCCAACCTGGGCTGCCTTTTACACTGCTTTACCAGTGACCTGCCACTCCTGGCCAGGTAACACAGCCTCCAGCATGTAACCTGCTCCCAGCTACCCCGTATTGAGGGCTACTAGCTAGCTACTCATGAATTATGCTGCAGAAGAACACCAGCAGATTCTCTAGTCCAAGACTTTCCCCCAGAAATGTGTGTCTTATACTGCCCAGCAAACTACTGGACAAAACAAGCTCATCTGAAGTCCATCATCTCATCAATGGAAAATGATATGCACTAGTCTTCTTATCCCAGATGGAGTTTCCCCACACACTTTAATCCAAACACACTGGTGAGATAAAGCAGTGAAACAAGTTTATTAACTACAGAAAGAAAAGAAAGATTTTAAGTGACTATAGGTAATGAGGCATAGAAGTCAGGATTGGTTATAAAATAAATAAAATGCAAGCTAAATGCCTAACTAACAAGCCAATTGAACTTAAAAGCAAAAGTTTTTTTTGTTCTCACCATAAGCTTACAGCAGTCCATACTGGCTGAAAAGTCTTCCAGCCAGGACTCACCCCTCCACCCCCCAAGTTCAATACTTCAAGAGCCGTTGATGGCCTGAGCAGAGATGAAGGAGACTGAAGTCAAGTGTTTTTCTCCCCTCTTTATAATTCAATTTCTTGTGCTAGAAACATCCTTGCTGAGTCTTGGTGACAAACAGTCACTTCTGTGGACGTGAGGTTTGAACCGTCCTTGTGATGAAATGCAAATTTCTTGTTCATGCCTCCCCCCTGCCAGAGAATGGTCGCTCATCTACGTGATAGCTATCAACAAAGTCAAGAGAACTGTCTGGGACGCCACTGTAATTTTGTTGCTGAAAAACTGCTTTGAGCCTGTTTTTCTAACTTGGAATATATTACAGCAGTGTCATACAGTAAAATCTTATAACTTTACACACGATGTTGGTATGCACCCTGTACCAGGACAAAAACGTTAAGCAGATGATGAGTTTTCAAATGATCTCTCACAAGGCATACTTTGTACAAAATGTGTCATAATTCTGTAAAAGTGGTGAACATATCGGTATAGACTGTCACACTTTGCTTTTCCCAGACGGCTCAGAGACCTCTTGTGTAGCTACCAGGGTGCAGTTAACAGTGCTTCACGCCACCACCTTCTGCCTACTGATGCAATCACAGCTTTTACAATGTCCTCCAATGGTACTACCCCTTCTCCAAAGGTGGGGGAAGAAAAGGTGTCTCTTCCCGGACAACGTGCTTTTGTCAGGCCCTACTAGCCAGTCTCTCTCTTCCTCTTCTTCCTCTTGCACTCCCTCCCTGTGTTCTTTTAGTCAGTCTCCTTTAGTCAGTAGCTGCCCAGCCCCAAGCTGATTGGGAACTCTTCTCCTTAATCAGGCCCTTCCTGGGACCCCAATTGGTTAAACAGTGACCAGTGAGCTGGGTCAGTGGCTGAGTCCCTGCACTTTGCCACGCCCTCACTCTCTGCTGGCCTCAAATTGAGTCCGCCTCTCTAGCTAAGATCATTAGTAGAGTGCCCTGTGCTCAGCTGCTATAACATATTTAGCGTCACGACACCCCTGTGAGGCAGAGCAGTGCTATTCTCCCCTTTGGGGGAACTGACACGCTCAAGCCCAGATCCACAAAGGCACTTTTGGTTGCTAAACTCCAGACGTAGGCCTCTAAGAGTACATCTACCCTGCAAGTAACCCCATGCGGTGTTGAATCACTGAACCTGGTCAACTGACTTGGGCTTGCAGGGCTCGTGCTGTGATGATAAAAGTATCAGGGTGGATGTGCCATCTCGGGCTCTGAAATCCGGCAAGGCGGGTGGGTCTCAGAGCCTGGGCTCCAGCCTGGGTGGGAATGTCTACACTGCTAGTTTTAGTCCCATAGCATGAGCCTCATGAGCCCAAGCCAGTTGACCCAGACTCTGAGATTTGCTGCTGCGGGTTTTTTTGATTTGCAGTGTAGATGCTCCACAAAACTGCTGCCAAACCCTGTAAGCACCTAAACTCACTCAGTGCCTGAGTTTTTAGGGTATAAGCTTCCTAGGTGCTATGTTTCAGGCTCTGAGCATGCACACTGCTGCTTCCTGACAAGCCCTGGCTGAGATGATTTAGTTGGGGTTGGTCCTGCTTTGACCAGAGGGTTGGAATAAATGACCTCCTGAGGTCTCTTCTAACCCTAATCTTCTATGATTCTATGATTCCCTCCAGATGTCTGTATGCCTATCACCTACTTAAGCCCCAGAATGATCCACAAACTGAGGAAGACAGGCGTTTGGCCACCTCACTCACATGGGGGGCCCAATCCAGTAGGCGGCCCCTGAGCATGCTTGCTGGACTGGGTTCCATTCAAAATCCAGCCAGAGGAGGTAGTGGTGCCCACTTTATACCCTTTAGCCCAGTGGTTAGAGCACTCACCCAGAATGTGGGCAAGCCAGGTTCAATTTCCCATTCTCTACAAAAGCAGGAGAGAGGATTTGAACAGGAATCGCCCATCTCTCAGGTGATTGAACTATGGGCGTGGGCTGCTCTATCTTGCACTGGAGGCTCAGCTGCTGTCCTCTGGTAACAGGGCCAGCTCCAGGCACCAGCCCACCAAGCTTATGCTTGGGGCGGCACCTGGAGGGAGGCGGCGCGGCACTCCGGCCCCCGGGGAGAGCGGGGCCATGGCCGGGCTCGCCGCCCTCCCCCCGGCGCTCTGGCCGCCCTCCCCCCGGCCGGGACTCGCCGCTCTGCCCCCTGCGCTCTGG
>NW_020664419.1:5959024-6014811 GCF_002925995.2 Terrapene triunguis
CCGCCCTCCCCCCAGCCGCCGGGGGGGAGAGCGGAGCCCCCGCTGGGGCTCGCCGTCCTCCCCCCGGCGCTCTGGCCACCGGGGGGAGAGCTGAGCCCCGGCCGGGGCTCGCCGCCCTCCTCCCAGGGCTCCGGCCGCCCTCCCCCCAGCGCCCTCCCCCCGGGGCTCCGGCCACCACCCCCCCCACCGGGGCGGCAAAAAAGCCAGAGCCGGCCCTGTCTGGTAACAGGTGGTATTGACCCTCCCTTAGCTGGACCTGCAGCCAAAGCACAGCTCGGCAGTCTGGGCCAACAAGACAGTAGTAAATACTTGTTAGAATTTTTCTTCCCATATTTTTAGTTCTCTGCATTAACACCGTAACATCTCCCTAACCCTGGACTAGATGATGATAGACTATGAAGATCTATTGGGGTCATAGAATCTTTTAATACTCCCTGAAAATTTCCCCTCCACTGGCAGCTTGATTTAAGAGAATTCGGGTGGCAGTAGATGGTATTCTGTTTCCAGATGAAAATTGCCAGTGTGCTGAGATCTCCCGAGTAATTGGATAACTGAGTAAAATGTGGTATGTGCCACAGCAAAGTTCATGGACTTTGTCATCTCAACTTTGCTGTTTAATTACAATGTACGGCAGTCCACTGGAAAATAACAGAGTCCCCGAGGGTTGCCGTTTCAAACCTGGCCATCTTGGTTTCTGTGGGGGCAAGGGACAAGCTTGCTGGCTTCATTTCTTTTGGAGGACAGGGTGGAAGGTCAAAGGATTTTTCCGATGCTCTGCAGTTGTTTGTGAAAAGTCCATTTCTCTGCGTGTTTACCGTCACCTCTAACCAATGGAAACATGTCAAGCTGTGGTAAAGAGAACAGAGATCATGTCCTTTCCACAACAGCCACAAAAGTCTCGAGATGAGGACTCTCCAGATGTTGACTTTTCTCATATTCACTGGGCGAGGATAGGTCTCCAGGTCAAACTTTTGACACTCAACATTAGAGACCACTAATGACAATGATTGTCGTAGTTACTAGGAAGGGAGTGAATAAGCTAATGAGAGGATACGCTGGCCTTGCAGCAGAAACTACACTAATGACTCTGGTAAGCCACAGCGATTGCTTAGTGTGACCTAGATGTTTCCAGAAGACTGAGCAGAGTCAGTCTGAGCTGAATGCTTCTGAAGTTAATAACAATACTAGGAGGGAGTCTGACCCCTGCTCTGGCCCCTTTACACGGAGCCGGAGCAGTGTAAAGGGGCTCTAGAGTCGGCTGGGGAAAAGGAAGTGAGGAAGACAGCCACGGGATGCCTTAAAGCACCCCATCAAAAGACCCGATGTGGGGGGGAAGAATAGGAGGGGCCCGTTGGAGGTAAGGCAGCAGCCTGCAGAGATTGTGGGCAGTGCTGTGGTCCACGGGACAGACTGGGCCGGATGCCGTAACTTTAATACAGAGGAGCCCAGGATTGGGAAAGTGAAAAAGTGGCTTAAAGCCACCATAGCTCTCCCTAGACCTTGAGTTCTGCGCTTTCTCTGCAGTCAGGGCCGGCTCTAACTTTTTTGCTGCCCCAAGCAAAAAAAAAAACCCCCCCCCCCACCCCCCCCCCCCCCCCCCCCACAACCCCCCCCCCCCCCCGAGCGCTGCCCTGTCCCGCCGAAACAAACAAACAAAAAACCTCGAGCGCCGCCCCGCCAAACCAAAAAATCCCAAGCGCTGCCCCGCCACCCGAAGATTGGCCGCCCCTTACAAGGTGCCGCGCCAAGCACGTGCTTGGTCGGCTGGTGCCTGGAGCCGGCCCTGTGCGCAGTCCAGACCTTCACCTACGGTGCCTTCACCCCAGCCACACTGTCTCCTGAGGGCTCACTAAATGTTAAAAGGTCACTGAAATCAAGGCTGATGATCTCTTGACTCTGGTGTTAGTGGTGTGAGCATTCTGCTTCCCAGATGGTGTTAAACAGGAAGAGAAACATATGAATCATTTCTAGTTTCTGGTATCAGAGGGGTAGCCGTGTTTGCTGCTTTTACAGATCCAGACTAAGAGTCTTGTGGCACCTTATAGACTAACAGACGTATAGGAGCATGCATCTGAAGAAGTGGGTATTCACCCCGAAAGCTCATGCTCCTATACGTCTGTTAGTCTACAAGGTGCCACAGGACTCTTTGCTGCTTTTCTAGTTTCTGGTTCATTCGACTCTTACCGAGAGTTCTTGTAGAGGTCCAGCTTGCCGGAAGCCTGTTCAGTATTGCCTCCTAGTCCAAAGGACAAACCTGAAATCAGTTCCCTGGTGTCTGATCCAAACTGGGTGTATATAAAGAAAAGCCTGACCGTATTCTGAAAACATTATAATAGATCCCGGTGCAGGAAGCTAACTCACCATTTCACTCCCACTGCAACACTCTTTTGAAGGGTTAAGTAATGACCCCGGGTTTCATCTTTAAATAAGGGTGTGGAGGATTGATTCCTTTTCTTCTAAGCCATCAAGACATGGTAACCCTGAATCTGGTTCAAAAATTAAAATGGGGACCAGATTCTTTTAATCCGTGCACACAGCACCTATGCTGCCTATTGTCCCTTTATAGTGGTTACCCAGTCTTCCACTCCCTGTAGCATTAGTCACAGCCCCTTTCCAGAAGCGGAGGGAACCCGGGGCGCCCTTTCTCATCAGCAAAACAATTTGAATGAAAAGCCTTAAGTTCCCAGAGTGAGAGTAGCTACAGTAACACAGGAAGCAGGGAGTGCCAATAACACTTTTAAAAGGTCACTGCCCATCGCCGCACCCTGGGAACTTGAGGGGCGTGGGTGATATTCAGTGTGTGTTTCCCTTAAAGTCAGGGCACAAACTCTTGCTCTGTGTGATTTCTTATGCCTCCGCGTATGCAGCTCCACACTGCAATCAGCAGCTTGCGCAATGTACGTAGCGCTGATTTTTTGGCATGTCGATACACTTATTATTGAAGAAGACAGTCAGCTGATTTTGACATATCCTTATATTAACTGTCCTTCCTCCCCCCCGCCCCTCCCCCCGAATCTTGATGCTATAGATCATACACTCTTTGGGGCAAGGGCTGTCATTTTATGTATGTTTACCCAGCACCCCGCACAATGGTGTGTAATATATCTTTCACCCACCCTTTGTCTTGTCTATTGACAATATACATTCTCTAGGGCCGAGGCTGTCTCTCACTCTGTGTTCGTATAGTGCCCGGCGCAATGCGGCCCTGATCGTGGTAGGCACTTGGGCACTATGATATTAATACTTTATAAAAAAGCTGCTAACACGGGCCAATTGTGGTTGAGTATGAATTCATTTAATTTACGTGACACATGACAGATGGCAGTCACATAACTTAATGCACTACTGCAAGGCAGTCAGATACCACAATGATGGGCCCAGGATAAGCACCTGAGTAGAAGAGGGTGGCATAATTAGAGAGCATAAAGCAAGAATTCCATGATCAAGAAGTTGTAAGAGACCATGGAGCCACTGTGTCAATTTTCATGGTTTCAGTTTGAATCCTTCATTACTTAATTTTATGCTAAATGAAGATTCCCACGAACATCCAACTAATGGAGCAGTTCAAGGTACCAAAGGTAAATACAGAAATGAAAGGTATTTCATTTGTAAATGAAAATTCATTTAATTTTGCATGATTAAGCCATCTACTATGAAGACTGATGGACCATTAATAAGTCAGCTATTTTTCCTGCGCAGTTTTTGGGGATGTTTGCATATGCAAATTACTACAAATGGGGCATCCTAATCACTGTCCTTTACATTAGTAATATTTCGATAGCATGGATAGAATTTCAGTAATGTGATCTCTCTTCTAGCTCTTTATAAATCCTGAAACAGTTTTTGCACATGTGAATGAGTCTAAGGGTACATCTACACAGCAAAAAAGAAAAAAAAAAAAAGACCCACAGAAGCGACTCTCAAAGCCCTGGTCAACTGACTCAGGCTTGCAGGGTTTGCACTGCGGGGCTAAAAATAGCAGCGTAGACAAGACATTCCCTCCTTGCTTGGCCCAGCCCAAGCCCAAATGTCTACACTGCTATTTTTAGCCCTGCATCTCAAGGCCAAGTCAGTTGACCTGGGTTTTGAGACTCACCGTGGTGGGTTTTTTCTGCTGGGTAGATGTACCCTATGGGACAGATCTTCAGCTGGTGTATATCAACATAGCTACATTGGCGTGAATGGAGCTACACTGATTTGCCTTAAGAGTTATTATTACTATCAGAGTGGGGCTTAGGTGCCCCATTAGGGACTGGGACCCCATTGTGCTAGGTTCTGTACAAACATATAATCCCAGCCCTGAAGAGCTTCCAGACAAACTGGGCAAGACAGACAAAGTAGGAGAGGGGAGACAGAGAGTTCAAGTGATTTGCCTGAGGTCACACAGCTGGTCAGTGGCAGATCCAAGAACGGAACCCAGGTCTCCTGACTCTCAGCCCCATGCCCTATCCCAGAGAAGAATGTAAGGGTACGTCTACACTACAATCCCCACAGCTCCAGTGCTGCAGCCACACTGCTGTGGTGTAGACACTGCAGCAACAGAAGGGGTTTTTCAACCGCTGTAGTAAACCCACCTCTTTGAGAGGTGGTAGGTAGGTCAACCTACCTTCGACCTACCTGAGTCTACAGTGGGGGTTAGGTCGACCTACAAGCATTGCCCAGGGTATGAAATTTTTCACAGCCCTCAGAGATGTAGCTCGTTTGACCTACATTTCAGGTGTAAACCAGGTGTTAGTAAACGTGGATTCTGGAGCACAGTTTTGCAGCAAGAAGCAAAATTTATGGTGAATTCCATGGCAATGGAATAATCCATGGTATGGGACTAATCCATATGGGTGGATTGTGAGCAAAGGACTCAAACCCAAACTTTCCCCCCCTAGAAGTTCATAAGAGTTCATATTTGATATTCCAATCTTCGCCCAGCTCTAGTTTATATAGGTCCCTCATTTCTCAGGCTAGCTAATTATGTAGCTTGGTGCCCGCGGGGTCATTTTTTTTTCTAACACAAGAAAAACTCGCAAGATTTTGACACGTTCCAATCTGAACCCCAAACGTCAACCCTGTTTCAGCCTGAAACCTCAACACCCGACAGTAGTTCGCAGCTCACCCAGAACAGGATCTGAATAATGCATCCTTGGTGTATCCTTCTATGATGTACTCTGGCTGTTTTCGGTTTGCGTGCTACTTTATAACCCCCAGATTACAAATCTGGACCTAAATGCCCAGTGTTGACACCCAAGAGCAAGCAGGACACATTGCACGCCAGCACCACTGTCACTTGGCTGTGGCGTTCAGCTGTATAGCCAGCAGCCACAGATCAGAGCACAGATAACCCAAGGGATTTTAGTGCAATATAAATGTATAGGATTCCATGAGGGTACCTCCCTTTGTCTTTCACGTGCCTCATGATTCTCGACCCTACCTGGCTTTGTGAATGGGAATGAGGCACTTTGTGTTGAAAAGGACTCGCGGGTCCCCATAGCAATTGGCTGTAAAACATTAACCACCAGTGACGAAATAAAGGGAATGTTATTACAGCTGAGGATGCTCTCTCCCCACCAGGCAAGTTCCTTCGCACACAGCAAAGACCACACGGAGTGGGGCTGCGCTGGGGAGGTCGGGGCATGCAAGAAATCCCCCCCCCCCCCATCTTGCGTGGCTTGCACTGGTGCTGCTCACAGTAGCAGTCTCTGTACTGTGGGGAGCATCCAGGGGGCAGGACTGTGAAAAGGGGGCAGGGAGGAGGCGGGGTCATAGCCAGCTTCAGCCTGTGGGGTGGGGACTGTTCCGTGGCAGCCTAAAGGTTGGTCTGAAATGTGCTCCTCCCCAGAGCTGGAGGAGATTGAACCTGCCTGAAGGACAATCTGCCCTGGTGTTTCTCCTGCGTGACGTTGCTCCCTAGCGTTCCCTACTCAGGGCTTGTAGCTGACTGCCACAGTCTAGCCCACAGAGATGAGCCTGAGCCATAAAGCACAGCACTTGGGGAGAGTTTTCCCCCAGGTGCCTTTTATAAATCATTCAATCACTGGCATTTCATTTTGATCAAGAAAATTATGTTGGATGATATGAGGATTTGGTGGGGTGGGGCTAGGGGCTCCTGGCTAGTTGTAATTACAGCCCTGGGTGTTTCAGAGTTTGGGGTTAATCGTCTGCATGTTCTGATGGCTGCAGCTCTGTTCTGGATCCAGTGAGAGGTTCAGCAGGGATTACTGGACATCTGCTGCTTGTAATATGAGTAAATTACCGTAAGTGTCAGGCTTGGGTATCGGCTTCCAATTAATGAGCTAAAATTAAGCAATGGCGTGCTGGGGAAGGTTTAGTGCTGGTTACCAGCCCAGATTCTTGTTCTGTCTGGTGCAAGTTAAAAATAAAGCACCTCTCTCTCGGAGTCCTGAAAAGTTTGGGATTTGTAGTCAGTCATTCTCCTTGCTCCCCAGGCGCTGTTTAAAAAGCGCAGTGCAAACACAGACGGCCGTCTCTGGGCAAACCATTTCTTCAATATCCATCCAGATTAAAACCCAGGTTCTTGATGACAGTCCAGTGGCTCTTTTAGGTGTAAGGTGTCTGACTAACCTCGGCAGAATTCAATTTTTATTTGGTTGTCGGTTTGACGGTTAAGATAGATTTTTATTTTTCAGCCTTTTTTTAGGTTTGATTGATTTTAATGTTCGTGGTTGTGTGAAATTAGGGGTTTTCACTTCTTTAGTTTTTATTTTTATCTATTTAAATGTTGATGATTTCAGGAAATCAAGGGGGAGGGGTGTCAGCCAGGAATTATTTCGTGACGCTGGATCACTGCAGGA
Source organism: Terrapene triunguis (assembly GCF_002925995.2). NCBI lineage: Eukaryota > Metazoa > Chordata > Testudines > Emydidae > Terrapene > Terrapene triunguis. The sequence continues at coordinate 5,965,828 of NW_020664419.1, forward strand.
GCAAGGGGCGGGGAAGGCTGTGGTCCTGGTGGGGCAGAACAGAGACCCCCAGTCAGGACTCCAAGGAGGAGGATGAGCCCCTGGATGCAGGGGAGGACACCTGACTGGTGAACAGCTCCTACCCTGGGATGGCCTCTGCGCTCCTCGCCTATGAGTGAGTGAGCAGGGCCATGACGCCGGTGCGGGGGAGACTGCACTTGCTGACTGATCTTGATGGATATTTTTTCCATCAGTTTCTGTGTGTCAAGTGAAACTGACATTTGCTGATGACTGATTTCAATCGAATCCTGCCAAGCCTCTGAGACACACAGTATGGGAGGCTAGGGGCCTGGGCTGTATTTAAGTAGCTATTGGTCCCTGAAATCTTTCTCCTCATAGGCCCTCGAGCCAGGCATCCCGAGCGCTCCTCTCACAATCCTGCAGAACTTAAAGCCTGATCCCGGAAGGACCAAAACTGAGTCTCCGCAGCTGAATAAGGACCTTTACAGCCAGCTGCTGGCGTAACTGAACTCACGGAACCCAGATGTTTCATAGAAATACGTTTACTGTGGCGTTGCCCTTTTAGTCAAAAGGAAAAACCTTAACTAATTGGCGCTCTGTTAATGGAAATACATCACAGTCGCGTTAAGTCGCAGGCGTACCTATTGACACCATAGTCCTATACCTCTTTCTACTGGAGTTAATGGGATACCGCTGGTTTCAACAGGAGCTGGATGGAGCCCCCTGATTGTATGGTAACGTGACCAGATGTCCCGATTTTATAGGGACAGTCCTGATTTTTGGGTCTTTTTCTTATATAGGCTCCTATTACCCCCCACCCCCGTCCCGCTTTTTCACACTTGCTGTCTGGTCACCCTGTTGTATGGTTATGCTGTGTCCTGATCCAGTGTCTGTTATTATTTATATTACTGTAGCACTAGGAGCCCTGGTAGTAGACCAGGACCCCATTGTGCTAGAGGCTGTATACATACAGAACAAAAAGACAGTCCCACCCCAGGGGCTCACAACCTGAGCATAAGACAAGAGACAACAGACGGATACAGACAAACTGGGGAGTGCAGGTAAACAATGAGACAAAGCATTGGTCAGCATGATAGGCTGTGGTCTCAGTGTAGACATCCCAGTTACTATGCAGATGAAGATGAATGCTTAAGAACTGATTCAAGTATTTAATTGTGGTTCTTTGATCCATCCCAGTGTCCAGGCCTTGTTGCAAAATCAGAACAGAAAGTCACTTCTCTCTCTCTCTCTCTCTCTCACACACCCCCCCCCCCCCATGAGCCGGGTATGCAATCTGTCTCACATAATGGGAAAAGCGCTGCATTTCCAATAACAATTAGTCATCCGTCCATTGTACCCCTCTTCCACCCCATGGTGGACAAAATAAAAGAAAGCCATTGACTTGCTGAGTAATCCTTTGTGTCAATAAAGGATGAACAGGCTCTGACTTAAAACAATGTATAGATTCGTAGACTTCCGTTCAGCTGCTGTGTGACGGTTTTGACTCCGGGCTTCAGGTTGTTTAATTAGTGATGTTAATCCAGTAAATGATGGGAAAATGCTTAGTAATGATGTCTAACCGGGGGCCTTTCGAGGGAACCTTGTTGTTTAATTAGGAGATAATTGATGAGAGTGCATGGAGAACAAGGTTATAAAAGGCTCTTGCATGTCAATTGGTCTTGTGCGGAGCTCGATACAGTAGCTTTCGAAACGGGCTGTTCAAATAAATTGCCATTATTATGGTACAAGGGTTTAAGAGTGGGGTCATTATTCATCATGATTTTTATTTAGCAGCAGCCAACTAGAGGCGGCCAGGAAAGGAAGGGAGAGAGAGATCGGGAGTAAACTGGATGACAACTGGCAAGGGAGGAATGCCAGTGACTGAATGGAGGCAGGTTCCATTTACTAATATCCTAAATATATTCGTGGTGCTGAGAACAATTGTCCTTGCTGTGCCGGTGAAGCCACTCGAAGCTCAAATCTCCAATCAAAGATCCCACTGAAGCCATTTCAACTGATCACTGAAATCAATGGGAGTCTTTCCCTTGACTTCAGTGCATTGGGATCCAGCCCTGAGTAAGGATTGATGGCCACATTCTCCAGTCCTTACTTGAGCAAAAAGAGGTGCTGAGGGAATCCCTAGAGGGGCAGGAGAACAACAAAGAGAGGAGAGGACCACAAAGGCCAAAGGAGGGCAAGATGACAAGGACAGTATGCTACTCAGTGACAAAAACAGCTGAGAAATAAGGAGGGATGGATGAGAATGGAGTAGAGGCTGAGATTTGACCAGGAAGGAGTCAGTGGAGATCTATTGTAACTCGAGCAGCAGGGCAGAAGGAGCGGAAGGGTCTGAGGTCTATTCTTGCTGGCCCTGCGCAGTTCTTAATGGATCCGGTGTGCGGTGTAGTGACACCCATGAAATCAAAGGTGGCCATGTCTTTGCAGCCATAATAGAATTATGCATGGAAGGGTGATTACCGGCACTCGTTTGTAGCTTCATTACATAGTCTTCAAATGTCTGAGGAGTCTATGAAGACTGGCCTGGTGCCAATATGTACATGGTATACAAGTCTTTTATGCAGTATAGCTGGAAAAGGAAGCCTTTGCAGGCAGGGGTTTGGAGCCGTTTCATAGCATGTCAGTCGCTGCTAGATCGAGCCATGCTACTGTACACTCAGCAGCTTTGTTTTGCAAGGGCTGATACAAATGTTTCCTTCAGTTTCCCTGCAAGCGTGTTTGCACCTCCTGAGTTTCACATGGAGATTTTGGTTTTGAAATTTCCCCCAATACATGGGTGTGACAATGCGGTTCTGGCGGAACCCAATTGAGAGTGCCAACTCAGGACAAATTGCTCAAACAGGGCAGTTACAGCCCAAGGCTGGGGTTTTTCCACCTCTAAGGCAAACCAAACCAGCCAGACTAAGAGGACTTCGGTCTCACCCCACTGGCTAACCACAAGTCTCACAAGCAATTTCCTTAGACACGCCAGTTTCCCAGGATCACCACCAGTGCCACTCGTTATGGGGACAAATGGTTATGAAAACCAATACCCCAATAAAAGAAAAAAGGTTCTCTCGATCCCAAAGGACCAAGCCCCAGACCCAGGTCAACATACAAATCAGATCTTACCCACAAATCATGCTGTTGCCAATCCTTTAGAATCTAAAATCTAAAGATTTATTCATAAAAGGAAAAAGATAGAGATGAGAGATAGAATTGGTTAAATGGACTCAATTATATACAGTAATGGCAAAGTTCTTGGTTCAGGCTTGCAGCAGTGATAGAATAAACTGCAGGTTCAAATTAAGTCTCTGGAACATCCCCAGCTGGGATGGGTCCTCAGTCCTTTGTTCAAAGTTTCAGCTTGTAGTAAAGTCCTTCCAGAGATAAGAAGCAGGATTGAAGACAAAATGGAGATGAGGCATCAGCCTTATATAGTCTTTTCCAGGTGTAAGAACACCTCTTTGTCCTTACTGTGGAAAATTACAGCAAAATGGAGCCTGGAGTCACATGGGCCAGTTCCTGCATACTTTGCTGAGTCTGAAGGCATATTTGCCTTCTCTCAATGGGTCCATTGTATAGCTGATGGTCCTTAATGGGCCATCAAGCAGGCTAGGCAGAGCTAATCCCAGCTTGTCTGGGATGTCACCCAGAAGCATAGCATAAGTTTGCCATACAGACAGTATAGAGCCAATATTCATAACTTCAACTACAAAACTGATACACACATATAGACAGCATAATCATAATCAGTAAACCATAACCTTGTCTTAGACACCCCATTTGACCCCCTTTATACAAGATTTGGGTGCCACTACAGGACCTTGGTTGCAACAATGATCTACATGGTCCCAGTTTATGTCAATAACGTCACAATGGGTGCCCTCTCCTATTACTTCTTACCATGTAAACTGCCTGTCCAGATGAAATATGTCTGGCATAGCTTTTAGCTGCTGTGCAGACCGAGAAAGGATAGCCCACTGAATAAGATGCTGGCTGAAATAGAGGAGATTGGCTCTGTCACAGACTTCCTGCAAGGCACTTCATCTCTCTGTTCCTCATCTGGGAAAGGAGGCTACTAATACTTCTACCTGTCTCGTCTGTTTTGACTGCAAGCTCTTCAAGGCGGGAGGTGCCTCTTCCTGGGTGTTTGTCCAGAGCCTCAATCTCAGTCGGGATCTCTCAGCGCTCTCCTACCGCTGCTACTCAGAATAATTGGAACTTGTTGCAGTGTTTTATTTGGAGATGTGCCTGACTCAAAAAAGCCAGGAACTCAACACTTTTGTAAAAATTCAGCACTAGACCCAGAACTGAAGGCTTGGGAGTCTATCGAGTTATTTTACAGTGGTTTTGCAGTCTCTGGACATCAGGGCACGTCACAGTCTGTTCCTTGTAGGTCCCAAGTCTCCTTCTCAGGCCCTGGCTGTGCTGCAGGGATGCGGCGGGTTGGACACTTGCAATGGTGGTGGCCACACACCTCCGGGCTTTGGGTGGTGGGACCCTTCTTCCCAGTGTCAGCCCCCCGTCGGGTTAAGGTCCCCCTCCCAGTCTGGCCTGCAAGGACCCTTGGCTGGGGGTGTCTTTCTGCGCTGGGCCCTTTGCCCAAGGTCCCCCCTTGGCTGGCCCCAGTTGCTCACCACACCTGGCTCTGTGGCTGCAGCTCTGCTCCCAGCACAGGATCTGCTCTCCCTGGGCTGCGTCTCTGGCTCTGGCTCTGTGGCTGCAGCTTTGCTCCCCAGCTCAGCTTGGGCCCCTGCTTTCTCCTTAGCTTGGCCCCACTCTGTCTGACCCAGGCAATTCCAGCTCACACGGAGGACGGGACCCCCCTGGCCTCCTGACTCCCTGATTCGCCTGCCCGCCCTGTCAATCAGGCTCAGAGGCTGAGGCTGACCTGGAGCATTGGCCTCTCCCCAATCTTTTAGTGCTGGGAGCTAGCCAACCAAAACACCCGCACTGAATGTTAGTAAAGGGGGCAACAGTCCCCTTACATATGGCTGCAAGGGGCAGTAAGTTCTGTGACCTCAGAACTGCGGCGTAGACAGTGTCCTGTTCTTAATAGAATATTCTTGCCACGAGAGTCTATCTTCCCTTGTGTTTTCATTGAGTCATTTCTGTCATGATATGCAAAAAACCCAAATGACTAGCCCATCTCCTGAGGAAAGGAAGATCATAGAATTATAGAATCATAGAAGATTAGGGTTGGAAGGGACCTCAGGAGGTCATCTAGTTCAACCCCCTGCTCAAAGCAGGACCAACCCCAACTAAATCATCCCAGCCAGGGCTTTGTCAAGTCAGGCCTTAAAAACTTCCAAGGATGGAGATTCCACCACCTCCCTAGGTAACCCATTCCAGTGCTTCACCACCCTCCTAGTGAAATAGTTTTTTCCTAATATCCAACCTAGACCTCCCCCACTGCAACTTGAGACCATTGCTCCTTGTTCTGTCCTCTGCCACCACTGAGAACAGCCGAGCTCCATCCTCTTTGGAACCCCCCTTCAGATAGTTGAAGGCTGCTATCAAATCCCCTCTCACTTCTCTTTTGCAGACTAAATAAGCCCAGTTCCCTCAGCCTCTCCTCGTAAGTTATGTGCCCCAGCCTACTAATCATTTTCATTGCCCTCTGCTGGACTCTCTCCAATTTGTCCACATCCCTTCTGTAGTGGGGGGACCAAAACTGGATGCAATACTCCAGATGTGGCCTCGCCAGTGCCGAACAGAGGGGAATAATCACTTCCCTCGATCTGCTGGCAATGCTCCTACTAATACAACCCAATATACCGTTAGCCTTCTTGGCAACAAGGGCACACTGCTGACTCATATCCAGTTTCTCGTCCACTGTAATCCCCAGGTCCTTTTCTGCAGAACTGCCACTTAACCAGTCGGTCCCCAGCCTGTAGCAGTGCATGGGATTCTTCCATCCTAAGTGTAGGACTCTGCACTTGTCCTTGTTGAACCTCAGATTTATTTTGGCCCAATCCTCCAATTTATCTAGATCACTCTGGACCCTATCTCTACCCTCTTGCATATCTACTTCTCCCCCCAGCTTAGTGTCATCCGCAAACTTGCTGAGGGTGCAATCCATCCCATCATGCAGATAATTAATGAAGATGTTGAACAAAACTGGCCCCAAGACCGACCCCTGGGGCACTCTGCGTGATACTGGCTGCCAGCTAGACATCGAGCCGTTGTTCACCCATGAGCCTGACAATCTAGCCAGCTTTCTATCCACCTTATAGTCCATTCATCCAATCCATACTTTTTTTAACTTGCTGGCAAGAATACTGTGGGAGGCCATATCAAAAGCTTTGCTAAAGTCAAGGTATATCACGTCCACCACTTTCCCCATGTCCACAGAGCCAGTTATCTCATCATAGAAGGCAATCAGGTTGGTCAGGCATGACTTGCCCTTGTTGAATCCGTGTTAACTGTTCCTGATCTCCTTCTCCTCCTCCAAGTGCTTCAAAATGGATTCCTTGAGGACCTGCTCCATGATTTTTCCAGGGATTGAGGTGAGGCTGACTGATCTGTAGTTTTCTGGATTCTCCTTCTTCCCTTTTTAAAAGATGGGAACTATATTTGCCTTTTTCCAATCATCCGGGACCTCTCACAATCGCCACGAGTCTTCAAAGATAATGGCCAATGGCCCTGCAATCATATCAGCCACTCTTGGATGCATTGCATCCAGCCCCATGGACTTGTGTATGTCCAGCTTTTCTAAATAGTCCTTAACCTGTTCTTTCAGCTTAGCCAAATGCAAGATTTTACATCTAGCAAGAAAGAAGGCAGGTCACATTTATAAGATGAGGGAGTGTATCCTGGCAAGCAGTGACTGTGAAAAGGACTTGCAATCGTGGAAGATAACTAATTAAACCTGAGGGGTGCTGTGGCTAAGAGAAGAGGGTGAATGTGACCCTGGGATGTATAAGTGGGGGAATATCAGGGATGTGGTGTTATCTCAGCATGCCGCATTAGTGAGAGCATTATTGGACTATTGTGTCCAGGGCCGGCTCCAGGCACCAGCTTAACAAGCAGGTGCTTGGGATGGACAAGGAAGAGGGGCGGCACCTGTGGCAATTCGGGGGCGGCAGGTCCCTCACTCCCTCTAGGAGCGAAGGACCTGCCGCTGAACTGCCGCCGCCGATCGCGGCTTTTTTTTTTTTTTGCGCTTGGGGCGGCAGAAATGCTGGAGCCGGCCCTGATTGTGTCCACTTTGGATGTCAAGAAGTTGACAAACTCTAAAGTGTTCAGAAAAGTCTGGAAAACATGCCTTATAACGAGAGATTAAAGAAGCTTAATCTGTTTAGTTTATCCAAGAGAAGGTTAGCAGGTGGCTTGATCATGGACTACAAGTACCTACGTGGGGAAGAGATTTTTGATAGCAGACAGCTGTTTAATCACCAGAAAATGACAGAATGAGATCCAGTGGTTGGGGGCTGAAGCTGCACAAATTCAGACTAGAAACAAGGCCCAGTTTTTAGTGAGGGTAATTAGCCTCAACTTCCCTAGGGAACCGTGGTGGAGGCTTGGTCACTTGCAGTCTTTAAATCAAGACTGGACACCTTTCTACAAGAGATGCTCTAGCTGAATCGGAAAGTTACAGATGTGATGCGGAAATTATTGGATGAGATTCTTCAGCCTGGGTTCTAGAGGAGGTCAGGCTAGAGGATCCTACTGGTCCCTTCTGGTCTTAAAAATATATGAACATCTGAAAATAAAATAAAAGACAGCCTCTGCCCTAAAGTGATTAGAGTCTAAACCTAAGGTGGGCAGGATTGCAGCCCCTGATGGTCAGGAAGAGTAGGGGGCTAGTACTGAGCAACTTGCCAGAAAGAGGGCAGGGATGGTGGGAAGTAGCTGGAGCCATGACTCCATGCCAACACCCAGTTTGCCAGCCAGTGGTCACCTTGCAGGGGATATGGTGGTGAAGGGTGTCACCTACTGTGCTCCCCACCAGCAGAACTGGGGCATTCTGGGAGGCTCCTTGAACAGCGTGACCAGGCACCTTCTCTTAATATAGCTCCATACTAGTAGCATGATCTATCTATATCAAAATAAAGCAAACGAATGAATATCTGGTATATGAGTACCTGGGGCCTGATTCTGCTCTCACTTACACTGGGGTAACTCAGTTGAAATCATGGCAGTAACTCCAGATAGACACTGGGATAAGTCAAAGCTGAATCCGCCTGATAGATTCCCAGTTGGAGGTGCTGATTTTTTTCAATTAGATATCAACTCTCCACACAGAGGTGATATTTTCTTTTCTTAACTTTTTTTCCTCATCTCTCGGTCTCATCTTAGCCTTTGAAGAATGACCCCCAAAGAGCACATCCATCATCATCACCCAAAGGAGAGAACTTAATAATGGACTTTGTAATAGAAACACAGTCCCACAGTCATCTCCATCGCAGTATATTAAATTAAGTTCCTTTGATCTACAATACCAAACTACACAGTTAGTCACAAACTATCTATAATCGCCAAGGGTCAAGTCAGCAGCTGAAGGGAATGACTAATTTATCCCATTGCCGTCTGAACCCAGCAACTTCAGCACAAGCATTTACCACTCAAGTTAAAAGACTAAGCCTCAAAGATGAGAGTATTAGCAGACTCATATACCTCCCAGCTACTAGAGGGGGACTGTGGCGGGGCTGTCACCACAGCACCCCCTTGGGGCAGGGGTAGGATGGGGTGTCAGCACCTCACCACTCTACAGTCCTTGTGGCTGCCCCTCTGTGGGTGGTCTGTTACAGCCTCTTGGCCTTCCTCTCTACTGCCCCCATCTGGAGCAGTAGCACAACCTAGCAGCCAGAGTCCATATAAAATCCCTCACAGTTTGGGTGGTGAGGGGGTAGGGGGACTCAGGCCCACCCTCTCCATTGAGCCCCAACCCAGGGCCCTGGTAGCAGCAAGCTTTCCTTGCCACTCGCTCGGCAGGGATCCGCCCACAACCCACTGAGCATCAATACAGCTTTAACACAGTTTATCTTTATAGTTCCCCTGGGTCACTTCCTACCGTGAATACCAGTTCCTCTGCAGCAGGGGGTCCTACAGTCTATTCCTCCCCGGTGACGCCCTCCATCTGGGTCTCAGGTAATGCCTCGGCTTGGCTCCCTCCCGGTTCTTGGCTCACAGGCCTTCCCTCTACAGGAGCTAGCAGCATGCATGCATGCATCCTTCTCCTCTGGTGGTCAGCCCAGACTGAGCTGATCTGCAGGCTTTTATATCTGTGCTCCAGTTGGAGCATGCCCAGCAGAGCTTCTGGGGCGTGGCTTCCTCTGCTAGGAGAGAAGGGTTAACCCTTGCTGTACCAGTGTGGGGCCGCTCTGCCCCGTCACAGGGACAAAGACCCATGTTTTCCTAGCGTGGGTTACACCCACCTAGGATTTTTCACTGTATTGATTTAGAGATAGGCAGATGCTGTGCAAGCGTTCCTTCAAACTGTAAAGCTAATTCATCTCTGCTGTGGACCCTGAATATGCTGTTGGGATTCCCTCTGAGACCTCTTTCCATTCGGTTCCCAAGAACTCAGTTCGACTCCAGCCTCACTCAGGTATCTTTATTTGGCATACAGCAATGCCATGCTGAGTTGATCAGACTCAAACACAGGAGGGATGGATGCAGGGTACATCACAGCTCCAAAGTAACCCTCTCCCTTTAAATACATGACACATATAACTGAATTTACTGTACATTGCATCACCCTTTTTGGATTGACTTGGTTACTGTGCAGGAACCAATCCCTGTGCAGTCCACACACTGTCCATGGTTGGACTCCCTCTTTACCTCATCTCTACTTTCCATGTCCCTTGTTATGTAGTTCATAGTAAATAGTTCCCTGGGTGTTCTCCCTCTTATCTTAGTTGGCTCATACAGTCTGTCTTCTTAGCCAACTGACTTAGCTATTTTTTTTAAAATATATGGACATATCCTATCTCCTAGAGCTGGAAGGGACCTTGAAAGGTCATCGAGTCCAGCCCCCTGCCTTCACTAGCAGGACCAAGTACTGATTTTGGCCCAGATCCCTAAGTGTCCCCCTCAAGGATTAAACTCACAACCCTGGGTTTAACAGGCTAATGCTCAAACCACTGAGCTATCTCTCCCCCCTAACTGTTTACTTATTTTATTTAACACAAACATTCTGTTTTCAACCTAGTAATTTATTTCCTTCCCTAATCCTATCTTCTAAAAATGAGGCCCCCCTCTATGTGTTAATTACACATTTTAGGACAGGCCTCAGCTACATATTCTAGTGAATGAGTTTACCGGCAGGAATGTTCACCAAAGAGGCCACGTTTTAAGATAATATTGCAGAATAGTCATGGAAAGCAAATTGCAAATTAATAATCATAAATATTTGGACTGCAAACCCAATTCTCCTAAGAGTTACACTTACCCAGGCAGGGGACAGAGAGGTACCGTGTGCCCTGTTTATCCAGTCAAAACAATTGCAGTTTGGACTACTGAACACTTGCAACCTCTTGCCCAGAATCAGATGATGAGGAATTATTCACAGAAACTATTTGCCAAATATTTTTGAGAAATCACAATCCGCCTCTGAGCAACGTGCAAACAGGAAGAGAGGCAAAAATTGACCAGTAGTTTATTTGGTGTGGATTTGTGACGGGGCACCTGCCCCGCACTGGCCCTGAGAGGGTTAAAGCCAGCCTAGGGAGGCAGCCAGAGGGGAAACAGCCAATTAGGGCGGTGGCTGCAGACAATTAGGGCAGAGGCTAGACCAGCCAATCAGGGCCCAGCCCGGCCCATATAAAAGGAAGCTGCAGACCAGAGTGAGTTAGTTTGCTGCAGGGAGCCCTAGGGAGAAGACTGGCTTCCTAGAGGGCTATAGGGGAAGGGCAGATGCTAGCAGGGACTGGGGGAGCTAGGGTGAGCTCCTGATTGGCTGCCAGGATTTGCAGGCTTGAGGCCCTGGGAAGAGGGCAGAGGAGCTGGAGCCAGAGGCAGGAGCAGAAGGAACTGAGGCTGTGGGGAAGTGGCCCACGGAATAGAAACGGTGAGCTGGAAGGAAGAGGCAGCAGGAAGATGCTGTTTGCAGGGTCCCTAGGATGGGGCCCGGAGTAGTGGGTGGGCTTGGCCCTCCCCACTAGCCACTGAAGGAATGGCCTGGCTTTGGCCTGCCAAGCCACTGTGAGGAGAGGCTGGGCTCTTTTTGGAGGAGTCCCCCAGAAAGAGGGGGGGGGGGGGGAAATGGATGGTGACATGGCTGGAGGGCCATGAAGCAGAAGCTGAGAGGAAGGAGCAGTAAAGGATCTACAGGCGCAGGCAAGGATGGGAGAGCCACCATCACCCGAGGGTGCACCCACTGGGACTGAGCTAATTCCCAAAATGCCCAGCAGGAGGCGCCAATGTGGTGAGTAACCCCGGGACAGGATTATTCACCCAGCTCTAATGATGAAATGGACTGTAACTGGCAAAGAAAAGGTTAACTAAGGCGGGGGGCGGAGGGGGAAAGTCATACAGCCCAAACCAAATGCATTAGGGTCTGACCCAGTGCCCAGACAGTCAATGGAAAAACTCCCCTTTGACTTCAGTTGGAAGCAGACATTTTTCACAAACAAATTCAGTTGAAAGCCCAATTCTCTCACTCCACGAGCTGCTGCTACCTCTTCGTGACTTAGCCCTCTAGCCAGGTCACCCAATGATTTCCCCATCCTGGGTTGGAAAGTCTCTTACCACAAACCGGTTCAGGCAGGCTTCTTACTCACTGCCTCACAGTGCCACTCTGTCAGTGGCTGGCAGGGGAACCTGGGCCTGCCCTCTACTCCGGGTTCTGGCTCCGGGACCCTCCCGCCAGCAGTCAAGGTCTGTTCCCCTTTAGACCTTACTGCCTTTCCCTGAGCCTTGTCCTACCTTCCTGGCTTCCCTCTGCTCTGGGTTTGCCAGCCTGAACAATTCTCCCTTCTCCCAGGGAGTGACTGCAGACTTTCCCAGCAGACCCCTTCTGCTGCCAATTTCCCGCCTTTATCATCCCAGCCCAGCTTGTTCCTCCTCAGTAGGGCTTCCTCGTTCAATCACAGGATTGATTAGCCACCTGATTCCCCTGAGCTGTGGCCTGTTGGGTTAATTGGCCCCCTTCTCCATCTGCATTCGCCCTTTCAGGGCAAGTGTGGGGGTGAACACCCCATCCCACCAGACCTACTAAACAATGAGTAAAGGGGGGGAAATGTCCACCTACATTTGAAAGGTGTTAACATCCAGGACAGAGGGGAATTATTTTGGGTGGGTCGAAGAGAATGTAGGGCCTGATGCAAAGCTCACTGAAGACAATGGACATGGGCTCTGGATAAGACCCTTACTATCATTACTTATTGATCATGTATATTATGGTAGTGCCTAAGGACCAACCAAGAATGTGCTAGCAGTAGACAGTCCCAGCCCCAAGGAGCTTACAATCTAAATAGACTAGACAGACACAGGGTGGGGGAAGGGGTAGAACACACAGGTAGAGTGAACAAGGTGATGGCAGCAAACCTCATAGTAATACCACAATTATTTTCTTAGGTGGATTTAGTTAGGAGGGAATCAGCTAAATGGAAAGAAAAGGGAAAGGTAGGGGAGGAGGAGGAAGACAGGATAGGGGAAGAGAAGGTCGGGGGCAGGTGTGGAGTAAAGCTAAGCTGAAGGTAGATTCTCTAACTTGACGTCTTTAAATCCTGATTTGAGGACTTCAGCAACTCAGTCAGAGGTTAGGGGTCTATTACAGGAGTGGGTGGGTGAGGTTCTGTGGCCTGCAATGTGCAGGAGGTCAGACTAGATGATCATGATGGTCCCTCCTGGCCTTAAAGTCTATGAGTCTGTGACTGTGGAAGAGAGGGAGGGAGATGGTTGGAGCCAGGAGCCAGTCGGCACAGGGCAGAGAAAGTCACAACATTCTATAGGTTTGACTAGAACGTTCAAAGCTGGAAAAGGTCCTTGGTTCTGCCCCTGCCAACTGGGGTCTTTCCCTGGCTCCTCTTGGCAGTTCTTCCCCCAAGGCCACATGGTGAGGGGGCGGAGAGGCACCAGCTGGATCCTAATTCCCCCAGAATGTGAGTATGTGTGGAGGGGTCTCCCCTGTACAGTTGTGGGTGCTAATGGGACCAATGGCTCTGCCTAGGGTGTGATCCATTACCCCAGCGATCCATTACCCCCTCCTAGCTGCTTCTGTTACTACAGGCTCCATAATTTGTTGGGGAATAGAGGAGTTAAACAGCTCTATGCCAACTTCTTCATAGATCCCAAGGCCAGAAGGGTCCATAGTGATCATCTAGTCTGCCCTTCTGCATAACACAGCCCAGAGAACTTACCCTAGGAATTGTTTCAGGGATCTCTTTTAGAGAAAACATCCAATCTTAATTTAAAAATTGCCAGCAATGGATAATCCACCATGACCCTTGGTAAGTTGTTCTAATGTTTAATTACTCTATTAAAAACTTACACCTTATTTCCATTTTCTGAAAAAGTAGAAGCTTCAAATACTGAATTTGAAATCTATAAATCTTTTAAACTTTCCACCCTGCTTTGATTGTCAGCGATCCATTATGCTGCCATGGTACCTGTATTGTATTTCAATATACTCAGCATTTTGACCTGTGCATATTGGTTCCCTTAACAAATGGTTTGTATGCCCTTGACATGGTGGAGACTTAATGAACTTAGTTACTCTAGCTGGCTTCCTTTAAAAAAAGAGAAAAGAAAAACTCTCTGAATATAGAATATATCATCAGCCAGGTGCTACACAACAGCACACCACTTTAATCACAACGTTGTGAATCACCACAGCACAGTGAGATTGACAAGGATGTTAATTGTTGCCATGGAAGATGCATCAGAATAGATGTAATCTCATAAGAACATAAAATGGCCATACTGGGTCAGACCAAAGGTCCATCTAGCCCAGTGTCCTGTCTTCCAACAGTGGACAATGACCGGTGCTTCAGAGGGAATGAACAGAACAGGTAATCATCAAGTTGTCCATCCCCTGTTGCCCATTCCCAGCTTCTGGCAAACAGAGGCTAGGGACAGCATCCCTGCTCATCCTGGCTAATAGCCATTGATGGACCTATCCTCCATGAATTTATCTAGTTCTTTTTTGAACCCTGTTATAGTCTTGGCCTTCACAACATCCTCTGGCAAAGAGTTCCACAGGCTGACTGTGCACTGGGTGAAGAAATACTTCCTTTTGTTTGTTTTGAACCTGCTGCCTATTAATTTCAATCTCCTTTGATTCACAAGTGCTTCTAAACAGTTTTGATATATTAAATCATGAAATAAGGTGCAGGTAACTCAGAGGGCCCAGCACGAAACCACAGAACCAGGGAAATCACCAGGGCCGCCCAGAGGATTCAGGGGGCCTGGGGCAAAGCAATTTCAGGGGCTCCTTCCATTAAAAAAAAAAATTGCCATACTATAGAATACTATATTCTTGTGGTGTCCCCTGTGGGGCCTGTGGCAAATTGCCCCACTTGCCCCCCCCTCTGGCCAGCCCTGGAAATCACTAGCTGTTTGGCTGGAGTTCTAGCCTTAGCCAACCCCATTTTGCCCAGTCAATGCAGTACTGAAAGGGCCAGGTTTCCTCCCTGCTTGGCCCAGCACAAGCCAAACTGAAGTCCTCTGGGGCAGTGAGTTTACCTTGACACAAGACATTTGCTGAGTGTTTGGGAAGTGCAGCTGGCTGTGCAGCCATGGTTAGCTAGGAGCCGGTGTGGGAGGGATAGAGGCTGGCTGGCTCAGAGAGATGCTGATTCAGTGCCTGTCCTGAGCCACCACCTCCAGCAGAGCTCCTGTGGCGAGCCAGTTGCCCTCTTCTGGTGGAACCCCCTGGGGAAAGCAGTGGTGACCCTGCCTCTGATTTCACCTGGGATGAATTCTCTTTCTGGAAAGCCACCTCTGTGGGAGCAGGGGAGGGATACAGCTTGCACATACACACACTGCCTGTAGGGGGCAAATCTGTCCCATAGAGCAGGCAGTGTCCTGTACCAGGGTCGCCTGGAGGGGGGGGCAAGTGGGGCAATTTGCCCCAGGCCCCCACGAGAATATAGTATTCTATAGTATTGCAACTTTTTTTAATGGAAGGAGCCCCTGAAATTGCTTTGTCCCAGGCCCCCTGAATCCCCTGGGCAGCCCTGGTCCTGTACAAAGACAAGGAGAATGGGTTAGACCTGCACAGAAGAGCTGTTTTTAGGGACTGAACCACCAAAGTCGATGGGAGTCAAGGGGCAGGCCTTGGCTTTGTCAAAAGGTTCATAGACCTTCTGTGCTAATCTGGGCCCGGCTTGGAGTAACCCTAGGATGCTTTGTGCCCTACAGTCAGAGAATTAGGAGTCTCTAACTGGCTATCTGAAAGCCCCTCACCCCTTTCCTGTGCTCTGCGTGTGCTCGACACAGCAGACTATCTGGCCCTGTGTCTTAATTTTTTATTTTAAAGAACCTAGTTCCCCTTGGGAGCTGAACTAGCAATAATTATTGCACCAGTGGTTAGCATACCGGTCCACTGATTAGGTTGCTAGCCTATGACTCAGAAGCCCTGGCTTCAATTCCATGCTCCACCACAGACTTCCTGTGTGGCCCTGGGGAACTCACTTAACCCCTCTGTGACTCAGTTTCCCATCTGTATAGGGTGACCAGATGTCCTGTTTTTAAAGGGACAGTCCCGTATTTAAGCCCTCCTGCAGGTGTCCTGACTCTTTTTTTTTTTTAAAAACGGACAAATTGTCCTATATTTTCTGTCTCTCCCCCATCAGTACTGGTGGGTCCTGCTGCTAGTTGGATCCCTGCTCGCCAGCCACTCGCCCACCAGTGGTGGTGGTGGTGGGGGAGGGGGGGTCCAGTGGCTGACGATGGGGTTGGTGTGCAAGGCTGGTGGCAGGGCGAAGATGCAGTGCATGGGGCCGGCCACTCCCCCTGCCAGTGCGTCAGCACAGCCCCCGCTGCGTGCCGGCTCTCGGCCAGCAGGGCCCCGCCCCCTCATCCCGTTTCCAGACGGTGCTGGCTGCGCGCTGCGGTGGGTGTTGAGTGTAGGCAGGTGCCAAGCAGCCGCCGCTTACGTGTCACCTCTGCTGCCCACCCATTGGCCCTTTACGTGCTCCCCCTCTTGCTGTCCTCTCCCTGCTTTGTCCCTTGCCCCTGCCCCAACCCCGCTGCTCCTCCATACCCCCCTCCCCCATTGGGGTGCATCCTGCTACCAGCATTGTGTGGAGAACCAGCCCCTGGTCGGAGCACTCAGCTCACCAACAGCCTGGCAAGCAGGTTCCTTCCTCCTTCCCCCATTGCTTCTGCCTGGGCCAATGCCCTGGGAAACCCCAAGACCCTCCGGCCGAGGGCGCTGGCCAGGAGGAGCCGAGCCCTGCATGTGCCAAAGCCCCTCACAGCGCTGGCATGAGGCAGCCTCTCCACCCTTCAGCTAAGCTCTGGAGTGTTGGGTGCGGGAAGCGATTTCCAGCCTGTTCACGCCCTGAACCTGCAGGCTCCACAGCAGCCCCCGGGGCAGGGGCTTAGCACCCTCTTCACCCATGCCCCTCCCGCCTGGGTCCTGCTCCCAGGGAGTGTGGTGCTGCTCCATCCCCTAGGCCCACTCCTCTCTGGCTGGTTCGCTGAAGCCCCTGCAGTCAGGTTCCCTGGGCCCGGGTGCACAATGCGTCCTTAGGACTTAACCCCTTCCTGCCCGCTCTGTAGCCAGGAGACAGCTTGGGTTACGTCAGTGGCCAGCCTGGAGGTGTTAGCTGCCTTTCGACACTATGCGGGCAGGAAGGGACAAGCTGCTTCCAGCCACGGGGGCAGGGGAGGGGGAGAGGGAGAGAAGATGAGTTCTGCAAAGACATGGGGCACGTCACCCCTTCCCCTCCTCCTCCTCCCCTGCAGCTGGAAGCAGCTCCCATCCCTTCCCTCCTGCACAGTGCCGACAGGCTGCCGCTGGCCACATTCAGGTGTGAACCCTGGCAGAAATCTGGGGAGGCTGGGCATGTGACTCGGTGTGCCCCCCGCCCATGTGTTGCCTCGGGATGACGTGGTACCAGGAGAGGCGGGTCCATCCCGGGGGCCCAGCCAGGCATGGAGGGCGGAGAGCACCGGGCAGGGAGGGTCGGGTTGGTCGGTCACGGTGAGAGAGGTGTACAGGGGTGTGTGTGTGTGTGACACCCCTCCCCATGTGAACTCTAAAGCCTTAAAGATAAGAAGGTAAATAAAAAGAATCCAACTACACAGTATTTCTTTTTAACAGGGGCTCAGTCAACTTGATGTTACTTTGAATGTTTGCACGATTGATTGCCATTGAACTCGAGTAATTTTACCAGGTGTCCCGTATTCCATATAGGGAAATATGGTCACCCTACATAAGAGCACTGTCCTATCTCAGTGGGGCATTGGGAGGATAAACGTGTTAAAGACAGTGAGGCACTCAGCTACTGTGGTAATGGGGTCCAGATAAATACGTTCGAATGATTGTGCGGGCAAACATTTGCAGCAACTAATACCCTTAAATTTACTTCCGTTTTGTACCTTTAATGAATAGGCTGGGTCATTTTGCCTAACGTCCACCCTCACACAATGTACAGTTAAGTAGACAAACCATCCTCAAATGAGTCATCCTTTCTTGAGGAATCAATTTGAAGCAAGGCAGTAAAGAATAAGGATGCCCCGAACCATAGAGAAGCAAGGCACAAATTGTTTCTGTATAAAGTCGAATAGGAAAAGGCTTCTGCTGCCAAAACAAATGCAGCTGTGAAGTAAACCCACTGATTGCAGCCTGAGTCTTTTCTCACAGTAGTGTCACCGTGGTGTAACTCTCTAGACTCGCTCGTGTCGCTCCTGGTTTCCCCCAGCATTGGGGACTGGCGATTGAGGCACAATGCTTGTTTATGACTGACTCATCTTTTCCACTCTGGAGGGAAATCAAACGGATTGTCTTTATTACTGTATCTGTTTTTCAAAAAGAAAAGATCAAAAAATTAAATACTCCCTTAGCTTCACCAACACATATTAAACCCTGGTTTTTCACCCCAAATCACAAGCTCAGTTATTTTCTATTAGAAATAGACTAAAAATGTTCAGCTTTGAAAGATTACTTTGGGGGCCAGGGGAAGTGGGGAAGGGTAATATGAACCGTTGGTCATGGTACAGACCTTGAATTTACCAGACAACGGCAAAATTCGGTAACCTATTAGTCATGTGAATTTTTTGGCTGAATGCAAATGATGCAGTGTTTTCCTACAGTATTGTTTTGTGCTAGACTGTTTCTTGGTGTATTCTGCAGCAACTGATGGCCCCAGCAGAGACATGTTGTGTAGGCACGTTAATCAGCATTGGCGCTCACACAACCCTGGATAGAAAGTGCCATCATCTTTACTAAAGAGGAAAGAAGTTTCTATGAAGGAAGCTCCCAGTCCTGCAAACACTAAAGCACCAACAGAGCTTTACTCATGTGAGCATGCTGAAGGGTGAGGGTAGAATTCAGAGGCAAACTGGTCTAGTGGATAGGGCTCTGGGTCGGGAGTGGGGTTCTATTCCCTTGACCTGTTGCATGATCTTGTCCAAGTTGCCTTATTTCTCTGTGCTTCTGTTTCTCCTAGGGTGACCAGACAGCAAATGTGAAAAATCGGGATGGGGGGGTGGGGGATAATAGGAGCCTATATAAGAAAAAGACCCAAAAATTGGGACTGTCCCTATAAAATCGAGACATCTGGTCACCCTAGTTTCTCCTCCCCCTAGATTGTAAGTGCTGAGCTGCAAGAGTGGTCTCTTATTATGTGTTTGCCCAGTGCCTGGAACAAATGGGCCTCCGTCTCAGTTGAGGCATGTTGGAACTACTGTAATAATAAATGGCGCAATACTGTTGGTTTTATGATCGCTTTGCTGAGCACAGAGCAACCAGCATGGCTTTGCCGAGGTCACATATCATTCAGCAGCAGACTTCGGACTAGAACTCCGGAGCACTGTCTCCTATTCTTCTTAGATTCTAAGGCCCGAAGGGACCATTGTGAGCATCTTGTCTGACCTCCTCTATAACACAGGCCAGAGAACGGTCCCAAAATAATTCCTCCACCAGATCTTTTAAAAAAAATCCAGTGTTGATTTTAAAAATGGTCAGTGATGGAGAATCCACCACGGTCCTTGGTCAATTGTTCCAATGGTTTTCCCTCACTGTGGAAAAATGTGACACCTTTTTGCCAGTCTGAATTTGTCTAGCTCCAACTTCCAGCCATTGTACCGTGTTCTACCTCTCTGCCAGACTGAAGAGCCCATTGTTAAATATTTGCTCCCCATGTAGATGCTTATAGACTGTAATCAAGTCACCCCTTAACCGTCTCTTTGTTAGACTCAAAGCGCTCGGTCTATTTGGCTTATCTCTATAAGGCATGTTTTCTTGAATCTTCTGCTCTTGTCACTAGATAACACTGCTATTCTTGTACACAAGACCTATCGGAGAGCTTGTTCATTACAGGACATTGGATTGCAATTAACACTCGGGGTATTCGTTTTAATTATTTTATACGTATAAGTCGTTTTCAGTATATTTTAAATATAATACATGTTGGTGATTTAGAGGAAATGGCACCAGCTCAGCAATCATTTCCCACGGTTAGGGTGTTGATTTTGTTTTTTAAATCTTAAAATTCCCATTGACTTCAATAGGTTTTGGATCAGACCTCAAGCAATTTTGATCTGATCTACCCAAGAGCAAGCCTCTCTCCATATGTATTATGATGACACTAGCATCAGAGGTCAGCTGAATTGCTCAAGTGAAGGTCCCTGGCTTTGAAAGTTTCTTCCCTCTTAGTTCTTGAGCCTGTATTTTATGATTTTCAAGATCTACTGCAGGCCCTACCTGTTGTTCTAGGCTTTCACTAGAGCAGGAAGGGGATGTCTAGGGGTAAGTTCCTTCCTTAGAGGTTTTTAAGGTCAGGCTTGACAAAGCCCTGGCTGGGATGATTTATAATAATATAATATAATGGTCCTGCTTTGAGCAGGGGGTTGGACTAGATGACCTCCTGAGGTCCCTTCCAACCCTGATATTCTATGATTTAGTTGTAGTGGTTGGAAATGTGGTTGATAGAGCTGGTCAAAAAATGTAGCCCATTTTTCATGAAAACTTTTCAAAACTTTTAATCAACACCATAGAATTTTTGAAAAAATTCAACCATCTTCTCTATAAAGTGATATTAATATAGTAAAAGGTTTTCACAAAACGGTGTGAAATATTTTTGCAAAAAGCGTTGAAATTTCAGTAGTGTAACCAGCTCCTGTGGTTGAGAGGTTTCGATGTCATAAATGAGACTACCTTGTTCTTATATAGCATTTTTCATCAGTAGACCACAAAGTAGGTCAGTAGTATCATACCCATTTCACAGATGGGGAAACTGTGGCACATAACAGAAGTTCATTGACAGCAGGCCAGGCATAGAACCCGTCTCCAAAACCTTAGGCCAGCAACTTAGCCACTAAGTTATACTATTTCCTCCCAGAAGGGTACCTTTTTTCCTGTAATTATATAAAGCTGTGGAAGTTGTTTGTTGTATGGGGGCTGAGCAGGGTGCAGGGATATATATCTATGATCTTTGGGCCTATTAAAATATACCGAATCTCAGCTGCTGTAAATCAATGTTGCCTCATTGAAGTCAGAGTGACTCCAATTTATACCAGCTGAGAATCTGGCCTAGTATTTTTTTATTTTTGTACAGCAGCCAGAGCAGTGGATGGACATTTTATAAATAAAGAACAATTAACATAAATTAAATACACAATACATCTCAATGGGTAGTGTGGTGTTTCAACCCACATTAATGTCAATGGAAATTATGTGTATGAGTAACTAGGTGACCACGGTGTAGAAAATCCAGAATGTTAAAAGCGACCTAAAAATTCAGATGTACAAGACAATAAAGTGTTCAATAAAAACTGTCATTTGAAGGAGCTGGAATGCTAATTTTACCATGAGAAGAACTTTTAAGATGAGATTTTCAAAAGGGTTGACTTCAAGTGGAGCAGAGTTAGGCCAGTGCTGAACATCTCACTATATAAACTGTGTTTCGATATTGGCCACTAAAGTTCTTCCCCTGATGGTATAAGAGAGTCTCTTCTTTTGATCTAAATAGCACAGGGGTGTGTCTGTTTCATAAAGGTGGGCAACGGAGAGGAAACAGCAAAATGAAATAGACATTTTTGCCATCCCTGAGGTCATATTGAAGTTATTTGCATAAATGAGACATTGAAATCTCAAGGCAATATTCAGCTGATCTCAAAGCAGCCCAGGTTGAATATGTCTGCACACATTGTCATTATTCTTCTGAGAATCACAAGGTTCAAAAACTGGAAAGAAACAGCAGAGTGGAAAGAAACCTGAGTAATGCTCTTAGGTAGGGTGACCAGATGTCCCGATTTTAAAGGGACAGTCCTGATTTGGGGGCTTTTTCTTATATAGGCATCTATTACCCCCGTCCTGATTTTTTTACACTTGGTATCTGGTCACCCTACTCTTAGGCCCAGCTTGCCAAAAGTAACTAGCGATTTGGAGTTTGCCTCCATTTGGTAACTGCCCACCTGGAGACACCTTAAAAGGGACAAGATTTGTACAAAAGGCCGAGCCCTCACTCTCTGAAAGTCAAGCTCCTTCAAGGTGTCTCTGTTTCAGCATCCAAAAATGAGGCCCCCAGAATCACTAGTAACTTTAAAAAGAACAGGAGTACTTGTGGCACCTTAGAGACCAACAAATTTATTTGAGCATAAGCTTTCGTGGGCTACAGCCCACTTCATCGGATGCTTATGCTCAAATAAATTTGTTAGTCTCTAAGGTGCCACAAGTACTCCTGTTCTTTTTGCGGATACAGACTAACACGGCTGCTACTCTGAAACTAGTAACTTTGAAATTCTTGGCCTTAGGGCCTGTCTGCATAGGGAAATCAACCTCCATAGCTATTCCAGAATAGGTCCCATATGGACACACTTTTCTGGAATCATGAAGTTAGTCTGGAAAAGCTAAAGTGCTTTAAATTCTCTCTGTCTCTCTCTCACACACACAGACCGAGAGAGAGAGAGACTGGAATGACTTTCCCATGTAGACAAGACTTTAATACTAGAGTGGAATCCTTTTTAAGGAGGCAGGGTTGGAGCAGTGGGCTGTGACTCAAGAGCTATAGGTTCTAGTCCCAGTTTAGCCACTGGCCTGCTGGATGACCTCGGGCAAGTCATTTCCCCTCTGTGTGCCTCAGTTTCCCATTTTTAAAAGGGGGCTGACCTCCTTTGTAAAATGCTTTGAGATCTACTGATGAAAAATGCTATCTGAAAGCGAGGCATTATTCTCTGTAGAGAACTGAGTGATTGAAAGGTGCCAGGCTGACAACCTTCAAGCCTAAGTCCCTTTTTTTCACAGAAGATCCATTGGCCTTGTGAGCTTTCCTTATATGCTGTCTTTCAATCTCCACCTGCATAGAATTGAGAGAGGAATCCAGTATCCATGGCCCATTCAGTCCTGGGCCTCTCTGCTGACATTGGCACTTGGTGTAAATCCTGGTGATGAATTTTTGCTGTGGACACGCATACTGTAGGAACTGAAGTCTGATCATGCAGCTCATTTCACAGAAGATACCAAACAGTCTGCAGAGGCCAGTGGGTCATTATTTTGCCAGCATTGAGCCAGTAACCTGGAAGCAAAAGGTTTTTAATCCCACTACAACCCCCTTGAAACATCCTGTCCCAGATCCCTCCCTCATTCCCATGGACACTTTGGTCTAAAGCCTAATCGCAAAAATGCCTGATTTGCAAAGTCATCACTTTGCCTTTGCCAAACTGTTCTTGGTTACCGCCTTAATTCTCTGCAGCCGCTAGGAATCCCATAGCCCATAATGACATTATACAGTAAAAGGGAGGATGATTCTGTACTATATCGAGTCAAACTGGTCAGGGAGAAGCCAGTCTTTGTGTTCATGTACAGCAGAGAGAACACAAAGATAGTGAGCGCGGCTTTGATCTGCCCAGGCACCGTCTTTCATCCAACTATCTAAGCAGGATGTGAAGCCATTTGCAGTGAGTTACAAAGGTGTCGGCAGGCCTTGATTTCTTCCCCCCCCCCCGCGCTGCTGAAGGGGGACGTGTTGGATTCACTGTTGAAAAGGCTAGAATAATGACTGTGGTTTTTCTAGAGGCAAGGGAAGGAGTTGATCTGAACTTTAGGGTCAGATCCCATGTGAGTCTATCTGTATATCAATATGGCCCTCATCACTATAGTGACTGAGCGCCTCACAGTCATTAGTGGACTTATCCTCTTTAATATCCCTGTGAGATAGGGAAGTATTATGCCCATTTTACAGAGGGGGCACTAAGGTATAGGGTAGGTTAAGTGACTTATTCTAGGTCAGTGGCAAAGCCAGAAAAAAACCCATGCAGGTCTCCCAAGTCACAGGCCTGTGCCCTACCCACTGGACCATTCTTCCTACTAAATGGTCTTCAAAGGATTTTAAAAGAGAGAGCCCAAAGGTGGCTGGAGATAGGAAGAAGGTGCAG
The DNA here is from genome assembly GCF_002925995.2 of Terrapene triunguis. Classification (NCBI taxonomy): domain Eukaryota; kingdom Metazoa; phylum Chordata; order Testudines; family Emydidae; genus Terrapene; species Terrapene triunguis. The sequence goes on from NW_020664419.1 coordinate 5,989,321, forward strand.
GAAGCAGGAAGCAGGGTGTCACATTATTGACTTGAAGTGGGACCGTATAGAACATGGTTGCAACCAACGTCCTGTAATGGCACCAAATCTTGTATAAAGGGGGTCAAATGAGGTGTCTAAGACAAGGTTATGGTTTGCTGGTTATATGTCTATGCTGTCTATATGTGTGTATCAATTTTGTAGTTTAGGTTATGAATATTGGCTCTATACTGTCTGTATTTCAAACTTATGCTATGCTTCTGGGAAACATCCCAGACAAGTTGGTGTTAGCTCTGCCTAACCTGCTTGATGGCCCATTAAGGACCATCAGCTATATAATTGACCCATTGAGAGAAGGCAGATACGCCTTGTAACTCAGCAAAGTATGCAGGAACTTGCCCATGTGACTCCAGACTCCATTTCGTTGTAATTTTCCACAGTAAGAACAAAGAAATGTTCTTACACCTGGAAAAGACTATAAAAGGCTGATGCATCATCTCCATCTTGTCTTCAATCCTGCTTCTTACCTCTGGAGGGACTTTGCTACAAACTGAAGCTCTACACAAAGGACTGAATGACCCATCCCAGCTGGGGATGTATTCCGGAGACTTGATTTTAAACCTGCAGTTTATTTCATCACTGCTACAAGCCTGAACCAAGAAGTTTGCCATTACTGTATGTAATTGATTCCATTTAACCAATTCTGGCTCTCATCTATATCTTTTTCCTTTTATGAATATACCTTTAGATTTTAGATTCTAAAGGATTGGCAACAGCGTGATTTGTGGGTAAGATCTGATTTGTATATTGACCTGGGTCTGGGGCTTGATCCTTTGGGATCAGGAGAACCTTTTTTTCTTTTAATGGGGTATTGGTTTTCATAACCATTTGTCCCCATAACGAGTGGCACTGGTGGTGATACTGGGAAACTGGAGTGTCTAAGGGAATTGCTTGTGTGACTTGTGGTTAGCCAGTGGGGTGAGACCAAAGTCCTCTTTCTCTGGCTGCTTTGGTTTGCCTTAGAGTTGGAAAAACCCCAGCCTAGGGCAGTAACTGCCCTGTTTAAAGCAATTTGTCCTGAACTGGCACTCTCAGTTGGGTCCCGCCAGAACCAGCATCATTACAGAGGGATAGCTCAGTGGTTTGAGCATTGGCCTGCTAAACCCAGCCTTGTGAATTCAATCCTTGAGGGGGCCATTTAGGGATCTGGGGCAAAAATCTGTCTGGGGATTGGTCCTGCTTTGAGCAGGGGGTTGGACTAGATCACCTCCTGAGGTCCCTTCCAACCCTGATATTCTATGATTCTAAGCCTGGAGCAGAGAGCTTGATTGTGGCTTGTAGATAAAGCCCAATGTTAGGGTGGTGTGGCTCTACCTGCCCACTGCTACACCCGTTTACGGAGTGCAGCTTGCTGGGCCTGTGGAGCCAGCCAGTTCAGCAGGTTGGGGCTGACACAGGAGGCCCATCTCTGCCTCTTGTTGTCTGCAGAGTCGTGCACCCCCTGGGAAGTAGCGAAGGGACAGCCCCTGAGCTCCTTCAAGTGCAACGACTGCAAATCCGCTTGGCCCTACTTCAGGCCACTTAAGCAAAGTCTCCGGACGCCCTTCCCCTGTCCTGTGCACCTGCACCAGAGCTCACCAGAATCTAGCAATGAGTCAGCATGGGCTTGATTGCTAGATGTGGAGCTGATAACACAGACGGTGAGGCAAACAAAATGGGGGAGAAGTCGAAGGCAGAGACAGAACTCTGGAAACCGAGCTAGAAAGAGCTGCTGATCTGGGCTCAGAACAAAGGTGCCCTTCAGAAGAGAGCCAGGTACTGAGGGTCCAATTTGGATCTCATGTACATTAGAGACAATCAGTGCCACCAATGGAGTGACACCAGTGTGAAACCAGAGCGAGAGCAGAATCCGGCTCTTAGGTAGAACACCCCAGTGCATTCTGGGTAATCTTCCTTGGCAAAAACAATGTGTGAGGTGAAACTTGCTAAATCGCAAATATTTTGATTGTTATCAATCTTGTTAGGGGGAGATCAAACTATTTCAGAGGCGGGAGGGCAGGGGGAATCTGGGGACTTCGTCCTTCAAGGATCTGCTAGTGAAGATACTTGCCAATCGGTGTGGCCTCGTACACTGCTCAATGACAAAACGTTTGTCCTCAGGCACATGTGTCAGCTGTAGCAGTGACAATGGATCAGTGACCGGGGAAGTGAATGAATTTCATTGCAGGGGCCAGAGACGATTATGTTGGCATTGCCTGTAGTGCCAGGGAGGCGGTGCCAGGGAGTGGGACGAATGTCTCCCCATCGCTCTTTCGGCCTGACACTAATAATCCAGGGCACATTGCCTAGGAAAGCGATGAGCCTGGCGTTTGAAAACTGGGGAGGTTCCATCGAATTGCAGGTGTACAGCGAGGGAATTGGTAGAGGGATGTGCTCTGGGTTACCTTAAACTACTGCTGGGGATGGATTTTTTCAGTCACATCCAGGGCTCCTGGAGCACAAGGACAGGGGCTCTGGGGGAGCATTTTTATCCATCTGAAAAACTAAGTGCAATCATTTTGCCTTTTCCTTCTAGGAACAACAAAGATCATGAAGCACAAAGGGCAGCTGATACAAGAGCTGCAAGGTTGACACCCTGCAGTTACTGTGGGTGCTTTGATGCCTGTTTCCTGTGTCGAATGAAAAAAAAAAAATACTGTGCCCGTACATTTTTTTGATTTCCTTTTAAACTGCGTTTGATGTTTAACCTTGCCCTTGAGGCAGAAGACGGGCCCCTTTGCTCCTCCCTGCCCCCTTCTACCCTGAACTATGGGGAAGGCCCCAAAAGGAGGCCACTGGAGCTGCTGTGCGGAGCTCTTTTAGGCCCCGAGGCTTCAAGGAATAACACGTAGGTGTCTCTGTGAGCACATGAACCCCAACTAGAGACTCTAGGGGGGCTCTGCACCCTAACCCTGCCTCTTTGCAGGATCAGGGCCCTACTGCAAAGCCTGATGGGCTATCAGATCCCAACCTGGATCGGAGGGAGACCTTTGCTCTAGTTTATTTACTCATGGCTTTGTGTGAGCATTTTGGAGAGGTGGGGGGAGAGGGAGAGGCTGAAGCCCCCTCCCCCTCTGGTAACCAGAGGAAGAAGATGTTGTCTCTTGTGGTTAGAAAACCAGACACGTGTCAAACATTCGTACTTGAGTCCTTAAGAAAAATATCACGTGAGCTTCAATACGGCTTGCGGCAAAGCCCCAGTCTGCTGGGCCTGCCAGAGTGTTGTTTGGAGTGGAAAGAAATGGAACCGAAGGCAACTACATGGCTGATAAGTGGCAGCAGAGGGGATGGTGCAGTAGTTCCCGACGGTTTTGCATTGTGGGACTCTCTTCCTAGCCAGCAATATGGGATGGACATAGTATTTACATCCCCTGATCCCTACTCAGGACCCCCCCGCCCCGGTGTAGAACAGCAAGTTGTGGCCCATGTGCAGAGCAACCCCCTGAGAAATAAGTGTTTGTGAATTTTCTGCCATAAACGGTTGCTGTTTCTTTATAAAAGCAGATCACGTGCTACTTCTCCGATCATCACTACATGGGGGTGATATTCACCCTCACCAAGAACCAAGAGAGGGCAAATGGGTTTCGTGCAGATAACCCCATCCGGGCTGGAAGTCAGCAGGTTGCGAGGCAACCTCTCTGCAGGCAGTAGTCCAGCCTCGGGGCTGGAAGAGCAACCGGAGCCCGGCCCCAGATCACAACACTGGCATCTAAGTAAGTGGACAGCTAGGGCCGTGCCCCTGGGCTGCCCTCGGCACATCAGTTTAATCCAAACCAGCACACAGCCCTCGCCTTGACAGCAGACGGGGGAGGCCATGGCCTCCATGTGTGGCTGCTCAGGTAGGGCTAGCACAAGCCTTGCATGGCAAAGAGGCTCTTACTTGTATTGCAGCATCACCTATGGGCTCCTCAGGGCCCTGTTGTGTTAGGCACACATAGGGCATGGCTACCCGGCACATCCAACCTGGGTCTGTGGGATCTGGGCTTGTGGACTCAGTGTTTCCAAGCCCGTGCTTGAGTGTCCACGCTGCATGGTAAACCTGGGTTTACAATTACTAGACTGGGGTGTCTCAGCCACATGAATATGTCCATTCTGTGCTATGCAGACCTTTGGATCTGCCGCTTGAGCTGCGTCCACACAGCAAAACGACAGGGCTCGGACCCAAATCACAGCAGGACTCGGGCTCTGACCGGGTCCTGGGTGCTTGCTGACCTGAATCACACTTTGTGTGTGGATGAGAAAAGGCTCATACCTGAGTGAGAGACACTAAAGGAATGTATAACTAGACAAAACAGACAACAGGTAGGAGGGTAAGAAAGGAAGACAAAGAGCTGAGGTGACTTGCCCAAAGTCACATAACAGGCTAGCAGCAGAGCAGGGAACAGAATGTGGGTCTACAGAAGCGCAGGCTAACGGACTAGCCACTAGACCATACGGCCTACCTCTTGGCACCTGCTGATGAATTTCACTGTATGTGTATTTGATCATATTTCTCACAGCTGCTCAAAATGTTCGCTACTTTCCTTCCCCTTGCCTCCGTGTTTTGAACAGCCGATACCCCTTGCAACGTCTAATTCACAGAAATTTTAACAAAGCTTTTCATAAAGATTTCAATAGAAGTTAAAAAAAAAAAAGCCCTATTGTTTTTTCACTTACCTTTACTAGTACGATTTAGGCAAGAATGTGAAAACACAGTATGTTCTGTTTCAATGGGCGTAAGCTATACCGTTTTATCCTCCGGCACAAAAAAATAAAAGCTCAACATATTTTTATAGCACAGCACTATTCATCAAAACACTCCCTTTCCCGATCTCTACTAACTTGTTTTAGTGGAAGATTACCCTTGATAGGATTTTTTCCCCCAGCATGCCTTGCTGGGGCTGACCCTTAAATAGGGCGGAGCCAAATGGCTTTAACCCTAGAGTAGCCATAGTATTACTGGCAGTTGCAGCTCTTCCTTTTCGTGCTGGTAACTACTGGTCGTGTTTTCTATCTCTTATTGGTAAGGCGATGGCAAATCAACTTCTATTAAGAATATTTCTTAAGTTTGAGGATGCTTCTTTCTGCTCCACATGAAGTGGGCTGTAGCCCACGAAAGCTTATGCTCTAATAAATTTGTTAGTCTCTAAGGTGCCACAAGTACTCCTGTTCTTTTTGCAAATACAGACTAACACGGCTGCTACTCTGAAACATGTATTAAGTGGCACATGTTTTAAGACCATCATTGAGTGAAATGTTGACCTTTTTGTGTTTGGACAGTTATGGACTCTTCAAAAATGACTAGTCGAGTCACTTTGCAAGCGCCTTCCCCCGTGCCCCCCCCCCCCTCAGTGGAAACAATTTAAAGACTGCATTAGGCTTTGAAGTCGTCTGGCTGGCTCTGTATCATCTTCACTCTGAGCTGTGGTGGTTAGCAGGATGGCGTGATGCAAGACCTTTGCTGTAAATTAGGTTGGAAAGCTTGAGGAGGTAGAATAGGAAGCTTCTATGTTTAACCATCATAGGGGGGTATGGTGTGCTTTTCTGAAGCGTGGCCAGTTCCAAATGCTCCTTGGTATAGCTGCTCACTTGTAAAAATGTCATATAAAATTGCATGCCCTCTGGATGACACAGGTCAGAGAATTTCACCTAGTAATTGCCGCACTAAGCTTAATAACTTATGGGTGAACCGGAGCATTTCCAGTTAAGGAAGCTTGAATCTCCCATTACTATTATTCCTTTGGAATTGTATTCGATTATACTAGGTTTGCTTGATATATATTTTTTTGTTTTGCTTATCAGAAGCTAGTAAATGAAATACAGATATGGCCCAATTCTTTCCTATTACAGCTTGGAAGAATTTTTAGTAACACTTGAAGGAAGTAGTGTAGGTAGGATATTCATCTTAACTAAACTAATGGGATCAGGCAGAGACAGAGGGGTCATGGCATCTTTAAGGGTCTAGCATTGAGATTAGGGGGAGTAGATTAAATGTTGTCAGTGTAAAGCAAGTGAAATCTGTCCCTCCCAGATATTTAAAGCATTTAGAAACCAGTTAATTTGATTTTGCGTTCCTAATTTGCTGCCAAAGGCGTTTTTTCAGCTTTGGACATGTTTACCTAGAACAGGGGTCAGCAACCTTTGGCACCCAGCCCATCAAGACAAAGCTGCTGGTGGGCCGGGCCGGTTTGTCTATCTGGATTGTCCGCAGGCACGGAGCCCCGCAGCTCCCATTGGCCACAGTTCACCGTTCCTGGCCAATGGGAGCTGTAGGAAGTGGCGCGGGCCGAGGGACGTGCTAGCCACTGCTTCCTACAGCTCCCATTGGCCAGGAACGGTGAACCGAGGCCAGTGGGAGCTGCGGGGCTCCGTGCCTGCGGACGCTCCAGATAAACAAACCAGCCTGGCCCGCCAGCGATTTTACCCTGACGGGCCGGGTGCCAAAGATTGCTGACCCCTGACCTAGAAACACCATATTCCTCTAATACCGTCTAGTGCTGTCACGTTCACTCAGACATAACAGATTATCATCTGCAAAAACTGGGATCTGGTGTTCCTTCCTATTTCCCACAAGGCCGTGCACATCTTTTGCTGCAAGGATTGCAACTGCTAGCCAACAGGAATGGGAACAATGGGCTTCATCTCCTAATGTAAAAGGTTCTAACTGTTTGTTTGCCATTCAAGCTGTCATGGTGAATTCTTATCCTAGTATATATCTGTATAATCAGAGAGTACAGGAGCCCTAGTCATGGAGGGGATCCCACTGTGCTAGGTGCTGTACAAACTCAGAAGGTGATTGTGAGTTCTTTGGGTCCAGGAGTCTAAACAGTGGTGGTTGTTTAACACTGTTAACACAAGGGGGCACTAGCCCCTTTCTGGGATTTTTAGAAACTACCGTAATAGGAAAAATAAATAATGCCAGAGTAGTTTGACAGATGTCAGTCAAAGTGAAATTTCCCAACTGCTGCAACAAAGCAATTCCTTGACACGCCATCAGAATTAGTTTCTGCACTTCCCGATGTTGCTCCGTGTCCGTCTTGTCTCTTGTGAAATGCGTTGCTTCGTTTCATTGCGTTGGTCTGGATTATGCAGCAACTTCTTCAGCTTCCTAAAATCTCCTAAAGTGCCTGAGAAATGCAAATACAAATATGGTAAACAAGCCAAACACTACAAGGCTCTACTCAAACAGAACTGCTGCAAGTGACTTTGGAGTCATTTTGGACAAGAATACTTGGAGCCTTAGTCATTTCTCTTCCACTCTCAGCCACCTATAAACACCATCGGTTTTGGTTGTTTGCCTGTGGAGGGTGTAACAATTCCTTGACCCAGTTGGTTGACCACACCTAAGCTGTGATAAGCAATGACTACTGCTTGGTGCATGACACTTCCCCTTTTCTACTATGACCGTAACATACTACAATTGTAAGCTCTTTGGGGGAAGGGGCTGGGGATCTAGGTGCTGTACAGATATTTAAGAAATATGGGGCCCTGCTCTCTGATTGGAGCCTCTAAGCACTGCTGTAAACCACATAATAAACAATGACTACTTTGATGGCCTTCATCTCTTGAACACATGGCAGGATGGACTACATTAGAATCATAGAAGGGTTGGAGGGGACCTCAGGAGGGTTAGAAGGGACCTCAGGAGGTCATCTAGTCCAACCCCCTGCTCAAAGCAGGACCAATCCCCAGACAGATTTTTGCCCCAGATCCCTAAATGGCCCCTTCAAGGACTGAACTTACAATGCTGGGTTTAGCAGGCCAATGCTCAAACCACTGAGCTATCCCTCCCCCCTTTGTTATCAACAGGAAGAGATCCTTAAGATCCAAACACACAGGTCCCTTGTGATGTGTCATTCCATATTCTTTATGAAAATATGCTTATGATATGAATATGACATCACTGAGATATACTTTATGCAAGATAGCTCATGTGAGATATCATTGCAAAGGTTATGATTTACTGAATGTGATTATCCAATTTGTATGCACGTATCACTTCTGTATCTGAAATTAGGAATATTGACTATGTATCTGTATTTCAAGTATGCTACAGTACTTTGGGTGACGCCCACTGCCAACACTTCAGGCACAACAGTGGAAAAGCCAGACAGGGCCAATGGCCCATCAACAAGGACAATGGACTGTAAAAGATCTTAGTCTTCCTGTGAAAGTGTGGGTCAGCCTGTGAAGAATGGGCCCTATAGAGTCAGGTGGTCTTGTCACCTGATACTAAAACATGACCTAGGACTTCTTGTAACTTTCCTCTGTAAGGGAAGGGGGGGAGGGGTCAAACTAGGAAACAAAGGACTCCTGCCTTATGCAAATCCTATTTAAGGGTGGGGAGTGAGGTAGTCTGAGGTCATCAGTTCTCCCCTGCTACCCCACCCAGGATGACTGCTGGAAACAACTAAGACTGAACAGGGGGAAAGAACTGGGCCCAGGCTGGAAGGACATCTGGCCTGTGAAGAAGATTATTAGAACCACATTTAGGGTGAGAACTCACGTGTAACCAGTTTCTTTAGTGTATTAAGTTTAGTTTGCGTGATCTGTTTTATTTTCTTAGTAATCAGACCTGTTCTGTCTGCTACCTCCTTAACTACTTAAAATACACCTGTTCTAGTTAATACATTTATTTCTGGTTTATAATACAACCCAGTTTGTGTGATTGCTAACTGGAGAGGCGAGAAATTGTGCAGACCCTCTTCCATATTGAGGGAAGAGGCGAATATAATCTATCTTTGGGTCTGTACTCCAAGGGAGGTGGACATCTGAGTGCTGGAGCAAGTCCCTGAAGCTGAGTCTTCCCAGAGCTGATCTGCAGCTGGGTGTAACCCTGCCTGTGTGTATGTTAGAGGAGGTTTAAATAGCCTGGCTCAGCAAGACAGGTTAAAGGGGATCCGTGCTGGCAGAACAGGTAGACTCAGTGGTATCTCAGCACATCAGGTAACTTCCCAAGGTGTCCAACCTGTCACACTCCTATTAGGCTAAAGAGAAACCTCTGCTAGCTATGGCAATATTAGGATTATTTCTTGCTTTAAAAATCTATGAACACAGAGGGGGTAAACTGAGGCACAGAGCTTGACGTGACTTCCACAAGGTCACACACTGTGCCACTGCCAGAACTGGGACTAGATCCCAGAAGCCTGAAAGAAGCAATTATTTCTAAACAGCTGTTTTGTTCAGATGACTCACAGCCCCTCCTGGTTAAGCATCAAGACTCAAAGGAGTTAGTCATTTACAGAAGATAATAGCAAACTTAACAAGAAGCCCTAAAGGCCACTTATGCTATTTAGAGATGATCAAGAAGAAAATTAACTTTGAATAAAAAAAAACATAGGAAACTCATTAACCAAGAGAAATCCAGCTAGAGTCTCTACTCATTTCTTGAGGCCACAACCACAGGAATAATGCTGAGGCACACACCAAGCACTGGTTAACTTCTTGGGCGGGATGGACAAGGATGAGTTTCTCAGTGGCCACCAGTGATATGAGGAAGGATCGTCATCTGGCTGTTATGCCTATTAATGCCAGCTGAAGATCTGGCCCATGGGGTCATATTTATTGGTGAGTCTGATGCTAAGCAGGCCAAACTCTGCTATGGCATTATTCCAGGTTTATGCTGGTGCAAATAAAAGTGTCATGACCTACAGGTCTTAAACCTGGGTCCACAGGATAGATTATCATCATGCGCCAGCCCTCCACCTGCTGGTTTACTGCTATCTACTAGAAGAGGGACTGCTTGAAGCCCAGATCAGATAGGAGGCTCCATCACTTCGGCTCCAATTGGTGGAAATGTGAAGCACCTGATTGGCCCACTCCCCCTACTTAAGCCAGAAGGAGAAATGGGAAATTGTTTGTACAAGTGAGCTCTATCTGGCTTTGGGCTGCTTCTCTGCATGGCCTACTCTGATCTCCTGGTTTCTGACTCCGCCTGATTCCCAGTATCTGACTTGTGATTCCTTGTTCTGGCTCCTGACCTTCTGGTTCTAATGCTGGCTGGTGTAGGGACCTGACCCTCTGCCTTAGGCAAACCACTGCCCATGTCCCAGCCCTGATAGAAAACAGATTTTTGTCCAGTGAGTTTAAGTCAGTTTAGAGGAAATTTGTTGCTGTTTTTTTCTAGTCCCCTTAGTGTAGCCTGAATTCAAATTTACATTAAGATATGTTTACCTCACTCTAGCACTGTAAAGTGGCCGAAGAGTGGGTATTTTCTCACCCACTCACCAATATATCATTTACACCCAAGGCCATTACATGATATTACTTCCGAATATGGCCCCTCCATCAAGGATTGTTAGATTGTGGATTCATTTTAAAATTCCCATTTGCATGGGTGCTCTACACAGTACATCCAACACTCTTGCTGTTTACCAGTCTAAAAAATGAGGAAGAGACTCAGTTACATGACAAATCCTGCTCTAGGTTGTCTCTCCAGTTCTTGCAATATTTGTTCTGAATGCTTCCAGCTGTAGCATTTGAGAAGTGCTTGCTACCATCAAGTAACAAATGTTTTCTCTTGTTTGGCCATGCTATACAGTCATTAACGGATTAGCCCCATTAACAATGTTCTATACAGATGCCTCTTTGCTGGTTGCCATATAATTTAATTTATCCTGATTGGCGAAAGAGCTGCAAAAGGCAGAACTAACTTCACATCCTAGTCCTGTAGTTCTCATTAGTGTGTAAACGGTATCAGGCAAGAATTTTACTGCTTGACACAGAACAAAGGGCTTGTCTACATTTATAGGAGGATCGATGCTGCAGTGATCGATGCAGCAGCGGTCAATTTAGCGGGTCTTAGACCCACTAAATCGACCGCCAATCACTCTCTCGTTGACTCCTGTATGCCACCTGATCAAGAAAAGTAAGGGGAGTTGACGGGAGAGCGTCTCCCATCGACGTCGCATAGTGTGGACCCCGTGGTAAGTAGATCTAAGCTACATTGATTTGAGTTACGCTATTCACGTAACTCAAATTGCGTAGCTTAGATTGACTTTTCCCTTTAGTGTAGACAAGGCCAAATATTGGCTGAATTGTGGAAGTGGGATATGGTTGTGCTGGGTGGTGGCTGGGAAAATATGCAGTGGGCGGGATGCGGGGGAGGCGAGAAGAATTGTATTCCCAAGCAGAAAACTTGACAAAAAACAATCAAACTGCTTGGGCTTGAAAAGCAAACAAGTATAATAAAACAAATAGCCACGCACCAAAGGTAAGTGTTTGCTTTGGACACAGAGAGGTAAATAACAGCCTTCCAGCCACAGGTCACAGTTCTATTAGCAAGTACAGTAACTCCTCACTTAAAGCCATCCCGGTTAACGTTGTTTCGTTGTTACGTTGCTGATCAATTAGGGAACATGCTCATTTAAAGTTGTGCAATGCTCCCTTCTAATGTCGTTTGGCAGCCGCCTGCTTTGTCCACTGCTTGCAGGAAGAGCAGCCCGTTGCAGCTAGCTGGTGGGGGCTTGGAACCAGGGTGGACCGGCAGCCCCCCTATCAGCTCCCTGCTCCCCTAAGTTCCCTCTGCAGCAGCTGCCCAGCAGGCTACCAATTGCCAGCAGTTCAGCTGTCCCTCCCCTGACTGCCATGTGCTGCTCCTGCCCTCTGCCTTGGAGCTGCTCCCCGAGACTCCTGCTTGCTGTGAAGGGGGGAGGGAAGGAAGATGGGGCTAATGTCAGGGTGTCCCCCTCCCCCCTGCTCCTGCACCCCACTTACCCCATCTTCCATAGAGCAGGGGGGACACACTACAGGGCTCAGGATGGAGGGAGCTTGCTGGCAGCAGCTGCAGTCTCAGCAAGCTGATCTAATTAACAAGGCAGTGTAGTTAAGAGTAGGATCAGCGTACTTAAAGGGGAAATGCGCATCTCTCTCTCTCACACACACGGTGTGTGTCTCTGTCTGCGATGCTGTCTCCCCTCCCTCCATTCCTGCTGCCTTGTAGAGTGAGAGAGTTAACCCTTGAGGGCTCAGCCAATTGCTAGTTCATCATTTAGCAGTTAGGGAAATATCCCACCCTCTGACTCCTCCACCTCAACCAAGCTTCACAATCATCATCACTGTGTACCAGTATTAAATTGTTTGTTTAAAACTTATACTGTGTGTGTATGTGTGTGTGTGTGTGTGTATGCATATATATATATATAGTCTTTTGTCTGGTGAAAAAAATTTCCCTGGAACCTAACCCCCTCATTTACATGAATTCTTATGGGGAAATTGGATTCGCTTAACATTGTTTCGCTTAAAGTCGCATTTTTCAGGAACATCACTACAACGTTAAGTGAGGAGTTCCTGTAGGCATTCAAGACTATTATCACTAAATGTAACTTAAAGCTGCCTACAATGTATCTGGGAACAATCCTGCTGAGTGGGCTAAGTTCATCTCTAATGTAACTCCCCCAGGGCTGGCTTTCTCCCACTCAGAACTGTACAGAGAATCCTAGAAGCATGTAGCTGTGTGAAACTTGCAGCTCTTGGTTCAAAGGAGTTTGTAAGAACCCGCTTGTTTCCTGTTTCATTCCATATGAGTTTATGCTCCTAAAAGTTGGGGTTTGAACAGCCCTCCCCAATTTAATATGCTATATTGCACATGATCTGGGCTTGAAACCACCCTCCTCCTCGGGCCAGATTTGAAATGGGACACAGTCTAGCATCAGGCAGCTGCTGAGTACACTTACTAGGCTGGGCCTCATGCGAAATGTAGGCAGCCAAATGCCTGTCTTCTCTGGGTTTGTGAATTGCTCTGGGGCTGAGGCAGGAGATAGGCATCTAGACACACAGAGTGAGGCTGCGGTGTGTGTGCTCAGAGGCAGAAACGTAACCTCCTAGGGCAGGGGTGGCCAACCTGAGCCTGAGAAGGAGCCAGAATTTACCAATGTACATTGCCAAAGAGCCACAGTAATACGTCAGCAGCCCCCCATCTGCTCCCCTGCCCCTCTCCCAGCGCTTCCCACCCACCGGCAGCCCCTCCAGTCAGTGCCTCTCCCTCCCTCCCTGTACCTCCCGATCAGCTATTTCGTGGCATGCAGGAGGCTCTGGAGGGGAGGGGGAGGTGCGAGGGCACTGCAGGGGAGGGGGAGGGGGCAGGAAGGGGTGGAGTGGGGGCAGGGCCTGTGGCAGAGCCAGGGGTTGAGCAGTGAGCACCCTCTGGCACATTGGAAAATTGGTGCCTGTAGCTCCAGCCCCGGAGTCGGTGCCTATACAAGGAGCCGCATCTTAACTTCTGAAGAGCCGCATGTGGCTCCGGAGCCACACATTGGCCACCCCTGTTCTAGGGAACTTCCACCCTGAAAACTTAGGCACCAGGTGAGTTTAGGCACCTATAGGGTTTGGGGGAGTTTTGTGCATCGCCAGAGAGCCAAAACTGGGACTTTGGTGCCTACATCTGGGGTTTAGATGCCTAAGTGCCTTTGTGGGTTCCTACCCTCAGTGGTTCTGAAAATCAGGCCATATTACAAGGTGGGACATGTGGTCACACTACAGCCCAACCACAAAGAGCCCATTAAAGTAAAATTAAAATAAATCCATGAAAAATGTTAGGCCATTTGAATTTCGCAAGTCAAGGGGGTTGCAGTGTTACTGAATGACCTGCACCCATAGGTTCTCCATAGAAATGTACTGTACATTTTCAGAATACAGGTGACAGAACATGGAAACGGTGCACATATAATACACGTGTAGATGGTGAGAGCCAAGTATTTAAGCATGAATTCCTACACAGTGCCCTTCAAATTTGTGTGTCCGTCACACACAAAAAGCCCCTCGTTTACATGTTAGAATGGATAAATGCACACGCAGCTGATACTTGCACACGCAATTGCCTGTTTTGTGTGTGCAAATGCTCATTTCTCTGGGCAGTAGGTATGCACACAAACTGCAACGTGGTAATAACTCGCAGTGAGTGATATCCACAAGTGCAAACATCCTCTGCTAAGGAGGGAGGTTGTGATCACTGCTCCTGTTGGGCTAAGAATTGTGTACATCCTACTAGATTTGTTACCTTGTTATTCTTTGTTATTCTCAGCCCACTTGTTCGTCTTGTCCACCTGTTCTGCCTTGTCTCTTAGACCGTAAGCCTTTGGGGGCAGGGACTGTCATTTATTATGTGTGTGGCACAGAAGAATGGCCATACTGGGTCCGACCAATGGTCCACCTAGCCCAGTATCCTGTCTTCCGATAGCAGCCAGTGCTGGATGCTTCAGAGCAGTGGCTCTCAACCTCTCCAGACTCCTGTACCCCTTTCAGGAGTCTGATTTATCTTGCGTACCCCAAGTTTCACCTCACTTAAAATTCACTTGCTTACTAAATCAGACATAAAAATACAAAAGTGTCACAGCACACGATTGCTGACAAATTGCTGACTTTCTCATTCTTCCAATATAATTATAAAATAAATTAATTGGAATATAAATATTGTACTTACATTTCAGCGTATAGTAAATAGAGCAGTATAAACAAGTCATTGTCTGTATGAAATTTTAGTTTGTACTGACTTCACTAGTGCTTTTTCTGTAGCCTGTTGTAAAACTAGGCAGCTATCTAGATGAATTAATGTACCCCCTGGAAGATCTCTGTGTACACACACCCTTGGTTGAGGAAAAACTAGTTCAGAGGGAATGAACAGAACAGGACAATTTCTGAGCAAGCCATTCCATCTTCCAGTCCCACCATCTATCAGTCAGACATTTAGGGACACCCAGAGCACGGGGTTGCGTCCCTGACCATCTTGGCTAATAGCCATTGATGGACCTAGCCTCCATGAACTTATATAATTCTTTTTTGAAACCCAGTTATACTTTTGGCCTTCACAGCGTCCACTGGCAATGAGTTCCACAGGTTGCCTCTGTGTTGTGTGAAGAAGTACTTCCTTTTGTTTGTTTTAAACCAGATGCCTATTAATTTAATTGGGTGACATCTGGTTTTTGTGTTATGTAAAGATTAAATAACACTTCCTTATTCACTTTCTTCACCCCATTCATGATTTTATAGACCTCTATCATATCTCCCCCTTAGAGGTCTCTTTTTCAAGATGAACAGCCCTAGTCTCTCTAATCTCTTCTCATATGGAAGCTGTTCCATACCTCTCATCCTTTTTATTGTCCATCTCTATACATTTTTCAGTTCTAATATCTTTTCTGAGATGGGTGACCTGAACTCCATGCAGTATTCACAATGTGGGCATCCCATAGGTGCATATAGTGGGATTCTGATATTTACTGTCCAATTATCAATCCTTTCCCTAATGGTTCCTAACATTCTCTTAGCTTTTCTGACTGCCACTGCCCACTGAAACTTGCTGCCAGAGGATGTTGTGAAAACCAAAAGTGTAACTGGGATCAAAAAGGAATTAGATAACTTCTTGGAGTCCATCAATGGCTGTTAGCCAAGACGGTTAGGGAAGCAACCCCATGCTCTCGGTGTCCCTAAACCTGTGACGGCCAGAAGCTGGGATTGATTGACAGAGGATGACTCACTAATTGCCCTGTTCTGTTCATTCCTTCTAAAGCATCTAGCTCTGGCCACTGTTGGAAGACAGGATACTGGGCTAGATGGACCATTGGTCTGTCCCAGTATGGCCATTTCTATGGTCTTATGTATGTTATTAGAAATCTGATTCATTTTCTTTCATTTCTGTTTATCTTCCCTGGAAAGGGAAAATGATTTTGTGACTTGGCCAGAGGGCTAAATATTAAGAAACATTTGTCTACCAGAATGGGGAAACTGAGGCAGGGGCAGGGTCTGACACTGGATAAGGTAAGATCCTGTTACAGGAAGGTTCTGTAACAAAAAATTAGTTCATTCTCAGGAATTTCCTAACCCAGGTTCAATTAAGCTTTGGATAATAACCAAACTCAGCCTTCAAATCTCTTGTGGGTTGCCCAGCACCTATATATTTTGTAGAGATGGCTGAACACTGTTTGCTGAAAAGTTTGTTTATTGTTTTTAACTGGGTTTTCATTGACCAACTGAAAATGTTCCAGGTTTCCACATCTCCAATTTTTTCATGAAACTTTTATGGAAACAATAAGCTTTCACTTTCTTCTTCTTCTTCTTTTTTTTTATACTGGAAAATAGAACACATTTCCTGACCACCTCTAGTGTTTAGCATTTAAATATATTCCCACTGCAGCTGGAGCGAGGAAGCTGAAATCTGATTTTTTTTCCCCCATTGTGACAAAGCTCTGTCCTTGTCTCAGTGGGTCCCACACTTCTTGGCGGATTTCGCTAGCCTCAGAGGCTCACTGTGACCCTCCACGTAGCCCTTCTCTCTCTAGAGACAAGGGTCACAGCCTACTGAGCCATTTTCATCATAAGCCAGCAAGGGAGGTGAGGAGAAGCAACCCTCTCTCGTACAGTCTCTGTTGTCTCCCAGTCTCAGTGATTAATGGGGGAGGGGAGGGGGGAGACCAGGCCCACCCTCTACTCCGGGCTCCAGCCCAGGGACCCTAATAGTATCAGCTATGGTAGCTGACCTTTTGGAAATAGGACGTGTACAATTCCCTGGGCCACTTCCCCACAGCAGCCCCCACTCAATAGCTCCTTCACCGTTACCTCAGGGCCTACTTCCTTGCACCTGATATGGTTTGTACTGCTTAGTTCCTGCAACAGCACGGCTTCCTCCTACAGCTCCTGACACACGCACACACCTGACTAACTGGAAGGCTTTTAACTAGATTGGCTTCAGGTGTCCCAATCAACCCACTGTCTTCCCTGCCTTCTGGAAAGATCTTAATGGGCCCCAGGTGTCTTAATTGACCTGGAGCAGCTGCCATTTGCTTATCCTGGGAGCAGGGATTTGTTTACCCTGTGGCTAATATATCTGTCTCCCACTACTTTACTATAGCCATCTGGCCTTGCCCCGTCACACCTTTCAAAACTGAACATAGGGGTATTATAGGTTCAGATTCCATTTTTGTCCTTTGTGCTGAAGTTCAGGTAGATCTGGATGAAACATTTGGAGCCTTGAGAGATCATGATTCTTATCAACAGAGAAGTGGAAGAATCTTTTATACTGTCAGTGTTCATGTTATATGCCATATATGCAGCAGATGTTTGTGCTATGAACAGTCTATATACACAGTGTCTATGTGTAGATACACTGGAGCTAAAACATTGGACAGGCCTACAGGAAATATGCGTTTAATGCCTGGTTCTGCCACTGATTCTTTGTATGGCTGGGGGCAAGTAACTGAGGGTCTGATTTAGCAAAACACTTAATCATATAATGAATTCTAGGCACATAAGTAGTTTGTTGACTTCAGTGGAACTTAAGCATGCATTTAAAGTTAAGCGTGTGCTTAAGGTGCTTTACTGAACAGTGAGGAGACTACTCACGTGTTTAAAGTTCCATATAAGTTCAACGTCTTGTTGAATTGCGGCATTGATCTCTCTAACGTAGTTCCCTAGCTGTAAAATGGGGATAATACTTACTTTCTTCACAGGGTATTGAGGATAAATCCTCTGTGTGCGCAAAGTGCTCATAGATTCCAGTGGAGAGGGGATATATAAATATCTAGGTGGATAAGGAAGAAGCCTCATTGACTCAGAACTTTTTATCACATCACGCTGCCTTAGTTCAATTGATACAACCAGTTGTCTGGCCCTGGAATATTCCACATAATGAAGTCACTGCCACCAAGTTTGGTTCTTATCTAACAAAACTGAAGGAGCTTGGCCTTCCCGACACATGCAGAAGGCAGCAGTTTTCGCCTTTGCCAAAGAAAGACCATGTTTCTCGGGACACCTGCCCATGTCTGCGTGGGGTTAACTGCTGCCTGTGGAGAGCCCAGTGTCATTTTTCTGTCTGTTCTAAACGACGTCAAGGTTGGCTGGTTTTGCAGGAGAGCGTCTCTCAGTGCCACGGGACGCCATTGTGCTGGCAAAAGCAGAAATAAGAGCTGACACTCAGGAACGGTTTTACTTTCAAAATGAAAAATGGTCCGGGAAAGATTTAGAACATATTTGGTTAACACTCTGACCTTTTCTCCCCCGCGACCTCATCTGATGAGTTGGCTAAAGGCTTCTCCCATGCAAAGAAAACACCTGACAGAGAAACGATTCTGATTATGCGCTTGCATCTGTGTCTCGGGGACTTTAAGACCAAAACATGACCCGGGAGTATATCTGTTCATTGTGAATAAATGGTTAGAGGAATTTTTTGCCCCTTTTTCCTGTTTCTGGAATCACCCACAATCCTGATTTCAAATTAATTAATCATAAGTATTCACCAAAGAAATGGGGTGTTCACCACAGATTTGCTTCAGCCGTTTACAGTTCTGTTGCAGTGTGTGTTCGGTCAAATGGATGTTGGCAACGAAACGCAAAGGGGCGGAAATTCTTTAACTTGCACAGCCATTCAAAGGAATGGATGCGAACACTGGTTGGTACCATTGGATTATATTTCTCGCTCGGAGGATGCACTGAGCCTGAGTTCTATGGCTCTGACTCTGCCTGCCCTCATGTCCACATGCAGCGCAACCACAACCAAAGGGGAGTGGGTGGACCCAGAGAGAGATAGCATCTGGAAGTTTTGGGTTCTATGCCCAACTCTGCCACTGACTGGGTAGATAGCCTTAGACAAGTTACTTAATGACTCCGTTTGCCCCCCTTCCATGTGTAAAACTGTGTATAATAGTATCTCCCTATGCCACAAGATCTTTGAGGTGTTCAGAGGTGCCGTAGTCAAGCCAATAAACAAATACTTACGCCTGTAAGTAAAGAGGGTGCAATGAAACTGATGGGTACCCAACATAAACCTCCCCTGGAGCTGGAGAGAAGACTTTCTGGTGAAGGGCCCCTGGCTCTGGCATTCCCTGTAAAGGGGATCAGTTCACATCTTGCATTCTTCCAAGCATACTGCAAAGGCCTTCGACAAAAGCAACACCTTTGAATTCTATTGCCTCCCAAAGACCAATATAACACAATCTCCTCAGAGACAGGGCCAGAGAAAGATAGCTCTGCCTGGCTGACAGAGACCTGTTGGCTTCTAGGAGCCAGCTACAAAAGTTATGGTGTTCAGCGCTCTAGAAATAGATGGTGCTTCCTCTCTGCAGAAAGGAGTGGTCCTGGTGGGCTAAATCCAAGGCCCTGCTCTCCACTGTGCACCAGAAGAGCTATGGGGAGACTATAGCTACCTCCCTTCCAAAGGCTTACAACCCTCTCTGTCCAGCATGCTCCACCCACCTCCAATGGAGGGCGCTATGCTTTTGAAAACCATGATGTCTCTGGACACTGCTGCTTTGGCAATGAACCTTCTCTTCCTCCCCAGCGTGGCTAAGGGAAGTGGAACCAGTTTCACTTTACTAAGCTGATTCAAAACCAGATTGCTAAACTGATACAAAACCATCTATAGACACATATGGTTTTAGAGGGGCTGGTTGCAATTTAGCTTAAGCTAGTAAGGAATCAATTTAACCTAACTCTGAAAGCAAAGGGCATCTACATGCAATCATGACCTACTTTAAATTGGTTTAAAAAACACACCTTTAGTTAAACTGGTGGAAGTCTCTGTGTTGGCAAACCCGAGGGGCCTTAGGAGTCATAACTTAGGCTAGGTCTACACTACGGGGGGGGGGTCGACCTAAGATACGCAACTTCAGCTACGTGAATAGCGTAGCTGAAGTTGCGTATTTTAGGTCGACTTACCTGGCTGTGAGGACGGCGGCGAGTCGACCGCTGCTGCGCCGCCGTCGACTCCGCTTCCGCCTCTTGCCGTGGTGGATTTCCGGAGTCGACGGAAGAGCCATCAGGGATCGATTTTTATCGCGTCTTCACTAGACGCGATAAGTCGATCCCCAATAGATCGATTGCTACCCGCCGATTCGGCGGGTAGTGAAGACGTGCCCTTAGCCCTCAGTGTCTGTGAAGCATTTATGATTGCATGGATACCAGGTGCTATCCTGCTTTGCACAGGTAGTATTATATCGTGTCGTTAGAACACACTCCTCAGGTTTCCTTTTTCAACCGGTTCTGTTGTGATGACCTCACTAGGCTGGTATGCTCTCCAGCGGGAGAAGCGTGGTTAAAACACGGCACGTCTTGCTCCTGGGCCAGAGGCTCAGCTGGCATGACTCAATGCAGCTCTATTGGAGTCAATTGAGCCCGGCTGATTTCCACCAGCCGAGGCGCTGGCTTGCGTGTCCATTCCTGTTTTGGTTGTTTGATTTCTGTTTTCCGTAGGTTGTGACCCAAGGGCAAAGATCCCCCCAAATATGGGGATGACAACCAGACCAAGTACCTAGCTTTTCAGGGCCTCTTTTGGGGAATCCTGTTCAGTAGAAGATGATGCTTTAACCTCCAGGCCTGTGCAGAATGGAGTGAATGATTTACTTGTCTTACTCAGCCTCTCTTCCTGTTCATAGACTCATAGAACTGGAAGGGACCTTAAGAGCCTATGGCTTTTAGCTCATGCAGTAGACTCATGCACTAAGCTCCCGAGGCCCCAGGTTCGATCCTGCCTGACGACAACCAGGGTCTGTTGGTGTTACACCAGGCCAACATATGGGTGCCTCTGTCCCCCTCAGAAGAGAGTCACCAGCCACCACTACCCTACATTTCCTCCTCGGAGGAGTGGCTGCAATCCTCCCAGCTTTGGGGCTACATAGCTTCTCCTTCTCCACTTTTGGAGGCGATTCTTCATTGCTCATTGCCAGAGCAGTATAACAGTTCTTCATTGCAATGGTGGGTGGGTTGGGAGTAGGGGTGGAGCACTGCCTGCTGCCACAAGTAACCAGCAGCCAGTGTCCTCCCTGTGACAGAGCCATATCCTCCTTCCCCGACCTCTCTAGCTGGTTAGCTTCCTCAACCTTGGAGTCCCCATATGAATACTCTTGAGGAATTCCTCATGGGCTTGGATGCTCCTCAGCCTCGCCACCTCCTCCTGTAGGTCTCCCACCTGCTTCCTGAGACATTCCACCAGCAGGCACCTTTCACACTGGACGACCCCCCCGCCTGGCTTTCTGAGAGTGGGAAATGCAGGCCACAGTCTCTGCAAATCCACACCAGGATCTGGGTAGAGGCATCCATGGTCAGGTTCTCTGTCTGGATACAGGCGCAGGTGGAGGAGACAGGAGCAGCATTGCCACTGGCGATGTGGCCCTTCATAACCATAACGATTCTATTATGACTCCCTCTTACAAACTCCCCTGTTTCTGGTCCCCCGCTCGCTAGATCATGGATGATCTCAGAGCAGATCACTGTCCTTAGCCACTGTTTCTGATACCTCCTTTGGGAATTCTCCTTTCCCTCCATCTTTCTATTCCCACCTCCCTCTCCCCCCCCTTTGAGGCTCCCTCCCCACCTCCACCTGGGGATTTTCCTGTTCTCTGGGAGGTGGCAGGCACCGCAGGAGCAGGGTTTGCTTATTCACGTAGCTGATGTTGCGTATCTTAGTTCGAACTGGGGGGTTAGTGTGGACCAGCCCTTAGATGCTGACGGAGTTTGCAAGAGTGCAGATTATTTGTATTATGGTAGCACCTAGCAGCCCCAGCTGAGATCGGGGGATGCTTTGTGCTAGATGCTGGACAGACACATAGTAGAAAGACTCTGTCCCAATGAGCTTCTGACCTAGACAAGACAGGCAGCAGGTGGGAGGTGAAACAGAGCTAAAGCGACTTGAGCCGCCCAGCTGACCAGTGGGAGAGGCCAGCATAGAAACCAGGTCACTTGAGCCCCAGTCTAGTGACCTACTTGCTGACTTCCTATGGAGGTGGGATTTACTGTTATTTGCACCACATCCTGTAATTACACCCTCATCTACACCCATAAAAAGCCATTAATGTACATGGTGCTGCACACTTGGAAAGCAGAAAGTGGCTGATTTGTTTTAATTCATAACCTTCTTCCCTCACTGTGATGGCTGGATCAGTTCCAATACATAAGGTTAGTACAAGGATAAGTACTTAGGTTGAAATGCACCCAGGAGTGCTGACCCTGCCAAGGACCTCTACACTGCTTCAGCCTCTCTGTGTGGGGAGGGGGTGATTGGTGGGGGAGGGCAGCAAAGTGTTGGCTCCAAAGAGGCTGGCATGGAGGGGACCATAAAGAACAGGATGAGGGTGAGTTCAGAGTGGGGGAAATGGAATCCACGTTTACAGAGCTCAAGCAGAAGAGGTCTGGAGGGACAGTGGACTTCACTGCAGTCTACCTGCAAGTTCCTGACACAAACCCAGATCACGTAGGTTTTAGGAGAATTTAACCCTGGGAAAGTCATTTTTAGAGACACACATGCAGGTCTTTTCCACTTGGTAATCTTCTTACCTTGGGGCTGTTTGTTGGGGCAAGGATATCAAATCATGCTTGAAATGATGGCATGGGCAGCGGGTGAACGTGCCGTTGGGGGAGACTAGCCCCTGGCTCCTCCCCCTCTGCCCGAGGCCCCTCCCCTTCTGCCCCCCCCTCACCTGCTGGAGCCCAAAGCCGCCCCGCGCAGCTGCTGCCCCCCCACTGTGCACAGCCCCGGAGTGCTGGGTGGGTGGTGCGGTCGCAAATGGACGGGCAGCACAGTGTGCCCCCAGCCCCAGGGCCCCCAGCCCCGAGACTTGTGCGCACAGGCCCTAGCCTGCCTGCCCCAGCCTCTGGGCCAAAGAAGAGCGGGAAGGGTTTGGGAACTGGAAGCAGGCAGGAGGGGGCTTCGGGGTGGAGCGTGAGTGGGGCCACGCAAGACTGTTTGGAGAGGCACAGCCTGCCCCTGCCTATGCTACCTGCCGCCCATGAACGATGGGAAACAACAGCACAGGATCTGAAATTGAAAAATGGGGGAGTATTTTATTTATAAGCACCGTGTCATCAGCAGTCCATGTTGCTGCCGCTGCAGAGAGATCCAAACTGAACAGGGCTGCCATGTTCATCTGAGCCTGGCTTTTGCGCCA
Organism: Terrapene triunguis; assembly: GCF_002925995.2. NCBI lineage: Eukaryota > Metazoa > Chordata > Testudines > Emydidae > Terrapene > Terrapene triunguis. Next base: position 6,012,183 of record NW_020664419.1, read on the forward strand.
TTGCACTCCGCAGCTAACATCATTTCGTGCTGGCTAATGCACAATTAGAATGAAGTGTTGCTGGAATGATGCATGGCTGAATTTAGAAAGGATAGGTTTGGAGTTTGAGACCAGTTTCCTAGTGACTGGTGGAGAAACCTGACTTACCGAGACCGTTAATCTTGTCTGAATGCAGGTTGGAAAAGGAAATGGAATTTTCCACTAAACAAGAGACCATCAATAGCCTATAGTTTAGGTTCCATAAGGATTTGTGTGCAAGATTCTCTTATTATTTATTGCTGACACTGATCCTTGGTTACAACAGGAGTGTGCATTTCAATCTTTGTTTGCATTTAAATGGGCATCAAGTGTAATTTCTATCCCATTTCACTGCAATTTTTCTGGTAACACAAATATGTATGAAAGATGTTTTCAAAAGTCAAGACTGATGGACTTAAATTTACCAGCACTCTCGTGCTGTTGTAATCTCTTATTTGCACTATTGCTCTTGATTCCACTTTCATTAAAACTACTGATCTCAGTGCAGGGTTTGTGTCTGATTCATTGAAATGAGTGGCAAAACTCCCATTAACTTCAAAGGAGCAGGAGCAGTGCAAGTGTCTTACGATTCAATATCTATTCAAGTCAGAGGTTTCTCTAGCTAGGAGCCTACTAGCCAGCTGCCTAATGCAGCAGATTTCTGTAAACTCACTCTGGGTCCCTCTATGGGTGGTGCATGAGGCTGGTGGAAGCAGCCTCCAGCCAGGGCTCCAAGCAGCAGAAAGCCCATCTTTAAAAAAGGGAAGGAGGAGGATCCGGGGAACTACAGGCCAGTCAGCCTCACCTCAGTCCCTGGAAAAATCATGGAGCAGGTCCTCAAGGAATCAATTATGAAACACTTAGAGGAGAAGAAAGTGATCAGGAACAGTCAGCATGGATTCACCAAGGGGACGTCGTGCCTGACTAACCTAATTGCCTTCTATGATGAGATAACTGGCTCTGTGGATGAGGAGAAAGCAGTGGATGTGTTATTCCTTGACTTTAGCAAAGCTTTTGATACGGTCTCCCACAGTATTCTTGCCGCCAAGTTAAAGAAGTATGGGCTGGATGAATGGACTGTAAGGTGGATAGAAAGCTGGCTAGATCGTCGGGCTCAACGGGTAGTGATCAATGGCTCCATGTCTAGTTGGCAGCCGGTTTCGAGCGGAGTGCCCCAGGGGTCGGTTCTGGGGCCGGTTTTGTTTAATGTCTTTATTAATGATCTGGAGGATGGTGTGGACTGCACTCTCAGCAAGTTTGCAGATGACACTAAACTGGGAGGCGTGGTAGATACACTAGAGGGTAGGGGTCGGATACAGAGGGACCTAGACAAATTAGAGGATTGGGCCAAAATAAACCTGATGAGGTTCAACAAGGACAAGTGCAGAGTTCTGCACTTAGGACGGAAGAATCCCATGCACAGCTACAGACTAGGGACCGAATGGCTAGGTAGCAGTTCTGCAGAAAAGGACCTAGGGGTCACAGTGGACGAGAAGCTGGATATGAGTCAACAGTGTGCTCTTGTTGCCAAGAAGGCTAATGGCATTTTGGGCTGTATAAGTAGGGGCATTGCCAGCAGATCGAGGAACGTGATCGTTCCCCTTTATTCGACATTGGTGAGGCCTCATCTGGAGTACTGTGTCCAGTTTTGGGCCCCAAACTACAAGAAGGATGTGGAAAAATTGGAAAGAGTCCAGCGGAGGGCAACAAAAATGATTAGGGGGCTGGAGCACATGACTTATGAGGAGAGGCTGAGGGAACAGGGATTGTTTAGTCTGCAGAAGAGAAGAATGAGGGGGGATTTAATAGCTGCTTTCAACTACCTGAGGGGGGTTCCAAAGAGGATGGAGCTTGGCTGTTCTCAGTGGTGGCAGATTACAGAACAAGGAGCAATGGTCTCAAGTTGCAGTGGGGGAGGTCTAGGTTGGATATTAGGAAACACTATTTCACTAGGAGGGTGGTGAAGCACTGGAATGCGCTACCTAGGGAGGTGGTGGAATCTCCTTCCTTAGAGGTTTTTAAGGCCCGGCTTGACAAAGCCCTGGCTGGGATGATTTAGTTGGTGTTGGTCCTGCTTTGAGCAGGGGGTTGGACTAGATGACCTCCTGAGGTCCCTTCCAACCCTGATAGTCTATGATTCTAAGCTATCCCAGCTGGGCTACTGCAGAAGCGCTCCCACCCCCTCTCCAGCTGCTCCCTGCCTTTGGTGTGGGGACGATTGTGGCTGGGCCGCTGGTCAGGGCTGCTCCCACAAGTGTTGCTGGTTCTATGACCACAAATGCAGTGACCCACCCCACTCCTTGTCAGCACCCAGCCTGCACCAGCCACTCTGCACCCCACCCCTGCTGGCCCTGCTGCCCTGGCAGCCCCTGGCCACTTCCCTGGACTCGCAGTGCTATCGCTACTCCAAGGCCACTGTGCCCAGACTCTGGAGGCACTGGCATTGTCGATAGCGAGGAGTTCATTGGGAAAGGTGTAGGCAAGGGGTGTGGAGGGCCAGACCAGCGGTGGGTGTGAGGGTTACTGGGGGCCAGGCGGGGGCGTGGGGGGGTTGCTATGGGTGCAGAGGGTGGAGAACAGGACTGTCCAGTGGGAAGGAGCCTGCTGGTGT
>NW_020664419.1:6014821-6077482 GCF_002925995.2 Terrapene triunguis
TGTGTGTGTGTGTGTGTGTGTGTGTGTGTGTGTGTGTGTGTGTGTGTATCAGCACCTGCAGTTCAGGTGGCTTCGTGCAGAACAGGGTCTCCATGCTGCCCCTTAACAAGAGCCCAACAGGCTGGGAACTGCTCCCTGCCGGGTCCCAATGTGGTTGAGCTGAGTGGCTCTAGGGCAGCGATTCTCAACCTATTTACCATGCGGGCCACATATGCAGCTGTGTGTGTGTTATGTGGGCCGTATCCACACAATAGATATATCGCCTGTACGTTTACAAACACCACTGAGGTTTAGTATTTGTGATAGCACAGCAATACGATTCAAAGCGATCGAGAACCTCTCATTCAACACTGGCAAGTGTCTGCCAAGAGCATTTGAAATTAGCAAAATAAGCCAAAACATTAACTGTGCAAATGCATGAATTTCCTGTTTGGGTGGCATGGCAGGCGTGTTACCACCCTCACTTCCACGGCTGGGCTGAGCGTCTGGAGATGGGGAGCTCTGCCTGGTGCAGGAACCACCCTGCCAGGGATTGTACCCCATGCACCCAGCCCCCGCACCCAGGAACTGCCCCCCAGCTCCTCTCCAGACTGTCCCCCCCAGCCAGGGAATGCCCCATCACCCAACCCCCCCGGGACTGTCCCCCCAGCATCCAGAACCCCTAACACTGGGTTGGCACACGTGCCTTCCCTGCAGAGACCCGGTGCCCTGTCCAGGGCAGAACAGCTCCCCGAGGGACTGCCCCCTCCAACATCCAGTCCCCCACCCAGGGACTGCCCCCCATGCACCCCCCCCACCCAGGGACTGCCCTCCAACATCCCCCAGCAACTGCACCCAGGCCCCACCCCCAAGGACTTCCCTCCCAGCACTCAACCCCCCATCCAGGGACTGTGCCCCAGCCACTGGTCTCCACACCTAGAGTCTGTCTCCCATGCACCAGCTGCACCCCCGCTCCCCGCACCCACTGGTCTCCTAGTTTGGCTTCAGGTAGCTCAGCCTGCCACTGCATGGTGGGCTATGGGGGAGGGGCACTGAGCACCCTGGCCTCCTGCCAATGCTTCTGGCCCCGATCCTGCCGGGGCGGGGGAGGCTGACACAGCCTGATCCTGCGCCACCCCATTTTTGCAGCAGCCTCTGATCCACACAGTATCATAGAATATCAGGGTTGGAAGGGACCTCAGGAGGTCATCCAGTCCAACCCCCTGCTCAAAGCAGGACCAATCCCCAACTAAATCATCCTAGCCAGGGCTTTGTCAAGCCTGACCTTAAAAACCTCTAAGGAAGGAGATTCCACCACCTCCCTAGGGAACCCATTCCAGTGCTTCACCACCCTCCTAGTGAAATAGTTTTCCCTAATATCCAACCTAGACCTCCTCCACTACAACTTGAGACCATTGCTCCTTGTTCTGTCATCTGCCACCACTGAGAACAGCCAAGCTCCATCTTCTTTGGAACCCCCCTTCAGGTAGTTGAAGGCTGCTATTAAATCCCCCCTCACTCTTCGCTTCTGCAGACTAAATAAGCCCAATTCCCTCAGCCTCTCCTCATAAGTCATGTGCCCCAGCCCCCTAATCATTTTCGTTGCCCTCTACTGGACTCTCCAATTTTTCCACATCCTTTCTGTAGTAGGGCGCCCAAACTGGATGCAATACTCCAAATGTGGCCTCACCAATGCCGAATAGAGGGGAATAATCCTTTCCCTCGATCTGCTGGCAATGCTCCTTCTAATGCAGCTCAGTATGCCGTTAGCCTTCTTGGCAACAAGAGCACACTGCTGTCTCATATCCAGCTTTGCGTCCACTGTAACGAATGAAGGGCTATTTATTAAAGCACCCTCTTGCTGCAGGGGGTGGGATTGTCGAGGTGTCTGACTAGGGGGTGTGAGGGTCAGGACTCCTGGGTTCCGGTCCGGGGTAGGTCACTGATTCACTTTGTTACCATGGCAAGTCATCCAAGCAAGCTGTGCTGGTAAAATGGGTACAGTAAGACTTCCCCCATCTGGGTAGTGTGAGAATTAGTATTTGTAAAAAGCTGCTATAGAAGCACAAAGTACGTCTTCGGGGAGACGCATGTTTGGATAGTTATACTGACTATTGAAACACTGCCATCTCCTTGTCTTTTTAGCTCTCACTCCTCTGGTGCCAGTGGACAGCTCCAAAGCCCACCCACGTCAATGCTGCCAACCCCTGGGTAGCCTGTATTAGCAAGTGTCAGCTCAAGCTTATTTGAATAACCATCTAGTATGTATGCTGCTTTAAGCCAACTGCAAAACCTCTTTAAGTACAGAATATATTACCCAGAACAGTGGGAAAGAAGTTTAATAATTTATTCATACTCCAGCGCGTGGTAGATCTTTCAATTTACAACAGGAATCATCTCGCCCACTGTGATGTCCCATGTTTAACAAAGAAAAGGGGAGGGCTGGAAGAGGAACATTTCCGCTATGGGAAGCCTGAAGTTTGAAGAATTAAAGTCTGCTAAATGTCTGCTTGATCCCGGTCAATGGGCAATCAAACATATTTGCGACAGTCTGTAGGATGTGTAACAGCTTTGTGTTTCTACCGCACCGTTTGTTGCAAAGGATCTTGGGTCCCTTTCCACTTACAGGGAACATTCCACTCCCTAGTACTGGCATTCAGCCTCCTGCTGTGCTCGGTTTAGGACAGGAAGTGAAGAAAGTGAAACCCGGGGAATTTAGGTGGGCAGAGTTATTAGATTACAGTGCCACCTACAGACCAAAATCTGCCTAAGGGTTTTATACTGCAGCCCATCACCATAGTATCTGAGCATCTTCCAAGAAATACCAATAGCCATGTCCCTAGTAGACTTCATAGGGTTTCTGGTACTTTCCCCTTTTGGGGATTAACGCTCTGCTTGGGATAGATGTGTATTTAAATACTTTGGCGGGGGCTAGGGTTGCAGGGGTGTCAGTGTTGAGGGTCATTCTGACAGGGGAAAGGCTTTTTTTGATGAGGAAGAAGGGGATCCGATTAATGCTAGGTGCTGTACAAACACATAGCAAGAGACAGGCCCCACCAACAAAGAGATGATCAAACTAAACAGGATAAAGAATGGGAGGGGAAACAGGTGAAGCGTATTACCCAGGTCAGTGGTAGAACCAGCTCAGTCTCCTGCCTTCCAGCCTGCTGCCCTATTCATTGGCCCACGCTGCCATGTTAAGTTTATGTAACAACCGACCGCCTGGGCTCCCCTGATTCCCATGCAGCGGTTATCCCCGAATCCAATGGGGTTTGGATTAGGAATGCAGGGTTTGGCCCCATCGCTAATTCTCACATCATGATGAAAAACCCAATTTTCTCTGCATGTGCCGGTATATTAACTGCAGTACTTACAGAGCTGGCGTTAATTGGCTGCTATTACCCTCCCAGGAGTTACCATAAATATTTTGTTGTATGGAGACTGAACCTAGGGGGCTGAATTCATCCCTGGGGCAGCTCCATGGATCAGCTACAGAACAGTTTCCCTCTCAGCAGAATTGCCATGTGAACGCAGCAGTGTGTTAAAACAAATTGGGGCTTTCAACCCTGCTCGACTAGTATTTCACCCAGAGTTCACTATGAGCAGGTTTTAATGGCAGAAACCACTGAAGATGCCAGACCCCAAAGAGAACTCTTACCACAGAAGAGAAAACATCGGTACCTTGCAGAGAAAGCCCAGGGGAAATTAGTCCTCAAGACAGGGAGTGGGTCTGGTAGCTAATGTGTTATATAAATAGTTTACAAAGGGGAGCGAAACAGTCAGCCAAATCACGTTGACAGAATTTTTGCACAAATAAGCAGAACATCCCTCTGGATGACTTGCCGCTCTGAGGTCTGCCATTCGAGTTTCTCCCTCCGGGGGACTGAGCCAGGAGATAATATTCCACTTTTGCAAAGGTGGTTTTTGTTCTGTATTCTCATTAATTGATCTAATGGTGGAGCCTAGGGCTCCCCAACAAGAGATAAGCACCATTATGTTAAACCATGCACAATCCCATACAGATGCTCCCCGACTTACGCAAGCGTTCCGTTCCGGAATGCCTTGCATAACTCAAATTTTGCATAAGTTGGGAACGTATACCCGACAATGACGCAAACAAACAAACAAACACCTATTTCTAGCTTACGGAACTTTTTCCATAAGTGCGGAAGTCAGGTTTGCGTAACCCGGGGGGCGTCTGTACTAACATAGTCCCTACCCCAACGAGCCTATCATCTAAATAGACACAACAGGGGATCCCATTGTGGTAGGTGCTGTGCAAATACAGAGAGAGAGAGAGAGACAGGCCCCTCCAACAAAGAGATGATCATCAAAATAGGCAGGCTAAACAAACAGGGAGGCAGGGGAAATGGCAGCACAGAGAAGTGACTTGCTCAAGGTTACAAAGTAAGTCAGTGGCAGAACCAGGACTAGAGCCTCCCGGACTAGTAGCCTACCCACTGTCATGCTGCCTCTCCTCTGTATATATCACAGTGTATATTAGGGTGACCAGTCAGCAAGTGTGAAAAATCGGGACAGGGGTGGGGGGGTAATAGGAGCCTATCTAAGAAAAAGACCTAAAAATCGGGACTGTCCCTATAAAATCAGGACATCTGGTCACCCTAGTGTATATGCTACAGCCTTAAATTAGTATCCACCGGCAGTTTAAACACAGGGATCACCATCTGTCTGCTGATGGCTGCTGTATTCTTCAAAAAGAGCGTTTGCAATATTTGAATGTAATTCCAAACAGGAATCAAACAACGCAACTGAAACATGGGGCTAGATCCTCAGCTGGTAGAAATGGGCACTAGTGCCATAGACTTCCATGGGAATATGCTCTTTTATACCAGCTGATGATCTGGTCCATCATTTTCAGTCTATGCTTCAAACAAAGGATCCCTGAAAATGCTACAGCTTGTCCAGTATGTATTGTAGCTAGAAAGAGTCACTGGGGACTGCCTTTGCACTTATTCAGAATCAGTGTAATAGAGGAGGCAGTAGGCAGACTACATTTAAATAGGGTATAAATCCTACTTATGCACGGAATGGGTCTAATGTGTTTTGCCCAGCCTTCATAGGGTCATTATTGGTATTGGCACAAAATTGCAGGTGAAACAGGGCGGTTTTGGACAATAAATTAGGTCAGTTGGGTTTCTAAGACCATGGCTGTACCCACAATGCTTTGCATCCAGAAAATCTTGTTGAGAATTTGAAGTTGCATAGTTCAGCACATTTCAGACAGGAAATGTCTCGGTTGTGGGAGCACCCACAGTTAAAGCTGGTTGAAATTCACAATGTACGTTTCACAGGAAATTCCAGCCTTTTGATGTTTCTTTTCATTCCAATTCAGAACAAAAATTAAATTTCTAAGTTTCCTGCCCAATGGAATGTTCAGAAAAATAGGGATCAATAAACACATTCTGTGTCGATAACAATGAAATGTTTCATTCTGATGTTGACTCATCTGACTTTATGACATCAGAATATTTCAAACCAGCAAATCAAAACATTTTTTTCCAAACTGTAATTATGTCAGTCAATGCGTTCCTGTGACAAGTTTAGATGTTGATGAAATGGCATTTGCTGAGAGGAAAAATAATCCACTGGAAAATTTTTGACCTCTTCTTCCCGCAACTTTAGCTCTGCCCCATTGTGCTCATGCACTAGGGTAGAGTCTTTCATTACATGATCACATACTATTTCCCAAGTAATACAGAATCTGCAATAGCTTACACTGCGGTGGTCTGCAGTCTTGAGGGTGGGGAGAAAAACAGGGACACTAGCAGGTCTCCTCATGTACCCTAAGTCTATGAAGCCCTCTCTATGGCTCAAGGGAAGAAGTAAGGCTGGTACTTCCATCTTGCCATATGGTCACAAGGAGATTCACCCATTCCCTCTATGCTCACTTCTCCAGGGTGCAACTGGGGGAGCGAAAGCTCAATGATTGCACATTGGCCTCCTAAACCCAGGGTTATGAGTTCAATCCTTGAGGGGGTCACTTAGGGAGCTGGGGCAAAATCAGTACTTAGTCCTGCCTAGTGAAGGCAGGGGGCTGGACTTCATAACCTTTCAGGGTCCCTTCCAGTTCTATGAGATAAATATATGGAGATAAACTAAATCTTCTTTGCAGGAAGGTAGATCCTCTGGCTTAGAGTTGCATGGGAATCCCTGACTGCAGACTTTGGCTCAGTGTTCCTTACTTGACCTCTGGATTACCAAATCCTTTGGCATCAACATACAGCCAAACATGTGCCAACAGCTTGATGCGCCACCAGCCCAGCACTTCAAAGTACGGCGTGCAAACTGTAGTATCACATTGTATTATGCTGATCTAATTCTGCAATGCATTGAAATCTAATTTTCTGTCACAAGTTTTGTTTATGAAAATTAACAGGCCAAAGTGCCAGTCCTACCTACTTTATTGCAAGTGCCACAATACTTGCTATTTTTTGTAATGTCCCAGCTCCTGGAGTCATGTGAGCATATGAGAATCTTTGCTTTCATTTAAGTTTCTAGCACTTGTGGCTCCAGCGAGAAGTTTGTAAGTGTTGAACCCCAAAGGCTCAATGACCAGAAGGCAAATAAATAGGACCTCGAATGTATTATTTTAAAATTGTGGTTTTAAAGAAAATTTTGGGGGATGATTCCTGATTTTTGAACAATTGGGTTTGGCAATTCTTCCTCCTGGATACAACTCTTTCCCCCTAATGAACTGGAGCCCAGAATTTGGTCCATTCTTTTGCTTGCTAATTAAACCCTGAGCATTACAAACTTTTCAAAGCTGAATCGCCCCCTTGCCCAGGAAGAGAGATGGGTAATGAGTAAAAGTAGCAAGTTCAGTTCTCTCTAATTCATGAGCTCAAGTCATTTACTCATTGTGTTTACAGACTACCACGGTGTAGTGGGTCAGATGTTTGCAGATCACAAAGTCTGCATGAATTTTAGCATGTGATTGGTACCCCAAAAGTGATTTCTTATTTATTAACCTCCTGGTAGTAATGATCATTCTTCTAATCAAGGAGCAGAAACAAGGCCATGTTACTTCGATGACCAGTCACAAATCAGGACTAGTTAAAGTGAATAATTCAGACAACTCATGGGCCGACAAGTATTGCTCAAAAACCTATTTGTTTGCAGTAGCCTGTAGAGGGTGCAATCAAGGATCATGGTCCCATTATTCTAGGCACTATACACACATGTAATGAAAAGATGGCCCTGCTCCAAAGAGCTTACGATTTAAGTTACACTCTGGTTACCTTCCCCAGACCTCTTTGACGTGTGAAAGCTTGTACCTTCTGCCAAAAGAAGTTGGGCCAGTAAAAGATATTACCTCATCTACTTCATCTCTTTCTATAGAAGAGACGGATACAACCAACAGATGATGGGAGAATAAGATGAGTGAAAAGATCCATTAGCAGAAATCAGGATCAGCACACAAATATTCACTAACTAAAACCAGGAGCTAAACATATAACAGTCAACAGAAATCCTTCCACCAAGTAGAGTGAGAGAGGCGAACGCATTGATTATCTGCCATTATGAAGTATGACACAAGGGGGCAGCAAAACTTAATCCAGTTTTTGCTTCTCATCTCTTTCCAACCTCTGCCATAAATAGACCCTGTTTGGATAACATAAACCGCCAGTCATCTCATGTGGATGCCTGTTAAATAGTCCAATAAAAAAAGTAACTATAATTAGATGGAGTGCACAATTTCAGCAGTTATGACAAAGACAAAGATTGACTTCGATTTCTGCTCAGGCGCTTTCAATGCCCCCCCCCCCTCACCCCCACAATGGTCTCTGGATATTGCATTGTTAGTTCGGTTTTTACAGGGCATTGCTGCCATTTGTGCAAGTTCTTGCAGCATTTCTAGTCTCAAGGGAAATTACACTTTTATGCCTCTCATCAAGGTGCTGATGTAGTGTTCTCAAACATCTCTGCTCCCTTATTTCTGCGAGAGTGTGTGCACATTATGTGCGTGTGCCTAGCCATTATTTTCTCTAATTTCCTCTTCGGCAGGTTTTCAGTGAATACAAAAATCATGATTCAGTTTTTTAAAGCAAAGCGCTGGGAGTGAGAGATTTGGTGACATTTTAGGGGATAATTTAACAAAAAAAAAAAAAAAATCTTTAGCCACAGCCCCCTGTTCCTCCCCCCAAATAAATAAATAATAATAACAAAAAAACCAAACTGGAACTTTATCCATCAATAAATACAACCCATTGTGCACATCTATTTCAATATATGTAGACAGCAGTCAGTCCCTTTACATCCCTGGACAGCAGCCCCCTTTACTACCATGGAACTTATTCCCATATCATGCCAGCTTTACCACTAGGGTAACTTTTAGTTTCTCGTTATACAAGAGATAAGAATTAGCTCCCAGGTGAGGAAGGTTTGCAGGATCGGGTCCTAAAGGACTAATTTTAAATTACGTAAATCATTTTGCAGAAGAGGGCTCTAAAACGTGCCATTTGTTTAACATTGCTCTTCTTACTAGGGTGCATAAAAGTAAAGTAATTGCAGCATATTTGGTTAGAAGAAAATACTTCTTCTTTGTCCTTAAATTCTGCCAAGATGCAAAGTAGATTAAAGTGGGGGCAGCAGGGAAGAGAGGAAGATTCCATAAGATATCATAGCTGATAAGAGCTAGATATGAGCTTTAGATTACAGAGTCCATCCCTCTGGACCTACAGGATATGGTTCTCCGATACTGGATGTCTCAATATCAAACTGATACTATGTTACAAGCCCTAAAGGAACCTGAACTTTCAAAGCCTCTATTCTCACTAGCAACAGGAATTGAAGGAGCCCAGCCCTTCCCAAGAGGCACTCAGCATCTCAGACCCAAAGCCAATGAGAAGCAAAAGACTTTGGCCCAGCCTGCAAACCATTATTAACAGGAGTGATTCTTACTCATTTGAAAAAACAACAAGGAGTCCTAGTGGCATCTTAGAGACTAACAAATTTATTTGGGCATAAGCCTTCGTGGGCTAAAACCCACTTCATCGGATGCATGGAGTGGAAAATACAGGAGTCAGGTATGAGTATCAGCAGAGGGATCACCTTCTTGACAACTGTTTGAAATAGGCCACCTTGATTACATTGGCCTCATCAGCACTACAAAAGTGATTTTCCCTCCCTTGGTATTCACCTCTTCTTGTCAACTGTTGAGAATAGGCCACTTCCACCTTAATTGAATTGGCTCATTAGCACTGCCCCCCCTCTTGGTAAGGCAACTCCCATCTTTTCATGTGCTGTGTATTTATACCTGCCTACTGTATTTTCCACTCCGTGCATCTCATGAAGTGGGTTTTAGCCCACAAAAGCTTATGCCCAAATAAATTTGTTAGTCTCTAAGGTGCCACAAGGACTCCTCATTGTTTTTGCTGATACAGACTAAACACAGTTACTGCTCTGAAACCTGTTACTCATTTGAGTACTCCCAGTGGAACTGCTCAGCTGGGTAGGGAGTAGTCACATGACTGAGGGCTTACTACTGTGAAACTAGTGAGTCAACATGTTTATTTGCATTATGGTATCACAGGGAAGCATCATCTCCTCAGGGCAGTGCCCCTTGATGCATTGGGAAGCTTGCGTGTTCCAATGGCCCCGAGCGCTAGGCAGGTGGCAGTTTTAACTCCTCGTAGAGCCCCCCAAGCCGGACAGATCAAGGGATCGGGACCCGATAGAAAGCAGGCCACTGGTCCTGCAGGTTGGGGGATAAGCGCAAGAGGCCTGTAACTGATCCTCGTAAAGAAGTTTTAGAACCACAACGGGGTCATTATTCCAGCACACAGCACGATAGACTGGGATGATAGAGCCTTGTTCGTGGTCTAAGTGATGGTGGATGGCGCAGGAAGGATACAGCCTCAGAGGCCCTAACTGGGATCCTATTGTGCTGGGCACCACACAAACATGAAGATACTTACAGTGTTGGTGGACAAGATAGAAAAACAGTGGTGTCAGAAACTGAGGCAAGGAGGGTCAGGCCTAGTGGTCAGAGCTGGGATCAGGAGTCAAGAACAGGGCTGGAACAAAGCAAGAGTAGGGCTGGGAGTGAGGCTGGAACAGGCTGAGGCCTGTGGTGTCTCTCACCACTACCAGGCAGAGGAGAGTGCCAAGCCACAACATAACATTCAGCAGACTCAGCAGCTGTTTCGCCTGTGAGGCTTATATACCTGCCCTGAGAGTCACCAGACCAGCTCCTGGCTTGTGGATTGACTGGAGCCTAGCACAGGAATGACTCATCCCCCTGTGACAGGTTGGACCCCCTTCTGGGGTGCTACCTGATGTACTGGGGTTCCACTGAGCCTGCCTGTTCCACCAACCTGGGCTCCCTCACCCTGTCCTTCTGCACATACACACACAGGGAGGGACACACTCAGCTTCAAACAGACACCGAGATCAGCTCTGTTTGGGAAGACTCAGCTCGGGAATTGCCCAGCACTCTGTAAGCACAAAATGATATTGTCTTGAGCTGTATAGAGATCGCTCCCTCCCTCCCTCAATGTGGAGGAAGATATGCACGGCTTTTTGTCTCCCCAGTTATGAATTACACAAGCTAGTTATAGACTAATCAAAAAACAAGTTTATTAGCTACAAAAGGTAAATTTTAAGGGATTATAAGGGATAGTAAACAGAACAAAACAGATTACTGAGCAAATAAAACAAAACATGCAAACTCATCTTATTACACTAAATTAACTGGTTAATATTAGCAAGTTCTCACCCTAAATGTTGCTTTATGCAGGTTGCAGAGTTTCTTGTGGGGTAAACTGCACGGCTTGCAGCACATTTCCAGGTATTCCTTTCACAGTCTAGATCTTTCTCGCCTGGGCTCAGCCCCTGGCCCCCCCAGCTTAGTTCCTTTGTTTCTTCAGGTGTTTTCAGCAGTCTTCCTTCTCGGGCAGGGAGGCAGTGGAGAAGAGCCTAGATTAACTCATTCCCCAGCCTTAAATAGGATTTACATAAGGCAGGAATCCTTTGTCTCCTAGTTTGACTCCCACCCCCTCTTAATGGAAAAACACTAGCACTCCAAGATGGTGTCCAGTACCAGGTGACATGATCACCTGACCCTGCAGTGTTAAAGCAGCATCTCAGGAAACTTCTCAGGAAGGAGGGAGATCAGTATCTTCAAAGTCCTATTGTCCTTCCTAATGGCCCATCCAGGCTGATTGCCTACGGTCTGGTGGGCGTTCCCCAGGTGCAAGCACTTCTGCAATTGATACATAGTTCATATTCCTAACTTCAGATACAGAAACGATACATGCGTAGAAAATGGATAATCATTTTCAGTAAATCATAACCTTTCCAGTGATACTTCACATGACCCATCTTGCATAAAACATATCTTAGTTATGCCATATTCATATCATAAGCATATCTCTATGAAGAATATGGGGTGTAGGGTCACACCCCCATGTGGCTTAATCAGTCTCTGGTTCAAGGATGACTCATCACATCACAGGTGGGAGCAGGGAAGTATCATCCTGGTTTTACAGATGGAAAACTGAGGTTGAGAGAGATTATGTGATTTGCCCAAGGTCACACGGGCAGTCTGTGGCAGAGAAAAAGAACTGAACCCTCATTTCCTTAGTCCTCGTCCAGGCCCTTAAGACTATTTTGCTTCTGTGTGGGATTTAACATGACACACAAGAAAATAAATGCTCACTTTGCACATGCTTTAAATCACAAACGAAAGCAGGCAGAAACCAGTATGGGATAATATGACTGAAGACATGCTGCCGCCTGTGTTATAATCCTTAATACTGTTGTGCATTTGGGGCACAGATGATAAGAGATGCTGTGTGAAATGTGGCTGTATTATCACAGAAATCTGATAAAACAAACTTCACAACAAGACAAAAGTCTGACCAAGCAGACCCAGATTTTGTCTTGCTGTTTGTTTTATGGCAACAGATATCACGGGGGAATTTGCTTATCTGCTGGGCTTAATACTTTCCTTTGGCCATAGCATAATGGTCCCAAACTTGCGTTCCGGATGTACAGAGAACTCAGGCTGGAATAGACGTGAGTTTGGGGTGTGCATGGAATACAGGATCAGACACAGTCGGGTAAAATCCAATCTAGGGCATTGTTTACTGCTTCGGTTGAGTGGTAATATTAAATTGAAGTTACTGGACTCTTACAGTATGGACTATGCAGCTGTTATAGGCAGAGACAGCTATGGGCATACGGAGAGGCTTTGATATTCCTTATCACGTTAAATAGTACCCGATTCCCCAGATATTAGACTCAATGGGACTACTCATGGGGTGAGATGCTACTCAACATGAATAACGGCATAAGGACCCCTTGCCCTTAGTAAGGTGACCAATATTTGGGTTCATCATACAGACTGTTTAATTTTAATCACTCCCCTTCCATGTTAGACCTATTCACATTTTACTGCTCCTTGTGCCCATGGCATGTGGCGACAGTCATACCGAGTGAAATCAATCTCTGGTGTAACACCTTTGAAGTTGCTGGCATTGCACCAGGGATTTATCTAACCTATTATTTCCCCTGATGTTTTCAGAGATTGGCCCTGATCCTGATTGCACCAGATTTACCCCAGTCTAACTCCACTGATCTCTGACTGGATTTCAGGCCGAGGTGGCTCTTTCTTGGCAGCAGGATTAACACTTTCCCTGCCAGTGCCCCCTGCGCATCCCATCTCATATGTGCTTAATTCCCATGTTTCCTATATAGGGATGGAATTAAGCACATGCTTAAGTGCTTCCTTGAAGCAGGAGACTGCATCCTCTATGTCATGTATCTCAGCTAAAAGGGATACAGTGCCAATCGTTGCCAAGGGACGCGGAATGTATTCTATCTCTAGTGTGGAGAAGGAAGGGAAACTTGCAGTTATGAGATAAAAAAAAGATCTTTGTATTTCCTGGTATTCGTATCATTGCTCACAATCATGAGACAATGACTGGGCCCTCCTTCAACTTTCTAGCTAACCGAAACATAAAAGGTTTGAAAAACGACATCACTTTTTATAATGTCATTTTAGGCTAAAAGGAAGCTCATTTGAAAAAGGATGGTGATGTGAGTCCGGATAAAAATGTTTTTGCATAATTCTTCATCAGAATATGACTTGCTGACATATTTGGTGGCAAACTGGTTCCTTGTTTGTCTGTTGCTTTATATAGCAAAACACAATGTGACCTTTCAATCCTGACTTTGAACTGCTAGGGATTTTCTCTCTCCTTTTGTTCCCATAGAGTGATTTAGGACTCATTCCTTCAAGGTAGTCAATGGGTTTCCTCCCATGCTTATATTTACACACGCGCTTAAGGGCTGGATTGGAAGAGAGATCACTTGGGGCTCAAATCACATGCTGACTGTTCTACTTTGAAAAATAAAACTTTTGGGGGGAAAGAATAGAATTAAAAATTAAAGTCTTACACGTTTCTCCCTGACCAATGTCAACAGCATTATTCAACTCCAGAGCGTTTTAGCTATGGATTTTCAGCTCTGACCTTGTAATCCGACGAGATGGTTAGCCCTGCCCTTGTCTTTGAAGACGGCTAATAATTAAACTCCATTGTTTCATTCAAATACAACGTGACTCTCACAATTTGTAACCAGAAGCATTGTAGCTGCAAAGAACAATGTTGGATAAACATGCCCTTCAAAGATCAAAAGATGCAGAGGTTTGTCAATGGGGGAAAAAAAAAAAGCCTAGCTAAGCTGCTGCTTCTCAGCAACTATTGTAGGGTTAGAGCTGAAGCTGTATAGATTGTTTTGCTTTCATTTCTGGGTCTCTGGGGGATCGTTATTCACCAGAACCGCCTTGTGGATGGGGGGAAGGGGTAGACATGGTATATTTTGACTTTAGTAAGGCTTTTGATACTGTCTTGCATGACCTTCTTATAAACAAACTAGGGAAATACAACCTAGATGGAGCTATTATAAGGTGGGTGCAGGAGCGGTGCCAGGGTTTTTGGTGCCCTAGGCGGGGGTCCTTCCGCGCTCCCGATCGTCGGCGGCAATTCTGCGGTGGGGGGGTCCTTCCGCGCTGCCAGTCTTCGGGGCACTTCAGCGGCGGGTCCCGGAGCAAGTGAAGGACCTGCCACAGAATTGCTGCCGAAGACCCGGAGCGCGGAAGGACCCCCCGCCGCCGAATTGCTGCCGAGGGTGGCAAAATGCCGCCCCCCCCCAAATCCTGGTGCCCTAGGTCACCTAAATGGAAGCACCGGCCCTGGGTGGGTGCATAACTGGTTGGAAAACTGTTCCCCGAGAGCAGTTATCAGTGATTCACAATCAAGCTGGAAGGGAATAATGAGTGGGGTCCCACAGGGATCAGTTCTGGGTCTGGTCCTGTTCAATATCTTCATCAATGGTTTAGATAATGGTATAGAGAGTACACTTATAAAGTTTGCGGATGATACCAAGCTGAGAGGGGTTGTAAGTGCTTTGGAGAATAGGATTAAAACTCAGAATGATCTGGACAAACTGGAGAAATGGTCTGAAGTCAATAGGATGAAATTCAATAAGGACAAATGCAAAGTACTCCACTTAGGAAGGAACAATCAGTTGCACACATACAGAATGGGAAATGACTGCCTAGGAAGGAGTACTGCAGAAAGGGATCTGGGGGTCATGGTGGATCACAAGCTGAATATGAGTCAACAGTGTAACACTGTTGCAAAAAAAAATAAAATCAAACATTATTCTGGGATGTACTAGCAGGAGTTTTGTAAGCAAGACACAAGAAGTAATTCTTCCACTCTACTCCACGCTGATTAGGCCTTAACTGGAGTATTGTGTCCAGTTCTGGGCGCCACATTTCAGGAAAGATGTGGACAAATTGGAGAAATCCAGAGAAGAGCAACAAAAATGATTAAAGGTCTAGAAAACATGACCTATGAGGGAAGATTGAAAAAATTGGGTTTGTTTAGTCTGGAAAAGAGAAGACTGAGAGGGGACATGATAAAAGTTTTCAAGTACATAAAATGTTGTTACAAGGAGGAGGAAGAAAAATTGTTTTTCTTAACCTCTGAGGATAGGACAACAAGCAATAGGCTTAAATTGGAGAAATGGAGGTTTAGGTTGGTCATTAGGAAAAACTTCCTGTCAGGGTGGTTAAGCACTGGAATAAATTGCCTAGGGAGGTTGTGGAATCTCCATCATTGGAGATGTTTAAGAGCAGGTTGGACAAACACCTGTCAGGAATGGTCTAGATCAGTGTTTCCCAAACTTGGGCTGCCACTTGTGTAGGGAAAGCCTCTGGTGGGCCGGGCCGGTTTGTTTACCTGCTGCGTCCGCAGGTCCGTCCGATCGCGGCTCCCAGTGGCTGTGGTTCGCTGCTCCAGGCCAATGGGAGCTGCGGGAAGTGGCGTGGGCCAAGGGATGTACTGGCCGCCGTTTCCAGCGGCCCCCGTTGTCCTGGAGCGGCGAACCGCGGTCAGTGAGAGCCACGATTGGATGGACCTGCGGACACGGCAGGTAAACAAACTGGCCCGGCCCACCAGGGGCTTTCCCTACACAAGCGGCGTCCCAAGTTTGGGAAACACTGGTCTAGATAATACTTAGTCCTGCCATGAGTGCAGGGGAGTGGACTAGAAGACCTCTCGAGGTCCCTTCCAGTTCTATGATTCAACTGTTAGGCCACATTTTCTCACCTTCTGTGGGAACTCTTTCGCTCACGTTTTGTCATTTCTGCATCCTTGGAAACTGAAGAGTTATTATTTATTATTGAGTTATTTAAGTATGAGCACAATATATGAAGAAAAGGGTGAATATTCTGGTGACCTGGAAAAAGGGATCTTTGATGTAACTGAAACACCCATGATTTCTTTCATCTGAAAAAAGGGGTCGGGGCGGGGGGGGGAGGGAGGGCAGATCATCAATTGGTATAAAACTGTGGCCCTCCTCTGACTTCATTTACCCTAGCTGAGGATCTGGTCCAATAACACTAGTGTGAGAGTGAAGTTAGGCAATGCCAGTTATTCTTTCCAATTGTTTCCTTTAATGAGGAGAAACAATAGGAGATGTAGGCTGCATGCCTTTGTGACTAGACGACCATTGACCTCGCAGTAAATAGGGCAGGTGAAATGTAAGTACAGTGTCTGGCAATGAGATGGATGATTGGCAGGAAGGGTGATGGCGGGAGGGAGATGTGTTCTTTGCTGCTGAGAGTCTTCCTGGACCGCCACAGCTTCTTAGCATGTCATCCAGGCTGCTGCTGTCTCCATTTCTTTTTTCAAAGCTCATTCTAAAAGCATTTCTTTACCCCTTGTCCTGTGGACTCTAATCCTCTCTGTCGCTCTTATGACTCAGTTATTTCATGGAATCAGCCTAGAACATCTTTGCCCCACAGTTTTCTGTAACTTCTGCCATAAAGTGTCCTGTCATGCAGGCTACCACTGGCCCTGCCTGGGGGTAGGGAAAGATAAGTGCTGTAGCTGCTATACGTGGAAAGGAAGGGTGGTCTCTGGGTTAAGGCACCGGCCAGGGACTCAGAGGGAATGGGTTCAGTGTTCAGTTCTGCCACAGACTCACAATGGGTGCTTCTACACAGCAAAAGAAGAAGATACCCGCGGCAACGAGTCTCAGAGCCTGGATCAACTGACTGTGGAGAGAGACGACGTGTAGTGGGGGCGTGCGGGGTCATGTGCCCTCCCCACAGATTTGCTGTTTGGCTTGTATTGAGCATGCTCACACGGACTGAGCATGCTCAGTAACACGGCTGAAGCCGGATGCCCTCATTCTGCCCCCCTCCCCCACTGTTGGCAGGCACGGGTTGTCTCTGATTGTGGGGCTAGAAATAGCAGTGTAGACATTTGGGCTCAGGGTGGAGCGTGGGCTCTGAGATCCTCCCCTCTCGCCAGGCTTCAGAGCCCGGACTCCAGCCCGAGTGGGAACGTCTACACTGCTATTTCTAACCCTGTCACAGGAGCTCCAAGAGCCCGAGTCAGTTGACCAGGGCTCAGAGACTCACAGCTGTGGTTTTACTGTTTGGGGGTTTGTTTGCTGTGTAGACATACCCTATGTGACCATGGGCAAGTCATTTTAATCTCTGTATATCTAAATCCCCGTCTCTAAAATGGGCATCATGATCCTTCCTTTCTCCTGTCTACTTAGATGCTAATCCCACAAACACACATGCTTAACTTGATGCATTGAGTAGTCCCAGTGAAATCAATGGGACCTCTCAGTATGTAAAATGAAACATGTTTGCAGGATGGCAGCTTAGACTGTAACCTCTCTGGGCTGGGGACTATTGCTGAGTGTTTGTACAGCACCTGTTCAGTAGGGACCCAATCTCAGTTGGGTCTTTGAGGTGCTTCCAGAAAACAAATAATAAACTTTCAATGGAGCTGAAAACATTCCTATTTTATAGGGTTAAATTCTGCTCTTGCTTAAACTGAGAAATGAATGTGGCCCATAAAATGTTTATACATTACTATTTTTTAAAATAAACCCTACATGTTATGTCTCAACTAAGTTGACAACAACCCCTTAGCTGTCCTAAAGTTCAACTACCTGGAATGTTTTCCCTAGGAAAAGCTTTATTAAATGATTTGCGATTCTTGTACTTTTGGTTCCAAATTATGTCACTCCCTCTTTCATTTCCTCTTCAAGCTCGCTGCTTGCTACAGTTAATTTGGTTGTCCTTGCCTTGACGACCATAAATATACTTTCCCAGTAGTACTTTGTAAGCTGAATTAGTCAAGTGATCTTGGCTGTAACATTCAAGAAAACAGGGTCGACAAGATTAAAGGCTGGGAGAACTTTATGGATGAAGATACTGCTTTAAAATCAGCCATAAAGGTGCACGAGCAAAAAAGTGCTGATAAGGCTGAGACATTTCACGGTTGCTAAAATTTTGACCTTAGATGTTATATTAGAAGAAATAATTGTTCACTTATTTCTCCTCTCCCTCCGCATCATATTAAAGCAAAACACTCCACTTGGAATTCCAAAAGGCCTTCCATGTGGTGCCAGATTAAAAACAAGGAGATAAAACCTGACCTTCAACCAGAAAGGCATAGCCTCCAAAGCCTGCCTCAATCTTCAGGCATATAGGGTCCTGTCTAAGCTACAAGATACTGCAGGATGAGCTCCCCACTTGTGATCAATGGCACAGGGGTGATCCACAATATAAGGAGGTCATTCTCACAACCACAAGTGGCGACTTTCATTTTTCTAGGTGGGTGCTCCACCCCTGCTCTGCCCCTCTCCCCTGGGCCCCACTCTCACTCCACCTGTTCCCGCTCCTGCCCCGCCCCTCCCCCGAGTCTCCGCCCTCGCTCTGCCTCTTCCTGCCCCGCCCCCTCCCCCAAGCACATCCCGCCCTCGCGCTGCCTATTCCCGCCCCTGCTCTGCTGACCGTACCTGAACAGCTCATCGTCAGGTGGCTGGTGGGTGCTGAGCACCCACTATTTTTTTCCCACGGGTGCTCCAGCCCCAGAGCACCCACGGAGTCGGTGCCTATACTCACAACTCTGGGTCTGCTGCGGAAGCCCTCGTTTCCCCTTGGCAGCGCTAGTCAGCACACCCTGCACATCACTGAGCCAAGGCCCCTGGAAACCACGCAACACAACCAAAGTGGTACAGGGATTTAAATGGCTGGGAACCTCTGAAGGTCAGGATGTACTTCCCCAGCCACGAGGAGTGTATAACCCATGTGATGGCTGTAGTTCTGGGTACCCCATCAGCTTCCAATTTGCTACACCACGTATAGAAGTTCAGTCTGCCGCCCAGTAACAGCCCTGCTCCTTTAGCTCAAGTGGTACAAGCTCATGTGTCTAGAGCTAGAACTTGTGGATTTGATCCCTGTAGATGATCCATCCAAGCCGTTTGTTGCAATAGCGACTCACGAAATGTGCCCGTTGAGCCAGTCAGATGGTATCAGGGCAGCAGAATGGGCAGCCTTTAGGACCACACACAAACTGAACCTCACCACAAGATGGAAGCCGCAAGACTTGAAGTTCTCACTAAAACCACTGTACTTGTTCCAACTACCTTTTAAATAGCAACTAGTGGTCATGGATACCTGAATTTTTTGGGTGCTCAACCTGAGACACCTTAAAGGAGCCTGATTCACGAGGGGATGGGGGGTTCTTGGCATTTTCTGAAAAAGACCAAGCCCCTTTAAAGTGCCTCGAATTGGGGCACTCAAAATCACTAGTCACTCTTGAAAATGTAGGCCAATTATTATACCTGCTCTGTACAACAGCAGTATCCCACAACAGGCTGGCCTCCCATGATTTGAAGAAAACCATTGCTTTGCAGGGGTTAAAAGTGAAGTTGTCACGGTCCATTGTTGTCTGCTGACCTGTCCCTAGACATTAATAGTTGATTTAAGCAATAGGAGCCCCCCATCCATGTCTGAAATTTCTGTAGTCCCTACATATGAAGGCAGCTGGGACTAGAACTGGGGCACTTTGTCTCTAAAAGCTGCAATGTTATCAGGTGAATTGAAAGGGTAAATCTTTTCGGTCCAAGTCAGTAAGAGCATAAGGAGTTATTGGAGACCCTTATATTGGGGTCATCTATTACATTCTCTATTAAATCTATAAGACTTTCACTAAGGGCTTGTCTCCACTGGCAAATTTCTGCGCAGTAAAGCAGCTTTTTGCGCTCAAACTGCAGCATGCACACACTGCCAAGCCATGTTGTGCGCAGAAACTTCTCAGTTGCAGCGCTGCAAAAAAAACCCCACCTCGACGAGCGTCATCAGGCTATTTGCACAGAGGCTCCAGCGCTCCATTGCCAGTCTAAACACTTGATTGCTTTCTGCGCTGTAATTGGCCTCCGGAGCTGTCCCATAATGCCTCGAGTGACCGCTCTGCTCACTGTTTTGAATGCAGCTGCCCTGGAGACATGCGCCCCTCCCCTTTCAAAGCACCGTTTCTGACAGCCCTGTGCTGATCTGCTCCAGGACACAAAGCAAACCGTTAATGTGGAATGCTGGTGCTGTTGAACACAGAGGTGTCTCTGTGTGTATGTGAGGGAGAGATTGCTATGCAGAGAGCCCAGGGAGGGAGGCGGGGGCTGATGTTGGGGTTTCCCCCCCCACCCCGCCTCAGGACTGGTTGCTTCCTGCCGCTGTCTGAACTTACAAGACAGCATGCTGACACACTCTTTGTCCCCCAAAACACACTCTCTCTCTCCCCCTCCATATACACACACACACACTCCCAGTCACACACGCTCTCCCCCACTTCAGTTGAAAAGCAGCTGGCAATGTAGCAGGATGCCCATGGAACAGTGGGATTGGGAAACCTGCATCATGTGATACTGTGCCTGCCCCATGAGGCATTGCAAACCCTTCCCAAAGAACCTTGCAGCCAGTGGCACAGTGGGATAGCTACCACAATGCACTGCTGTCTTTGCCGTTGCAAGAGCTGCTAATGTGGAAGCGCTCCAGTGTCACAAGGAGCAGTGTGGACATGCAACAGCAGTTTTATTCCAGCGTTTTAATAAAAGTGGTATAACTTGTGGCACAGAAACTTGCCAGTGTAGACATATCCTAAGAGTCACCCTGAATGAGGAGTGGTGCCTTTATCATGTTGGGAGGGAGAAGGGTTTTTGATTTACACCTCGGCCTTTGATTAGTAATGATTAAACTACAATGGCTTTGTTTATACCAGATTGCAACTGGTATACATTAAAACACCACTGAAAGGACAAATAGTTTTGTGGCTGAAGCTCTGGAATGGAATTCAAGAGAGCTGAGTTCAATTCCTACTTGTGCATAAGACTTTTTGTATAACGTTGGCTAAGGAATTTAATCTCTGTGCCTCAGTTCCTTGTCTGTAAAATGAGGATAAATCTACTACGTTTGTCCATTTAAACAGCAAGTTCTTCTAAGGAGATGATTTTATTGTGTGTATGTACAGAGCAGCTGGTTGGGAATGTTCCATCAATGATTTCTTGATGGAAAAGTAGTTTCTGCAAAATCAAATTTTTCTGCAGAAAAATTTCAATTTAGACAGTTTTCTGATTTTCCATTGCGAAAATCTAATTGAAATAGTTCATTTTGGGTTGGTTTGACCCATATCAAAGCATTTTGGTTTGCAGAACTGAAACAAAACTTACGTTTTGAGTCAGTTGAACTAAATACCTGATGCAGATGCAGTTTAATGTTGAACTGAGTCAGTTTAACATTAAACTGCATCTGCTTAAGGTATTGTGGAGTCTTATAGTTCAGTTTTTGATTCCATTCTTTTCTATGGGCCAGGATCTTTGGCCAGACTGCATCTCCCATCATACAGTGTGGACTCCATCTGACTGAGCCACTTGATGCATCGTGGGAGTTGCATGATTGCAGTGCATCATGGAAAATGTAGCTTGGCCCAGGAGCCTCACATATAGGGAAGAATAAAGGCATAAAGCACCCAAACTACAGCTTCCATGAAGCACCCCAGGACACTGTAAGTGGATGTCAAATATCAGAGGGGTAGCCGTGTTAGTCTGAATCTGTAAAAAGCAACAGAGGGTCCTGTGGCACATTTAAGACTTCTGTTAGTCTTAAAGGTGCCACAGGACCCTCTGTTGCTTTTGTAAGTGGATGCAGTTTAATATTGAACTGACTTGAAATGAGGAGTTTTGCCATTTCCAGATTGAAATTTTTTGCACTTTTCATTCTGCAAAAAATGTGATCGTTTGACTTTTCACCCTAATGTGGGATGAAAACACATGTCAAACTATTAGATGTTCCTGCAAGGCAGAAATTCCCCTTTTTGCTTGGTTCTGCTGTACAGGACCTAACACAATGGAGCTCTGGTCACAACCTCCTGTTGCTACAAATACATTTATTTTACTAAAACCCTGGAAAATTCCAGAACTAAGGCCTACAGATGATTTGAGACGTGCTGTAATTCTGCTTTCCTCACAATGCATTACACTGTCCAATGTTTGAACAAGAGGCACCCGTTGCTTATTTTGTAACACACCATATGACTTTCTCTCTTTAGCTGTTCTCGTATAAAAGCTTTGCTCTATAGAGCTTACCAAGCCGGCTTTTCTATGTCAGGTTGTCACAGACATTTTCCCTATTCATTCTGAGACCGACTGCTGTTAAAGGGTTGTAACAAAGACGTAACGTGCTCCTTTCACATCTTTCCGATCCATCTGAGTTAAACCTACATTTTAGTCCTTTATACTCTTCTTTCCATTTTTTTTCCTCAATGGGAATCAGACCATTTTATTCAAGCCATTTCCACAATATCATGTTAACCCATTAAAACGTCAAATAATGTATTGTACGTTCACCAAAGTCTCCCATCCTTTCCCCTAAACGGAATGATCGTTTCTGTAAACTCTCAGTTCTCTTGTTCGTTTCAAAGGGCTCTCTCGCTTCGTGGGAATCCTCCCATTCTCATTAAACTTCTCATCTGAACAGTTGCCCTGGAAACAGAGGGTCTGATCCAGCCAGGGAGCTTTGCTCCTCAACGCTCATTGGTTGGGTAGTGGCTAAAGTCATTCAGTACTTTTCAAAGGATGCTCAGCACCTTGCAGGATAGGGGCCTTATGTATTAAATATTGTAGAACACTAGTCCTAGGATGACAGGAAATGATGCTGTGTTTTATAAGCCCTCCCACTCCTCCTCCTCAATAACAAGGGGTGTGAAGAAGTTATAACTGCTTGATATACTTCTCTGGCGTCTGATCTCGTTTATACGCTTAGGGCATTGGAACATGTTAATGCACACCAATGTTTAGTTGAAAAGTCTCTGGGAAAGTCTTTAAGTGGGCGTCACTGACTTTTTCCATGGTTGTTTAGAATAGGCCAGCTGATTTGTTATTGAACTATCCTGGTTAATGGAGGATTGGGTTACAGTGAGAAAAACCAGCTTGGAAAAAACCCTGGACGTTCTTTAAGATAAGTGCTGAAATTCTTCCAAACAAACTCCTAGCCAAAGCAAGAACCTGAGTCTCAGCATTGGCCAAAGAATTTTCAGTGTGAGAATGGAGTTGGGGGGTTGAGTAATAATTGGCGCTAGGGTGACCTTTCATAAATGGAGAAAGAGGGAGGACTTGTGGTTAGGACACTAGACTGGGACTTAGGAGAGCTGAGTTCAAGTCCTAGCTGTGCCAGACATTCTCTGTGTGACCCTGGACAAATAACTAATAATGTTACCAATCCAAAGCAGGACATGAAATCATCAGTCCTGAGGAAACACCGACTAGTACAGAACACTGCAGCCCCTCTCTTCAACAACCAGGCTAGTGTGAGCACATCAAACCCATCTCCAAGCTGGCTTGCCACTGAATAACAAGTCAAGTTCAAAGTCTTGGTCCTTATCTTCAAGGCGCTCAATGGCTGAGCCCAGCATGTCCTCTAAAAGGTTGATTAATGATGCGGGATGAAGACCCTGGTCAATTTCACTCTTCTGGCACAATGGAATTCCCTACCATCAGGGTAAAGCTCATCCGGGTAAGAGATGGAGCTTTCCAGTTGGCTGGCCTTACCCTGTGAAATAAACTCCCCATGGAACTAACAACCATCCCAAGATGCACTTCTTTGACCTGCCTTCTCTGCCATAAACACCGACCAGCATGTACATTTAAACAAAACAAAAATCCCTACCAAAACAAAACACCCACTGCACACACAGTTCTCCTGCTGGGGAGAGGGCAAAGGAGCAAACAAACTACACACAACGGATGTGGAGTCACGTTGCTTAATGCGCTACTGGAAGGCTCTCCAATACTACGTAAGACTGGGCCCAATTTTCAATAAAACTGTGCACCCATTTAGGCCCTTAAATAAGAATCTAGATCATCAATAGCTCAACACATTGGGTGCTGAGCACCTTTGAAAATCCTGCCATTATTACTCAACCAATGAGAGATGCTGGGTGCTGAGAACTTCTGAAAGACTGGCCCCACTTGTGAATACTTGAAATCAGACCTGACTTAGGTCTCTAAATGGAAGTGAGTTCTTCTGAAAATGTTGCCTGGTGCTTTTCAAAAATTGCTTCTTCCTAGCGCTAACTTACCACACTGCCTTTCTCATTGCTAAACAGCTGTTCCTCTTCGCTACCTGGGCTGCTCATCAAAAAGAAATAAAAACCATGTACCTGACAAAGTGATATAACTGAAATGATAAACAGTAAGTAACATCAGCAAAGAGTCCTGTGGCACCTTATAGACTAACAGACATATAGGAGCATGAGCTTTGGTGGGTGAATGCTCACTTCTTCGGATGCATGTAGTGGAAATTTCCAGGGGCAGGTATAAATATGCAAGCAAGAGTGAGTAAGGCTAGAGATAACGAGGTTAGTTCAATCAGGGAGGATGAGGCCCTCTTCTAGCAGTTGAGGTGTGAACACCAAGGGAGGAGAAACTGCTTTTGTAGTTGGCTAGCCATTCACAGTCTTTGTTTAATCCTGAGCTGATGGTGTTAAATTTGCAGATGAACTGAAGCTCAGCAGTTTCTCTTTGGAGTCTGGTCCTGAAGTTTTTTTGCTGCAGGATGGCTACCTTTAAATCTGCTATTGTGTGTCCAGGGAGGCTGAAGTGTTCTCCTACAGGTTTTTGTATATTGCCATTCCTAATATCTGATTTGTGTCCATTTATCCTTTTATGTAGGGACTGTCCAGTTTGGCCGATGTACATAGCAGAGGGGCATCACTGGCATATGATGGCGTATATTACATTGGTGGACGTGCAGGTGAATGAACCGGTGATGGTGTGGCTGATCTGGTTAGGTCCTGTGATGGTGTCGCTGGTGTAGATATGTGGGCAGAGTTGGCATCGAGGTTTGTTCCTGAGTTAGAGTTACTGTGGCGCAGTGTGTAGTTACAGGTGAGAATATGTTTCAGGTTGGCGGGTTGGCGGTGGGCGAGGACTGGCCTGCCACCCAAGGCCTGTGAAAGTGAGGGATCGTTGTCCAGGATGGGTTGTAGATCACTGATGATACATTGGAGCGGTTTTAGCTGGGGACTTCTATACGTCTGTTAGTCTATAAGGTACCACAGGATTCTTTGCTGCTTTTACAGATCCAGACTAACACGGCTACCCCTTTGATAGTAAGTAACATGTTTACCAGGGATTGGTATCTCACACTGTGAGTCTGGCATAGCTACTGTACATATTATACACAGGGAGAATTTTTATGTAATGTTAAAAAAAATATTATATGCAAGTACAGCACAAAAAAGTTTCTTTGTAGAACTGTAATGCAATCCGGACCAAATGGCAAAGAAAAATATCAAAAATTATAAAAACTGCTAGGTCTCAGTCCAAAGTTTTCCCTCTGGTGCCAAATACTGCAAGATACAGATTATACTAATGTTGACACATTTGAAATAAACCTACAATACATTTGGGTTGCTGTGCTTGTGGGTGTTTTTAAACTCATCAAGAGTTTACCATTATACAGATGGCAAAGCCGAAACTGATCAATCTACCTTCTGTTCCTCAAATCGAGATCTGGGTATCTATGCCTCGCTACAGTACTCTCCATTGTGAAGAGCTGGAAACAGAGCCAGGTGTTTTATGCCACTTCTAAGAACAGATGCTTTCCTGAGGGTCCAGAAGCCACACTGAGGTTAAGGCATTGGAGTAGGACTTGAGAAATTTCAGTTCGATTCCCAGCTCTGCCACAGACTTACTGTGTCTCAGTTCCCAGCTGTAAAATGGGGCTAACACTGCCTTTGTCAATTTCAGTTGCAAACTTTTTGGACCAAAGGCCATCTCTCACTATCACAGTTGCCAACTTTCACGCGGTAAATACGCACCCGACTTTCACAATAAGCCAAAAATCAAGCGAATCCCATTTCAAAACAAGGCCAAAACAAGCCAATCCCTAAGAACCCCAACACTCTATGTGACTAGATCCCCCCGGCATGCAGTCTGGGACTGTGGTGGGCCCATTGTGCACTCCTGACTCTCTCCCCCCCTTGCCCCTGCTTGCCCCTAGCCCCTGCTTGCTGGGAGCCGATCAAAAAAGAAAAGCAACAAGCTACAACAAGCAACAAGCTACAAGCCAAAAACTAGCCAACAAGCAACTCACAAGCCAATTAAGCCAAAAACAAGCCCAATTTCTGCATTTTTTTCGTGGGTTTGGCATGTCTGCTCACTATGTGCAATGCCCCACACCAGGGGGGCTCTGATCTCAACTGGGAACTCTAGAAGCTTCTATTTAATACAAAGATGCTACTGCTTAGAGGTGTTACTGTGAATTCCATGATCGGACAACACACCACACAGCAAGCAAGGGGACATCTGTTCATATGAACTTATAAATATTAAGGTTGATTCTGTATGCAGAACCCTCCCCTGCTCTGTTTAATAATGCTACTGGCTCAAGATAGTCTCTAACAGTGCCGTCAGGCGGCAAATGTTGATCAACAGGAGCATGTATTCCATGGAGGACCGTGTGAGCATTAGATCTAATTATTCCTGGCAAAGCATCCATCATGTTTATGAACTTTTCATAGAAAACAATCATGCTTTCCCCTCAACGAAATCAAGTCTGCGGGTGAAACAAGATTGGGTATGCACACAAACACGCGCAGGCTCACAAATACCAGCTGTGGCTTAAACCTGGGTTTTATGAAATGGGCAACAACTGAATCTGTGATGTAATGTAGAAAGCAACTTCTGCGTATCTTTCTTGGTAGTGACATCTCTCCTTTCTGTAGCATTTGGCTGCCTCTCAATCATCAGTGGAGTTTTTTCCCCTCAGCACACCTATGAGGCAGGGAGGGTATTATCCCTGTTTTACAGATGGAGACCAGAGGCACAGAATAGACTAAAGGGTACATCTACATTGCAAAAATGGCCCTGCGGCTACAGGGCTAAACAAAGCAGTGTAAATGTTCCCGCTCAGGCTGGAGCCCGGGTTCTGAGATCCTACCCACTGGCCAGGTTCCAGGCCAAGCAGGTACATCTATGCGGCTATTTTTAACTCCATAGTGTGAGTCCCGTGAGTCCGAGTCAGTTGACCCAGGCTGTGAGACTCGCTGCCATGGGATTATTTGTTCGGCTTCGTTCTGCAGTGTAGCCGTACCCTAAGTGACTTGACAAAGGTCACACAGGAAATTTGTGGTGGAGCCAGGAATTGCTTCCTGAGTTCCACCACAATACAGCTGCCCACAGGGCCTAGACACTACAATGACTGGTGTTACAAAGGTATTAGAGATGGCTATTTTCCCGTAGTTTGTGTTCAGAAACATGTAGGGCGTGACACCACAACAGCTACCAGCCATTGCCTGAGCAGGTCACGCATCTCCATTCTTTCTCCAGTTGTCTTCTGAGGTGGTTTTGCTGAGCCACCCACAGACATGTCCTCCTGAGATGACAGCTTCCTATAAGCAGATGTGTTATTTCTTGTGCTTTGGCATAATTCCTTCTCTGATTCCCCACATTGCTCCGGGGGAAAAATAATCCACATCTTCCCTTTATCAGGCACAGATTGCTTCTCCCCTCCTGCAGGCTCAGCATTAGGGCTGAGAGAACAATGGATTTTTTGGCTCAGGAGACAGACTCAAAAAAGCCAAAAAAATTCTTGTTTGAAATAGTTTTTCCCCAAAGGTTTTATTGAAACAACTTGCTCCCCACCACCCCAAAAAATGTTGCTTCATGTTGACTCAAAACCAAAATGTTGAGAATTTTTTATTCATTCTCAGTTGACTTAAAGCAATTTTTTGTATCTTAAATTGGCTATTTTGGGGGTGAAAACCCTTTTTTGATGGTTTTTTTGGGTATTAAATTAGCCAAATGTCAGTTTCAAATACTGTTTTGAATCAAAATCAGAACAAAATATTTTGACTCTTGATTTTTTTTTTTCAACCAAAACCTTTTGCCAAATTTGACCCAAATTTGACAAATAGGTTTTGGGAACCAAAACATGTTTTATCTGACTCAAAAAACCTCTATTGGTTGCCCAGATCCACTGGCCAGCCCACTGATTGGTGAGAGCTAAGCTCCACCCCCTCCCTTCCCAAGGGGAATGCGAGCTCCACAGAACCTGCTCTCCTCAAGACCAGCAGAGCAGCGATACAGCAAAAATGCTCAAGAGGAGGGTATGTTTCTCTTACTCCTTTGCATGGTGCTGGAACAGGCAAGTGACAATCTAGTCCTTAGCAATCTTTTGTTTTAATTTTCTTAATTATAAACTGACTTCATTAATTCATATCTGCATGATGAGATCCTTCAAGAGAAGGTGCTACAGCTATAGAATAGAAGTAGTTGTGACACTGGTAAGCCAAGGGCCAGCTCTGGCCAAAGTCTAGGCATCAGCTGAGAACTGACAAACTCACAACTGGAAGCCAGGCCAATTCACTTGCATAGATCAAAGTGATTGTTAAATGTATAAGAATGTGTTTGGTGTTTAAACTTCATGAAAACGAATGGGATGCTGCATGCATTGTTTTCACTTATTTCTATCCTGTTATAATGTAATAGCAAACATTTACATTGTACGTGCCCCTGTAATTAAATAACCCGTCAAACAAGAAAGAAGCCTTGTGTAATGCAAATGAACAACTTTAACAGGAAGGTGCTAATGCTTGCGCATTTAAAGGCTAGTGACCATTGTGATGATCAGAGATCAGAGTTCAAAACCTCTAAGTGCACGCCTCTCTCGCCACCATCAAAGAAAGAGCCCACATGGGTAGTGAGTGAGCTGTCAGCTTATTTTTCTCTGAGAAGAATCTCTAAATATGGACACAAGGAAAAATTAGTCATCTCTGGACTGTTTGGATTCTAACAGCGCAGAATAACTGAATGAGAAGATGGAGAGCCCCAGAGTTATTCTGGGTAGCCCTAAATTTTTGGGGGGGAAACTGGCAGATTACTATATCTCTGCTACCTGTTGAAAGTATAGACTGTGACTCACCTGTACATGTATTCTACCTGCTTTAACCTCTCAATATCTCTCATTCCTTTTTCCTAGCTAATAAACCTTTAGTTAGTTTTCTATAGAATTGGCTATGAGGGTTGTCTTTGGTGTGAGATCTAGGATGCAAATCAACCTGGGTGAGTGACTGTTCTCTTGGGACTGTGTGTAACCTGGAATATTTTGTGAGTTTTGTTGTAAGTGGCCATGTATCACATAGTCTAGCTTGCCTGGGTGGCAAGCTGTACTGAAGTCTTTAAGGGGACTATGTGTGACTCCATTATAAGACTATTGTAGTACTTTGGGAGTTGACATTTGGTACTGGGTTGGTGAAATCTGACTATAGAGCAAACCACCAGTTTGGAGGGTCTGCCCTGCTTTTGACAGTCTGCCATGAAGGTCGTGAGCCACTCCAGACAGCGTGACAATAGCATTCTTATTTTAAATGTCTGAATGTTTGAGACGATCTAATTATTCATGGCGAATAAATTACTCAATGTGTTTAGACAGGGATTTTCAAGAGTCCAAGGGAATTGGTACCCAAATCCCATTGGGTGCTTATGGTTCAGCACCCTTAGGCTCCTTTGAGTGTCCCAGACTTAGTCATTTGACATGAGTCACTCATAAGCCAATCCTGACTGCAAGTAACTTGGGTAGTCACAGATACTTGCCAAATGTGGACCAGTTCATAGGCGCCGACTACGTGGGTGCTCCGGGGCTGGAGCACCCACGGGGAAAAAATGGTGGGTGGAAGCCCCCCTGTTAGCTGCCCCCTGCCCCCCAATGTTTGCCACCCGCTGGCAGGCCCCCATGATCAGCGCCTCCCCCTCCCTCCCCGCACGTCCCGCCTGCCGCGATCAGCTGTTTCGCGGTGTGCAGGAGGCTTTGGGAGGGAGGGGGAGGAGCAATGGGGCAGCGCGCTGGGAGAAAGGGGCAAAACAAGGCGGGAAGAGGCGGGGTGGGGGTGGAGCAGGGAAAGGAAGAGGCGGATTGGGGCGGGGCCTTGGAGGAAGAGGTGGAGTGGGGGGCAAGGCCTGGGACAGAGCCAGGGATCGAGCACCCCCCAGCACACTTGAAAGTCGGCGCCTGCAGACCAGTTTCATCGTATGTGCCACTTTGCAGACTGCTCACCATTTGCTTCTCACTATCCATTATTAGCCATTGGTCAGGTACGTCACAGGGTATATTTCCTGCTCTCTGGGTGGATGAATGGCAGGGGAATAAGGAATAACAAATGATAAACAGTGAGCAGTGAGCATCAAGCCCCCCTTGTCAAGTGCAGATACCCTAGTTAATATGCAATTGGGGTCATGGCATGACGAACATCCAACCTTCAGCCGTTCATGTGAACAGTAGCCCATTTCTATGAACGTTGTATAACCGCCACCATCTTGGTGGACACACGGAGGACTGAACCTGGGACTGCTAGCGCTAAATGCATGAGTCGCTACAGCTGAGCTAAAAAACACCTCCCTCGCAACATGACCTGATGCTGAACTCACCCCCATCATGTACAGATGAGCTGCAGAGGGGGCTTTGTAACACACTGACCCCATGGCCTATATGTGGAAATAAGGGCTGCAAATATGGCCAATATCGGTTTGGATTTAGAATGAATGTGCATGAGTGCTGTTTCTGTAGGGCTCGCCCAGCTCTAATCAGGGTATAGCTAAGGTGCAGGAGTTTGGAGCAACTGTCGCAGATGAAAAACCCCATGCGGAGGGCCAGCATGAGTAATATGCACTACGTAACTCCTCAAAATAGGCCTTAAGCAGGGCATAGATTCTGTGCTGGTCCTCTGTGCAGGGGTGAATATTTCACCCGCCGATGGAACAGGTATGTTAAATCTTTGCATGCTGTTTTGTCAGGCCCGTATGTTCCTTTAAGGTCATGCTACCATAGGAGCAGGAGCGGCACCAGGGTTTTTGGCGCCCTAGGCGGGGGTCCTTCCGCGCTCCCGGTCGTCGTTGTCAATTCTGCGGCGGGGGGGTCCTTCCGCGCTCCCAGTCTTTGGGGCACTTTGGCGGCGGGTCCCGGAGCGAGTGAAGGACCCGCCGCAGAATTGCCATCGAAGACCCGGAGCGTGGAAGGACCCCCCGCCGCCGAATTGCCACCAAGGGTGGCAAAATGCTGCCCCCCCAAATCCTGGTGCCCTAGGTGACCGCCTAGGTCACCTAAATGGAAGCGCCGGCCCTGCATAGGAGTTGCACAGAGAGAGTTAGTCCTGGACTAACACGAAAAGAATCTCCTGTAATTTGCAATACCTAGAAGCACCACTGGGTGGTTCTCTGTCTTCCTCCGGCCTGATCCAAAGCCCACAGAATGGAAAGCCTCTCCTAGGCTTCAGCGGGATCTGGATGAGGCCCATGCTCCCATGCAACCGTTACTTCTGAAAGCAGTTCCTGTTCTTGAAGCACAGATGTGCCGCCCAAGCTTGTGTCAACCGCTCAGCGCCTAGCACCAGGCTCCGCAGATTTGCTGCTAAGCTCCAAGCCACGGGCTGCGAACGACACGCTGGTTTTGCCAGGAACAAGAGAGGACGTTTGAGTACCCACAGTTTTAAAGTGATAAAAATAATCTCACCGGTAGCTTAAGCGAAACTGCAGCTGGCGGCTCAAGGCGACGCTGCCGAGTTGGCGTTCAAAGGAGCAGGGATCGGGGGGGAGACGGTTTAAAGACTTTGTTTCTGCTCTGGCACAGTTGCAGTTGAACAGGGTGGAATGAACGTGGGGAGTGATACAGAATGAGAGCAGTGCAGGGGGAAGGGAATTAACCAGCACAAATCAGATCCAATTCTCTCTTGCTGTAACCCCGTTGGTCTCCTCTGTTGGGCACTGTTTACCTGGCATGCCCTGCTGTAGGATGAGAGAGAATAGACACTCTGGGGATGTCTACACTGCGGCTGGGAGTGCGGGCAGACGCTTGGTTTGCTGGAGCTAGCATGCTAGAAGTAGCAGCGTGGAAATTGCGGCACGAGCAGTGGCTCAGGCTAGCAACCCGAGCTCAAACCCAAGGGCGGGGGGGGGGCAGGCTTGAACTTGGATAGCTAGTCTGAGCCCCCACCGGTGCCACAACATCCACACTGCTTTTTTTAGCCAGAGCTAGTGCGTGTCTGGCTGCATGAGCTAGGAATTGCACCTCCCCACTGCAGTGTAAACACACCCTTTGTGCTTCAGCAGAGGCCTAGGATGCCGAGCTAGCTGGAGTTGGGACCAGTAACAACAGCGTCGGAGCAGGAACAAATACTTTTCATCAACAGCCATCCCTGCTCCTTCAAACAGAAGGTTCCTTCTTGGAACATGGAAGATGAAGCGTTCCAGGAATTTCAATGATCTGCACACAATCTTCTGAAGAGGCCTAAGGATCTCTGAAGGTGAGGGAGGTAAGGATCGCCTGCCCAGCCATACGCTGGAGGTTAGACTGCAGCCTTCACCCATGGAAGAAGATGGCACCAGGTCAAGAGGGAAAGGAGGACGGGGGAGACACCTGTGGTGTGGGGAATTCCCACACAAATTAATCCTTAAACTCACCAATGCTTAGCTTCAACTCTGACCTGACCTGCAGTTCTAGGGGTGAAAGGATGGTTTCATCTCTACCGATGACATTCAATCTGCTGAGGCTGCAAAAAAGAAGTTGCTAATCGCCAGCTAGGGTGGCAGATCTGATTAGGGGCTAAAATCCGCACTCAATGCCCGTCTGGTGTCCCTCATCTTGAGGGACCTCACTCATGTTAGACCCAAAGTTAGCTATGTGTTCTGCAAATTTGGTGCCATTCCTCACCTGCATGGTTAAAAATTCAGGACCTTGGAATGGGGTTGGTGAGTTATTCACCCTGATGGAAGTAGGGTGACCAGACAGCAAATGTGAAAAATCAGGATGGAGGTGGGGGGGTAATTGGTGCCTATATACAAAAAAGCCCCAAATATCGGGACTGTCCCTATAAAATTGGGACATCTCGTCACCCTAGATGGAAGGAAGCCCACAGCATTTCAAGTTTCCTGCATGAATTCATTTTTATTTGTCCTTCATTCTGGGTCTTTGTCACACGTTGAATCCAGTGTTGTTGTAGCCATCTTAGTCCCAGGATATGAGAGAGACAAGGTGGGGGAGATAATATCTTTTATTGGACCAACTTCTGTTGGTCAGAGAGACAAGCTTTCCAGCTTACACAGTGCTCTTCTTCGGGCCTGGGAGATGTACTCAGACCGTCACAGCTAAACACAAGACTGTTTAGCATAAGTAGTTAATATGTATTTCACTGGAATACCCTGAGAGAACTTGCTTCAATATGGAAGTAGAAGGAGTGAGGAGTGTCTTACATCTTGTCTACACCCAGCCGCTAGTTCGGCGGCTGGGGATCGAAGTTCTGGGTTCGACTTATCGCGTCTGGTCTGGACGCGATAAGTCGAACCAGGAAGTGCTTGCCATCGACTGCGGTACTCCAGCTCGGCGAGAGGAGTACCGCGGAGTCGACGGGGAGCCTGCCTGCCGCGTGTGGACCGCGTCTGAACCGCGGTAAGTTCGAACTAAGGTATGTCGACTTCAGCTACGTTATTCACGTAGCTGAAGTTGCGTACCTTAGTTCGACTTGGGGGGTTAGTGTAGACCAGGCCTCAGTCTCCTCCAGCTGATACACCAGACCAGACTCTCCTGGGCCACTTCCTACCTTCTCTCTTCTCTCTTCAGTTTGGGGTGTGGTCGCAGCTCTCTGCTTCCCTCCAGGCAGAGGGTGGCTCCCACAGTCTCAGCAATTCAGGTGTTCGGTTGGAGCTTCCCAGCTCACTTAGAAGGGGTGGGGGAAGATAAACAGCCAAGTCCCTGGCCTCCCACCCTGGCCCTTCCCCTGTAGATCCCTCTGCCCCAGAAGCCATGAACTGACTTCCTTCCTGCAGACAGCCTCTCCTTCACTCTCCCCCAGCTTGACTGTCAGAGTCCCCTTTTAAGCAGGTCCTCCATTTGCAGCCGGCTCTGCAGCTGCGGGGTGGCTGGGCCTTCTTGGCCCAGTACTGCTCCATCATTCCCTCAGCCTAGCATGGGGTCTGTAAACCTCTATTTTTAGCACTCTAGCTTAAGTACGTCTAATGCAAGCTGGGAATCACAGCCTGAGCTCCTAGTGTGGACATACCCGGAGCAGAACTCCGGTAAATATTTTCAAACCCGTGGGAGCCGTGACACCTCCTGTGGGGCTGAAGGCCCAAGCTCCAGCGTGTCTATTGGTGTAGAAGCCCTGAGCCCCGGCGTGCTCCACGGGGCTGAAGCTGCGAGCCCTGGTGCCCCCCCGCGGGGCTAAAGCCCCGAACTGTGGCATGCCCCCACTCCACAGAGCTAAAGCCCCAAGCGCCAGTGCCCCGCCCCACCCCATAGGGCTAATGGCCTGAGACCCAGTGCCCCTCCCAGCCCTGTGGGGCTGAAGCCCCGAGTCCCGGCACCTCCCCAAGGGGAGCCCTGAATGGGGAGGGACGTGGGGCGCTCCGGGAAATAATCTCTGAGAATTTTAAGCCCTGGTTTGTGTGTTTTATATCTCCTTCAGACTAACATGCTGCCCAAGTGCTAAGATCTGGCCAGGTGCTTCCAGTCTCGTATAGACCTGGCTCAGAATAGATCAAAAGTATCACACACTGAGTAGGCAACTCACGCACTGAGGAAAGATCTTTAAAAGTGTATTGTGCTCTGCAAATATTTAAATAGAACCGAGGATCCCTGTCTGAGATGCAGGGCCGGCGCAACCCATTAGGCGACCTAGGCAGTTGCCTAGGGTGCTAACATTTGGGGGGCAGTGACCGCGGCAGCCGGATCTTCAGCCGCCCTGGTCGTTGTCGGCATTTCGGGGGCGAGACCTTCCGCCGCCTCTGTCGGGGGCAGCATTTCTGGGGCGGGACCTTCCGCCGCCTCTGTCGGGGGCGGCATTTCGGGGGCGGGACATCCGCCACCTCTGTCGGGGGCAGCATTTTGGGGGCGGGACCTTCCACCACCTAGGGCAGCAAAAAAGCTGGCGGCGCTTCTGCTGAGATGGAGCCGTCGTTGCTGCCCGTCTCTCTGACTAAAAGGAGCCTGCTCTTGTGATGCAAAGCACATGTCATAGGGCCAGATTGTAACCCTCTTGGGGTCTGACTGCACTATCGTCACTACAGGCTGTGATTGCAGCTCAAGTAGACGTACCCAACTTAGCTTTAATCTACATAGCTCGGGTACTGGAGCCATGAAACCTCAGCAGTGCAGGCTATCCAAGCCTGCCCAGAACCCTGGGCAATTACTCTGCCATGCTCCAGCACTCAACCTAGCTTTAAGTACACCCCGTGATTGCAGTATAGACACAACCTTGTTTGCACTGGTGAGCGGTTACACAAGTAGTCAGTGGAACTACTGAACCATTCACTAACGTGAGCAAGGGAGTCAATCTGGCCCACACGTTGCTTTCTTTTCCCTATAACATTTCCCCAACTGCCCCACAAAATGCCATGATGCTGCTCTGACTGTCTGGGTGTGTCGCATTTTCTTCGTATTTTTGGAATTCCACATAAAACTGGGGGCGGGGAGGGGGGTCACAGTGGAACATAGCCTGAATGATGATTCGAGCTCATCAACATTTGCTGCCTTTTGATTATTTTAATGACATTTGTTATCAACATTTAATTTCAACAAAAAGGGGATGATATTTCTTGCAGAAATTTGCATGAAAAATGCATCCCGTTTTTCAACTAGTTTGTAGGGCTGCTTCAAGGTTTCAATTCTGGCCTAAAAAAAAGATGGGTTTTTCATTAAAAAAATTCTGATTTTTTGTGTGTGTGGCCACCTCTCTGAAGTGTGTATTATTGGGGCCATTTTACAGATGGGGAAATTGGGACTCAGAGAGTAAAGTGACTTGCCCAAAGTCACATGATGCCTGATCCAACGCTCATAGAAGTTAATGGGAAGCTACCACTAACTTCAATGGGTCTTGGATTAGGTCAAAAGTAAGTCAGTGGCATAGCAGCAAACAGAACCTAGACCTTTAATACGGCAAACAAAAATGACCAAAGCCAATTTTTTTTTACCTTCTGTAATTAACCTTGTTGCCGCTCTTCTGCAAAATACATGAGCTGACATTTTTCTTCTGGTAGCGAGAACTTTCTTTAGAAAAAAGAAAATCCTAGAGTCACATTGATCGTCCATGTGAGCGCAGCTGGGCTTTGTAACTTGCTTTGTCACATGTAAAATTCATGTGGCTTTATCCGTGTGCCAGGAGTTTATACCCGGTACTCTCAGAGCTGCACATCACAATCTTCTTAAAGTCCAGCTCCTGCTCCTTCGTTATTAGCAAAGGTTTCCTTCATTCTGCAATCAGGTAAGACAAACAAAATCTCCAGGCCCAAAATACATGTCAAAATGAAGATATTTGCTTCTCAGAGCCAAGAATTCTGAACTCCTTTACCTTTCTTTCACTTTGATAGTTTCCATGGAAACCATAATGTTAAGCTATGCAGTTACTTACTGCAACCTTACATAATCCACCGTACGCTCAGTTACTCCTGAACAAACGTGTTTGCTCTGTTGCTTTTTGTCAATGTAATCAGCCAGATCTGTGTTGATTTGATTAAACAAGGAGCGGCAGTGTAAAATCGGCAATGAAAATGTGACTTCTGTCAGCTCCCTATCCAGAAAATGGCGCAGTCCCTGTTTGCGCTGTATGTGAAAAGACGCAGTGGGGGTATTGCTGCCGGCCTGGCAGTTTAAATGGCGTTGAGATGACAGTTGTAATAGATCGAAGGGTGCCTGATGCACCACATTTTAAACTCGAGGGTCTGAACCTGAGTCTGAGACCAGTGGAAGTGCATTGGAACTGATTCTCTGGTGCCTTGTGTTGTCATTGACCCTTGTGCAAACTGGAATTCTCCAGACCCTTACACCGGTGGGATTATTTTACGCCCTCTTTGAACAGGGGTGAATAATTGTGCAAGGGGCCAGGCAGTGAAGAATGACCCATTGGTTTCAGCGGAGTTGCTCCTGATTTAGGCTAGTGAAAGGGAGATCAGAATCAGTCCCTTAACCTTTTGGACCAATACTGTCAATATTTTTATTATGAGAAAAATGAGGCTATTTAGAGAAGCACTTCCTGGGTGATGCTAAGCACGCTCAGCTCTCCTTCTCTTCCATGCTCTTGCCACTGCTACCCCCCTGGATTGACCCAGTGGTAGCAACAGTGAGAAGTCCGGGGTGGGGAATGGCTGGTGTAGACACAGCCTTTAAATTATACGTTTAGTCCCATTACCTTAAATGAGGTTTCTTGAATGAATTGCTAGATTCCGGCCCTCATGGTAGTTGAATTGTTTTTCTTTTCTTATGCTCCGAGGCTGATCCACTGAAGTTAATGACAAGTTCCATTGACTTTAATGGGAACAAGATTAGCTTCTATCTCTGCATAGGGCCAAAGAGCGATTTCCTCTGGACCTTAGGTTTGCACAGAGTAGGCAAGGGAAATGAGGATGGGAGTGCATTTGTTGGTTTGCCACAGCAGTATTTTCATAGAAGAGAGTGAAAAAGATTGCAAGCAATGGCTCCCATCCTCTTTATCCCGTTCACACGGAGCCCCTTTAAAGTGGACTCACGTGAATAAGGCAAGCAAGTTCTAGCCCCAAACGCATATCACGAATGAAAGCTGACACCGATACAGTAGATTCTATTGGAGCATTTTCAGTACATCCGTTCTTCTCTTTCAGTGTGTTGCGATAATTACACTACAGCGAGAATTATGCCTTCCTTAAGCACCGCTGTGCTTTTGCAAAGCAGCTTTTCTTGCCAATGCTCTTCATACTTAAAGAATTGTTCAAGGATGCCAAAGAAAATCTGGCTGTAATTCTATTGACTATAATGATTTCAGCTACCGTCAGGTGACATGACAAGCTGCCATATACTCCTTTGAAAAGGCCATTCCTTCCAACACTAATCTCAGTGTTCTTCAGTCATTTACGCCTCACTCGGTGCTTAATTTGTAATGAAAGAGGTGCCTGGGCTCAAGCAATTTTTTTACTTTTATAACTGTTGTGGCAAGCCCAGAATGTGCCAGGGCTATGAACCGCCAAGCCTAGATGCCGGGGCTCAGCCCTGGTAAGCCCTGGCACAAATTAAGCACTGGCCTCACTGTAACAATGATACTTACTTTACAATACACTACTTGGCTCACGTGATATGTTTGCTGACACGGCAATGTGGATTTGAGGCAAGGATGTAAAATACAAATGGCAGTTGTTGGGAGGGATAGCTCAGTGGGTTGAGCATTAGCCTACTAAACCTAGGTTTGTGAGTTCAATCCTTGAGGGGGCCATTTAGGAAATGGGGATAAAAATCTATCTGGGGATTGGCCCTGCTTTGAGCAGGGGCTTGGACTAGATGAACTCCTGAGGTCCCTTCCAACCCTGATATTCTATGATTTAAAGTGGCTTTTGTATCAAGTATTTGATAAAACAGGTATTTAAATTGTCTATGGATCGTCGGAAACAGCAGATAATTAATTGTTTGATTGTCAACAACTCTCAAGCATTTGCCATCTACATAAAGCAAACAGATGCTGTCTACGGGAGACAGGAATTTATTAGGTATGGCAACTACTTTTTAAGGGAGGTGAAAGGGAAATGTATGGTATTGAGAAGTTGTCTGGATCTGCCAACGTATGTGTTGTCAATTTTCCCCAACTCTGGGCCAGAGGTTGGTAGCTTTACTCCTGCGGAATAGTACCGTATTTCAGAAGCAGTCACATTGCAGTTGGTGGGCTAGATCCTTGGCTCATGTGAATTGACAGTGCTACACTGAAGCTACGTTAATTTAGACCAGCTGACGATCTGAGCCAATGGGACCACTTGTGGAGTGAAGTGCTAGGCCCGATCCTGCAAAGCCCTTATGCGTTTGTTTAAATTTCCATATTTTGAGTAGTGCCGTTGACCTTAATGGGAATATTCCTAGCGCGTGTGCATAAGTCTCTGCAGGATGAAGGCCCTATCTCACATCTGCTAGGGTATCGGAGTCTGGCCCTCTGAATTTCCCAGTTTGCCATCTGTTCCCTGTCTCTGCTTTCTAGATAGTGCCTGACCTGAACAATTTTCTGATTTTATTCCTATGTGTTGTACAGCACTCGGTGCTAAACTAATAATAAATAGCATAATAAAATGATCATCATAAAAATAAATAATCTGTAATGAAAATACTATGAGAATAATGCCAATAATTTTTATTGTCTGAATTTTCATATTAATAACAATCCCTTGCTCTTGCAATGCTTTTCATCAGTAGATCTCAAAAGTGCTTCACCATCTTTAATGTCTTTATCCTCACAACACCCCCAGGAGGCAGGGCAGTGCGGTTATTCCCATTTTACAGATGGGGAACTGAGGCCCAGAGAGGCTAAGTGACTTGCCCAAGGTCACACAGGAAGTCGGTGGTGGACCAGGAATTGAACCCAGGTCCCTAAAGTCCTTTCATAAAATGGATGTCATTGAGTCCATAAGTTTAAGACAGCTCTTCCCTTAGGCCTCGTCTTCACCTAAAAATTAGATCAGCTTCACTACATTGCTCAAGGCTGTGAAAAATGTCATGCCCGGCACGACTTTGTTAGGTCAACCAACATCCCCCTCCCCTGCCAGATGCAGAAGAAGAATTAGCTACCACCTCTTGGTGAGGCGGATTAACTACATCCATGGGAAAAGCCTTTCTGTCAATGTAGGAAGCGTCTACAAGATAGTGGCCCAGCTGCAGTGTCATAGCAGTGCTGCTGTCGTGTAGACATACCTTCAATGTCTCTGAGTTTGTATCAGCTGAATGATGAACTCACAGACTTGTTTATTTCATCTGCCAGATTTTTGTTATGTGGTTTCATTTTTTTGACAAGCTGTTCAAGTTCGCTACCTACGAAGCCCAAATGCTATTGCTGTCCTCTTGATGTTTGGTTTCTAGGGATGGTTGTTCAGAGACGTTTCTGTGCTGTAATGGGAGAGGATAGTTACCATAGGGTAAACCTACTCTGCATTAAAAACCCACAGCACCAAGTCTCGGAGCCTGGATCAGCTGACTCGGACTTGTGGGGCTCAGGCTGTGGAGCTAAAAATAGCAGTGTAGACTTTAGGGCTCAGGCTGCAGCCTGGGCTCTGAGACCTCTTCACACCTGCCCATTGTGGGGTCTCAGAGGCCAAGTTCCAGCCCGAGCCTGAATGTCTACGCTGCAGTTTTATAGCCCTGCAGCTCAGCTGACCGAAGCCATCCGTGGCTGTGCTGTGGGTCTTTTATTTCAGTGTAGACATACCCATAGTTAGGCTGATTAGTATCCCTGTTTCTTGAGCCTTTGCTATCTAGAAGGACTATTCAAGCCATTAACGTCTGGAAACAGGTGAAATGAATGACCAACACGCTCCGAAATAGGGAGGGGAGGCATATCGATGCCAGTGTTAAATAGCAATAACTAAACAAACAACGTGCAGTCAGAGGAACAGGTATCCGTCGGGATTTCAGATGGCGGTGGCGAATGGATTTGTAGCATGTTAGGAGCAGGGGAGACCTGAAAATGCGTCTGGAGCGCTATTTCTCTGGAACGTCTGGTTAGAGGAGGACGCTCTGACATCTAATGGCCACAGGCCCACAAAGACAGTCACGGGGTGAGATGTTATTCCTAGCAGATGTGTTATTTGTACAGCACCCTGAGAATGCTAAGAATTTCACTGAATCCACGGAGTCAGAGCCCAGACCTCAGCGATCTCAGTCCTAACGGCCAGATTGCAACTTGGGGTAGGCGCTGAGGGCTCCAGGTGCAGCTGGCTCGAGTAGCGATGTTCTTACTCCTGTGTAAACTCAAGTCCCAACTTGGCTCTTTGGTTGTAACCTCTCTGAGGCACATGCTGTCTTTTTACGAGCTGGTAGGCAAGGAGGGATGGGGACTGGGGATGAGCCTGGCCTCGCTTCCTTCGCTTGCTGGCTAGAATGGCTGGGCCAGCATGATGTGGGCTAGTAATTTGCTATTGATACAGGCCAGCAGCAAATTACTGTCCCCAGCCAATAAGGAGGGAGCAGGGGCACAGCTGTATTTCAGAGGGATGTCTCCAAATCAGTGCAGCCCGGCGTGGTACCGTTTATACCGCACTGCTTGCTCTGGGCTGTGCCAAAGGTCACTAACTAGCCCAGTGGCCCCACTCCTGCAATCAGATCCACTAATGTGGCCCCCTGTGCCCAGGTGAACCCCACTGAGATCAATGACATGTGTCAATCAGTGTGATATGTTGAAACTGTCTGAATTCCCTTCCTTCATGTTCCCCCCATTCAATGCAATTAACAGCGTCCCTGCTTCGGTCAGGCAGTGCTCTGGCGAGGCAATCCGAGTGCATGATGGTACCAGGGGGCCTACGGCAAAGCTGCACTCCCTGGCTTGGGCATGTGAATGGCATCAGCTCCGGCCCTGAGTAGCTATAACGAACATCAGCCTTACCCTGTAGTACTGAATGAATTGTCCTCTTGAGAGGGGACAGAGACAGAGGAGCTCCTCTCCTTCAAATCAAACCCAACTATCCACTTGGTGACATTTCCTCTGCGCCCGTCTAGCTGAAACAATATTATTCCTCAGAATAAGTTTATGTGGGCAATGGATAAAAATGATCCAGAACTTCTGTGGCTGTGCAGGGCATCCAAGCGGCAGCATATAAGGCCGATGGTGCAGAAGAAGTCTGTTCTCTCTTGAAGAGGATTTAAAATCATCTGATGTCATAGGCCAGAACGAGGCTGACCCTGTCTCCCACCGTCACATAGTGTGGCTCATTGTTGCCCCTTAGTGGCTAGATCACAGGCAGCTAAGTGCCAGCCTGCTGATGCCTTTCTGCTCAAGCAGTGGCATCTTGTGTTTGTACAGCTAGAAGTCCTGGGTTCAGTCCCTGCTTGAAGTCTGTTTAGGGGTGTTATTAGAGGTGCACCAAAAGGCTGAGAACATGGAAGATGATACTGGCTCTTGACCACAAAATGAGCCATCACTGCTATGGGTCTGTTTTCTTTAGCTTTAAAGGGCTTTGGGTCATGTCCTTTATACTTTCTCAGGAGGTACATGGTGGGGACTGGCTCCTTCTTCTTTACAAATGAACACACATTTGATATCATTATGCCAGCTGTGCTGTATACTCTAAGCACAGGCCAGGGGGAACCTGGCTGGTGTTAGTGAGATATGTGTGCCCAAGCATACCCAGCCTGGTGGTCCTAGTAGAGCACTGTTGGAGCAAATGCTTTATGTATGTAAAGGGATGTAGCTGCTGTTCTGAAATGCGCTGTCTTCCAGCACCAAGGCATTCTGTTTGCCTCTGTCTTCTGCAAGCAGAACGGCTGGACTTGCGGTGATGGGACTGGCCTGGACCTGGACTC
This sequence comes from Terrapene triunguis, assembly GCF_002925995.2. Classification (NCBI taxonomy): domain Eukaryota; kingdom Metazoa; phylum Chordata; order Testudines; family Emydidae; genus Terrapene; species Terrapene triunguis. Next base: position 6,056,979 of record NW_020664419.1, read on the forward strand.
AGGAGATCTGGGTTTGTTTCCTGGCTCTGCCATAGATTTTTGATGTACATGTGGGCAAACCCTCCACAGTGGTCAGGGTAGGAATAGAGGGGGAGGCAGCTTGTGTCTCCCTGGTTCCTCTGTGACCATTGGCACAGGCTGGGCTGCACCCTCCCCTCAAGGTGATTATTGGGCTTTGCAAGACCCTAGAATTGTAGACGTAGATCTTACTGGACATGGGTAAATATGAGTGCAAGGTTAAACTGTAAACAAGGGTAGGATAAGCTGTATACTGGAGATTGAGATAAGTGGGAACACCCTGAACTGATAAACTTGAAATGTAAATAAGGTGAGGACATAATTGATTGGTCCTTACACAATATACAAAGTGATTGGTCCTTACATGAGCCGTACAATGTCCAAACCAATTAGATTCCAGAAGTATAGATGTTAGTAGCTGGGGGAAATGTATATAAACTGTGTAGTGTGTGACATGATTTGAAATTGTATCACCCTGTACCTAACCCCCTTGGGTCTGGGCCAGGCCAGTGTGGGCATAGAGCTGGTACATGCCTGCTGTAAGCATGGTCTGAATGAGCTCTCTCTAGTGATGAGCTCGGGGGAAAAGACTTCAGGACCCAACCTTGTTTGCGTAGACACGCCTGCTCTACCTAGTACACAGCATGATGGAGCTGCTCTGCCCAAACGGTCACTCTTGGCTGGTGTTGGCTTGCAAATCACTTTGGTATTGAGTGCCGGGGTAATAAATGGTTTTTACCCTTGTTGTGTGAGTAAAGGGCGTCTAAACTGCGCTTGGCATGCCCTGCTTGAGGGCAGTCACCCTCAGCTGAACTGCACTCACTAAGCAGGGGGTAGGTGTGCCTAAAGCCAGTGGAGATAACGGTGGGTGGGGGCTGGTGCTCCTATGTGGTGATGTGGGCTCTGTCCCTAGAGTGCTCCTAGGTGCCATTTGATTTGACTCTTCCCTGCTCTACTGTTTAATACCAGAGCTGAATAGACTCAACGGGAAGTCTTTTGTTACGGATCACAAGAGCTGAAATTACTGATAATCTGCTCTAGGTGCTAAACCTAAGACCTGCCGTAGGGCAGCGTCTCCAGTGAAAGAGACTGACTAGCCTGTCCCAGCAGTGAGGCCTCTCCCACTAGCTGCTGAGATCACTGAGAGCTGGGTTAAGGGGTGGGACTTCAAGAGATCGCTGAGGTTACAGCAGAACAATGCAGCGGGTAACAGCGCAGTGGCAGAATGATTGATGATGCAGTGGCCGGGGGGGAGTGAATGATGGAGCAGTGATGGCAGCAGGCCGCTGATGAGGCATTGCTTGACACCTACCCCCGCTGGCGTGGGAGGTGAACGCATGGCATCTCTGAACTCTGGATCTTCGCTGACCCAAGACAGCAACCGTGTGTGGGGTGCAGTGGAGGGAGAGGGGAGTGGCAAGTTAAAGGAACATTTGTTTGTCGGACTTTCACACTGAAAGATGAGAACCTGAGGCAAAGGACATGGCCCAATGTCCTCTGGGGTGGGTGTTTTGCTCATGGTCATGTGCTTGCGAATCATACTTGTTGCATTTTCCCAAATTAATGCTGGATTCCTTTCCTTTTAAAAAAAATAAATGAAAAGGGTTTTTTTTGCTATACACCGACTCGGCGCTTGTGGGAGGGGAAGTATTGCCTCTTAGAAGTGCCCAGGAGTGTTGTTTATGTAACCCATACACCTTCTGGGTGCGGTGTTCTGTCCCATCTAGTGGCACCGAGACCACTTAAAGAAAGGGATAAAATGAGTCTTTGCCAAGAGCCGGTTGGCTTTTAGTTCATGCAGTAGAGGCTCATGCGCTAAGCTTCAGAGACTTCCCAGTTGAAATCCCGGATGAGCCCCCACTTGTAATGCTAACAGACCACGGTCATCAGCAGGCGGGATCAAACCTGTGACCTTGGGAGCTGAGTGCATGAGCCTCTACAGCATGAGCTAAAAGCCAACTGCTTTTTAACAAAGGCTGTAGAGCAGACTTATTTTATCTGTCTCTTTAAGTGGTCTCGGTGCCACTAAATGGGACAGAACACCACACCCAGAAGGTGTGTGGGTTACATTTACTTTTCACAGATTACTGGATGGCGGCTCGAACCGGTCTGAATTGCAGTGTTAAGAGGAACCCCTAGATATTGAACCCGGCCCTTGTTGCTGCCGACTCCACCTGGCAGAAGTAAAGTAACCTGAGTGACAAGCGGGAGTTGACCAGAGGTTTCTGGGATCCCAGAGACCTGGACGACCTGTTTTCCCGGAACTGGACAAGGCATTCTGGACAAACCGAGTGGCAAAGGTCTCGAAAGGAATCCTAACAAAACTCACCAGGTTGCAGGTCATCTCTAGAAGGCACCCTGTGTCTGAGGCTGTTGTGGAAGTGGTGAGAGGCCTCAGTCCTGGAGAAGCCTCTTCCCTGACCTAGGACAACAATAAATCAGGCCTTAATCTCGAAGGTCCTCATCTATCTGTAAAATGGGGCTAATAATACTTCCTTTGCCTGTTGATTTAGATCTTCAGGGCAGGGATTGTCCCAGGCCCTTATGTAATATAAATAATAAATCCTCTGGCCATTGGCACACTGTCCTTCTACACATCACTTCCATAGCAGAAGCCGCAGCATGGTCAACATGTCACAAATGAGACAGATGCGTTATAAATAAATCATCCAATATGGCAGGAGTCTTTCAAAACTCTTTCTCTCTCTCTCTCCCATTCTCCTCTTTAAACTTCTGCCCATGTCTATGCATGCAACAAACTCACTGTAATCTCGGGCTTCCAATTTTTGTTATTTCTTGAAATCATGATGACTTTGGGTATGTCTTCACTACCCACCGATCCGGCGGGTAGCAATCGGTCTATCGGGGATCGACTTACCGCGTCTCGTGAGGACGCGGTAAAATCGATCCCTGATCGCTCTGCCGTCGACTCCGGAAATCCACCTCGGCAAGAGGCGGCAGCGGAGTCGGCGGCAGCGCGGCAGCGGTCGGCTTTCCCCCGTCCTCACCGCCAGGTAAGCCGACCTAAAATACGCAACTTCAGCTACGGTATTCACGTAGCTGAAGTTGCGTATCTTAGGTCGGAACCCCGCTGTAGTGTAGACCTAGCCTTTTTCATAGGCGGCTGAGCTTCATCCCAGATAAAAACCACCCCACTGCCACCGTAACAATGGTATTCAGCCGTTGTTAAGGGGAGTCCTGACGAATAAAATTGAGAGGGAGAACAGTAGATTGCTTCTTATGAATCCTTAGCAGTTGTGGGCTCTAGTTACCCAGCATTTTGATGTTTGCTTTTATAAACGCTGAGTCCTCAGATCAGTGCTGAAAACACCACTGAGAGAAGGGGTCCATGAAATGTACCTATAAAAAGCATATAATATGCTCTGATTCACACAATTGCCATTCACCCTGGCCACTAAATCAGTTAAACCTGATCAAAGTCAGTGGGGCTCTTTCCATTAACTTCAATGAGCTTTGGATCAGGCCTTTAATGCTTTCCAGGAGGTACATGATGGGGAGTGTTTTTCTTCCTTGCAAGTGAACGTGCATTTGACATTATTATTTGATGAGTGCTTGGTGCTAGAGAGAACTTGGAGGAAACACAGTCCCACCCTAAGAGTTTACAGCTTCAAAGATAAACCATACAGACGATAGTTCTGATACATTAAGCACTCAGTATCCAGGGGCTGGATTAATTGCAGAATTGTGCAGGTGTTTCCTGCGAGGTTTTAAACATGTTTTATTCAAATAATTAGCACTTCCTCAGTGTTATGCCTTCCACGCTCCAGTTGCAAATTGTATATTTCTCAGCACTTTTCTGCATGTCTACATGGGGAAATTGATCAGCAAAACTGTAGTGGCAGAACTATAATTATATCTATAGAGGAGCTCTAGTGGTATAATTATACTGCTTTAATTCTGTTAGTTTCCCCATGTAGATGAGCCCTAAGTCTAGTTGGCTTTAATTCAGACAAAGAAAAAAAATAAAGAAAGAACCAATGTAAAGTCTCCATAAAAGACAGTGCACAATGTGTGTTACTCTAACAGCCATCTTGGACTGATTTCACATATCTGACTAGATAGATAACACAAGAACCACTGGTCATGCAATGAAATTACTAGGCAGCAGGTTTAAAACAAAGATGAGGAAGTATTTCGTCACACAACACACAGTCAACCTGTGGAACTCCTTGCCAGAGGATGTTGTGAAGGCCAAAAGTATAACTGGGTTCAAAAAGAATTAGATAAGTTTACGGGGGATGGGTCCATCAATGGGTATTAGCCAAGATGGTCAGGGCACAACCCTATGCTCTGGTTATTGCTGAAACTGCCAGAAGCTGGGACTCGATGACAGGGGATGGATCTTGATAGTTGCCTAATTCTGTTCATTCCCTCTGAAATATCTGGCATTAGCCACTGTCAGAAGACAGGATACTGGGTTAGATGCACCATTGGTCTAACCCAATGGTGCTGTTCTTATGTATGGTACTTATGTATATCTCTGTACTGCCATAATATTTATCTGAGCATCTCTCAATCTTTAACTTCTGTGAGGCAGGAGAGTGTTATTATCTCCATGGGGAACTGAGGTGCCAAAGAGACTAGCTCAAGGTCAGACAGAAAGTCTGTGGCACAGTGGGGAACTGAAGCTGGCTTTCCTAAGTTGCAGGCTCCCGAAGGCACACCACCTAACCTCTCCCCGACAGTTACATAGCTGTATACACCACGGACAGGAGGTAGCTTGGCCCTTAAGAGCTTCTCAGAAGTCATGGGAGGGCATCTGAAAGGGGTGAGGGTGGTTGTTTGCCACAGTGAGGACATATCTGGACTAGGATAAATGGTTGTGTTTTAAAACGTTAGGTTTAAGTAACACGATTTTAAACAGGACACCCACCCTAAACATGGGCTATCGTCTCCAGTTGGCTAGGAGACTCCATCCCATCCTGGTGGGTGGAGATCTGGTCTCAGTTATTCATGCCTTCATCACATCTCGGCTGACTACAGAAATGCGATATACCTGGGCATGAGGCCTTCATGACTTAGGAAAGTCCAACTAGTACAGAAAGCTGCAGGGCGTCTCCTTAGCAACACACGGTTATTGTAAGCACATCACACCTGTGCAGCACTCTCTACATTGCCTTCCCATGGAATTTCTAATCAAGTTCAAGGTCTCGGGGTTCTTATCTTCAAAGCACTCCATGACCTGGACCCAGGATACTTAAAAGACCATTTCATGTTCCAGGACAAAAGGCCGTGTTTGACAGCTTTGCTCCTCTGACACAAAGGGACCTTCAACAATAAGAGTAAAGCTCATCTGTGTGGGAGACAGAAGCTACTCCAGAGCTGGTCTGAGCTTGTGGAATGAACTCCCCCAGGAACCAAGGACCGTCACAAACCTCACCACTTCTGCTCCAAGTGACCTGCCTTCTCTACTATAAACACAGAGCAACAGGTGTGTTTAGCAAATTAAAAACAAAAAACAAAGAAAAAAATCTCTACCAAAACAAGACCCTTCACTCCACTCGCTTCTCTGTTTGGGGAGAAGCAGAGAGACCAAACATGTGACAAACGTGTGGTCACGTTGCTTAATGCATTACTGGAAGGCGCTCAGTTACTATGGTGATAAGCACGGTCTAAAAAACTATATAGAATAGAATGGCACCCTGTGTTAGCAAGTCACGGCCACCTCATCCGCAAGGAAAATAGACGACACTGGAGGCAGAATAATTACAAGAACAACATAAAGGCTGAGCTAATGTCTACTAGAGTCAGTGGGAGTACTTCAAAGAGCACAGGATCAGGCCCTTTCAGAAAACGTGCAATGCCGAAGAGTCACTAAAAGAAAGAGGGTGAAAAAAAGGATGTTAATGAATACTGCTTGGACTGTATTTGAACCTGGCTCCCAGAAGATTAGGTTCTAGTGCATGCTAATTAATACAGGCTAGAGTATTCTCTTCAGCAAAAATCACTAATGAGATGCACACCATGCCTGAGCAGAAGAGATTCTGCAGCTTCACAGAACACAGGGTAACTGATGGATTTTACTACAGAAACAAATGTGTGTCTACAGCAGGTTATAAATTTATAAGGCCAGACAGGACCACTTTGATCATCCTGTAGAACAAAGGCCAGAGGACTTCCCCAAAATAATTCCTCAAGCAGATCTTTTAGAAAAAACAGCCAAGCTTGATTTAAAAATTGTTAGTGATGGAGAATCCACTACAACCCTTGGTAAATTTTTCCAATGGTTAATTACCCCCACAGTTAAAAAATGTACACCCTATTTCCAGTCTGAATTTGTCTACCTTCCGCTTCCAGTCATTGGATTATATTATACCTTTCTCTGCTAGATTGAAGAGCCTATTCTTAAATATTTGTTTCCCATGAAGATACTTATAGACTGTAATCAAGTCACCCTTTAACCTTCTCTTTGTTAAGATGAATAGATTGAGCTCCTTGAGTCTATCACTATAATTCTGAAACAAAAATGTTTTTTTGGGGGGAAAGTCCTCTTTCTCTCACTTTTGTACTTTTTCCCCCACTGGAAAAAGGGAGAGGAGATGGGGAAAGGTTTACAGCAAAGACAGACAAATTGGAGGGAAAAAACACTTTCAGACCCCTCCTTTTTTTCCAGTGGAAAAAAAGTAAAAAAGTGATAATGTGTGTTGGGTTTTTTCCTTCCAAAATGAAGTATATTAAAAACATTTTTTTTTAGAAACTTCATATAAACCCCCCTAAATATGTCAGGGTTTTTTTAACAAAATGAAAATGTTTTTTGTCAACATTTTTTGCAAAATATACTTACCATTTTTGGCCCGTTCTACTTAGCTCTACTTAGCACTTAGACTAAGGTTTAGCAAAGGATCTGAGCATTACAAAGTAGGCTAAGTTATCATCATTCCATACTATAAGTGGAGGCACAGTGAGTTTAAGTGATTTATCTATAGTTGTTGCACACTAAACTGGTGTCAGAGCCAAGAAAGAACTAGAAGTCTTCAGACTTTTTGCCCCATGGCCCAACCTCTGGATCTCCTAGAGGGGAGTGTGATGTGGTGTGATTATTGGCAGTTCCATTGGTATGGTTTGTTTGCATGTGAAAATATTAAAAAGGATTAGCTGCAACCAGCTGGGCCAAAGCAAGTTTGCATGGGTCAACCGTCCACCAGTCAGTGCATTGTCAGAATTATAAGGGTCTTGGAGACAAGTAGGAAATGCTGTCTTGGGCTCGGTCTACACTACAATAGAACCTCAGAGTTATGAACAGCAGAGTTATGAATTGACCAGTCAACCACACACCTCATTCGGAACTGTAGTTCCACAATCAGGCTGCAGCAGAGACCAAAAAAAAAGGGTGATACAGCACAGTACTGCGTTAAATGTAAATTACTAAAAAAATAAATAAAGGGAAAGCAGCATTTTTTTCTGCATAGTAAAGTTTCAAAGCTGTATTAAGTCAATGTTCAGTTGTAAGCTTTTGAAAGAACGACCATAATGTTTTGTTCAGAGTTACGAACATTTCAGATTTACAAACAACCTCCATTCCTGAGTGTTCGTATCTCTGAGGTTCTACTGTACATACTTATTTTGGTATAACTCTGTCACTCAGGGGTGTTGATTTTTCATACTCCTGAGCGACATAGATCTACCAACCTTAACCCCCCGTGTAGACAGTGCTATGTTGGTGGGAGAGCTTCTCCCATTGACATAGCTACTGCCTCTCGGGGAGGTGGAGTTAGTGACCTGACGAGAAAGTTCTCTCCCATTGGCTTAGAGCGTCTTCACCAGACGCACTACAGTGGCGCAGCTGCATCGGTGCTGCTGCGCCCATGTAAATTTGTAGTGTAGACCTGCCCTTGGTGTTATTCTATGTAAGATAAGCTTATTGAAGGGAACGTCTCTTGATAACCTTTTCCATGCTCCAGCCACAAGACCCGTCTGTCTCCCAATGATGGTACTATTTAGATGATGGCTTTGGATATTGATAGTTATAAATGTTGAACTAATTGTTTATAGACTTCTCTCCCCCAGCCCATTAATGAAGGGGAAAATACTAAGATTGTTAATTGGGTTTCTAACTGGGCTAATTCAGAGCTAAGGGCCCAATCCAATGCCCAGTGATGTCAACAGAAGTCCTTCCATTGTTTTCAATGCCCATTGGATCTGGACCCAAAACTGAGAGATGCCGGGGAGTCAAGTGCTCAGCATTGCTCTGGATCTGACCCTCAATATGTTGGCAGCTGTGGACACATGGCTCGATTCTCCCCGCATTTTCACCCATGTAAATAAGGGGCAACTCCAAGAAAGCCAATGGGGTGACAGAAGACTGGGGTCTCCAGTTTCTACATTATAAATACTGTGTGCTAAAGCCTGGGTTATTCTGTACCAATAAGTGATTTCATTAATGTGGCTGTGCATGTATTTCTTTTTTTAATTAAGGGTACAGAAACCTTTCGCCATTGATTTCTCTTGAACTAACAGGATTTGTGACTGGGTGCATTTATCTCAGCAGTTTTCTTTTACACTGATGAAAGTCTTCCATGCATGACAGTTTCACTCCCTGCTGGAGTATACATTAACTCAGGGTTAGTGGTGACCAGCAACATCTCATACGTGACAGGGAGTCCTTCTGCTTAAGTACTGCTACAATATGGCTCAATCAGTCCTCTGGCAGTGCAAGTGGAAAATGATTGCTCCATGCTAGGAATCAGCATCTGGTAGAATACATTAGAGCCCTTAATAAATGGGGGGAAATGTTATTCCAGAACACAGGGTTTGAAAAATGGATCAAACCAGGAGTCCATCAAGTTTGCTCTGCTACCTCTGATTGTGACCACCATCTATGGCCGTGTGTACACTGTCTACCCATAAAGCTGCACCGCTGTAAGATCTCCCGTGTAGCCACTCTATGCCAACAGGAGAGAGCTCTCCTGTTGACATAATTAAACTACCTGCAACCAGCGGCCATAGCTATGTCGGTGGGAGAGCGTCTCCTGCCAACATAGAATCATAGGACTGGAAGGGACCTTGAGAGGTCGTCTAGTCCAGTCCCCTGCACTCATGGCTATTATAGTATTATCTAGACCAGTGGTTTTCAAACTTTTTTTCTGGTGACCCAGTTGTAGAAAATTGTTGATGCCCATGACCCAACAGAGCTGGGGATTAGGGGTTCGGGGCAGAGGGTTGGGGTGCGGGGATGAGGGCTGCACGGTGGGGCCAGGAATGAGGGGTTCAGGGTGTGGGAGGGGGCTCTGGGCTGGGGCAGGGGGTTGGGGTGTGGAGGGGGTCAGGGCTCTGGGCTGGGGGTGCAGGCTCTGGGGTGGGGCCGGGGATGAGGGGTTTGGGGTGCAGGAAGGGGCTCCAGGTTTGGGGGGGTTAGGGCTGGGGCAGGGGATTAGGGTGCGGGGTTGGGGCACAGACTTACCTCAGGTGGCTCCCTGTCAGCGGCGCAGCAGGGGTGCTAAGGCAGGCTTCCTGCCCGTCCTGGTACCGCAGACCGCGCTGAGCCCTGGAAGCGGCCAGCAGCAGGTCCGGCTCCTAGGTAGAGGCGCACAAGCAGCGCTGCATGGCTCTCGCCCATAGGCACTGCCCCCCCCAGCTCCCATTGGCCAGGAACAGGCCAGTGGGAGTGTGGAGCTGGTGCTCGGGGCGGGGGCAGCGCGCAGAGCCCTGTGGCCCCCCCCGCCTAGGAACCAGACCTGCTTCTAGCTGCTTCCAGAGTGCAGCACGGTGTCAGAACAGGTAGGGATTAGCCTGCTTTAGCCGGGCAGCACCGCCGACGGGAATTTTAACGGCCTGGTCGTTGGTGCTGATCAGAGCCGCTGCGACCCAGTGGCTTACATTCCGTGACCCAGTACTGGGTCGCGACCCGCAGTTTGAAAACCACTGATCTAGACCATCCCTGCGAGGTGTTTGTCTAACCTGCTCTTAAAAATTTCTAATGATGGAGATTCCACAACCTCCCTAGGCAATTTGTTCCAGTGCTTCGCCACCCTGACAGTTAGGAAGTTTTTCTTAATGCCCAACCTAAACCGCCCTTGCTGCAATTGAAGCCCGTTGCTTCTTGTCCTGTCCTCAGAGGTTAAAAAGTACAATTTTTCCTCACCCCTCCTTGTAACAACCTTCTATGTACTTGAAAACTGTTATCATGTCTCCTCTGAGTCTTCTATTTTCCAGACTAAACAAACCCAATTTTTTCAATCTTCCCCCATAAGTCATATTTTCTAGACCTTTAATAATTTTTTTTGCTGTCCACACCGGTGCTTCTGTCGGTGTAACTTATGTCGCTCAGGGTTTTTTCCAGACCCCTGAGGGATATAAGTTATACTGACAAAAGTGCTAGTGTAGACATAGCGTATGTTAGGTTGGATCCTACAGTGTGCTGAGCATCTGTGACTCTCAACACTGGCCCTTACTGATCTTATGGAACTTGACCCTCCGGTTTATACTCAGGAAAAGCTCCCATTGGATTTAATGGGAGCTTTGCCCGAGTAAGGACGTCAAGACTTCATTATTGCTGCTTGTTGGTGGGTGACTGTAATATGGAATCTCATACAATCCTCTGCACAGCCCACCCTTACAGTTACTTTTGGAAATTATTTCGCGAACCACCCAGGACAGCTTGAGCACAGAGTGATCCAGACACACCCCTCCCCCGCACCTGCACTTGCATCAGCCAGGGAACCAATCAGGACTGCGGAAATCGGATTGCTTTTCAGCCCCTTGGTGCCATAGCAATGGTGTAAATGGGTCAGAATGGAGCCCAGAATCAGGGCCACCCTGCTGATCAGCAGGGATTGAAGCCCAGACCTTCAGTACCAAGAGCACGACGCTCTACGGCTTGAACTAAAGCATATCTCTGAGCATGTTGGAGGATACAGAAGGTCAGAAATAATATGTAAAAACCACAAAGTATGTAACAACTACCTATAGAGTGCACAACAACAACAAAATCCACGGTAGAAATGTGCAGTACAGTCTACTCCAGACCACATCAGTCACACAGCTTTAACACTGTGATCCAAAAGGCCAAATCCTCAGATACGGGAAATTGGCCTAGCTCTGTTGACTTCAATACAGTTGGCTGATTTACACCAGCTGAAGATCTGGCCTGTGTCTCCTTAAAGGATATTCCCCCTCTCTCTTAAGGCGTGGTATTGTCTTCCCAGATTGGCCAGCTCACACAGCTTGGGAACCAGGCCACAACCGGGCCACCCAGAGGATTCAGGGGGCCTGGGGCAAAGCAATTTTGGGGGCCCCTTCCATAAAAAGAAGTTGCAATACTATAGAATACTATATTCTCGTGGGGGCCCCCGCGGGGCCCGGGGCCTGGGGCAAATTGCTCCACTTGCCCCCCCATCTGGGCGGCCCTGGGCCACAATGCCCAACTTATTCACCAGTGTCCAGTTCTCCTGAGTGAGTCTTCCACTCCGGGTGGATGCTCTTCCCAAAGCAAGTTTCTGTGGGAATTGTATAAGAATTTGTAAGTTGTGGGCTCATACCTGGCGCTCTGTCTGCTCTCCTCAAGAACTGGGGCTCCTGTCGTCTTTTATGGGTTCCACAGCCCACAGTTAGGGTCGCCAATTTTGGTTGGACGTATTCCTGGAGGTTTCATCACATGAGATAATCTCAGCCACCCCGCTGCCTCCACCCTGGGCCAAGAAAGAAGAGGGAGGGACGTGGCTGGCGCCCCATTCACTTGCACGGGCAGAGCCAGAGCACAGCTGCTGTGCCGGGCTGCGGGAGGGACAGAAGACATCCGGGGACCGCTCACCATAGGGAGAGGTACAGTCCCCCTCGCCCCCTTGCATCTCATCTGGGGCGGGTGGGCTGCCCCCGGCTCGGGCTGGGAGCACCGTGCGTGGCGGAGGGTCTCATGCCTTCCCAGGGAGGCTGTGTTTATATTTCTTTTTGTTTAATTTTTTATGGGAAAACACAAAGGTCAGCTGTAGGTGGGGGGGGCGGGAGGGGGGCACTGAAGATGCTGTGCCTAGGGGCACGTAAATCCAGCCCTGGATGTACCATAATCGCCCAGACTGGAATTTGGTTTACATATTGGGCTGACTCATGCAAAATGTGCCATGGGATCTTTCATAACAAATGGTCAGGATGTTGGTTTTACAATTCATCCTAAAAGATGGCACCTCCAGCAGCACTGTGCCTCATAAAATGATACTGGAGTACTGATTTAGAAAGAAGAGTGCCCCCTACTGAATCACTAACTCCACGTCCCGCTGCATCCTCCGTTTTCCTTGAAGAGCTCCCATCGGGTCACAGTTTAGCAACAGGATCCACATATGTGCCTCTGAAGGCGGAGTTTAACTCTTAGGTCTTGTCTACACTTACAGCGCCACTGTAGCACTTAGTGAAGATGCTACCTATGCCAACAGAAGAGCTTCTTCCATTGGCGTAGGTACTGAGAGGCAGTAACTATGTTGATGGGAGAAGCCCTCCCATCGACACAGCGCTGTCTACCCTGGGGGTTAGGTCGGTATAACGACATCACTCGGGGGTAGATTTGCTATACCCCTGAGCGATGTTGTTATACCGACACAAGTTGGTAGTCTAGATCAAGCCTTGGCTTATGATGTCAGAGCTCCACGTGACAAGTTGTATTAAACCAACTCACCTTGCCCCCATTTCTGGAGACTACGTCCTTGGCAGCTCAATTGTTGGAGAGGTTTGTTGAGACCCAAAAGAGTAGTGGGCACCTGCTACATGAAGTGGAAACTATGGACCTACTTTTTCTCTCCCAATAGTGTGAATCAGGAATAATTCCACAGAATTCAGGGGTTTTACACACATGTAAAGTCCAAATAAGTGAGAGAGGAATCAGACTCTATATATTTTCCACCCAAAATGATGTTTAAACTATTTGATTAAATATAGAGAACTTTGCGGAAATTCAATTCTTCATCCAAACTTGCTCTGTCTTGACCTGGATCCAAACGAACACTGGGAAATTTTTAGCTGCATCTCTATTTGGATATTTGTAAGTTTCATGTAAGTCTGTAATATCTGAGAGGATAAATTCTGGGCTGTGATTTTTTTATTAAGAGCACTGAGATGTACCTTAAACAGTCTCCAGGGAACCATGTTTGTTACCACACTTAAAGAATATCCAGTAGCTTTATCTCCTCCCCAGGCCTTCAGATGAGAACAAATGGTTTTTTGAAGACTGTTAAAAATTATTTATGAAGATGATCACAGTAATTTCTCCCCACTCCATATTCTTCTCTCTCCTCAAACCACTGGATACAAAAGAGCCCCATGGGCTAATATTTATTTACCTGTCAAGAAATGATAATGTAGTGTGAAACAGCACTAAAGAGCTAACCAAAAATTCACAAATGCTGGGAAATTCAAAGATAAAAGTATCTGCTATCAAGGGGCAACATTTGTACCGTACTTATAAAATATGAAGTGTTAGGTTTTAGATTAGAATTGCCAACATGCCCATTGAATCTGTCCTTTCTGCTGAGGAAAATACTTTACCAAATTCACCGGCCCCCACCACTTTAACCAACAAAGCAACGTCGTTAGGTGTGAATAAGTAGCAGATTATTACAGACACTGAGGCTGGCCACTAGAAAGAGACATTATTGCACACCCCAAACCATCCAGCAGCTTGAAAACTTGGATTTAAGAGTTCAGCAAGTCAGCTGGATGGATCCAGACTGTGGCCACAAAAGGGAAGATGCAATCATCTGGCCTTCTCTGTCTTCCATGGATCCATAGATTTTAAGGCCAGAGGGGATTTTTATGATCATTTAATCTAACCTCCTCGGGGGTAATCAAATTTTTTTTTTGTCAAGGTCCAAATTTCTTGCTCAAGGTATAGTCAAGCTCCAGACTCCAGAAAAAATAATACAAAAATATTAACAATAATGATAATAATAAGTAAATATAAAGATTTCATGGTCTGTTCACAAGCGTCTGGCGGTCCGGCTTTGCCCGTGGTCCATCTATTGACTCCCCTGAAACTCCTGCATAATACAGACCAAAAGAAGCTGTGACGGGTTACCCCCACGGGGGTGCCACCTGATGTACTGTGGTCCCACTGAGCCCACCCATTCCACCACCTTGGGCTCCCTCACCGCTGTCCTGCTGAGCCAGGCCCTCAAGCCTCCTCTAGCAAACACACAGATAGGGACCCACCCAGCTGCAGAAAGACACAGAAACTGAAATCAGCTCTGCATGAGAAGAATCAGCTAGGGGATTGCTCAGCCCTCAAGTGAACACCCCCTTTGAGCTGCAAATCCAAAATTGTATTGTCTTGCGCTGCACAGAGAACTGTACAATGTAAGCTCATGAAAATCGCCCCCTCGCTCGATGTGGAGGAAGATATGCACAGCTTTTTGCCCCCCAGTTATGAATAGAGAAAACAAAACAAGTTTAACAACTACAAAGGATAGATTTTAAGTGATGATAAGAGATAGCAAACAGATCAAAGCAGATTACTGAGCAAATAAAGCAAACACACAAACTAAGCTTAATACACTAAAGAAGCTGGCTACAAGTAGAACTTTCTCACCCTAAATGTTGTTTTAAGCAGGTTTCAGAATTTCTTGAAGACCAACAAGTCTTGCTTGCAGCTTAGAACTCCAGCTTTTCCTTTCACAGGCCAGACAGCTTCTAGCCTGGGTCCAGTCCTTCCATCCCAAGATCAGTCTTAGGTGTTTTCAGCAGTCATCTTGGGCGGGGATTCAGTGAAGAACCGACCCTGATTAACTCACTCCCCAGCCTTTAATAGGATTTACATATGGCGTGAATCCTATGTTTCCCAGTTTGATCCCCACACCCTACTAGTGGAAAAATACTAGCAGTCCAAGGTGGAGTCCAGTACCAGGTGACATGATCACATGACCCCACTGTGTCAAAGCAGCCATAAATCCTCAGGAAGACTTCCCAGGAAGGTGGGAAATTAGCATCTTCAAAGTCCTATTGTTTTCCCTAATGGCCTATCCAGACTGATTGCATTCTGTCTGGTGGGCATTCCCCAGGTGTAAACCCACTTGTAATTGTTACATAGTCAATATTCCTAACTTCAGATACAGAAATGATACATGCCTACAAATAGGATAATCATATTCAGTAAATCATAACCTTTCCGATGATACCTCACATGACCCATCTTGCATAAACACATCTTAATTATGCCAAAATCATATTATAACAATATTTCTATGAAGAATATGGAGCATAGAGTCACAGAAGCTTGCCCGATCATTTCTGCATCAAACCGATAACTTTTGTTGGAGCTAGATCATCTCTTTTGGGGTACGTCTGCACTGAAATTGGGAGATGGGAGAGCAGCATGTGTAGACGTACCCCAACTAACTTTGATCTAGCTAGGTCCAAGCTACCTTGAGTAACAATAGCAGTGAATCCAGGACGGCACGAGTCAGCCCCATCCATGACCCTTGGTGCATACTCAAGCAGCTAGCCTATGCTGCTACCCTTGCTGACGTAGCTTCACTCCCATTGTTTCTTGAGCTAGCTTTGAGCTAGCTGGATCATGTCTACACGTGTTGCAATCTCACCTCCAAGTGCAGTGTAGATGTAGCGTTAGCAAGACATCCAGTCTTGCCTTAAAGACTTCAAGTGATGGAGAATCCACTGGGGATCTCCTTTGCTTCTGCACCAAACGGCAATGAAACAATTACTTTATAGAGGTGCTCTGTGCCTGACAGAGTTCTCCTGCCTGTCTATTAGTCCTAACCCCAGAGCTGGAGGTACTACAATAGTTCCTTTGCACCACTGGGCCATCCCAGTGATTACTGCTTATTCTTACTTTAGTGCCTAAGAGCCAAGACTTTGTGCTGGGTGCTGTCTAGATTTCCCCTCTTTCTGTTGATGAAAGGACTTGATCCCATTGGGGGACATCCCATTGATGTTTTTTCATCAATTTTTATGGGCTTTGGAGCAGGACCCAAAAGAAGGGCCGTCCTGATCAGTTACTTAGATTGTGAGTTCTTCTGAAGTAGGACCATCTCTGTTACATGTGTCCTGTGCATTCTGACCCATGGCTGCGCTCTCTAGCCACCTCCATAGTACGAATAATAACAATAATTCAACTCTACTTGGTGGTAACTTTTTAAAAAAGACCTATGTAAAAAACATGCCTCAAATAACAGGCAGGGGGCCAGATCCTTAGCTGGTGTACACCAGCACAGCCGCCTGGATGTCAAAGGAGCGACGTTGATTTACACCAGCTAGGATTTGGCCCAGAGTGTTTGTAACGCAGGCAGAACCAAACAGATTTCTTATTTCAAATACACACCTGAGGCTGACATTGTCTTCAGTCTGTCCCAGGGAACGAGTGGAAAATCAGTAAGTGTTTCGTGTTTTCCTGGCAATTAGAAATTCCATGAAACGTGTGTCTCAGATGGAGAGAGATGAAGAGAATCATCATTTTCATACTGTTAGCTCAATTGTGAGTTGCACTCAAAGGGAAAGTCCACACAGTACCATAATCAAATGGAAATAAATGCTTCATTAGCAATAAAAGCTTCAGGTTATGTCACTCTATAACCTTTTGTTCAAACCCAGTGCTTGGCATTTGCATAAGTACTCAGATGTGTCTATCTCAGGGCTATTGAAATGCTGTGACTCACCAATCTAGAGAGCTCTTATAAACAGTAGTTTTATTCCCCTTTCTTGCGATTTGTTTTCACAGAAACACAGCTGCATGCCATTGAAAAGTCAAAGAGAGCAAAAAAAAAAAAAGAAACCCAAAAACCGGTGGCATTCCTGGGTTTAGTGTGTGCTGCTTCCACAGCTCAAAACTTAGCTGTAGCTCAGAACCATGCATCCGTTTTATGTAATACAGTGTGCGAGGCCATGTTGTCTAAGAGTTAGCGCACCAGATTCTGGGGGTATGTCTACACTGCAGCTGGGAAGTGCTAGAGTGCTAAAAATAGCGGTGTGGATCCCTGACACCTGTTTGTGACCCCCTGGGCGAGAACCCCAGCCAACCCAGTATTTTTTCATGTCTGGCTATAGAAAGCCAATTCCAAGCTGGCATGTGTCTTCAGCAATGCTCTATTTTCCTTTTGTCAAGCGATGGGTATGCTCATTCCCAATTTGTTCAGCGCCGGACAGGAGTCTTTCATGAAAAGCGCTCTGCTCCTGGCAAGATTGAAACTCCTATCTGAGGCTGGCCTTGTTTCAGCGTGAGATGTGGACATTTTAATTTAAAAACCTCCGGAGAGATGTCAAAAAATCAATACTTTGTTCTCCAAAAGCCCATCAGAGATGCTTGGCTTAGAAGCAGAAATGCCTTTTCATGACAGTTCACCAGGCCACAAATAAATAAACAAACAAATCCTCATGGGGCAAAATAAATAAAAAGGTAAGTTTGGGAGATGGCTGCTTGGAAACTCCAGCTTCCTGCAAATGATATTCCAGGCATATGTTTGGGGACAAAAGACAAGGCTTTATACTGTCCCCAATACAGTATTGTAAATTACACCACGTCCGTTTCTGTACAGCTCAGCTTCTGCCCATGATCTCTTCTTTCACTTTCCTTACAACATCCAGTGCACTGAAACAGGGACACACTTTCCCATGGTGCCTACGTACCTAAATAACATTAGCTCAGTGCTTCAAGAGCTTTCTGGGATGTAGTATAGGGAACGCTACACATGTTGAGTTAGCTTTGTCTGGTTATCCAAGGCTCTGCTGGAAAGTTTGAAGGGTGACCACTGTATAAATATATGAAAAAAACAGGTTGATTCCTGGTTGTGACTCTGTGCGAAGAGGGTTAGAGAGCAAAACATAAGCTATATTCAGTTACAAAAATACACTATTATAGGCCAGATCCTGAGCTGGGGTAAATCAACATAGTTCAGTTGGTTTCAATGGCAAATGCTGATTTGTACCAGATGAGGACCTGGCCAATATATTAACATTATATCCACTTAGGATCCTGTCCTGCAATGAGCACTGCTTGAGCAGACACTTGATATGGGAATGGCAGGTGGAGACATGACAGGATCAGGACCTGAGTTTGTAGGGTCTCCTGTTAGGGACCATGTAAGCTTTTCTATTAGGGTCATGTGTATATACAGTAACTTGCCTGAAGGGGACCTTACCCTGATTGGGGCCTCTCGGTGCTTCCTTCCTGTCAATATTAAATAATAATTATCTTTACAGAGGATGTGGATGTATATTTTACTGTTGCCTATTAATAGGTATTCCAGTAAGTTAATGAAAGGAAAAATAGACAGTTATCTGGTAGAGGTATCATCTTAAAATTCTGGCAGGTTGGAGTGATTTGACACTTCCACTTCAGAGATCAATAAAGGTTCGGCGCTCGTCTCGTGAAGGGCAGTCATTTTAGACTGACGATGGCTTGGCGGCGTCATGCTAAAATAATTAATTCAATCAAAATCTCTAATTCAGCTGCTTGAGTACCTGTATGTAGAAATGTGGCGGTTTTAAGGTGCAAATTCTGTACCGTACTACACAAGTGTCACTCTGCTGCTGAGTGAACTTGGGCGGGTCACTGTACTCCTCTGTGCCTCAGTTTCCCCATTTGTAAAATGATACTGACTCCCTTTGTAAAGCACTTGATCTACTGATGAAAGTGCTGCATAAGATCCCTGTATTATTGTTATTATTCACTGGTAGCGCATCAGGGTAAGTAAAAATCAGAGTAAAATAAATTTGCCTCATTCACATTCTGATGGTACAGACTGTATTGCTTAGAGGTGTACATTCCACTAGGGGGCATCAGAATGTAGGCCTTCATTGAACAGCCCAGCAGCCCTGGCTGAAACAAGGGGAAACTCTACCTTTGCCTTTCTACACTCGGGGAAGGAACAGTGCAACTGCATGGATGGTTGCAATCAGAACAAATCTCCAGGGTAAACAAGGAGTAAAAATTACTTTCAAAAGGGCTTGGCTCTCACTCCCATTGGCTCTGGTGCAGGATCAGGCCCTAACAAGCATAGCTGAAAGTAAGAAGAGTACAGTGCCACTCTGAAAAATTTGACCTAAAGCACTGCTGTGGGGTCTCAAAGCAAAATCCTTTTGAAATTATTGAGGGCCCAGATTTGCAAGCATGGGTTTGTATTTGGGTTTGCAACAAACCTGAACCCAGGTGAGTTTAATGTTTGCGACACTCCCTCAAGCCACATAAAACACACAATTCTAAGCACCATTCCTTTAAAACAAGCTGTAAAAAATGAACCCCCCCCCCTTCATGCACCCTTTTGTATCCTGTACTGACATGTTTACTTGTAGTACATTATTCCATCATTAGATGTCCTCAGTGCTGTATAGAGGTCCAGGCAGGGTGTGTGCTCTGGTAAACAGGGGAGACAAAGCTGGAACTCAAGCTGTGAGGAGTTCATAGTTGGTTATTCCTTTTAAAAAATAAACAGCTCTTATTTAAGTGTGGTGGATTCCTATATTACGACAATGTCCTGTTCCACAGACATTACATGAATAGACACCCATGCACCGGGGACGAATTTGTCCCAACCTCTTTGAAGGACGAATCCAGGACCTTCACACCCTGCCGTGGGGGTGCACATACACAAGCAGTTTCTCTCTGGAGAGTGGAAAGCAAATAGAGATCAGAAATATATTCCCTTTTTTCCTTTTTGATTGGATATTCAGCCCAATGGGAGGGAAGAAACCTGCTTTAAAATTCAGCAAGTTGTTTCTCTCTCTCTTTTTTTAATGGGCATTTGGATTCTATCCTGGAGCGCACGGCAGCATAAAGTACAACAGAAATAAGACTGTAGGAGACAATGTAGGAAAATGCTGTATTAAAAAAAAAAAGAAGCTGAGAAGGAGAAACATTTGGGGAATGAAAAGTAGGGCAGATTTTGAAATATTCTCAAAACTGTCTACCACCATCTGTCAGGGGTCTGTGTTGCTAGGGATTTATTGTCTCCTATCTGTAAAATCCTCTGGCTAGTGAAGACAAATTTGGGGAAAGATGATTAAACTACTTTCCCCTCATCCACCCTCACTTTAATGAAAAAAGGAATCAGTCGGGGATTGTGTCAATCTGTGAAGTGCCCAGGAAATCTAATCAACGACTGTAATATCCCCCATTTAACATGCCACAAAGTAGCCTCAATTTGTCCATTTTTATATTAACAAGCCATGAAACATGATTGCAGCTTCTTAACCCAAGGATCTGTGCAGATTACACCACCATTAAGAAGTTAGATTAAGCCACAGTGGGGAAAACTAGTACAGTTCAGTGAGGAAGCCCACTAATCCCATTGAGCATTGTGCTGCAGAATCTCGCATCCTACTGCAAGTGGCTCACAAAGGCCAGTGCCTAGTCGAATTATGTACAGTTCAGATCCAGGGATCCCATGGACTGAAATCTGCACCGTTTTCTAAATCATACCACTTTATATTAAGGTTCCATTTATAAATAAGTTATAAGGGGTTTGTACCTATTGGGTTCTGGGAAGTACTGCTAAAGGATCCTCCCCCCAGCCTAAGGGGAGGACCCACAGGAC